>NC_143562.1:111100625-111765000 GCF_054136105.1 Typopeltis vanoorti | reverse complement strand
ATCATTGATGCTATTCGTTCAAAAATTTCAAAAATGAGACAGCCAGCTGCTGATAAAATACGAACATTTGAATTTCCATTATCTGTTATATGCTTAATTTCGATAAAAGAAACCTTACTTGTTATTTCTCTGAGCAATTAAAATGCCACAAGTAACATCTCAGCCAGAACATCTTCATTAGAGATATTAAAATATGGAGGGACGCTGAAAATTTGCCACTTCGTAATATTGCCGACTGAATATAATAATAATAATAATAATAATAATAATAATAATAATAATAATAATAATAATAATAATAATAATTTTTATTTATTTATTTATTTTTTTAGTTTATTATCTCTCAAATAATTACATGAATATACTAACATTTAGGCAACAATGCATCTTTTTCTTGCAAAATGGTTCAGTAAGAATTATAATTACTCTTAATATTATCATTTGCAGAATTTCTCATTGACACAAGAGTAAAAAGTGTGAATTATTACCATTAATAATAATCATAGTAATCGTGTTTATTGTTACTGATTCACAAGTTAAACAATATTACTTATGTTGCAGTTTATATAATAATAATTTTTTTAAAATTTAAATTGTAAATTAAATATATAATTTTAAACTTAAATATGTAACTGAAGTATTACTATCACATTTTCTGTTTACTACTAGAATTCATTACAGAATGTTAGATAAATACTACTACTGGGATGCAACTCAACTGCACCCTCGAAGCTTTGTAATTAGCTTATCTGAGGGTGATACTGGTTATATATACGTATATTTGTTATTGATTTGGTTGCTGTGTTGGAAGTAGGCAGATCTTTGGGAGGTCAAATGAATGATCTGAAAGGTCGGATCAAAGTGAAATTGCTGATATACTCTGTGTTATTGCATTTGTCTTGATGGTTCACGTTCTTTTTTTATTGTGGACTTCTTTTTGAACTATTTAGGAGGCTTTTTTCTTCACAGTGGCAGCCTTTCTATGTCTTCTGTGCTTTTAATTTGGATCGGCTTTGAAGTTTGTGACTTCCTTATGAATATCTTGGCATCTCTGGTCCACAAAAATTGGTAATTTTTTTCCATTTTTGCTTTGCTTTTCTTGCTTGGTACAACAGATTCTGGTTGAATGGTGTTAAATATTCGGATAGGAAGATTGTTCTGTATTGTCTTGCTGTGCGTTCAAGTCCTTGGCAACTGGTTTTTTCTGCCTGCTGGATTTTATGAGATTGTCTCTTGTGGACTTGCTTTTAAGATGAATTATGACTGGTGCAGGTCGTGGGAAGCCTAGGTTTTTGCTCTTCCTAGGAATCCGATTTACGGTCTGAATGTCGTTAAGCTGTAGGGGTATATCAATTACATGGCCTAATTTTAAAACCACGTCTCTGAGGTTTTCTGTAGGTGCAGTTTCAGGAAGACCGTTTATGACAAGATCTTTTTTATGTTGTTGCTGATTTAAACGTTCGTATTGTAGTTTTATAGAATGAAGTTCTTGACGGAGTTCGGATGTCTCTTTCATCAAATTGTGTTGCCTGTCTTTTAGTGCGTTAATGCTCATTTTAATGTCTTTTACCGTTTGCAACACTTCTATAACTGCTAAATTATTATGTTTTACCAAATCTTCATATTCGCTAGATTTTTTTGTTATTTGTTCGTTCTGTTTCTTAAAGAGTTCTTGCACAAGATCTACTAAGCTGGCTTTTATAGTCACTAGACCGTTTTCTATTAGTATACTTAAGGAGTTTAAATTATAGGACTCACCTGCGTTTTTTTGTCTGTTCAGTTCGTCATCTGATTTTGCCTCCGGTATAATCAGCTGCATCGTAGGTGGCTGCCTTACGTGCGTTTCTTTGTTCCTCAAGCAGATTACACACTTCCATTCCTCACGTGTTACATCGTAATAATAATAATAATAATAATAATAATAATAATAATAATAATAATAATAATAATAATAATAATAATAATAATGATTTATTGATCTTTGAAATATTTATGTATGTACAATAGTCTCAATATTATTGTACATATTAAGTAACATCCCAGTGTATACTTTAACAGCGTTAAACACTCATTTTCAACCGACCAAATTTGGTCGGTCTAGCTACTCACTGATGAGATCTCAATAAAGATCGAAACCGGTCTGGGTAGTGACCTACCACCATAACATAATATATAACATCATACATCTCCTAGGAGATGGGTTTTACATTATGTGAAATACTAAGAACTTTCTTCACCTTTGCTGTGAGTTGCCCTAGTTTGTACTACGTACAAAGTAGGGCAACTATTTGAACTACGTGCTTTAGCTTACGCTAGTAGTTGCCGATACTTTTATAGTTACTATATTCGGCATGAAACTCTTTGATTCCGATCTTTCAGTTTCTTATTCAGTTTTTAAACTATGTGGGATTTAATATCCCCTTAATTTAAATAATGTATCTTTGTTGTTATAGTAATAGTTATTAAAATAATTTATTAATAATTGTATGCAATATCATAGATTAGTCCATTTATTTTCAATATAAAGACTGAGGCATTTATATCTGCCATAGTTGATGCAGCGGGGTATGTGTATAGAGTCAGTGGTTGAGGGGGGCATGAATGTTGGGTGATTTATGATTAGCATTTGAGTTGTCGTGTTGTTTACTGTAATTTGTTAAAGTAGTATGACTGCATTGCTAATATTCCACGTAGACATTAATACTGCTTTGGAGGGCAGTATTAATGTCTACGTGGAATATTAGCAATGCAGTATTATTTGCTTATTGATATGTTTGACTTAGTATGGAAGTTGTGAATATCATTTATGTATATCTCTACTTCACAAAATCCTTGACAAACTCAATGTCTCCATTTCTATACTGAACCAAGATACAGTATTTAACACTCAAATATATTATAGTTTCGTGATTAGTTCAGGATGCACGAAGTAATCAAGCCCTACATGCGTTCATCGGCTGGATTGACTGTTTCGAACAGCAGCGGTTACTATAAAAGCACACATTTCTTCCACACAAACTGAATGAATAATTGCTTCCTTATTCATTGAATGTGTTCGGAAGAAAGGCATAGGCTTGTTGAATGAATTGAATTTACGATGTATTGAATAAATATAGGATTCATTTGGAAGATGTATTCATTCAATACATCTTCCAAATACATTGAATGAATAACGAATTCATTTAATGTGCCTGGAAAACATTGATTTCTTGTTTTGATTCTCAAGTTCAGTGCCTACCAGACTTATCGATAGTGAGGACAATATTTCCATAAATAGCCAGCAAGTGATAGTGATTTACGCAGATACGTTCATGTAGAGATCGTAGGGTATTTCCTTAAAGAAATTCGGTTTGTCTTTCTTCCCTGCAGAACAAACAACTGGCCTAGAGAATGTAGACAATGTGTCAAACAGAACAATGAAGACAAGTTCAAATGCTTATCAAAATTATATTTATAAGAAATCAAATTGCTCTGCCAAAAGACCTTTCGGTTTAGCATCTTCAAGAAGATGGAATTATTGAATTTTCTATTCAGTCTTGAATCATATATTAATTAATTATTAGTTAGAGTAATTAAGAGTAAATATTTGACATTGCCGCTTGTAAACAATCACAAACTGTGATATTTGTATTTATTACTGAGTATTCGCTGCCATTTGCGAAGAGAACAAAAGGTCCAATTTTGTAACCTTGCCAAGCCCACGTTTGATCAAAATCAAAATTTCATTATGGAAACGAAGCAGTGTTTATCCTTTCGATAATAGACCTCATTCAATACAGTAAACACGATAATTTGGTGGCCATAACTTATCTTTCATTATAGTCACTGAAAATAGTTGCTTAGTTAGCAAATATGGATCTTTTGTGCCTTCAGCTGAAATGTATACTTAATATATGAATCTAAACACTTTCAGGCATACTTATTAAAATGTAATCCTTGTCACGGTTTCTTTCAGCTACTGAGTCTTACTTGAAAGTTAACTGAAATGTTAGTTTTGTCATTTACAAAATAAATTTAATTTATTCTTTTATTATTTTTAGCAATGAGTCTATCCCCTAATGGTAGCAGTGGAATATCATCAGAGGAATTTGCAAGTACTTCATCTAAGCCCCCGAAAGTATGTGGCGTCTGTGGCGATAGAGCCAAAAGTTATCATTTTGGAGGAATATCGTGCGACAGCTGCAAAGCATTTTTCCGTCGATCTGTGCAAAATGAGGCCTTTAAAAATTTTCATTGTCCCTATGAGGGAAGGTGCGAGATTACTATCAGCTCTCGAAAATGTTGTCAATATTGCCGCTTCCAGAAATGTTTATCTATTGGTATGGAAAAAGGATGGGTGATGACTGAAGAGGAGAGGATGCAGTTGTTAAAGAGTCGTATGGAGAAACGTCAGAGGCAAGAGACTGTTGAAGTGGAAAAGAAACATCGACGACCCAGCTTAGCCGAATACGAACCAGATCTGAACGAAATTGGTAGATATTTAACTGAGGAGGATATTCACACGATCGAGACGCTTGTGAATTTATATGAAACAAGTTATCGAGCAGTGCCTTTTAGCGAAAAGCTTCACCCTCGATCTACAGACCGCTCGAGGACCGAAATATTGGACATGTTCTTCACTGTGATTAAACAGTTCGCGCACTTTGCGCAACGCCTAGAAACATTTGCACAGATACCTCAGCGGGACCAAGAAGTGCTTTTACAAACAGGTGTCCTAGAGTTATGTTTTATCAGAGGCTCGTACACTTACGACGAGAAACTCTCCCGGTGGCCCGACACTGGAAAACCAATGTACAGGGATGCACCAGTTCTTCATTCGGACGATATAACGAAACTAGTGTCACAAGAATTATTCGAAAAACACATGAAATTTATCCGTGGAGTGAAAGAATTAGATCCAGATGAGGCAACAACTATGTTGCTATTAATAATTGTTCTTTTGTCTCCAGATCGACCTGGCTTAGCCAATGCAGATGTGGTGGCGAAAGAGCAAGAGAGGTTTTATATTCTGATGAAGAAGTACATGACGTGGCGTTATGGTGTGGAAAATACAACAGCTCTGTATCCAAAGCTGCTGCTGAAGCTGCCTGACCTCAGAGAGTTAACTGATGCGCATACCGAATACCATCTCAGATTAGCTAAGGAAGAACTCGAAGAGATCCAACAAAGGCTGTCATCGCTTAAAATTGACACCGCTTCGCAGGTGGCAGAAGCAGCAGCAGCAGCCAGTATGTGTGCTCCTCCTGAAGAAAGCAGTAGCTACGGCCGTCGGGTATGGAGCATAAGGAGAGACGTTTTACGATGGTCATCCTCACCGGTATCTCTTGAGGAAGAATCAAGTTCCAGTGAGGGATCTGAGAGATATTTGCTCTATAAAACATAACGGGTAATTGACTATTTGTTCTTAATAGTTTAATGTGAAACTGTAAAGGAGGGTTGTCTGAGAGTGGAGTGGCTATGATTTCACAGTATACGAGATTTAAATTGACACATGTAATGAGAATGTTTTCTTAAAACTTTCTTAGCAAAATTATTTAAGAACCTGCACAAATACCAGCCTATATATCCATTCTTGCATTAGGTGCAATAGGTGATGCCTTGTCCTTTAAAAATAAAAATTCCGAAGAGAAGGTAGTCAAAACGAATATTTACATAAGACAAATAAGCTGAAGTGAATTTTTGATGAGTACTCTCTCTCTCTCTCTCTCTCTCTCTTTCGAAATATAATGTAATTTCTATCTACATTAAACCAAAAAAACACGATTATTATATAAAAGAAATGTTTTGTATATATTCCTACATATTTTACAAAATATAGGAATTAATAAAACATAAGCATCATTAAGGTATTTGTTATGAAGCAAGCATAGCTGGGTTCTCTTAGACGATCCTCTTGTAAAACATTTTTCTTGTAGACCATTTCTGTACCTCAGGTATTGAATGTGTTGCTTTAAGCGAGATCTCATCTATCAACCAAGTCCTGCACAGACTGTGATGATCGCGGTGACGTGGTGATAGGCTCTGGAGCCTATCCATAGCGGCATTAAAATTGTGAATGTAAGTGATATTATCAGGGTATGGCGGCGTAAGTATTCCGTCCACAACTATAAAACGACGTTTACTGTCATAGTTAAATAAATGTTAGCTAATTATTAAACTCGTTCTTCGTCCATTCGCTGGTAGAAAGAAGGAGGAGCTTCACAGAATCAAACTCCAGACTTACATGAGGCGAGTTAGTCTCGCTCCGGAAGATCCACGCCCAGTGCATGTTTTTGTTAGCCTGTGAAGTCAGTGTCTTGGCAGACGGTCATAGGACTCTAAAGTGTAGAATAAATTTACTGCGAAAACAGGAAACACGTGCCTGAGGCCACACTTTGTAATGAGCACTAATGGAGATGATATATTCACAGACTGCACGACATCGCTATATACCTATTGGTTTCCTGCTTTAGATAAATCACTGCGTGCTTGACATTGAATATTACGATTTAATTGTGATATATTATATCATTGTGCTAAATCCAGCTTTATAAAAGATAACTTGCAGTCAACGAGTGAGTTTTTTTTACAGTCAAAATTTCCATTTGAAATGCAACCATTTGGTGATTACCACAGCAATATGCATATTATTTTGTCTAAATGCAGCACATGTATTTAATATTTGCAAAAAATATTCCTATATATGTATATATATATATATATGAATATCATAGTTTAGAATATTCTTCTTAAATGTTGACTAATATTAATTAACGTGATGATAATGTGATGAAATAAGGCTTAAACTTCAGGCAGAACGGAATATTTTTGTCTGTTTCAGGACATACTAAAAGCGTATGTCGAGCTCAAGTGTTAAATTTTCCCTATATACCAACATGGACATGCGTATACCTGTATGGCGTACTTGTACATAGTTGAGGTACAATTACAATAATACAATTACAGTGCAATCCAATTATGTGGTTCTGAATTAAGGATGGCCAAATTTGAACAAAATGGGTCTTGAAGCTTATCTCGGTGTTTAGACTCTTACAAACCATAATGCTCCGTTCAGGTACAATGAAGTAGAATCAACTACCCTGATTCTTTTCTTTTTTTTTTTTTTTTATTCTGCCAGTGAATGGATTGTATACAAATACCGTTCGTACGTAGACAACTCCTCCTAAAATTAAAATATGTGTACAGCGTTAAAGTTATTCTGTGTCTAACGTTTGAATGTTTATTTATTTTGTAATGTCTGTAAGTCACAAAGTAAGAATGTTTATTACTTGAAAGTCTAAAATTGTGTATCTCTCTATACCGAATATTATTAAAATGGAACTTAGGCAATGCTACACGTTAGGTTGCGTTGCATATGATGAGCTTGAATTTTTTTGAAATATTAAAATTACTTTTCTCCTGCTTACATTTTGGGCAAGATAAAAGTAATTAGTCACAGACAATACAGTGCCTTTACCGGTGAGAGATTAACATGCATTCATATAGTCATATATATATTTTTGTATTTCTATACGAGAGATTTTCAGACTGTGATTCTTCAACTAAGAAAAAAAATTTTTTTCTTAGTTCCTAAATAATTAGATATTTAACAAACAAAAGTGTCGGAAAGATCAAAATAAATTGCCACTGAGAAACTTTGGGTTTGGAATATTCTTTAAGAATATTCTTCTGATTACAGTCTCCTGTAATCAGGAGATTACACTGATTACACTGATCGCTGATAACATTTAACTGCGGAATATTTGAGGTTAAATGGAATCCAAAATTTCGTATTAAAATATATTCTGCATTCGAATTTTTTTTCTTATTTATTACTTCATTTTCTGATTTGAAACATCCGATAAATGGCGAGTAAATAATAATTAATTGCAGTAAAGAAAATTTAGCAGTGTTTGAAATGGAACCATGAATTAACACCTAAAGCTGCTTTCAATGGAAACAACTTCTAACGCTGAAGTAAAAAACTTCTTGCTTACCTCGTTAGAATTTGTGTTGATTCAAACTTAGTTCATCTTAATTGATCCAAACGTATTATCTAGTTATCTAGTAATTAGAAATATAAAACTTATTAATAATTAGAAATATAGAAACTCAGAAATATAAAACATGTTTATATTTCTAAGATATAAACAAAGAAATATAAACTAAGAAATATTTCTGAAGTACTTACATAAATATTCTGTAGACCTAGTGCCGGAACAAGAAACGTCTAAAAAACCAACTTTTAGTTTCTTGTAAGTTTCAGTTAAAGAAACAAAAATTCTCCAAAAAAAAAAAAAAAACCACCACCACCACCAACAACAAAAAAAAACATGTTTTTGGCTGTATGACCAACAGTGTAAAACTCTCACTGTCAAGCAATTAAATCAGTGTTTCTTTAATTTTAGTTCATTGTCGATATTTGTTCTTAGACGAAAGTCTATGAAAGATAATATTGAAAATCATAAGTTAAAATATATAAATGATTGAGAATACTTGGAATGTATAGTGAAAAATCTCTTCAAATATATTGAAAGCTATTTAAAATAGTTTCTAAATTTTTCTCTCTCAAAAAAGTGTATGATATATACAAATACAAAACAGACAAATCGCTATAAGAATTCACGATTATCGCAGAAGCGACATACCGCATTAAAGTAAGTGGGAAACATTAATTTTAACATAAATTACGTGAAAATTGATATTTAAAAATTAATTTGCAAACCTTAGTGATAATGTTGCATGGATGAGTGTATGAAAGTATTCATTCAATCACATGCAAATCAAGAAATTTTAAAAAATCAAGTCATTTTCAAGGCATTTTCAAGTAAGCGAAAAAAGATTGTTTTGTTCGACAGATAAAAACAACTGCTTTTAATCGGAAATGCATGTTAATAAAGTGAACCAGAAATGCATACGAGTTGAAAAGTTCAGTGATAAAATAAGATTAAGATAAATACACATACTTTATACTGCATGTTAATTCTTGTTGCATGTTTCAAAATAAACCATCCCTTCAACTATTAAACATATCTCATTATATTCGCTGATTTTTGCATTTATTCCCTCAACAAGACCACATTAAAAATACTTTAAAAACATTAAAAAAGCATTTTTTTAATTTAAAAAAACATTTAAAAACAATTTAAAAACATTTAAAAAGCATTAAAAACAAGACCACATTAAAATATTAAAGAAAAGAACCACATTAAAAAGTGACAACCTATTTGAAATGGATCAAAATACACATGACAAAACTCGGCAGCCCCATAGATCGATTTCCAATCAATGTGCAACTGACATTCTGTATTTGTAAATTCATCAGGACGTAACGGTGCATTTGTCGCGTATATAATAGATAGCAGAAATTACACATTCCAGTTTGAAAAGTGTGAAATAATTAAGACTGATGAATGGTAATAAGTTATTTTTACAAACTCAAAGAGCATAAAGAGTCAAGACTACTTTCTGTAATGAAAAATCAACATTTCAATAATACTGAAATATTAATTTTCACATGCGTTGGATTCAAACGAAGAACGTTTTTTAATAATAGCACATGATTGTATACGATGTTTTCAATCTCTTTCAGCTGTTTATTTTTCAGTTTTTGTGTTAATTCAGTCTCGTATTCTCTTCTCTCCTCTGATTTATCTACTTTGCTGTTCTGTTGATTCATACGCACTGGAAAATATTTACTGTTTATTTTAACCCAAAGAATGGTTCATATTATTAGAACGCAATCTAATCACTGTCAATTCAGCTTCTCTGAAATTCCAGATATTTGGATCCGATCATGATGCTCTTTTATTGATTATAAAATTATATTATATTGTTTATTTGATTAAACACATTTCGATTAGGAAATTTCCAAGTACTAGATTTCTGGAGGGGGGGGGCATGTTTACTCTTTTTTCATTAGTTTTTTCATGAAGGCTAAGCTTTGGCCTCCTACAATTTTTATATACTTCCCTTCGGATTTTGGATTAAAATATCTCTGCTAGGTTAATTATATAATTTGTGGTGTTTTTGTTGCGAGAATTAGTTCCACTTTTTCGTATAATTTATCTTTTTCTATCGTCTTCTTCAGCTTCTGTGGGTGCATTTACATTAATAAACGTTACCTTGAACCATTTTTTTTTTGTATTCTTAGCTTGTTTATTCTTTAATTAAAAGCTTCGATCTTGATCACCGATTAAGATTTTTTTTTCTTTTGGGCTTTTCCAAGTTTATGTTTATCTGTGTTTCCATCTAATAGAGTAAGCGGTTGTTTTTCTTATCTTCCCCTATCCATTGTTCCATTGTGTCTTCTGTATTGCTACCATATCCAATACATAAACTTGGAAAATAATATTTTCGAAGTTTATGATATTTTCGATATTCCGATTGTTGTATCTATATTCCTTTAAGTCCCGTCCAATGTAGATTACTAAGACTTCTTTCGTGACTAGAAGATTTTTAACGAGATAGGGTTGTTTGCCCCATATTCAACCACCAACCTTCAGGAACAATGTGGCTCTACTCTCTTCCCACCTTTAAACTACTAATTCCAATTTAGTTACATGGCAGTTAATTGCATCGTAACACATCTTATTAGTATTTAAAATTTTATTATTACGTTATTTGAAATAGGAATACATTTTTTAAAATTAAAATAAATTTTCAGTGTGTCAGATATTATGTTGATTTCCGCTCACGAATGGTGAACCATTACAACATTGGTACCAAAAATATTTTTTGTATTTTTATTTATTGTTACGTAGTTCAAAAAAACTACTCGATAAACCAAACAAGAGCGTTATTTTCAAACCGCTTTATTTTCAAAGTAAGCAGGGCGGTGGTTTCACGAAATCTGGCAATGAAATTCATTTCACACCTAAAGACACAAACATCTATGCCAAAGAAAGGATTCGAACCCATATTCAACCAAGCTATTATAGCTACTATAATATTATGATTAGTAATTTGACCATCAATAGAATAAAATTGCTAATCTTATTATTTTGTGTTTTTACATGCTAGTCATGTTCGCTCGTTAAAATATCTCGCCGAGTTTGTTTTTACCTTTTTTCATTTCAGGTACATTTATTCAAAAGAATATTTAGAAGTGACATCTGTGTTTTATCACTGAACTCTCGACCATTCACCTATTTTTTTCTCGAAAACATAAGCCAAACCTATTATTCTCATGTAAATAATAAGTCACGTAATAAAGTCGCCCAAGCTTTATTTAACTATATTGCAAAGTTCGGAGGAAATTATTTTGCGAAAAATTTAAGAGAGACGTCATCAATGGAATTCTTCAAAGATGATATTTGTTTCTTATACTTGAATCATTACGCGAGCATCTCACTCATACTTAAGAGAAACAAAAAATACCTTTGAAAGGTGTCGGCAGTTTTGACAAGTCTTAGTAAACATATACAGTATATATAGTCACTAGCAAATCATTTCGAGTGATAAGTGATATGAATTACTCGTTTAAACATGCTGTTATAATACCAGAGAAATTATGTTGTCCACAATGACTTTACGTTACATTCACAGTAGAACAGAACTGCGTTATGCAGTAATGTGAACTTTTCATTTTGCATCAAAATAAAGGAAACACCAACAAATGAATATGATCGCCAAATTTGTATATAACACATGTCACAACTTCATACTGCGCCAATGAAAGTATAGTACTTATTTTTACTTCGTTCAAAGCAAACATCATTATAAAGTGCGCGTAACTGAAATGTTACTGAAATGAAACACGATCTTTGATGAAACTAAATGTGTACGTCATACAATTTAGTGAAAAATTGAAATAACAAATTTATGAAATGAAATTCGATTTATGTTGGCACCTAACACACACGCTCTATCTCTCCTTCTTTCTCTCTCTTTATCTATATATCTGTCTTTATAATCTGTTTATGTAACATTTTATTTACGAAAAATTGCTGTCTCCATATACAGCTGTATGTTTCAGATTAACAAATATGCTTTATTATATGTAGGTATTAAAATTCGCAATGACTGCTAGGAAAGAGAGGAACAAAGCTTGATAAAAGTATTGTGATCCGCTTTAATTGGTTTCTAAACACGCCAATTCTTAATGGTTATGATAAAGATAGTTTCGTTGTGTTAATAAAGGGTATCCATGTGTGTGTGTGTGTGTGTGTGTGTGTGTGTGTGTGTGAAATGCTCCTCCTCCTAACCGGTGAAGATAGCTTTATTGAGGTGCTTTTTATAATCATGTTCCCGAGTAGAATCTCGATCATATTGCAGGTGCTTTATATTTGTATGCAAATTGACAGCAAAGATGCAATAAAATATTATTTTTATGGAATATGTTTATTTTGTTTTCTTAACACACACACACACACACACACACACACACACACACACACACACACACACACACACACACACACACACACACACACACACACACACACACACACACACACACACACACACACACACACACACACACACACACACACACACACACACACACACACACACACACACAAAATTAGACGCGCGCGATCACTTGCAGTATTTTTTGCTTCGTATCACCTGTTAAGTTAATCTGTTAAGCTCTTTTCTATCCAACACCATCAAAGTTGTTTGTGCAATATGCAAATAGTACGATACACAGCCCAGCTTGAACTTCACGTGGGAGCTGACTTGACCATATATCACTCCAGAAATTACTACTTAGGTGACCTACCTTCTCAGTGGACTGATCTTATTAGAAAGTTGGATCCCAATGATGGGCAAAGACCTCTCAAATTTTTTCACTCATCCTCTATGATCCTCATCCAACTGTTTCCTACTTTTCCGATGAAGTCATGCAATATTGTCTATCTTTATCTATATCTCTTGTGCTCTCTGGGAATTCTAACTGTAGACTGTAGGAAGGACTAGCCATCTGTCGTTTTCATCCTGCTACATGCCCAGCTCAGTTTCTCTTTAACTGTTTGGATATTTTGCGTAAGGTCAAAACATTTTGTGATCTGCCTATCTATTTTTTTTATCTTCAATGCTTTTTCAATTTCCCAAATATTTATATCCTTGCTCGTTGCATGCTGCATTTTTTGGTTTTTTGTTATGATGCGGAACCAATATTGAACCAACTTCCTTTTAAGAGAGAGAGAGAGATGAGCAAATCACCCTTAATCAACTAGCCCATTTTTAGTTATTATATCATCTTTTGGTTATTCTGAACTGCATTACAGTGGGATAATGGAGTCAAGTTTCTGAGCACATGTTGAGGTGCAGCTGTTAACAGTCTAGCGGAATTGGGTTTCCTTATTTACCTCGTCTTCGCCAAGAATTATTTTTTTGTTTTTCGTTTGATGGCATTCTCATTTTCGGTGATGTTAATTTGCGTGACACTTTCTCCATAATCCAAAATGCTCGCCTGATTGGCCTAGTAGTTAATGTACCTGTCACTGTTAAGAATATTCGCACATTAAAGGTTGAAATAAACATTTTCGAATATTTTTCTTGGTCAATTACATGATTGCTTCTCTCTATGCTCATGCTACTTTTGTTATTCCGGGAAACACTCGAGCTGGTAGGAGAGGATTTGTTTCTGAAATCTAATTATTTTTTAAACAATCAAGTGTTTTTTTCATTCATCAAACCAATTTCTAAAATGCATTGTATTTAATTTTTGTCATGGAATAACCTCCGATACATCAATAAATTTCATGACATCGAATTAACATACAATTTTACATTTACTCAGTTTTATAGTTCATCATCCGCAGTAATAAGTTAACGATTTCATGAAGATGATTTCCAAATAAAATTTAAATTACTTGAGAGAGTTTTCTTCAGTTTGTTTCTTGGAAATACGCTCTCATCCTATACTTTTATTTGTGGTAGGAATTTCAATAACGCATATGCGATTTATCTTCAACATGATGAGCCATCTTATTATGAACATATTGTGGTGACAGAGATTTACAACTTCCTGTAGTAGGTACTAAATCCTAAAACTACTTGTTACTAGTTTTTTTTTCCACTGAAATCATTTTGCTTAGTTTTTAAAATTCTGTCCTTAAAGTAATATTAAGTACGATCGTGATTTGTGGCCATAGATTCTTTGATCATGTGTAATTCATTCGACCGTTAAATAATTAAAATCATTACCAAAATCATCCTTTGATTCCTGATATCTGTCTTCAAATGGTATAGAGGAAACTATGATAGTACTAAATGAAGAGATTACATTATTACTTAATTCCTATCGAGAACTTTCCTCTAAATTATTACGTTATGTATCAGAATACCAGTACGAGTCACATCTTCTATTTTGGCGTTCTAAAGCACTATTAACTGCATCAGTTTTAGCCTTTCTCTCCATTTCTGTTTACATGACTGTACCACGTGAGGAATGTATTAGCTCTGCTCATATTCCTGAATGCTAGCAATGTCAAAATCCTTCCTAATATCACGTTTTTAATATGATTCTGCCATTGATGCTATCTGTTCAGTAACTGGAATGTCTGTTTTATTTCTAACCAAGTTCCTATCACTTAGTTTACTTATACTTTATTTATCTAACTTTACTTATAGATCTCAGAACTATAAGTAAAGTTGGTCTGAACTGCCTGATCAGACAAACACCGTAGGAAGTGTTTGACTGAAGTAATTATAATTTCTCTCTCTTCTTCAAATATACATTTATTTACTTGACTCCCTTACACACCAGGTTTGCTTATTCTGTTGTTTGCTTTTCATGTTTTAATTGTATTTATTTGCGTCATATTTTATTTGTAATATTTAATAAAATTGTGCCTACATAGGCAAACTGTTTCACTGGTTCTTCTATAAAGTTTTCCATTCAGGATGCAATTGGTGTTTTCAGTTGCATATGCCTGCCTATTTTCATAGTCTTTATCTTTTTATTGTTCATTTTCGTACAAAATTTGTTTAACAGTATAACACAAAATTCATCTTAGCTGGTCTATTATCAGCTAAGATCAATAACTCCGATTTGCTTTTCATGTATGTATATATATATATATATATATATATATCATAATATATATATTATGAATATATATATATATATATATATATATATATATATATATATATATATATATATATATATATATATATATATATATATATATATATATATATATATATATATATATATATATATCATAATATATATATTATGAATAACAGTGAATGTAATGCGCACGCTTATCACACACCTGATTTTAACATCAGATCATCTTCTCGTATCCCATTAATTCTAACTGCCGACTTACAGCTGAAATATATCGTCGATATATGATGTAACACATCACATAATTGTTCCGCTTTGAATAGTTTTTTTTTTCCTCCGTACCTTTTCATATGTCTTTTTCAGACCTAAATATAACCTTTAAACATAAATGGTATTCATATTGCCGTAATTTCCAACTCACTTTCCATAATTATTTTGTGTTTTAGTTTGGGTTTTTTTTTCTTTTTTTTTTCATTTGAGTTCTTCAGCTAGAGTATGGTCTATTTTTATTGAGATATGAAAGTGAAAACCTTATGTTTGCGGAAAATGATACAAAAGGGGGTGTGGGTGGAAAGTTCTGATAGTCACCATGAAGGAACTGAGGTAGAACCATGTGACACACAGAACATTTGTACACTTGTTACTGCATCATTTGCAATCCTGTGAGAAAAAAGTCTTTCTCTTGTTGCACAAACCATATCATTTTTGTTCTAGGTATTTATCAGAACTTTACAGCAACCGCCCTCGTATGTAGTCCTGTTTGCATTCCTCTTAAATATTTCTACCAATGCGCTGTCACTTCTTGATTCATTTTCAATGTTTGAAATTCTCCAGATATACAGAATATCTTTATCAGCAGGTTTCATGTCAGCATTTTTGCATCCGTAATCCTTCTACAGTGCTCCTTCCTCAATTTCCAAGCTTTTGCATTAGCCTCCAAAACATTTTGAAACCTTTCTGTTATTTATATGCGTAGATAATTTATTTAATTGATAAATTCAATAACATATATACACAAATACATAAATTCATACTAAAGTCTTCCCTTGGATTTTATTTAGCTACTTTTACACAATACTTTGGTCTGTTTAAGTTCAAACTTTAGTTCGGACTGTTTAAGTCCATAGACAGCATATAAATGGCTTACTATTAACTTCCGAACTATCTGAGTGCAACGTCGAAATCTTATATTTTTATACCTGCAGACAACTTCATCTTATACCGCTATGACTGAACAGACAACGTGATTTTTAGAATATGCCAATGAGTCTGCAAGGTTTGATTCTTTTCTTCTGAATTTTTTCATTTTGTCTTGGTAATATTTGTATATTTAAAGTCCTCTTTCTTCTACCGATTCCCGATTTAGTCGCTTTCTGGCACGAGAAGTAAAACTTTCCGTTTCGCATACATAGAGGTTTTCACTCCCATATCTCAAGAAAAATCGACCATACTCAAGCTAGTACAAACAATAATACAAGTGTTAGGAAATTATTTACAAAAAGAATGGTCACGAGAAGGCAGAAACTGTCTGCCATACTTTCTGTCTCTCCTGAAAAGATTGATTTATTAATAGCTTGGTTTCATGTCAGCGTTTCTGAAAATATTTTTTGAAAATAATTTCCTGACGCACTTTTCTTTTCAGTATGGCATTCAATTTTATCCTTCCTAATTATAACTAAATGGTCACCGCTTTCTTTGAAATTCCGCTGTGAATCTGTTTTCTTCTTGTTGCATGTTCTATCTAAACATAAGACAAACAAACGGCTATTAAAATATTACAATTAATTGTAACTTTTTTAATTTCAGTTTCTTCATGACCGATGATGACTTTGAAATATTATAGGCTACATTGCTTCAATCTTACAACTTCCACTCTTGGTTGTTAAACTCACTTCAGACTATCTCAGATAAAATAAAGGGAAATTTATTTGGACTTTATTTAGACAAAGTTTTAAATGTTAAATTTAATGGATATTTTCTGTTGCTGAAGAGGAGTGGAAAGCGCACAATTGACACATTAATGTTGCTCTTACTGTTTGTTTTGGTCAAGCATTATTATAATGTCAACATGCTTCATTTTATATGATCTAATTTTGCCTTTATAAGCGATGGTAAGTAGTTTTCATAACATTAACATAGCATGGCAAGCTTCACATGAGAAATACCACATAAGATTAGAATTAACTGTATATTGAAACCGTTTTCAAAATTTATTTGAAAATTAAGAACTATACAGATTTTATTCAGATTCATTAGCTCAATTTAGTTTAGATTGAAAATCCTTAAAGGGACTGTTTTTTGTTTAAAAAAATAATAATAAATATATATCTATATACATGTGTGTGTGTGTGTGTGTGTGTGTGTGTGTGTGTGTGTGTGTGTGTGTGTGTGTGTGTGTGTGTGTGTGTGTGTGTGTGTGTGTGTGTGTAGATGTCGATGTAGATGTCTATATAGATGTGTGTGAGCAAGTGTTCCAATATACATATATTGGAACACTTGAATTCATTTACTGCCTTTGGAAGATCATCATATTCAAATGAGATTATGTTTTTGAAAAGGGACTTAATTAAACTTGAAATAGTAGTTTGTGTTATTATTTAACTGAGTCCTTAACTGAGTAATTGAGAACCTTCTTAGCTCAGTGGGTTTCATCGAAGCTCTTTGTTTGGAAAGACGTAGGTTTAAATCACGTCAAGGACGAGAGAATATTCCAGATCCTTTCTGCAGGGCGCTTAAATTGAAGGCGAGTTTCTGGTCTCATGCGGAAGTAGAGTGGTTTCGTGATTTACATCCTATAACCAGAATACATGTAATTTACACACGAAAAAATATATTTAGGCATAAAACTAAACATCTTATTCTAAAATTACGATTACGAACGCCAATCTGAGAGCATCGTGGGTTTATATTAGGCCTATAGCGGAATATTATCAGGGTCGGCTCGTGCATAGGCACTGCGGAACTGCAGCACGCCCAGTTGTTTTCGATATAAAATATGAAAATTATGGTAAACATTTAAAAAATTAATAAATATATTTATTAATTTTTTAAATGTTTACCATAATTTTGATATTTTATCCAAATACGTATACACTGTACTTACAGTGTGTATGTATATTTCGAAGTTGCAGCACCCCCACAATTTCAAGCCACAAGCCGCCACTGATTATGATATTGAGTAAGCAGTTCGCAGTTCGATTTTCTATCTTTTAACCATTACATGATATGAATAATATGTTAATAATGCTAGCACGTACAAGAACCGAGTCTGAAAAACAGGCCTGGCGCGCAGTATTATGAATTTGATCGTCATCCACTTGACCCTTCTTCCGGGAGCGTTCTCATTTGGTTATCACGTCATATTCCAGATCCTGCTTGCAGCGAATATCATTTCGGGTTTGGTACACGGCGTCTTACTGGTTGCAATTGTTAAAAAATAAATTAAACAGTTAAGGAGAAATATTGCTCAATGTCATGAAAACATGGCTTACAATGCTGCTGAAAAACGCCGTCGAGGGCAAAAGGAATTGAAGAGAATAACAAATAATATTGCTGTTAAGATTTGAAACAACAATATCCCAAGTTGCTAAGAATTCAAAAAAAATAATAATAAATAAATAACAATAAAATAAAAAATTAGACAGTGCAAAATTCTGCACCATAAAAAGTTGAGGGAATTTTCTCGAACATTTTTGATTTTCTAGTGATCTGGGCAAATGAAATCCAGGTGTTTCTGATAACAGCCCTCTTACACTTTAAAAATATGTAGTAGAATCACTTAAAAAATATAAGCAAAAAAAGAAAAGAAAATCGAGGGCCTTCTTCGCAAGTGGTATGTCGGACACTCCATATAATTGAAGAAGATAATGATTTTTATGCTATTAACTATTCAACAACAAACTTTTGTTTACTATTACTAAAAGAAAGAGCCATCCCCCCTTGATTTAGATGATGTAAAATTACATACGCAAAGTGGATTCTAGATCCAACATTCTCGTAAGCTCTCAGATCAACTGACGAAAATTTCGTAATTTCTATAAGCATTCGACTTTCAAATAATATTGGATCTAGTATCCACATTGCCTATGTAATATTACATCGCTTAAATGAAGCCGTATGGCGCTTTCTTTTAGTAATTATTTTTACGCGACCACGTACTATTGAAGAGAATAACGAAAAATTTAAGAAAAATACATTTTTCTGACATTTCAGTTTCCTTAATATTAAACGTGAGTTTTTGCTCTTTTGGGGTGTCTTTTGGTTCGGGCTCACGATGAGGAATGGGCATTCAGATTTTTAGGGGGTTCTTGTCTTGAGAGCAATTTGAGTCTCCGGGGGGTGTTTTCCGGAGAGGCCTCTATCGAGGCCGTGTCGGTGGATGTTTTTCCCCTGAAATATCAGCGATTCTGCTCAATGGTAGGGTGAGCCTGTCACTGAGTGGAACGAACGCTGAATTTGACGATCCTTCGGACACTCGTTTAGAGTGGTCTGGAAGATCGCCGATTTTTTAGAGAGGCCCTTTACTTAAATGGTGGTCCGGCTCCTCCTGAGGGGGTTTTTAGGATTTTGGGGATTTTTGTCTTGAGAGAGCAATTTGAGTCTCCTGGGGGGGGGGGTAAGTGTTTTTCTGAGCAGCCTCTATTGGGGCGATGTCAGTGGATTCTTTTCCCCTGGAATATGAGCGGTTCTACTCAGTGGAAGGGCAAGCCTATCTCTGAGTGGAACCAGCTGAGTTGGACTATCCTTCGGTCACTCGTTGGGAGTGTTCTGGGGGATCGCCTATTTTTTAGAAAGTTGTTTTACTTATACAGTGCCTGGCTTCCGAAGAGAATCAACCAGTTCGAAACAGCTTTCAGGCCGGCCAGTGAAACCTTTATCAAATGCACTAATAAAAGGCCAATATGCGGACGCTTGGACAGCGCTCATGTCTTTTAAGTAGTACAAGTTAAGGCAACTAGCGGATGCTGAGGACTGTATTCTCGTAAGCTCTCAGGTCAACTTACTATACTTTCATAGTTTCTTACAAACTATTTGAAAAGTAATGAACATTTGAAATACTGTTGGATCTAGTGTCCAACAGTATATCAACAAGTATAAAAAATAATTTTACTAAAACTTTACGTGATCATATTTCTAAAGAATTTTATTCATTGGAAGGGAACAGCATTCTTGTATGAGGTTCAAAGTGTGCCAGAATCGTTTTATAAGTCTCCAGGCAAGTTATTTCGGGACTCTGGGATTATAATTTCATAATTCATAATCTACAGAAACTTTTATCGAGCCACTGGAATTTTTGGTTTGGTAGGAATATTTCCGCGCAGTCCTGTACAGAATAGTAGACGTTGAGAATTACATATACGAAAATGTTTATGCAACTCTTGACGAAGTTTAATAAAACGTGGTATAAAATTAAGTGAAGCAAAAGCATAAGAACTCGTTGCTGGAGTACACAGAATGCTGACGAGTTGTAAACCAATTATAACTTCTGATATGCTTCTTGGATAATTACTGTAAAATGTCTCTAAAATGGTAAAATGGTCTGTAAAAAACAGTCTGTAAAATGATACATCAGAATTATCGTCTGAGATAAACAATCCTGAATTTATATTTTAGCAAGGATTCTCATACATTCATTCAGCAGTTTTAAATAACTAACCAGCTATTGCCCACATTTTGTGCACAGCCTCTGCAGTTACAAGGAGAAAATATTCTGGTTTGTTCAAGATGGTAAGAGCGAACAAGTTAAAAATAAGAATAATATTTCAGGATTGATTTTGTCTTCTAGAAATATGAACAAATAAATATTCCAAAATTAAAAAAAAAAAAAGATCTTTACCCATTCGGTAACTTTTACGAAACTGAGCAACTACTTTTCGCAGTATATTCATAGAGGTATGCATTGCGCATTCAAAACTAGCAAAGTGTGAAAGAAATATGATGACAACTCAACATATTATATCAAACTTTAAGGAAATTGAGTGGGAAAACATGAAAACTCGTGACATGTTCACACAATTTCTTCGGTGATCGTTTCAAGAATTCGTTCGCTTAAAAACAAGAAAAATAAATAATTGGATGCTCGTTAACAATGAGGAGCAACAACGCGAAGAAACACCCCCCCACACACACACACACAGAGAGAGAGAGAGAGAGAGAGAGAGATTTCGTAATCATCCAACTGTGTCAAAGTTGAATATAAGTTTAAAAGGAGCATGACCTTGAAAGGTGGCCACTTCTGACAAATCTAACAAACATTAAGTGCCAGAGAAGCGCCTGACACTGCCAACCGGAACATTTCAAGCATCATCCCTAGTTTCATTAGACTAGCCACGCAAGATTTTATGAGCAACTTTCCAGAATTGTTATAGGTAAGGGAAAGTCAGAACGTTTTTAATACAACTAAATAATTATTCCAATAGTTCGTTTAGTAGAACTATGATTACATTTATAGTTCGTTATTATTACCTTTACGAACTGTGACCAATAACTACAAGTGCAACCACATCCCTGGGTTATTTTTATTGAGACGGACTGCGCTGTACTTTTACATTTAATATTATATTATATGGAAAAAATTCTTTGAGGAAAATTGAAAAACAACAACAACAACAACAAAAAATTCAAAATAAATAAATATCACATGTGATTCGTTAAAAATTATGGTAAGCAAATTACAAAGAAATTTATTCGCCTACGCTGGAAGAGCGAAAGGATATGCCCTTTAAGTGGAAATGACTCGTGTTCTACTCATGATGAGAGGAATCTATATCAGCTCCTTCAATTAAAGATAGGTCAGTCAATCGAGTACGGGGCAAACAGTTTTTTTTGTTTTGTTTTGTTCGTTATAACTGGAGTTTTTCTTCTCTAAAAAGACAAATCAGCCAGAGAATACACACAATTAACAGTCAAAAATAGTGTACTCTGTACCGGCTGGTAGATGACATAGTGAGTTGACTGAGTTGTGTAGCCAAGAGATTCCCATGTAACTGATAATAGAAAAACATCAAACTAGCTGGTTATTCAAATATATGAAAATAGTATTGCGTTCTTTTTTTGCCACTTTTACACGATCTTACGTTACTTATGAGTATCAAGAACCTATCAACGCTAGCCATGTTGACTTTTTATAAATCTGCAGACATGTAGCTCTGTCTCTTTATATGACACTAAATGGATTTTTTTAATATAAATTCTACTCACAAATAGCTATGAAACCTATCGTACGTCATCAGCAAATCTGACCACAGTGATTTGATAGAACATTCCTTTGGAATAATGTTTGAAATAATATTCTTCGAAACTTGTCAAACCACCTCCATTTGGATTTAAATAAGATCAGGATAAATACTGTACTGTCATTTTCAGATTTTGCACGAAAAATTAAACAGCTAATGTGAATTTGAAGTGAAGTTTCTAATTTCAAGAGTAAGGGTAATCTCATGACAATCTTAGGTGGTCTCACACCGGCCGATGAAATTCATATCCCATTTAAAGGCAATTGCAAACGTTCATGCCCACGGCAGGATTCAAATCTGCAGTCTGTTGGCTGGAGAGCGAGTGCACTTACCACTCGGCAAACCATGCCGGCATAAAATAATGGGACTATAACCAGAGATAGATATCCTATAGCAAAAAGCATTGATAAATTTTACTAAATTTTATATCAAGATGAAGAATCAAGTGAAGAAGAAGTAAACTACGAAATAACTGAAGTGCCACAAACTCTACCAGAAGAAGTTATGTGGAATGCTATGCTTGCAAAATGGAATAACTGCAAGTGAGGATGAAGTTAGCTGTACTTCTGAAACAGATGGAGAAATGATTTACAAAATCTTGTCAAAACTATTTACTCTATGTGTGAAGGAAAATGGTGTACCAAGAGCATGAAAAGAGGTTAACGTTTTTCTGATCCACAAAAAAGGTGAAATAGAAGGCCTCACGAACTCCGACCCATCAGTCTACTATCGATGGTTTACAAAAGTCTTGGCTGATATGTTTTTTGCAACTGTGGATCTGGCACAACCAAAGAACTGGCATGCTTTCGAAGTGGCTTTAGAATGATACACCGTATTCAAGTTGCACAATAAATTATCGAACGGTGTAATGACCAACTACCATTATGTTTTGGTTTTATTAATTACTAGAAAGTCTTTTATTCATTTAGTGTGAATCAGTGTGCTATTATTATCATATCACTATCTGTTGAAAGTCAACGTTCCTCTTGAGCTAAACCCTCTTGTTAGCTTCCTTTCCGAACATCAATCTCACTTTTTTCAGCATTATTCTCCAAAATAATTTTACGTTCTAAATCATCTGTACTTATGTTAGCTTTGATGTTACATCCACGAATAAGGTTCGCTCAGGATCCCTACTTTCTAAATTTTCTGTTTCTAGGCATCTCTGTACCACATTTTGTATGACTTATTTATTCACTTTTCTTCCTACCAACTCTAAACTTAGCAGCCTACTCTCAGATGTTTTAAGTTTTCTTTGTTCTGACTTTCCCATTATACAAATAAATAACTGAATTTAATAACTGAAATATTCAAACTTTCTGCTTCCCTCCCCTTTAATTTTTGTCGAATAACTACCGATATTGGTAAATGTAAATAAAATAATAATTGTATTTTGTTAATTTTAGTAACGTAAAAATCCAATAACTTTCTTTCGAAAAAGTGGAATTTTGATTTCAGTGCGTTCAGCATTACATTTGATGACTTTAAATTTGAGATCCGCGCGGTTAGCCTAGTGACTGTGCGCTTCGCAACCATATGCCTGGGGAAGCAGTGTTAGATTCGATTCCCGTCGGTGATGTGAGAAGCTGAAGAATCTGCTTCAGCCATAGCCAAGTTAGCCGGTCTTGGGCGTGGACAGTAGGGTTTTTCCCCCAGTTTATCCTGGGGTTTTTCATAAGTGCTTTTAAAGCTGGGGTTTTTCATCTCGCCATCCGGCCTTGAGAACTCAACACTACTGATATAGGATACACCGGGGAGTAGGGCTGACCACCTTATCCTGTGAACGGTTTGAGGTCCGATGATTAATAAACCCTCAACACCGCAAGGTAAAAGAGGGAAAAGGAAGATGAATGAATATATATACAGGGTGTTCGGGATAAATTTGACATATTTATAATTAATTATATTTTTCCGTAAGTTACATGTATTAACACACACTTCTCTTCATTTAAAAGTTTGGACCCTTCTTCATTCATATACAAGATGTCAGAAAGGATGGATAGCTGGAACCCACCTGAATCATGGAAGAGAATAACTTGTATCATGATGATTCGTGCCCGCCATCAAAATAAGGATATTACGACTGCTGCCCAATGCTTCCTGAATACAGTAAAAACAATCAGGCATGAACTAGAGACTTGCAATGGTGACTACGAGGATGTAGCAAGAAGAAAGATCCCTAGCAGACGATCTGATTGCGTTCGTACAGCAGAATTCCTCGCAAATCTGCAGGAACAGGTGTTGAAGAACCCTGGCATTGGAATTCGGGCTTTGTTCGTGGAGTTGCTAACTGTAGTCAAGCCCTGGATAACAAGGGTAGCCAATGGTAGGCCGTATGTATGGCAGCAGGATTCGGCCCTTTGCCACACCTCTGGGAAAAGTCAAAAATGGTTGTCTGAAAATTTCTACGACTTCACCAGTCCAAATGTTTGGCCTCCAAACTCCCCAGACCTTAACCCCATGGATTATTTTGTATGGGGCGCAGTTGAAAAAGACACCAATCGCACTTCCAGTAATACAAAAGCCCAGTTAATGGATAAAATTAAAACAGTTTTTGCGGCCCTTCCCAGGGAGACTGTAGCATCAGCTTGTTCGAGGTTCCGAAGCAGAATTGAAGCTGTGATCGATGCTAATGGTGGTTATTTTGAGTAAATCCTGTTGATAGTATTGTAATTAACTCTGCCTGTAATGTTTTTTTGTCAATTCATTAAATTTAATAGATACAAAGAAGATTTTCTTTTTCCTTACGAAACTGTCAAATTTATCCCGAACAACCTGTATATATATATATATATATATACATAATACATTTTATTAAATAAAATGTAATAACATAAAATATATTAAATTTGATGTAAGGTAGGAATTCTCACAAAGCCTTTGGCATACAGAAGAATTGGCAAAATGTATTCCTACTATGGATCATGGCACAGAACTGAGATAATAGCTTACTTCAGTCATGTCATTGCCATTATTAGCATTTCACAGTGAGGCGGTGGGATAATACATCACCCGCTGTGAATGGCAAAAGACTTGATGCGAAACAGGTTTCCGTCGCGCGCTCTTCTTGACAGCAAAAATGTTATAATAATAAGCACGGCGGTTCACATCAACAGCACCGAGGTTGACAAAGGGGATAACAATATCTCAAAATTTTCCTCGAGTAAGTTGACGTACTGGATATTAGAATTCTGATGCCACGAAATGATACAATGTGTGCAACTCTGTCACGATATTACATGCCTTTCATAGTCTTATCATAGTACTTAGGAATGTCCGTAGTTTGGCAATCAGTTGACTGAAGGGAAGTTTTCATGCATTCTCGATTATGGTTCTACGGTTATTTATTAAAGTTATCCGGGGCATTTGTTAGGTCTCACCAGATTTACCTATCACTCTGATATCCGAATGTTTAAGGACTTGTCTTCATCGTTGGGAGCAATGGAAGTTAAAAGGATACATTTCTCGACTCTAACACCCCTACCGCCAGTGCTGTGAAAAAAGACTGAAACTGATTTCAAATAATATTTTTTTTACAAATAATTTTTATCTAAGTGAAAAATGTAATATTTAGCGACGGCACAAAACGATATCGCACTATGGAATCCAAATTCTGGTACTGCTAATAAGTTTTAAAAATCAGTCCTATTTAATGGAATCTCTTAGATATTGTGGTTTAGAGAGAATTGTTAGTTAGTTAGTTTCGTATTATGATATAACGGCAGTGAGTCTCTTTTATGGGAAGGTTGGGCACCATCTCAATTCCCCCAAATTTTATCCGGCTTTGGGATCGGCATAGCTGACGAATCAGGCCTATGGCTGGGTCAGTATTCCTACTGTAATTTGTGTGTTGTGTGTGTGTGTTCACAGGGCCGGATTGCCTGCTTGCGGGTTGAAAAACTCCAGATAAACTGGCGGGAAAACGACCTGCTGTCGATACTCAAGACTGACTAACTTGGTTATGGCTAAGGAAGATCCTTAAGCTGCTCACATCGTCGACGGGAATCGAACCTTGGACACTCCTTCCGGAGGCATATGGTTGTGAAGCGCAAAGCCACTAAGCTAACCCCGCGGATTTGGAGAGAATAAGAAACCTTTCAATGATTGAGAATCTCCTGCTAGCGACTAACAGAAAAATATAGGTGATGAGGCAAAATCACTTTTCTTGAAAGGTCAACATGTTTGAAATGTTTCTCAAAATGTTTGAGAAAACAAAGATTTAATGATCCAGCTTCACAATTTACAGCCATTCTTAGTACGCAAATTATATCCAATATAATTCGTCGTTAGGTTAACGGTGGAGTTGTTGATACTGACAACACATACCGGCAATTAGAGTGATTGAGATTGAGAAAGAGTTTTACAAGACTGTCCAGGTAATCTTTAAGCATCATAGTGAGATAATTTTATTTCTCCATGAATAATCGAACCATGTTTTTAAGCTGGAAAACAAAGACCTCTGTCACATCTCAGCGTCAAAGAGACTGTTGAAAACGCATTGATAAGTACTTAGCGATATCGTAGAACATATAAATCCACCGAGTTAAATAGAAACTTTATTATAATAGCAGTAAAATAAAAAAAGAACATGAATTCTTTTACATAAAAGCAAAGTAAAAATAAAAAGTAAATATAAGGCAGTGATAAATCTAGTAAAAATAAAACAAAATTAGAATCCCTCCCGTCCCCAAATAACACATATTGCAATATGAAGGCAATACAAGTAAAATTCTATTGTACTTAATAGAATTTAAGTAATATCAACTACTAACAATCATGTAAAAATTATTGTGATAACAAGATCATTCATATTGAGTGTAATAAAGTCCATCCTCTTTACAGAATAAGGTCTTATTAAGATAGCAAGATTTCCTGTTTTATTGCCTATCAAGAATAGCATGTTGTCTCTAATCTCCGGGGACGGAAAGGCTGTCTCTTAAATACACCCAAAAAATAAAGTCTCGTCCTTAACATCCTACCTGGACTAATAGATTTTTCCTATGTTGGGAATTCAATCTTATACACCTCGCACTGCCATGTACCAATCTGGTATGCTTCTAAAAGAGCATACCAAATTGGTACATACCCGCAGCTGTTTAATGTTCATAGAGCAGAGCACCCTGATTTCTTACTTGTCTACACCGATCGTTTGAGATCTCAGACATCTGTTAGTTATTCTTCTGTTTTTCCATTCAGATTACACTTGAATGTATTTCACCAATAACTGTATTGGTGAACTACATGTCATTCATTTTTTTTTTTTTTTTTTTTTGTAAGCATAAAATGGAACTGCTACCAGCATTACTTACACAACCTTCTTTAGTTTTGCACGATATCTCTTCTCCTCTGTGTGGTCGTACATAGAGTGTTCAGTGCGTTATTATGCTCTATAAACATTGTATCAAATTAAAAAAAAAATAATTTTGATGTTCGATTGTGCTGTGTGCCCAGCCACATTGGAATCAAGGGAAATAAGACTGCAGATGCAGCAGCTGAATCATCCCATACCTTTCCACGTATTGCACGTAGTCTACCAACATACTACAAACTACAAACACCAACAGTTAATAAGATCAAAATTCATTAATTATTGACAATCGTCCTGGCAAGAAACACTGAAAATAAATGACATGAGATTAAATCTGAAACAAAAGCATTAGCAGTGCAATCTAGGCTGAGCAGAAACAGAATAAAGAAAAAGAAGAGAACAAGTTGTTACTTGCTAGACTATGCATTCGTCGCAGTCATCTCTAAATATGCTCATCTACTGAGGACTGCTGACCACCTTCGCATGAAAACTATAACAATTCTAATATTTAGAAGTAACAGAAGTTCTGAGAATTGTATATATGTAGTGAAAAAAATTTCGTGTATCGACGGACAGCTTGGATTAATGTTGTAACGTTGTACCCATTCTCCGTTTCTCTCTCTCTCTCTCTCTCCTCACTAATTAATTTCTAATCACAAATCCTTCTTTATCAGCTCATCACAGTCGTGTGTGGGTATGTAAAGTTGGCGTCGTGTAGTAATAAGCATGCTCAAAAGGCAACAATTACAGGGGTTACCCAGCGTGGTTTACCACAGCAAATCATGTGCCCTGACATATCGTTGATACTGTCAGTTATATATCCGGTGTTAGAGCCTTAATAATCAGACACGGAAGACCGCATGAAAGTAGAAAAAGTATCTTTTGCAAGCACTTTTGTGAACAGCATGAAATCGCCAAGGAAAACAGTTTAACCAAATTATAAACAAACTGTCGTTATCTATGGCTATCATTAGGTGGTGCACAAATTTACATAATTTAATTGTTCAAAAGTTAACTCAACTCACGTAATGAGTTCAGTTCAGAAGTTCTCCAAAGAATTTGTTTAATTAGGGTTTAATTTGAAGATAAAGATATATTCCTCCTCACGTCACGATAACCTCTGAAAAAGAAAGGCATTCATTATCTTAAAAATATCAGTTTTTATTGCAATAACGGATTATTAAAATCCCTGCTAAAAACAGCTCGTCTTAGAGTAAGGTTAAAATATCTTCTACAATTTTCGATCTCTTTACTTACTTTAATATTACTTTAGGGGAAAATATCCTTCTTACGATCAGTTTAGTACTCTAGAAAAGTTATCATGTTAATTAAAGTGTAATCAAAGAGAAAAAAAGTAATTGTGTTCGATACGAAGGTCATTTACTTTACAAATAGTTGAGGACAAGTAATCTCTTAGAAATGTCACCGAGTTTATTTTGCACCGAAATGCATCATCTCTCCGAGCCAGTCCAACATAATACACCTGACCACAAAACCGTCACAAAGGCACCGCATCAATCATCTTTAAATACTCCACGTCATGACAGCTACAGTGGTCCGTTGTCTACGTCGTTAAATATCGTGACCAAGTCTGAGCATGGACAAAAAAGAAATTCGCCCACAGATTCATGCTAACAATCTACAACATATGCCACTAGTTTCTGTTGGATTAACTGAAGACATTTTCGTGCAAATAACTGTGAATCTCATATGAATTATTAAATTTTGTTTTTTAAAAATATTATTCGCGAATTAAAAATGTTTATAATGGGGATTTAGATTAAGGAATTAGAGTCCTCAATTTCCAGGTGAGCTCATAATACTCAAATCATAATCGCCATAGTCCCTAAAAGAGAAAACATTCATTTTAATTTTATTCCAGAAACTTAACAAAGGATTTGTTCGATTTTCTAAGCAAGGTTAACTCTTTGCATCAAAAAATTAAATTCATTCTAGAACTTGAGAAAGATAACTAGTTACCATTCCTGGACATTTTAATCAAGAAACGAATAGATGGTCGTATCAGCCTTACATTTTATCGTAAACCCACCAATAGAGGCAGATACTTGCACTTCACTTCTTCACACCATATTTCTCAGAAACTTAGCATTGTACACATGCTAAAAAATAGAGCCTCTCTCATTACGACAGATGATAAATACCTCCAAGATAACTGACCCTGATATCAAATAACCTTACAAAGAATGGTTATCCTAGAAAACTGATTCACAAGATTCTTTTCTGTGACCCCCCCCCCCCCACAAAGGCAACCTGAAGACAACATTATAATTCTACCATGGTGATTCCTTTTGTGGGGACAATTTCCATTAAGATTGCCAGATTCCTCAAGCCGCATGGAATAAGAGTGTCTTTTAAACCTGCACAGATCATTCGCCAATTTTTACGATCTCCAAAAGACAGTCATCCATTTTCTAAATATGCCGGAGTTTACAACAATATGTATAATGCAATTTATTCAAACAATGCGGATTGAGGAAACAAAATAGGAAATCACTACAGCACTATGATCAAATTCATGAATGAGTGACAGTCTGGAAAATTAGAAAATTCGACTAGTGTGGAAAATATCAACAAAGATTTGCGTGAATCAGTACCTGGGCTGATTTCCAAATGGTGAAAAACCTGTTGGCCATCGGCTTAATAGGTCTCCTGCATCCTTAATAGGTCTCCTATCTCCTGTATGTAATAGGTCTCCTGTCTGGGTTGGAATTACATAGCTGTTGGATGTTTCTGTATATATTTCGTTATAGATAAATTTCATCCACCACCGAAATGTGAAACCACTATTCCGGTTCTTAGAGACCTGAAGTGTTTTTTTTTTTTTATTTTTATTCTTTTTTTTAAAGGATACATTTTTGATCGGTAAAAAGGTCGACAGGATTTCGTGCTTTGTACACATAAAAAAGAGCAATCCCCTCGAGGAAAGAAAGTTCTTTGAAAGCAATGCAGTTTCAGTATTCGAAACGCAGTGGAAGGACGTATATGGATTCGACTTGAAAGAGACAAATATGAAATTATGCAAATTTGGAAATTTTACAATTTCTATACTGCATAATTTAAGAAGGCTTAATCCGGGGATCGATTCTCAAACGATTCAAGTAATCGTTTGAGTATCGTATACTTATACGATAGAAACAAGGGAGAAACACTCCCAAGGGAGATACTGTTTATTGACTTCCCCATAATCGGAAATGAGAAACGCACTTGACGATTCCTATTAGTGTCAGCCAGTAAAATGTCCTGAATTCGAGAATATGTATGTGGGCTGTTCAATAAGTAATAAGACTAATTTTACTGTGGCGAAACCATTCATCACAATATTAATTTCTGTGGAATAAAGAAATGTTGCTGTATGTATTAACAAAAGAGGATGATAGATGGCGTATACGGGCTGATATGCCAGAGTGTCACGTGACTAAACGCAAGTGCTCATCGGCGCGCCTACGAGGTGCGACCAATCTTCGAAATGGAAGCGTCCTTGGAACAGTGTTATGCGATTAAATTTTGTGTGCATTTGCAAAAATCGGCATAGGACACTTTTAACATGATACGCGAAGCTTTCCACGATAAAGCAATGTCGAGGGCAAGTGTTTTTCGCTGGCATAAAACTTTTAAGGAAGGAAGGCAAAATGTGAAAGATCTTGAACGTGAGGGAAGACCTTCAACGTCCATCACAGAGACAATGATCAACACAGCAGCGATTATCATCAAGCACGTCAAAAGGAATCGTCCATTGCTGAAGAATGGCTTCTTATTGCACAACGATAATGCAAGGCCACATATTGCTGGTTGTGTAGTGGACGTTTTGCAGAAGAATAACACAGATATCCTACCACACCCTCCATACAGTCCTGATCTCGCACCGTGCGATTTCTGTCTGTTTCCTCAGCTCAAGAAACCAGTAAGAGGCCGCCATTTCGAAAGCAACAAAGCATGTTTAAAAGCTGCTGAGGCGGTTTTGAAAGCACTCTCAAAAAACGGACTCTCACATGTGTTTAAGAAGTGGACGCAACGTTGGAACAAATGCATCGCGTCTCACAGTAGTTACTTCGAAAAAGACCATGTAAATGATGACGATTAAAGGTAATCTGTTTTCTGTATAAATATAGTCTTATTACTTATTGAACAGTCTACGTATAAATATAAGGTGACTACGTCTTGTGCTTTTGATTGCGCGCGCACGCACGCACGCACACAAACACACACACAGTTCACAGAAGACAGCCTACAGCAAAAAAAAAAAAAGAAGTACTACTGATCTCACTGGAGGTACAAGGAGCTTTCGATGCTGCGTGGTGGCCAGCCATAATCAATCAATTAAGATATTTAAAATGTCCAAAAAACGTACTCGATCTTACAAAAAATTATTTTACAGACAGAAGAGCAACATGCTATTAAAAACCACAGCTGTAACGAAAGAAATCAAACGAGGCTGCCCTCAAGGCTCCTGCTGTGGACCAGGCGTCTGGAACATCCAGTACGACTCGCTATTACGACTTCCTTTCACTACTGAAACAAAAGTCATAGCTTTCGCCGATGATGCGCTGATAATGATTCGGGGATGCGACGTCTTACAACTAGAAGTAACGGCCAAGAAGAACTCTTTAAAATTGCAGGGTGGGCACGCGAGAAGAAAGTTACATTCAATAGCAGCAAGTCTAAAGTGTTTCATATCTCACGTAAAAAAAAAATCAAAACAGCCTGTTGCAGTCTTCCTAAACGGAGAAGTTCTCGAGGTAGCCAGTGAGCAAAAATACCTAGGGATAATAATAGATGAAAGATAATAAAAGATGAAATTCACCTTCAATAAGCACATCTCATATGTTGCTGAAAAAAGCTTACAAATAGTAAACCTACAAATAGTAAACCTAAACCTATAAACTTACAAATAGTAAACCTACAAATAGTAAACCTAAACCTATACTAAAATTAAGGGGATATTAAATCCCACATAGTTTTAAAACCGAATAATAAACTCAAAGATAGGAATCAGAGAGTTTCTTGCCGAATATAGTAAACTATATAAAGTATCGGCGAACACTAGCGTTAGCCAATGCAAGTGATCCTATTACTAAACCTATAAACTTACAAATAGTACAGTGACAGTAGAAACCCTATAGACGGCATAAAAACCAGAACAACCATATAGCGTTAATAGAACAGACAAGAAAGCTGGTTTGGGATCTCACTCTATCGGAATTGGAAATCAAGTTCTGCTGGGTGAACTCACATGTTGGGGTTGCAGGAAACGAGAAAGCGGATCAGTTGGCGAACGGCTAGAAACAAGTTACCAAAAGTACTCTAAATCTGCTATAAAAACACTTGCAGAAAAAAGAAGCCTAGACTTGTGGGAAGAAGAATGGAAAACATCAAAAATCGGATCAACAACAAAATAATTCTTTCCTAGCATCAGAAGCAGACTCCGGCTGAAAAAACATGTCATTTCTTCAGGTTTAACCACGCTACTAACGGGACATGGAAAACTAGGACACTACTTACACAGATTCCATATCCTGCAATCACCATCATGTATTTGTAATTCACAACTTCAACAGACTGTTGACGTTGTGACACATACTTTACGACTGCAAACTACTGGACTCCATACCGATGACAATAATGCAAGACGTCATTGCTTCTGGAGACAAGTGGCCAATGTTAAAACAGAGACTTATCAAAAAAGTATTACTCAGAACTAATTAAATTTGCCAATAAGATCAACTACCAGTCGCTGTAATGTAACATAAATTACTGATATTCTATGAATTGTATAGTGTAAATATATGTATAAGGGGTGGTTCAGAATTCCACATATACACAATGCAGTAAGTAGTGTAAGTAGTTTATAACACAAGGCAGTAAGTAGTGTAAAAAACTTTATTAGGCGTAACTGAACAGTTCAATAGTAGTTGGATACATGATATGGTAAACGAGGTGCATGTCTGTGATCTCAGCGTTCGTAAAACGACGCATTTGCTTCGTACGACGTCGAAAGCTTGAATGAGGAAACTCCAATTGTTCACTTCTAGCGCTGGCGAACAGCGCCACCTATCATTTTCGGGTGGCATTTCCAGTCATGCTTTCCTATGTGAATATGGTTGATTTTGATGTTCTCTATTTCCCTCAAAGTTTGTATGTGGAATTTTGAACCACCTGTATATAAAAATATAAATATAAATATGGATGTAAAAGTCGGAATATGTACATGTAGATGTAAAAATATAAATGTAAATATGAATATCGATACAAAATTGTAAATGTAAATGTTATTCAGTACTTGGAAGCTACATATGTAATATATGCATTGTATGCAGTGGAGCATGTAGGAATAAATCACCTCCTGGTAGGGTTGCTATTAGGAGGAGTGCACCCCCCCCCCCACACACAGATCATCTGAATAGATTTTCACTTTAAGCTAAGTAGTAGTTAATAAATAATAGGAACGAGGATGTGTATTTAAGTTGTGATATTGAAACCTAAAAGCATATGGCAAGCAGAAATTAGAAAGCTATGCAAAATTATAGATGAGAGTTTAACTAAATCGTACTTACCGGGTGTGAAATTTAAGGATGTAAGTGAGAGTATTAGAGTGCAAAAACAGAGGGTGAAAGAATTGATAGTTGTGGCAGGTACGAATGAATTGAAATGAGATAATTTTTTTATTAAAGAGGACTTGAAGGTATTGTTAAAGGTAGCGAAATAAAAGAGTGACAGAGTTAGGATAATGACTCTGTTGCCGCGGTACGACAGAGAGGAGTTTAGAAGGAGGGCCATAATCGCAAATAACTTTATGCGTAGGTTATGCAGACGGTGTGGTGTGGAATTTGTGGACGTGTGGAATGAGTTTGATGGGCGAAAGAATTTATACAAGATGGATGGCCTGCATTTGAATAGATTTGGTGTGCGGAAACTGGAAAAAGTGTTGCTGAATGAAGTAAAATGGATGTGCAGAACCGGGGAAACTAGAACTACCACGGAGGGGGGGGGAGTCGGACATCAGTGAGACAGTTGAGTGTAAGAATGTATATAATGTACCCGAGCCATTACTAAAGTAAAGTAATCGGAATGGGCTAATTAGAATAACGCATGAAGATAGGGGTGGGACAAAGGGACCTCTGCATTTCATGTATACTAATGCCAGGAGTATTAGGAACAAGAAGGAAGAATTTTTGGCCTTGGTTGGCTCTTCCTGGCCAGAGGTTATTGGCATTAGTGAAACATGGCTGACAGAAGATGATATAGTTAGTGGGATAGAATGTGTAGGTTATAGTGTGTTTACGAGGGACAGAGAGAATAAAATGGGGGGGGAGGAGGAGTGTTATTGATGATAGTTGATGAACTGCAGTCAAGGAGAATTTAAGTTGTATTGCAGGATAGTGAAAAGAGCTCATTTGAGGCTATTTGGTGTGAGATTGTGACTAGTAGAACAAAATATACAGTTGGGTGCTACTATAGACCAGGTGATGGAATAGATGGTGCAGATAGTATGCATAAACAAATTGATGAAATGAGTGGAAGGAGGGTCATTATTATGGGGGATTTCAACTATGGTAACATTGATTGGAAGGAGGAGAGGACACATGTGAGGAAGGAACTGGATTTTATTCAATTATTAAGGGATAATTATCTGAGACAGCATGTAATAGAAAATACTAGGGATTTCAGAGTGCTTGACCTGGTAATAGCATCTCAGAATTTGACTATAATGAATATGACCATGTTGCCAGCTATTGGTGAGAGTGATCATAAGGTCTTGATCTGGGAGGTGACTGAAGGTGTGGAATTTTCGATTAAGACAGGGTATATGTGGAATTACCGTGCTGCCAAGTATAACAAGCTTAGGAGATTGCATGGTTCAGTGCCATGGCATGTAAAACTGCAAGGGCTGGATGTCGATAGAGCATGGGAAGTGGTCAAGGAGCATTTATAGGAGGTTATGGCTGATTGTATACCTAGGGTCCGAATAGTAAAACAAGTAAGGGTTAAATGGATGAATACCACCATTAAGCTTGAGCTGCAAAAAAAAGAAACAACTATGGAAGGAATTTAACCCCTTAACGTACCAATTAAAAATCAGAAAGCGGCCGTTGTTCTGCCAATTTTTGGGCGAGTTTTGGGCGAGGGTGATTTGCTGGATCAAATTCATCATTATTTGAAATATAATGATGAATTTGTGCAAACGCAAACGAATTAGCCGATACACGCCGTTGGCAACTTTTCTCGGCTGAAAGGAAATAGGCACAAGATTGTCTAGCGTCTATATTCGGTTGTATTTATATGTGAAACCAAAATTCAAAATCAATTTTGGTGAAATAAACAAAATACGTTTCACAGACGTCTTTGAATGTTAAGAGGTTAAAGAGAAAGGTGACCTGCAGGCACACGTATAAAGCGCAGGCCAGAAGGGTAACGAGTGTGGTAAAAAAAGCAAAATCAGATTATTAAAGGAAACTAGCTATGAAAGCTAAAGAGAATCCCAAACAGTTCTTTAAATGTGCTGCAAGCAAAAAAAAAAAAAAACTGTACACGGAAGAATTTTAAGGAATGCCGATAGTAGGAAGGCCACTGAATCAGTCGATATAGTGGAATTACTGAGTGAGCACTTTGCAAGAGCATATCATCCAGGTAGTGACGTTGAAGGAATGAGGGAACCATTAGTTTATAGGTGAATTGTGATGAATGAAGTGAGCTGAATAGACTATTACAGAACCTTAATGTGAATACATCTGTGGGATTGGATGGTACACCGGCACGGGTATTACGTGAAGCGGCTAAACAAGTGCCCTTGACCATGTTGTGTAATCTGAGTCTCGGGACTGGTTTAGTCCCGAAGGCGTGGAAAGAGGGGAAAATAGTTCCAATGCATAAAGGAGGATCCAAGACTACTGTTGCAAATTACCGACCGATCAGCATATCAGGAGTCGTTGTCAAGGTCTTGGAGAAAGTAGTCAAGGGAAAAATACAGGAATGGATTGATGAAAATGAGATACTGTACGGGGGAGAGCATGGCTTTGTGAAGGGTAGATCATGCCTCAGAAACTTGCTCAAGTTTTATAACAAGGTGACGGCTGAACTGGATAAGGGTAATGGGTTTACAGTGATACTGCTGGACCTGGAAAAGGCGTTTGACAGGATACCACATGGAATTCTAATCCGTAAACTGCAACATATGGGAAGGGTATATGTTTGGTGAGATGGATAGGTGGATGGTTGATGGAGAGATATCAGAGAGTAGTTTATTCAGGAATATAATTCAAAAGACGGCCTGTGACTAATGGTGTGGCGCAGGGTTCTGTTCTTGGACCAGTGCTGATTAATTTGTTCATTAACGATATAGGGAAGGATCTAAGAGGAACGGTTCATTTGTTTGCTGATGATGCAAAGTTGGGTAGAGCAATAGTGAATGCAGAAGATGTCAAAATCTTGTAGGATGATTTGGATAGATCGGAGTTCTGGGCTAAGGAGAATGGATGTCAATTTAATGTGACAAAATGTAAGATTATGCATTTTGGGGTGAAAAGATTAGCAGCAGTATACCACATTGGTGGAACTGTACTCCAGGAGATTGATGAGGCTAGGGGCTGGGAGTATTGGTGGATAGGGAGATGAAGTTTAGGGGAAACATTGCAAAAGTGGCTAAATCAGCTCATCAAATCATGTGGTTGCTGAAATATACTTTGAAGAGGAGAGACAAGCACGTTATTGTTCCTCTGTACTGAGCCTTGATAAGACCTAATCTTGACTACTGTGTCCAGATTTGGTCATCTAGATTTCTTCTTGATGGGGAGGAGGTGGAGAAGATCCAGAGGCGAGTGACCAAGATGATAGCAGGTCTATGGAATGAATCTTATGAGAACAGGCTGAAGATTTGTGGGTTGCAGAAATTGGTTGATAGGTGGAAAAGTGGAGATATGATTGAGACATTCAAATTGCTGAAGGGTTTCTATAGGATTAATTTAGGGTATATTTTTGAGATCAGGACTGGTGGTGGGAGAACTAGGGAACATCTATGGAAGCGGGGCAAGAGTGTGGTTAGCAAGGGTGTTAGAGTTGGATTCTTTATTTTTAAAGTGGTAAATGAGTGGAATAAGCTGCCAGAGTCTATTGTGGGTACTATGACAGTGAATGAGTTCAAGGCAAGGTATGATAGATGCTGTGAGAATGTCGAATAATTCTGTGGACATGATGTTTAGGGCCTCCCTCGATGAGTCTAAGGTCTCCCTGGAGTCTCCCGTAAAATAGTAATAATAATAATAATAATAATAACAATAATAATAATAATAATGAAAACTCTAGAATTATATGGTGTGAAGGGGACATTATACTGAGCAATACTCGGTATAAATTTAAGTTGTAAGTCAGCAATTATAACTGAAGAAGGTTCAGGAGATGGTTTGCTGTAAGATCAGATATGAATAAAGTTGCACATTATTTTCACTTAATGATCATCTACCACATGGGCTACATCATGAAGGAATGTGGCCTCAGGTGCGCAATATTAAAAGTGGAGGTGTTAATCTCAGCTCACTTCTTTTATCAGATCATGTTATACTCGTACAGGAATTCATCCGTACTAACACTCGCTAACATTAACCTAACTAAACTGGATAACTGTCGTTTAAAATTAGTGTATAAATCAGCAATGAAAAGACCAAGATTGTGAAAGTAAGCAGGAACACCGAAAACCTAAATTGCACCATGAATAAAAAAACTACAGAACGAAATTTCAGTTTTGACATAATTTTGAGTGAATACAGAAAATTAAATATAGACAGAGTTATCAAAGCTGATCTAATATCATTGGATGTCAACTGAATAAATGTATATGGAATAAGAACGAAATTAGTCAAAACCGGCAGTGGAGAAGTAAATATTCCGACCTACTTTATCATATGACATCAGCGTTAGGTTATAAATAAAACCGTTGATAATAAGACCACAGATATGAGAGTTCTGAGAAAAAATATGGGAGTGATCAGATATTGTTAATGACAGAATTACTTTAGTAAGAAATATGAATATATGAGGAATCAACAAAGGAACATGACATTGTTAGCACTCAGGAATGCGCGACAAACAAAACTCGTCTTTGATACAGAAGGGAAAGAAGGAAGGAAAAATTCCCAGAAGAAAACGTAGAATTGGATCGATGCAGTTAGAAAAGCATTAGAAAACAAAAATATAAAATCGGACGATGTTGGTGTTCTTACTGATAACAGTCTAATATCGAGGCAAATTGTCAAAGAAAGTTAAAATAAGCGTATGTAGTATTATGATGCATCTTGTGCACCATCCACCTGAGTACACACCAGGAATTTAATTATTACTTTAGTGTTAGTAGTTACTCTGATACATTTCTCTCTTTTATTAGAATTGCAGAAACTCTGATCAAGAGAAATTGCATGACACGATTTGTTTTCTGGTCTTTTTACTCCTACAAGTAAGCGATTGTATTACTCCTTCATAGTGGACAGTGAAATTCATCTAAAGATATTAAATGAGCCTTACCAACAATGAGATTCGAATATTTAGCTTACTGGTTCGAGAGTGGAGAAAACATCTATTTTCACTGAACCAATCAGAACTACAACAGAGGCCTTTTTTTAGAGCCTTCTCTTTAAAACCATGTTAATTAATATGCTAATCATATATTTATGTATGATTTATTTATTAATTTTTACTTTATGACTTTATTTATTGAAAATGAAGTTATTTTCTGCTTATCTGCCTTTTTATTAAATTTCACACTTACAGTATATCTTAAATATCGTTGAAATTGGTGACGAATTTAAAGACTTCTTTGTATAATATTTCAGAAGCTCATCGTCATCAGCATTACTAATATCGCTTCGTTAATAATATTGCTCATTCGAATGCTAACAAGAATAGGGAAACAGCGGAGGACTGAGTAAAAATCTGATGATGTCTCATATTGAACATGGAATACAGACCCAAACGACTAAATGAAAAAAAATATATATATATATAGCAATCATGTTATACTTTCTCTCTTTCTGTGCGTGTGTGTGTGTGGCGGGAGCAGAGATTTCCAGATAAGAAAATAAAGAAAGAAAAAAAGAAAATATCATTTTGCTCTTTTACTCTTTATGCGAATTATTGCTGCACCTTACCAAGGACGGAGGTTAAGACTGTTGAAGCCAAACGGGAAATTCCTGAACGTTGGCGAATCGATTTAGAACGATTGAGAGACGTTCGTGACGTTTGTTTGTCATTAGCAAGGCTTCCAATTATTGCTCCCACCTGTGCCACCTGCACGGATTGTAACAATAACTCATTGCCACCTTTTTTGTTTGGTACTATAAACAAGTTTAGTAACAAGGTAAAAAGGTGAACTTATTATGTAGATTATATTTGCATTCTTCATATTCCAGTGTAACATACTTGAATAAAAGAAGTGTAATGGAATAATAATAATAATATAAGAGATGTTAATAAGAATATATAAGAAAAAATATGAATATATTAGACAAAAATATATGAAATGATATATGGCTGTTCCAGAGAACAACAACAGTTGTTCTCTTGAACAGCTTTTTCACGAAGTGTTTCTTAGTGAAAAAGCTCCTCACGAATGCTAACATAGAAATGGTAGGGTCTGTCACTTCTCGTGTATGGGAGTGATATAAAATACGAATAAGAAATATTTAAAAGGCGATATGTTGTTAAGTACATTTTAGATTTTTGGATAAACTGCCTTTTGTATGGATGACGTCGTTTCGTCACCGATTTTGGAGACCTCAAAAAAATAGCAATGTAGAATTAAAAGAAACTAAAAGAAACGCTGAATATCTCCACTCATGCTTACTATTAACTAATTGTACTCTGGTGCAATTATGAATAGTAAACTAATCATTTAAAGTAGAAAGGAGGGTCATTTTTGTTGTTGATTTCCTTGTTGTTATCGGTTAGTAATAGAAGCAATTAATTATTTAATAACAGGGTATGTTTAATTAACTAATACTAATAACTAATACATAAACAGTGCATAGCGCATCAGTGCTCACCTTAATTGGTCTAATGCAATTAATTGTAGAATAACTTGAATATTTAATTTATCGATTAATTATAAGCAAATCTGCTAGAGTGAGGAAAATGTGTTTGTTTAAAGATGTATCCAAAAATGTTTAATATACATCAGAAAATTAGAAAATCAAGAAGAACGCTATATTTGGTTGGTACATTTGAATTGCTCAAAGGTTTAGAAAGTAAAGTTGGAATGGGAGGACGAGACTTTCCTGCTTCGACTACAATCATATAATCCGCAAAAACTCTGACAGAAAACGAGACATTCACACAATGTCTCTTCACTTAATGTAAAATCACACGGTTTTACATTATAAATATGGGCAAAAAAGTTATAAATTAGTTATAGAAAATTATATATTAAAACTTTATCTATAGAGGTGTCCTAAACATGACAGCTCACGCTTCATGCACTCAAAACAGATGAAACTCAGAAAACAAAAACCGCAACTCATGATAACGTTCAATTGTCATTCAATACAATAACTAATAACCAGTGATTTCTGGGTGCTGTTGTCTCAGCGCTCCCCCTCCCTTTCCTTCTGGGCGGTTTAAAACCACTAGAACGCTAAGAATTTGAACTGTTACTCGATTTGCATGTCTGTTCGAAGGACTCAAAGGTGATTTGTGACCGCACACCAGGGCTATTAATGCGAATGTGATGCAATGTTTACGGGTCAAAAACGTGTCCTCTTCATGAAGCATTAGTATATCGTGTTTCATTTTAATCGCACGAATCCAGGAAGGGGGTCTGTAAATATGTATATATTTACACGAATGAATAATGAGCAATGTCACAAGAAAGTCTCATCTACATGAATGCTTTCACTCCTTAAAGAGTGAAATCATTGGGGAATAACTAATGAAAATTATAGAAACATGGTCAGTAATCACTGATAGGCTTCTAGCCTTCACACCAACCTGCACATGAGAGTCGAAAACACTCGGAAACCTAGCTAAGGGGAAATTATTCTAATTTTATTTATTATTCTGCTAGTCTGTTTAATATTTAATACGCAAGATGAGTTAAAGTTAATTTAATAACCTTAAGGTTTAGAGGAATCAAGTTCGAAGGTTGTCTGATGTATTAAAATAGCTTCTCTTTTAATTAACGAGAATTTATTTGTTATTTTAATTCTTATTTTTTATTCTCTCTAGCAGTTCTATTTTAGGTCTTCATAACTTATTAATTCCTTAAAAGCGCAATGGAAGAAATTGTGGATTTATTTAGAGTAAAGCAATTCCCATGTCAGGGTGTCAGTGTTGTAACCAGAGCCGGAATTAGACTTGCTGAGGCCCTAAGCTATACAAAACCCAGAGGTCCCCTACTGTTTTAAATTACATCAGCTAGTTTTGCGAGGCCCTAAGCTGTAGCGTTTTTAGATTATACGTAAATCCAGCACTGGTCGTAACTATGGTTGTGTGATATTTTGGGTGATTTTCATGTTTTGTGAGCGCAAAAACCGCACTATCATTCAGGAAAACTTTCTCTCATCTGCATGAACCCAACTAATTCACATTCAATTGAAAAGGTCCTTATATACTATATATATATATATATTTCCATATGGAATTCAAGTGACTATGCTGTAGGGGTGTTGTAGAGGGAAAAACAAAATTGAAAATGAGAGACAGAGAGAGGGAGAGAAGAAAAGTAAATTTTCTGTTAAATAATTCTCTGTATGGTCTACCAGACCATACAGAGAATGGATAGACGATATAAAAGACTGGTGTGGAATGGGTGTACAAAAACTGCGACACTCTGCAGACAAAGAAAAGTGGAAGAAGATTTAGGATCATCAGAAATGTTGAAACATCCTTAGGAGTGTAGAAAGAAAGAAGTAGAGATCATCCTACATCAGAGTGGTCTTTGATCCCTGTTAATCTCGCACTGTCTCTCATTTTCAATTTTGTTTTTCCCTCTACAGCACCCCTACAGCATAGTCACTTGAATTCCATATGGAAATATATATATATATATATTTTTGTTTTTCCTTCTGCAGCACCCCTACTGCATAGTCACTTGAATTCCATATGGAAAAAATATATATATATATATATTTCCATATGGAATTCAAGTGACTATGCTGTAGGGGTGCTGTAGAGGGAAAAACAAAATTGAAAATGAGAGAGAGAGAGAGAGAGAGAGAGAGAAGTAAAGTAAATTGAGCGGACATGAGAAAATGTAATCGAAGTCTCACAGGCATTTAAAATGCTAAAGAAACATTTTGGAGAGAGTTCTGTGGATGTGGACATATCGGAGGGTTACGTCCAGTATATCTTCTACATGGCGATTAGCGAATTTTTTTTTTTTTTAGTTTTAATCTCTATGAGTTTCGTGTAGTGCAGTATACTTCTTCAAAAGAGTGATGAAAATAAATAAACAACTAAATTGTTATTACATTGAGTATTGCAAGAAGCAAACCTACAGTATCCGTAATACAGTAATGCAAATCGCTAATAATGCAGCAGTGTCAAGAATACAGATTATGTGAAAGAGAATAACTAGGCTATGCGCGAGATCACGTGGCATTATGACGCAATTTGATGCCTAATGTCCGAGATTAACAGGTGTGTTTTTGATGAAAGATCCCTCTGATGTAGGATGATCTCTACTTCTTTCTTTCTACATTCCTAAGGATGTTTCAACATTTCTGATGATTCTCTGAACGTTCTAATAAAGAATTTGCAGAGTCGATGATTTCCGCACGCAGCCATAATACTGGACTCTCTTTTGAATGTGCCACTGGCCTTGATTTATGTTTTCATTTTTCTCCACATCTTTGATGGGGTGGGTTATAACTTGTTTATCCTGATCAGCCTCTTTTTTTTTCGAAATAACAAACTATTCAAGATCACAATCACATGAACAAGATATCTTGTATACTTCGAGTTTCCTAAGTGGTGAATGCAGAGATTCATCATCATCATCATCACGAACCATGGGCTCACTGCCCGTTGATGTCTGATGCCTGTTTCACTATCTTCTTCTACTTTTATTTGTCCAGTGCACAGTGTCGCAGTTTTTGTACACCCATTCCACACCTGTCTTTTATATCGTCTACCCATTCTCTGTATGGTCTACCTCTTCTGTTTAAACCATCCGAAATACCAAACATAAATGTCTTTGTCTTCCGGTCCTCACTCATTCTACAGATATGTCCAAATAATTGCAGCTTCCGTTTTATAATCTTATGCATTAGATTCTGTTTTGGTTGTATCTTCTGATAGAGCTCTTCATTGGTGATTTTCTGTACCCATCCTATTCTTAGAATCTTTCTGTAACAAGTTCTTTCAAATGCCGCCAAAATTCTTTTTCTTGGTTCTGCATTTATTACCCACGTTTCAGATCCGTACAGTATACACCGCTGAAGATGCATGTTTCCAGTACTCTTAGTTTTGTTTGCAGACTGATCACTTTACTTTTCCAGATGTTATCCATGGCCTTCAGATTTGTTCTTCCCTTTGCAATTCTGATCTTTATTTCTTTTTTACAGTCCAAGTCATATGTCAGTTTACTTCCCAAATATGTGAATTGTTCTACATTTTCTATATCATTTCCATCCACTTGTATCTTTTGTTTCCTGTTCTTCTCACAAAATACTATTGTCTTTGTTTTTTCAAAGTTCATAACAAGTCCAAATCTCTACCCTTCCTCATTTAAAAGTTTCAGTGTTTTTTTGTAGTTCTCTTTCGTCTTCTTCAATAATAACAATGTCATCTGCAAATCTCAGATTGTTAATTCTCATTCTGTGTACAGATATTCCTTTGGCATCTTCCTTCAATTTGTCCATTGCTCTTTCTAAATGTGCGATGAAAATGCTTGGTGATGTTGGGTCTCCCTGTCTAGTACCTCTGCTTGTTTTAAACCATTTCCCCAAATCATCACCTATTCTAACTGCTGCAACTGCATTCTGATAAACATCTTTTAATATGCTTAAATATATAGAGCCAACAGGCTTCATTTCGGCGATATAAACACTTTGCAACGAGTTGTCCGGTACTGTACTACGTACTAGGACTGCTTGCATTAGTTCACGCTAGTAATCGCCGATTTTTTTATAGTGAAATGATTCCAATTCCTCTCATTCCAATGATTCCTCTCTGATTCCAATCTTTAAGTTTCTTATTCGGTTTTAAAACAATGTGGGATTTAATATCCCCTCAATTTAAATAATCTTTTAATATAGCTATTAGTTTTTTATCAATTTCTTCATATAACTCACTACAGTATCTTGTCCACCGCTGTACAATTTTTTCTTTATTCATCAATACTTTGCCTTTTTCATCTTTAATTGTGGTCTGTTTTGGTTGCCACTTTCTATTAATGGTTCTGATCATTTTATATACCTCCATTGTTTTATGCTCTCCATAGTACTGTTCTATATTGTTGCAATGGGCTTCTAACTATTTCATCTTATCCATTCTGATTGCTTTTTTCACCTCATTACACTTTCTTGTATATTGCTCTTCTATTTGTTCTGATGTATCCCTTCTTATCTTCAACATTCTTTTCTCCTGTACTAACTTCAGTGTTTCTTGTGTAATCCATTTCTTCTTGACCTTCTCTTCTTCTGGTACTGTTTCTTAAAATGCATCTTCTATCGCCTTCATTACTATTTCACTCTTAAATTCGAGTTTTTTTCTTTCTCTATACTTTTAATTTTTCTTCTAACACTGTTCTGTACCTTTTCCCTATTTCTGCTTCACTTATTCGTGCTGTATCTCTTTTATTCTGATGTTGGGGTATATATTTCTTTTTTAATTTCAACTTGATGTTTGCAATCATTAAACTATGGTCCGAGTCTATATCCGCTCCTTGAAAAGTTCGACATTGCTGTACTGATGTTGTCCATCTTCTTTTAATCATAATCATATCAAACATGTTTTTGGTTTTCCCATCGTTTGATCGCCACGTCCATTTTTTACACTCCTTTTGTTGGAATCTTGTGTTACAGATCATCATCTCGTGGTCCATAGCAAATTCTAACAATTTTTCACCTCGTCCATTTCTTTCTCCGAAACCATATTTTCCCATAACTCTTTCCCAAGCATCATTATCTATTCCAACTTTGGCATTCCAATCTCCTTCAATAATTAGCACATTTTGCTTTGGTATTGTTTCTATTGTCTCTGTCAGATCTTTTAGAATAATTCAATATCCTCATCTGTGCTGTCAGATGTGGGTGCATATATCTGGACTTGATATGTTGAATAGATTTGCCTGAAATCTTGCTACTATGATTCGTTCATTAACTGGTTTGTAGCCTAACAGTGCCTCTCGAGCTCTTTTGCAAAGAAGGAAGCCAACTTCTGCTTCGTGCATGGTGTCATGTCCTGACCATATTACTTCGCATCCATTGATCTCTATAGATGATGTCCATCTCATCTCTGCCAATCCTAGTATATCCCACCGATATCTCTTCATTTCCTCACGAAGTAGTTCTAATTTTCCTGACGTATGGAGAGATTGCAGAGAAAGAAAGAAACTAACTTGAGATTTTATATATTGAGAAGAAAGCCACTTTCATTCGTTGTTCACGCAATATCTTTCAGATGTTATGCAGGACGAATCTTATTTCACAGTGCCACATCGCTCCTCTATATTCAAGTTTTTTTCGGTTTCTACCTTTCGTTTATTGTAGCTATAATTTGAAAGGTTAAATAAAATTGAGGTATTTGTGTTATTCTTTCCTCATTCTTGTTTTCTTTCCTCTTGAAATGTTATCCGTTCTCGTAGGATTTAATATTACCAATTTTTATTATGGAAGGAGAGGTGCAGGTGTTGCATGGATGTATTTTTCTGTGTGCAGAGGTTACCTGTAGACGGAAAATTCAAGTTTCTTTTCTTTCGGAGGCTGTTGTTTTATAATTCAAAGGTGAACTTTATTCGTGGATGAGTGTTGTTATGGAGATCGTAAAACCCTTAGTTGTTTTCGAATCCGTGTGTAAATACGATAGATATATATTTTTCTAGCTTAAAATATATATACTGTATATATGTAAAATAACTACTCTGCACTTTGTACTGTACAGAAAATATAATAATATGTCTGACGTAAATACTCTGTGTGATAATAATCCTTGTAATTGTCAAAAGAATTATTATTATTATTATTATTATTATTATTACGTAAGCTGAGCTGTTTTCAATATAACAGTAAGTCAATAAACTCGGAAAATCAAGTTATTTTAAGTGAAATCTACCATATCGTTTATTATGCTCTAAAATGCTCTAAAACCTATTTTTGTTACTTGTGTTCTGTTTGAGAGGTAGTTCTTGAACAATGTATGCAGTGTTCCTCTTATACCTATTGAGTATAGTTTGGTGAGTAGTATGTCATGTCCAAGTCTGTCAAATGCTTTGGTTAGGTCCATCAGTATAAGGATGGCGTACTTATTTTTGTCGAGAGCTTTGTTTATTGTGTCGGCGATGTCTTCTAATAAAGTAATGGTGCTTTTTGTTTTCTGAAAGCCGTATTGGTTTTGTGAGATGATGGTGTACTTCTGTAAACAGTTCTGTAGTCTGGTGTGTGTTATTTTTTCTAGAATTTTTGAGACAACTGATAGCGTAGCTATTGGTCTGTAGTTCTGAGTATCGTTTCTTTTGCCGTGTTTGTATATTGGCGAAATTACTGCAGATTTTAGTTGTTGTGGAATAATGCCTGTGTCGAATATTATGTTTAGAAGTTTCAAAAGTATTGGATTTATTTGATCAAAGTGTGTTATAAGGTCTGTGAGTCTTATTTTGTATATTCCTGGAGTGGTCTTTGGTTTTAGTTGGAAAATGGTTTTAGTTATGACTGGAAAATACATCGTTTGTGGTTGACTTTGTGTCCGTAGTTTTTTGTTGATCGTTGGTAGTTTGTCTTTTTTGAGTTGTGTGATGTTGTTTATGAAAGCATGGTTGAATGAGTCTGCTAGTTCCTCTTGGTTTGCGTCCTGACCGAAGCTTTTTGCAATAAAATCTTGTGCTGAAGTTTTCTTTTTTCGGGTTACTAATTCGTTGAGTGTAGCCCACGTTTGCTTAATGTTGTCGTTATATTCCATGAATGTTTGGAAGTAGTAGCATCTTTTTGCCCTACGAATTTTTATTGTTAGTTTATTTCTTGTGTTTTTGTATAAGGTTTGTAAATGTGTGTTATGTTTTTTCTGTTTTTTCCATAGATTTTCTTTTTCAGTAACAGTATTTATTATGTCGTCATTTATCCATGGAGTGTTGTCTGTTTGTCGCCTCGTTTGTGTAGGTTTTGTTGCTTTTTTGCATATTTCTGTGAACTTTAGTTGCAAATTCTCGTATAATGTTACAGGATCGTTTATTTTAAGTAGGGAATTCCAGTCTGTATTTTTTACTTGGTTATCGACAATGCTCTTTAGTATGATCGAGTTTTGTCGACTTTTGTGGTGGTGGGGGGGGGGTAGGGTAGGAAACGTAATAAAACGAAGTTGAGACAAAGTATATGTATGGATGGGAGCCCGTATGTTGATATAATCAATGCATGATTGTGTTAGTGAGGTATTGAGTATTTCGTCTCTTATTGAGGAGTTAATGGTAGGGTTTGTGTTGTACTGACTTAGTATATCAAGATATGTGTTAGTGATTGAAGAAGCGTGGTCTAGAGTATTTATGTTAATATCTCCTATTAGGATGAGCCTGTGTGTTGTACGCGGTTCGATGCCGCTTAGCCATGTTTCTAACTCGTGAAGAAAACTGAGTGGATTATTATCTGCGGGTCTGTATATTGTGTTTATTGTGTATTTGATAATACTGTGGCTATTTGTGAGTTCCAAAATTAGTGTTTCAGTATCTTCGAAGTGAGTTTGTTTTTCTATCACATTCTATTTTTTTTTGATAAGTGCCACAAAGCCACCTCCTCTTTTGTTTGGTCTGCATAAGTTGTAGGTTTGATAATTATTTATGTTGTATGCGTAAATTTATCTGTCGTTTATTGCAACTTCGATCAGTATTAGCGCACCTATGTTTATCATGGTATAATTGAGCTGTGTTATCAATGTAAGCCAGTGTTTTTTTACATTTCGTATGTTTGTGTATATGATAGTGAAGTTGGTGTTGGTGGAAATGTTGTCTGACCATTTCTTCAAAGAGTCAAAGACTTTGAAATTTATGTTTTCTGACTGGATATGTTCGCCTATGTTTGAGATCTCCATTATATAGTTTATAATGAGTTCTAATCTTATTCTTAAGTATGTGAAAAGTTAGTGTTTTATATTGGTAGGCTGTGTAAGCCGGATTCACTTGTAATTATGTATACTCGAGTGTTTTCATTCTTTCTCAGAAATATCTGGGAAATTCTTTGTCCACAGGAACTTGTAACTTTTCTCTGTTTTTGTCTTCCTTGCTTGGTATAGATGATTTTTGAAGTATGGAGACGAGTGTTCCGTTATATAGATTGGTGTCGGGAGTTTCTTATCAGTTAGGATCGTTGTTGTTGGCCGTGTTTTCTTGTTTGCTGTAAGAATTGAGTCTCTCAGATTTCTGTTGGCAAAAGCAAAACGAGCGATGATTGGTGGCGGTCTCTCTTTATTTTTTTGTGGGCCTCGGTTGATATAGGTGATATCTGTGGTTGCGATTTGAATTCCAATTTTGCCGCCGATCAGTTGCATTATGTTGCTTAAGTCTTCTGTATTTTCTTTCGTTATTCCCTCAATTTGAAGTTCTATTTTTCTTTCTTTTTGTAGCATGTGTTCCATTTGACACTTGAGTGTGTTTACTTCTTTCCACAATTCTTGATTTTCGATAATAATAATAAGAATATTTTTTAGAACTGTGATAACATTTTATTTATCATCATCGTACAGGATATTTACATATATACAATAAAGTATGCTGTCACATTTTCTGTGCAGTACAAAATGTATAGTGCAGTGATTAAAAAAAAATATATATATATATATATTTATGTTAAAGATACCAAACTATTTTAATTATAAACCTGGTTTCAATCCATTTACCAAGTAAGCAAACAGACAAACATAGCATAGCATCATACATCATACATATAATGCATAGAATCATACATCACAAATCATACATATGATGCATAGCATCACACATCTCCTCAAGGAGATGTGCTTTGCATTATGGGTACATACCAAGAATAGTGATCAGCGCTTATTCCACCTTTACCACGAGTTGCCTAAGACTTGCGGGTCACCCAGACATGCACTACTTGCTGGCGCAAACTTGACTTCCTTATCTGTTTTCTTACTTGAGAAATAGATTAAAACCAGGTTTATAATTAAAATAGCTTGGTATCTTTAACGTATATTATACCCAAGGTAAAAAGCTTTCTACATATATATTTATATATATATATTTTTTTTTTCAATATCAATATCATAGCTTCTAATTATAATTTATAATAGCTTATAATTTATATATATACTTTTTTCAATATGAATATAATAGCTTATAATTATAGAGCCTATTTACATATACATACGTTTTTAAAATTAAAATTATGATTAATATTGTGATTACATATTTACAACATAAGATTACGTATTTACAACAGGATTAATTCTGTTTTTTTTTTTGTGACAATGAAATTCGTACTGATTTTTGTTTTCTTTTCTTTTTTTCCCCTTTATAATGTATTATTATTATTTTTTTTTTTAAAAATAATAATGATAATTTATTGATTGCTAAAATATTTATACATACAATAAACATCTTGTGTGACATTGCACCTTATAATTTTACTGAGTTCAGCACTAAATGCTGCAATTTCTACATTGGATTTAAATTAAAATTTTTCAATAATACTTTTTTGCCTTTATATTATGTATTTACAACACATGTTCTTCTAATATTAACAATGAAGATTATACAGAATTTTTGTATATATATTTTTTTTTCAAAGTTTGAGAAAGAGTGATTATACAAACAAATTTCTGCATTTGCTTATAAGGATTACTTGTAGATGAATGAGGCAAGTTAATCCCACCTACTTCGAAGCTTGGGTTAGCTTTTATGAATAGAGTGGGATTTAGCCTTCACTATTTGTGTTGTTGCTACTGTTTATGCATGTGATGTAGGCATTGGATGCTAGTGATTTGTGATGTGTATATTAGTGTTAATGGTTTCTTAACTTTGTTGGTATATTTTTCAGAGTTCGGTTTTTAATGTTCTGTAGTTATCTACGTGTTTTAACTGTCTTGGCAGGTTGTTGAGTTGCGTTGGTATCTGATGTGATCTCACAAATGAACCGTATGAGTTGTTGAAGGGTGTGGGGATGTAGAGAGTTGTTGTAGGTCGTGTTATACGATATGGTTCTCTGTTGTTTCGATAGATGATGTTGAAGTAATTCCTTGTTAATGTCATGTAGTGTTTCAGGTTTTTAATGCTCAGAATTCTGTGTATCGCCATGTGCTTCGGATATTGGTTGTTGCGTGTAAGGTGTCCTGATCACTGTTGACACGATTTTCCTGTGTAGTGTTTCTAATTTTGTTAGGTGTTTGTTTGATGTATTTGTATAGACTGTTATTCCGTATCTGAGTAGGGATTCGCAGATACCGTGATATAGGAGTTTTTTTTATGTTGCGTGGAATAATGTCTTTAACTTGTAGGAGTTTTGCTGCGATGATCCAGAGTTTGGCGTGTAGGTATTCTATATGTTTTGTCCATTTAAGGTGGGAATCTGTATAGAGACCGAGGTATTTTGCGTGTGTTACAGGTTTGATTTCGGAACATTGGCAGGATTTTTTGTTGTTAATGCAGCGGTATGTGTTACAATGTATCGAAGTGATGCGGGGCGTATGATTCTTGGGTTGTGTATTATAAACATCTGTGTTTTGGTTGTCGTTGATTAGAATTGCGTTTTGGTGGAAGTACGTTCTGATTTCATTTAGGTCTTGTTGTGCTTTGCAGAGAGCTGTGTTAATGCCTGTATGGATTGCTAGTAGTGTCATCTGCGTATTGAAATAGTTGACTTCTTATGGATATGATATGAACATCGTTAATGTATTATCAAAATTTTAATTCAAATGCAATGTAGAAAACAAAATCACATATTCTGAATTTTGTAAAATTTATAAGTTGGAATTGTAATTATATAAAGTATTTATTATATAAAATTATGTTTAAAATTATATGTAATTATATAAAATTATATTTAAAATTATATGCAATTGTATAAAATTATATTTAAAATTATATGTAATTATTTAAAATGATATAAATTGGAATTGTAATAAAGATGATTATTGTAAATGATTATTGCATTATTGCAACCATCACACGGGTGTAAACAACATGCTATCTCGGACATCATTTCGATGATGATCAAAGTTGGAATAGCCATAAACACTCCTACACAACAAACTCAGGATAATAGCAAGCAAACTATATCGATTGAAAGATATTGTTACGACTCCCACAAAAACACTAATCTATAAAGCATTATGTGAAAACATTTTAAGATACGCAATCACATCATATGCATTCTGCGCAGACTAAAAACTTAACAGGTTACAATGGTTGCAAAATAAAATGGTAAAACCGATACTCTGGGAACAACCCACACTTATGTGGGCAGCATGGACAGAACACAAAATATTTAAGGTGAAGCACTTATATTTCACTACACATAACGAAAACACATTACTTCAGCCAACCTACAGAGTAACCAGATCAACATATCAGATAACAAGACCACCGTCATCAAACTACATAACATATGAGTATAATAATCACTACGGTAAAGCCACCCGAAACTTCTACGTACTGAAAGATATTGCCCCGACACACACAAAAACACTAATCTATAAAGCATTATGTGACAACATTTTAAGATACGCAATCACATCATATGCATTCTGCGCAGACTACAAACTTAAATGATAAACAAGCTGCCATTCCACGACAGAAACCTAGGGACTTACAAGGAGCTGAAACAGGCGCTATATAAATATTATAGCGAGAATGAAAGTTAGAGAAATTCCTCTCAGTCACACACGCACACGCGCGCGCGCACACACACACACATACACACATACATACACACACGCATGCACGCACAAAATTTTACATTATATGGATGTAAGTTGTTTTATTTTATTTGATAATAATTATTATTATCATTTGATATACACGGAAAGGACATCGTATGGAAAGAATTACAGCGATATATCCAAATAACGCAGCTTTAAACACCGAATATAAGATAAGATATACGATCAGTTTTTGTAGTAAAAAAAAGAATAACAATGTCCTATGGAAACAATGTCCAAATGCAAAAAGAAACTACTACAGATACAAATTAACTTCGTACAAAATAACATGAAACTAACCTGGCATCAACGAGATGCTAGATTGTGCTCTCAACACCACTGCCTCTGAAACCATTGAAGACAACTTCATGAAAGACACTAAATCTATAAAACAAGTAGCAAATGATTTTAAACCAATACTTTGTAGATTCCATCCAAGAATTGTACAGAAATATCCCTACAATCACAAATTGGATTTGTATTTGAGCAACACCAACTAGCCTAGGCCCTATCTTACTAAAAGTAATAAATAAACTATTTAAAACCGGACAAATACCACGTATATTAAAGACGGCCATAATCACACCCATATACAAACATGGAAAAAGAAATGTAATCAATAATTAAAGACCCATAGCAACACTATCAATTATCAATCAAATTACGGAGCGGATCGTATTACGGAAGCTCGCAATGTACAGAGAACGTTCATATTATCCCCAAAGCACAATACAGTTTTCAGAAAAAAAAAGGGACAAACATATCTCTTGGAAGATTTTACGGACGTAATTAATACCGCCTTAGATAAAAACAAAATTGTCATGGTAGTCTATCGATTTGACTAAAGCATTTATTACACATCAAATCTTATTAGAAAGCCTAAGACATACTGGAATAGATGGGCCTCTGAACAGGTGGTTTAGAAAGTATTGGCACTCTGCTATGTATTAGCAGAGTGCCAATAGGAGCTGTACTCTTCCCAACTCTATTCCACATTTATATGCACAATATTAACCAGCTACCTCCAAATGGAAAGATCTTCCAATACGCAGACAATACAGCTATGTATAATATCCTTGCATAACAATACAAACAAATATGCAGCACAACAGAAATCTGCTGATTGACTGGCTCACCAAAAACCCTATACACCTGACAAGACACAATTAACTATATTCAGATATCCACTGACTCAACAAGTTGATAATATGTATATTATAACCATCCAACATCCACTCTCCAACATTAAAAAAAAGGGAAAAAAAACAGTAAAACCACCAACATCACTCAGGTTGAAACAATACTATACCTTGGAATTTACTTCGATGCAGATATGAACTGAAAAATATCCACATTAACTATCTATAAAACAAACACCGAACAATAACTGGCAAACTCTACAGGTTAAAAGACATAAATTCCACAGGTCTAATATACAAAGGACTATACCAAAATATACAAAGATGCGCTATAACAACGTATGCTTTCTGTGTGCACAATACAAATTCAATAGATTAATATCGTTACAATAACCGCGCGGTTAGCCGAATGGCTATGCGCTTCGCAACCATATGCCTGGGGACGGAGTGTCCTAGGTTCGATTCTCGTCGACGACGTGAGGAGCTTAAGGATCTTCCTCACACACAGCCAAGTTAGCCGGTCTTGGGAGTGGACAGCACGGTTCTCCCCCATCCCTTCCCAGTTTATCTGGGGTTTTTCATCCAGCAAGCAGGCAAACCCGCACCGTGAACACACAGGCTACAGTCATATGATATAGCACCGAATCCCTCATTAGGAAGGCTCAACCAGTCCTAAGCTCGGTAACGGGGTAACCTCACACGAACAATGAAAAAAAAAATACAGTACTAAGTAATAAAAGTGATCTTTTTGGAAATAATGAAACAATACTGGCTTTATATACACTGCAATGTCAGAACACAAAATACTGACAGCAAAACACTTATGTCACTATGTAGCTATGCTAAAATATTATTTCGATACCAACTACAGGATAGCCAGAAATACATACCGTATAACAAGACAACAGACAACTAATTATATCACATATAAATATATTGATTATAGTGATTATTATATTCATCTTCATATTATTTTCATATTATCAATATATTCATATTGTTATCTTCGTCATCCCAGATATGCTAAATAAACTATCTTTTGAATATAAGAACCTTACATACTACAATATCCTGAAAAGAGCCTTAAGGACATAGAACAAGAAATACGCACCCTACACATCTTACAAACTTAATGTAACACAATATATTAGTTCAGGCTTTTCCGTTCAGTTCAGTGACACATTATGACATTCCAAATTATCAAGCGTGTTGTGTGTGTGTGTGTGTGTGTGTGTGTGTGTGTGTGTGTGTGTGTGTGTGTGTGTGTGTGTGTGTGTGTGTGTGTGTGTGTGTTAATTTCTCATCCTACGGCTGCAGTGAATTTCAGATCCTCTCAACCAATAAAGAATAACTAACTGGTGTCATCCTCAGATGAGCTTACAAAACAGCTTCGAGGATGCAAGCTGAGATATTACATCTCAACTGAGAACATCACAAAGAAAAAAAAAATCCATTTATTACATTCAAGTGCTGTAGTTACAGCGCATAAATACATTAAAGCAAAAATTATAAAATATACATAATTTATTGTTATTGTATAAATACTGTTAAAAATTTAATTTTATTCAACCGCAACTATAAATTACCATCTAAAGTAACTATTATAAATACATTATACAAAAAAAAAAAATTGTACGTAATTGATTTTTAAAAAAACCTGAACAATATGGTTTGTAAACGCATAATATATAATCATAATTTTAATAATAAAAATTATTGTTTTTGTTGTTTTAATAGAAATCATATGTGGAAAATAAACCATAGCTGCAGTACTTTGTGAAATAGCAGGTTGGATTTTCGATTAAGACGATTATTGTATATATGTAATTATTTTTGAGATCAATAAAAAAAAATATTAACATCAGACCTGCAGACAGAAGAAACGTTTTTAATCAGTTTTTAAACCATAATTTGTTATTATTTAAAGATTCTTTGCAAAACATCTAATATATAACATTTAAAAAAATATTATTTAAATATTAATTATGATTATTTCCAATGCTGGGTTATATGTGTTTATAGAGTACGCAGTTTAGAGTTTTTTCGATTTATTGTTATAGTATAAATACTGTTTAAAATGTAATTTTATTCAACAGCAACTATAAATTACCATCTAAAATAACTATTATAAATACATTATACAAAAAAAGAAAATTTGTACGAAATTGATTTTTAAAAAAACCTGCTGTAATATATGGTATATTAAATTTCAGAAGTCATATTGTTTCGGTGAGAAAACTAAAATTACAATTTAAATATCTTAAATAATAAAATAACAATTTAAATTACATGTAATAGCAATTGTATTAAAATTAGCTTTTAATGTATATTACAAGTAAACTGATTAACAACTATTAATCATACTACTATGATCCTTTTCTTCACAGAAAGAAAATAAAGAAAAATTAAAATACCACCTCTTGTGAATGTGTAAATATTAAATTAGGAATTGAATCTGATCTAGAAAAGCGATCTAAAATCTCCCACGCTGGTCATGACTCGCGCTGTGTAACGAGTCGGCGAGTCAAGCGTGGCGTTCTTCGAACCGAGCTACTCAACCTGAGCCAACTACCTTCCTTGCGTCTGGCAGAGACATACATGGCGTCTTATCCATTCATGGTGTCTCCTGTCTAAGGTATTTAAGACTCACTTGGCCTTCTAATTCAGCATTAAGTCACGAGCGGATCTTGTTCATTATTTGAAACGTTAAGAGGTTAACGCTACTTTTCTTCATCAAGAAAATTCGATCGCGACTTACTTTTGTAAGCACGAACAGAGGAGTGTCATGAATATGGATTATAAGGGTGGACCTTGGCCCAGAATCAATGCCACGAATAAGTTGTGAAGGCTATGACATTGAAAGCGCACACACACACACACACACACACACACACACACACACACACACACACACACACACACACACACACACACACACACACACACACACACACACACACACACACACACACACACACACACACACACACACACACACACACACACACACACACACACATGTGTGGGCGTGTGTTAAAGATACCAAAAAAATTTATAAACTTGATTTTAATCCGTTTTTCCAAGCAAGCAAGCCAAGTTTGCGCCCTGAAGTATTTTCATGTCTGAGGCAACTCATTTTAAAGGTGACATAAGCCCTGATCACTTGTCCAAGTGTCCCATAATCCTTACGTACATGTATAATGCTATGTATTATGGGAAGGGTCACTACCCAGACCTGTTTCGAACCTTTATTGTGGTCTCATCTCTGGGAGCTATACTGGAGAGAGATACCAAGGTTGAAATAATGCAGGAATCATATATATCATCTATACAAGTAGACAAAAAGTGCTTGACCTTATTAACAAAAATGTCTGGATTAGAGAGTTTTTTACCTTAGGTTTGTTATACGTTAAAGATACCAAGAAATTTTTACTTGGTTTTAATGAGACCTCAATAACAGTCGAAACCGGTCAGGGTAGTGGCCTTTAGTTGTACAATGCATTTCATTATATAATGCAATGCATAAAGGTATTGTATTATACAAAGCACGCCCATCCGAAAGGGGGTGTGCTTTGCATTATGAGATACATACTAAGGCAAGTGGTATGTAGTCATTAGCCTCTGTATAGAAGTAGCTCAGACATAAATATATTTCACGCGCAAAACATTCTTTTGCTTTCTTGGGGAAAATATTAAAACCAAGTAAAATTTCTTGGTATGTTTAACGTATAATAAATCCAAAGTAAAACACTTTCTACATATATATAGTATATAACGAAAATTATGAACATAATTAGGCATTACGTTATTCAAACTACAGTGTTAAAGTTGCAATCAATGGAACATATAATTATGTCAAAAGCAATCGGATGCATTCCTTGTCGGCGACTTATTGCCTACAGTGGCTAAGGCGCACAAAGAATAGCATTAAACAAATTAACTCACTCTCTCTCGTCTACGAAAACACAAAGAACAAGGAACGAATGAACCGTGCTGAGCGAAAGATATCATACCGGAGTCCTTTGAATTGGGAAGTCACTGAAGCTGAACAATGTGCTCTCGATGTTTCTCCAGCCAATTCTTTATAGCGTTAGCTAGGTGGCATTGCGATTTACAGAGCTTGAATTCCGTCTTCAATTCCGTATGAGAAAACAGGCGCAACGTCTCAACTCTCGCATAATGCTCTACAAGCAACAGATCATAATGGTCACATGGTGATCTGTATGCAACATAGGGCCGTAATTCTCACTACAATAAATGCTCCACGTTACCGTCACTGGCCTAGAAAGTGTAAACCATTCGCGAGAGGAGCATAGACTTAGCTTGTTAGCCAAGTCTATGCTCGGATAATCGACCGTAGACGTTGCAAATACAATATGAGAAGGGGAATTTTGTGGCAATGGCAATCTCAGAAGGTGATGCGTCACAAATAAGGTTCCAGAGTCTTCTTCTTCTCCCTTCTATGTGTCCTACTGGCCTGTTACAGGGTTATCTTAAGCCCTTCCAAGTCGTACCCGTCCCGAGGATAATGTAACTAGCCCTATACCTCCCGATATATTCTATGGCTGTAGCTGCGTGTGTTCACGGGGCCGGTTTACCTGCTTGCGGGAGGAAAAACCCCAGATAATCTGGGAAGAAAACCCTGCTCTCCACGCCCAAGACCGGCGAATTTGGCTATGCCTGAGAAAGATCCTTAAGCTTCTCACGTCGGAGACGGAATCGAACCCAGGACACTCCTTTCCAGACATATGGTTGCGAAGCGCATAGACACTAGGCTAACCGTGCGGATGATTCCAGAGTCTAAGGCCTACCAAACATCCTCTCTCATCCGACATCGGAATCCATCATCAAAATCAGCTTCTTGATGTTGAGAACAAGTCGGTTAGATGCTAGAACAGTGGTTAAACGTTTACTGGCACAATGAGACGTGGTTATTGCCGCACTACACAGATTGATGGTTAGCGTACTCGCTAACAAGCCAAGTCTATGCTCCTCTCACGAATGATTTACACTTTTTAGGCCGGTGACGGTACCATGGAGAATTTACTGTAGTGAGAATTGCGGCCTTCTGTTGCATATTGATCGTTGCAAATACAATATGAAAAGAAGGGGGCATTATGTGGCAATCTCAGAAGGTGATGTGTCACAAATAAGGTTCCAGAGTCTTCTTCTTCTTCTTCTCCCTTCTACGTGTCGTACTGGCCTGTTAGAGGGCTATCTTAAGCCCTTATGATCTGTCGGCAGCTTGTAGAGCATTATGTGCGGTGAGAGTTGTGGCGTTGCGCCTGTTTTCCCACACGGAATTCAAGACGGTATTCCAGCTCGGTAAATCGCCATGCCACCTAGCTAACGCTATAAAGAATTGGCTGGAGAAACATACGGAGAACACATTGTTCAGCTTCAGTGGCTTACCAATTTAGAGGACTCCTATCCAACTGAACGTTTGTGAGTTATGGAATATGTGATGTGAGACATCTTCATTCAGGGATTATGAGATGCCCTGCATCGTCCTTATCATCTCTTTATCATTGTCCTTACTGAGATGTGATGAGATGAGATATCAGGTGATGATGGTGGAGCACCTTTGCGAAATACACTAATGGATCTTCCGAGAATTGGATCTTTTAGCTGTGTGAAATCGACTCAAGTAGGAGGCTGATAACTGTGTTAGAACTAGATATCGTTATCGTTACTGAGAAAATAAGGATTCAAAAATATCATCGTAGAATAGCATGATGATTGAACTAATAATGTCTTCCGATTTCGAAATGCGAAACTAATTTCAGGTTGGGAACAAGAATATCAAAAACTAAGAAAAGTAAGAAATGGATCCATAAAAGAAAAATAACAACTAAAAAGGCGAATTATCTAAATACAATTTTTCAAGGCATATGATCTGCCTTGAAAAATTGTATTTAGATAATTCGCCTTTTTAGTTGTTATTTTTCTTTTATGGATCCATTTCTTACTTTTCTTAGTTTTTGATATTCTTGTTCCCAACCTGAAATTAGTTTCGCATTTCGAAATCGGAAGACATTATTAGTTCAATCATCATGCTATTCTACGATGATATTTTTGATTCCTTATTTTCTCAGTAACGATAACGATATCTAGTTCTAAGACAGTTATCAGCCTCCTACTTGAGTCGATTTCACACAGCTAAAAGATCCAATTCTCGGAAGATCCATTCGTGTATTTCGCAAAGGTGCTCCACCATCATCACCTGATATCTCATCTCATCACATCTCAGTAAGGACAATGATAAAGAGATGATAAGGACGATGCAGGGCATCTCATAATCCCTCAGAGATATTTTAAAAGTCTGCTTTCCACCTTCAAAATCACTGTCAGAGCGACACACTCGTTCCCAATCACGCTTACTTAAAAGAACCCCAAACGGCATTCTCTGAATGAAATCTTCGGAATGAATGATGGTTGTGTTATCTAAATTCACCAGCATTCATCCACCAACAGAATGAATGCTGGTAAACATAACCTTACATCGGTTTAAAAGTAAAATAAAGAAAATTTGTATCGACGCTTCATCTTGGGAATGTATCAAGTATGGAAATTTTTCTGTGGCAATGCTCTGATGACAGCAACTGTCTCTAGGTTAATTTATGGTCAAAATAAGATAATCGCTTTTCTGTACAAATACAATGACATTAATAATACACATTAGAGCAATGATGCTGTCAGTTGTGAAGAAGGATGATTCTAAACGTCATTATGTCCCCCATATGCATCCACGATAAAATCAGTAAAGAAAATGGGATGCCCTGGGGCAGACGTTTTCAACAAATGTTTCAGCTGACAGGAAAGAAAGTGGATTACGTATTTTTCTAATGCTCTTGTCACTATTATATTAAAGAAGACAGCATCTCATTTTTCGTTGATAACAACGTAATCAATATTACTTTGTACAATGATTTATATATAAGCATGATGTTTTTGGGTGGCAATTATAATGATCATTGAGGCAAGAAATGAGTGCCAGATTATTATTAGTTATCTTGTTTAACTGATTATTTTATATTTTCAACTATTTCTGCGAAATGGTTGAAAATGGTTGGGTTCTAATGAAAAGGTGTAACATGTTTCAATAACAGAAGTAGAAAACTTGTTTACATGCTTTTGAGGATCTAGCCTAAAATAAGTCCAACCTTGAAGGCAGGCAGAGCGAAACTTTATAGCAGGCATTGTTTCAAATCGCTCACCTGAATGGTGAATTTTATTCTATTCTATTTTATTCACATTTACACTGCATATGAAATGCACCCGGTTCACCCAAGAAGATAATTATGCTCTCCAAACAGCAGGCTCGAATCGGGTCGAAATGAATATGTCTGAATATCCTTAGGTGGGAGGTAAATTTCATTGTCCAGTATGAAAACACCGGCAGCTTATTGAAAGCCTGAAACTGGCTTGAAAAAGTTCAGTGTTTAGCATTTGTGGATTTAATTCGATTATAAGAGGACTAAAGTTAAGAGGACATTTCTTCTATAAATGTCTTGTTCAATTTAAACATTGCAGAAGTCGCGCTCGCTTTGTTCTTCGGGGATGCATTTAAGTTAATTTCTGTGTAGCTAAAAACAAAACTTTTACCATTTTTTTTGTTCAGAGTTGATCTCAATGAAGATTTTAATTTTGTTGTTGCGATATCTAATTTGTTGAAGTTTGTTGTATCATTGCACCAGAAAACATAAGTGTGAGGATATTTTGCCATCGAAATGAAGCTCTGCCTTTGTATGCTTTTGAGGGCGCATGAAAATAGGTTAGTTGATATTACATCTCCTTGTAATGTCCCTTGATTATTTTAATACTGAGTTATTCAAATAGAGTATCAAATGTACGATATCAACTGTTGGGAAATCTAGGTGGTTTCCTAACAGTTGATATCTTACAATGAGTGAATATATGTGTATTCTGCAACTTAACCATCAAGCGTTTATAGGATTAGGACGTTGACGTTGGTTCTATCTGTGTCAAAAACATTTTATCTGTGGTTGTGTGTGTGTGTGTGATATCAGATCACATTAGACACACTATCTGTGAGACATCACTCTATTCCTTTGTGATGTCTCACACAGGAATAGTGTGGGACATCAATCCAAACGTCGTTTGGCGTTTATGCAGCAGCTCTGCAGTGGTAATAATCTAAGGAATGCAACTCTATGTGCAATCTGTGCAACATTTTCCAAGTTGAATGCGAAGCCCTCCGCTGATGATATGCTGGATACTCGAACATTCCGAGACAGAGCTCTTCGATCACGGTGAATAAGTGTCGGTAGCCTCCCAGGATTTTTCTTGCTGTGGCACCATCAACTTTCCATTTACGAACATGACAGATGCCACGGTGGATTTCTGTATACTGAGACCGGTAGCAATGTCACGGACAGAAAGACCGCTTATGTCCAACGTCCAACGTTGGATGTCTGTCATTTCAGCTGATTGTGGCATCTTGACATCGAATACAGTGCAAAACATGAAGCACATTCCGCCTTTTATTAGCTTCCTGCATGTGGTAAGGTGTGAAATTTGCATGGCACGTAAGGTGTCCAAATACTTTTGTCAACAGAATATATGTTAATACGCTATACTTCATGTATAGAATAAAACTAGAAATCTTGGAAATATAATTCAAAATATATTTCTTTTATGCTTATCCAAGTAGATAAGCTCAAATGCTAATATCGCATATTTATTTCACCGCATGGTAATAAAACAACTTTAAATTACGTTTCTCTCTCTCTCTCTCTCTCTCTCTTTCTTTTTTTTTCATCTAATGTTTAGAATGACATTAGATGAAATGTTTATTTCATCTAATGTCATTGAAATATCAATGACATTAGAAATATCAATATTTTTCTCATCGGTTATTACACTTTTATTACATTTTTATTTTATTTTATACTTTTATTTTATTATATTATATTATTTCTCATCAGTTATTACACAAATTCGTATAATCCGTAGGTAGTGAATTTTTATACTTATTTTTTCTTTTCTTCCATAAAATCTGTGAACTCTATAGTCAAACTTTCACACACTTTTTTTTTCTTTTTGGGTAAATCCTACTCGCTTTGTCTTGTCTGTCTTGTCTTGTTCTGCTATTAGCAGGATGGAATGATAAGATGGAGCAATAGGAATCGAACCAATGGCTTCAATATTAAAGACTCAAAACAATCTACGCTAGGCTCACCAATTTGGGGATTAAAATATTAATTTTAAATGTGGGTAATTATTAATTTGATAGGGAGAATGAAGCATTAATTTTATTCTACACACGTACGCATTAGTGTAGTAGCATTATAGTTGCGAAAGTTCTGAATTTTTCCGATAATAAAAAGAAATGACCACAGCTGAACTAATATGAAACAAAACAATTTGTGTTGTTTCATAGAAATTTTTCATTAGTTAGAAACTGAAAAACAGCTCTGATTGTTTTCTTTCCTGAACTATTATGAAATAAATTAAAATTTATTTGAATGAATAACGAATATTGAATTTTCAACTCTTCTAATGAAGAAATGTACCAAAGCAGCCATTTGTAAATAAGGAACTAAATGACTTGTGGCTACGAGGTCAATCAGGAGACGGTTAGTAATCTTAATATAAAAGAAATCTCTTTGCATCCATTTATGTTATGTTTTATTGGCGCTTTCATCGAGGAAAAATACGGATGTGGAAAAAACACGCAGTCATTTTGTATCATTTGTGTCAATCATTTCCCACTCCCTTCAAAATTTCCTCCAATGCATCATTATTATCAATTATCATCAAAAACTACTTTCAGTCCACCCTTTCTCAAAGCTACGTCTGCCTGAAAGCGTCTCGAATAGAGGTCGATTATATGCATTGTACAGTGCCAGGCTTATGTCCAGGTTGATTAATGAACGTTTTTTTTTCTGTTAAGTGGTAATATAAAAATGAAGACCATGAGCACCTACTGTTTACGAACTACTTCGTTGTTAGTTGCGCTGACTAGCAATCTAAAAGAACAATGTAACCTCCTAATCACCACCACCATCATCATAAGAAGAAAATTAGAAGCCATCTGAATTCCTTAAACCTCAAAAGCCTTGTAGTGTAAGAAGCCTCTTGTAAGAGTCTATTACTACTAATCATCATAATTACCCGAATTATTATCGAATTTATGACTAGTTAAATTTGAGATAGTATGAACTACTTCATGTTCCTTATAATTTTTTTTTTTTTGAAAAATGACTTTCGGATAGTGATCTGTGATATCTTCATTTCGCATCATTCCTACTGAATATTTATGAAAACGCTCCATATTAAAATTTTGCACCACTATTACGTCTTCCTTTTTATAACAAGTTAAAGCGATTAATATAAATTAGCCTGCATTCGCCTAATGCGTTTTAGAACTCCATAGGATTTTTAAAAAATCGCGTCCCATTTTAATGGAAAAAATCTGCTTTAAAAGGAATAGAACGCCTGATCGCCACATCCAAGCTTTTAAATGATACTGTAAAATATTCATAATTTTAAATTATGAATAAATGAAAAAAAATATTGCAATTGACGTTCTATAGGAATGTTCGAGGAAACGCTGATTGGAAAATTTCATCTGTCTTTAGGACGCCGGATCTATCTTTTATTTCTACTGGAAAAGGAGACAGAATTTAGCAACTTAGACAAAGCAGTAGAAGAAACCTTTTTTGCTGTTTTTACAATACCATTTGGAATTAATAATTTAAACGGAATTTCCAAGAGATCCACGAACATTTGTGTGTGTTTCAATCTCACCTAGGGAAGGTTAGCAAGCTAAAATGATATCATTATTATGTTAATTATAAGAGCATAACTTTGTTTTCTTATCGACTAAGCGCTAGATATCCGGAAACCCTGTATTCGTGACCATAAATAAAATTCCTTCAACTCATTTCAGGTCTCCAATAAGCAGTGTGGTGGAGTCACATCGAAATGAAATCTGCTACGTACAGGCCTTCACAGTCACGCCACAGACGGATTCGAACCCGTCATTTACTCAGCGCATTTATTCGGCAAATCAAGAGGATTTGTCAAACCAGAATCATGCAAAACAAACTGATACATCACGCTCGTCTCATTGGAGCCGCTACGGAATCTATTCTAAACAGTTCTAAACTGTGTGCATTCCGAAATTGAAATTAACGTTGAATTTTATATGAGATCAAGTTCTTTTATATTTTGTTTTTTGATGGCAATCAAAAATTGATTGCTGAATTATTTTGATATGCTGTTGGTTTGAATCTGACCATGGAGGGGATATTTGTGTTTTTTTAGGTAGATGAATTCTATCGCCACATTTATTGTAGGTCTGAGGAAACTTGAAAAACTTCAATATTTACTTTTTTCTCGAGTAGGACTTGTAAAAATAAATAAAAATGCAAATATTTTTTGTTAAGTAATACACGGTTTATTATTATAACAAAAAGTAAAACGCACACAGTCTAATAACATCAAGGACAAAGATAATAATAAACATAATCATTGATAAGGAATAGATAAATGGAAGATGGTTGGAGTACTTATCAGATCTCTATGATGCTGATAATGGTAACATATGGTTACATAATGGTAACATAATGGTAACAATTCCAAAGAAAAATAAAGCACAAAATTTCGAGGATTACAGAACTGTGAGCCTAATATTCCATGCATCTAAAATTATTTTAACCATTGTTAACAAACAAATTGAAAGAGCGTTAAGCAGTGAATTGAGTGAACAACAGAAAGGCTTCAGAAGAGGAATGGGAACCATTACTACTATCCATAACCATTAATGCTATCCTGGACTAAAAATACTAATAGAAAGATCACTTGAAAGAAATAGGAACATTTGCATATGCTTCATAGACGTTCAGAAGGGTTTTAACTGGTTAAAACATAAAAAATTCAATATATTAGATAAATTAGATACAGAAGATCATGCATTTAAGATTATAAAAATGATTTACACCAAACAGAAAATGCAGCTGTTAAACAATGAGGCTTCTGTAGTGAAAATAAAAGAAGTGTTAGACAAGGTTGTATCCTTTCACCAAATCTATTTAATATTTATAGTGAGACAGTGATGAAAAAAGATAGAAACACAAAAAAATAGGAATTATTATTAATGGTATAAAATACAACAATCTTAGGTATGCTGATGATACCATTCTAATAGTAGAAAACAGAAATGAATTAATCAAATTACCGCAGCTGCTAATTGAAGAAGGAAAAGAATTTGGATTAGATATAAATGCGAAAAAGACCAAATTTATGAAAATCTCAAAAGAAAACAGATCCGAGATCCCAGAAATATTCATAAACAATATGAAAATAAAATTGGACATACAACAGAATACAAATATTTAGGCACCTACTTTACTGCATATGGAAAGCATGATTAAGAAATAAAAATAAGCACAGCCATAGTTAAAGATGCATGTTGGAAAAATAAAGTTTCTGCTCAGAAGTTCTATGAGTATCAAGACAAAGAAAAGAATGATAAGAACATTAGTGTGGCCAATTTTCACATATGGAAGTGAGACCAGGATATTCAAGAAGAGAGTAAGACAATCTCCTTTGAAATGTGATGATACAGAAGAGCTCTGAAAATCTCATGGACAGAACATGTGACAAATACAGATGTCCTACAGAGAATGAGAACACAGAGATATTTATTACAGGAAATGTAATAAATATCACTGTGTTCTCATTTGTCCCGCTAATGTGTTATCATCTGTCCTGCTAAACTGAGAGGTTTAGCAAGACAGATAATACTTACAGTTTTAGAAGGAAAAATTATGAGAAAAGGATCAAGAGGCAAAAAACGAAGGACACTGCTTGAAGATATCAGATCACGGACAGGATCACATGGCTATGCAAAGACAAAAAGGAAAGCCACCAACAGAGAGAACTAGAAGGAAATGGTGCTGCACCCTCTCCTGAGGAAGCTACATGGAGAAAAAAAGAAGCGCACATTTTGTTACATGCTATTAAAATTATTGACTAGGACAATATAATACTATAATTAATGTTAAAATTAATAGCAATCCTAACAAAAACAACTAACAATTTTACATTAAAATAGTTAAACAGCTATATTTGCATTTTGTCATTTACATTTTAATTTTACAATTCATTTTCTTTATAATTCACACTAAGAATTACCTTTTTTATTAACATGTATTAGATAATGCTATATATTAGATAATGCTATATGCATTCATTTCACTTTTTACAGGTTACTGCCGATTTTTTTTAATTAAAATTTAAAAATATCGACAGCAACAATGAATATTGAAACTTTACAATTTTACAATTCTCTACTAACCATGTGTACAATTCAGTACATCACTTTACTTTCACTTATCATTATCTCTCAGAGAATGACATATATTTTATAATATTTAAGCAACACCGCTGTAATTTCTTACGTTACACTTTTCATTCTTAATATCTTTATAATTCCATAATGTGGAATTCAGGCAACAGAATAATAACGTTCGCAGTTACATAAGTTAGTTGATTGATTCCATGCTACATTTTACATTTTATTATATAAATATTTATTTTCCTTTTTTATTTGACAAAGTGTTATCTTTATCATACGGCTATTTACATTTAGATATTATATTTTAGGTTTAGAACAGAATGCTATATAATACTAATTACAATAACAATAATAATTATTATTATTATCATCATCCTTATAATTATAGGTGAAGGTATTGTGATTTTGAAGTTAATTGTAGTGATTGGCTAATGAGGATTATTTGATTAAGCTGTGCTAATCTCACCTGCTTCGAAGCTAGGGTTAACGTTTATGAAGAGAGTGGATTAGTATACACTATTTATGTTTGGTGGTATTTTTATGGGTGGAAAGGAGGCGTTCCATTGAATGCTGGTGGTTTGTCAAGTGAAGAATAGGTGTGAGTGCTATATTAATCGTGTTCATATAGCTTCCAAATTCGTGTTTTAATGTTCTGCAATTGTTTATGTGTTTTAAATTTTGTGGTAGGATTTTGAGTAGCGTGGATATGAGATGTGATCTCACTGCAGAAACCGTCTGAGTTGTTGAAGGATGTTGGGATGTAAGAGTTGTGATGGGTTGTGTTATGCGATACGTGTCTGTTTCACAAAGCCACCTCTTTTTTTGTTTGGTCTACATAAGTTGTAGGTCTTGTAAGTATTAATCTTGTAGTGTCGTTTATGGGAACTTCGGTCAATATTAGTACATTTGTGTTTGTCAAGGTGTAGTTGAGCAATGTTGTCAATGTAAGCCAGTGGTTCTTTATACTTCTTATGTTTGTGTAGTATTGGGGGAAATGTTGTCTGTCCATTTCTTCAAAGAATCAAAAACTTTGAAGTCTATATTTCAGACTGGATATGTTCGCATAGATTTCAGATCTCCGTGATATGGTTTTTAAAGTAATTTTAGATATTTTTCTCAAGGATGTTGAGAGTTCATGTACTATATTGGTAGGCAGAGTAGGTCGGATTCTCTTGCAATTACATAAACTCCAGTGATTTTATTCTGTCTCATAAATATCTGTGAATCCTTAGTTCACAGGAACTTGTAGTTTATCTGTTTACGTTTTGTAAACAGAGATAAACTTGTAATCCGGGTATAAAAGATTTTTAAAATATGGAGTCCAGATATATAGAGTGGTGTTGGTGTTCAGATATATAGATTAGTGTTGGGAGATTCTTGTCAGTTAGCATCGATGTTGTCGGCCTTGTTTTCTTGCTTGCTGCAAGAATGCAGACTCTCAGACTTCTACTAGTAAAACGAACGATAATTAGTGGCTGTCTCTCTTCTTTCTATGGGCCATGTCCGTGATTGGGATTGGAATCCCAATTTTGGTGCCAAGAAGTTGCACTATGTTGCATAAATCTCTTGTCTTTTCTTTCTGTCTGTTAACACAGGTAATCTCTGTGGTTGTGACTGGAATGACAATGTTGGCGCCGATAAGCACTATGTTGCTTAAATGTTTTGTCTTTTCTTTTGATATTCTCTCTATTTCATGTTCCTTGTTTCATTCTTTTTGTAGTATTTACTCGATTTCACACTTGAGGGTGTTTACCTCTTTCTGTAATTCTTCCTTTCCGCACTTGAGGTGTTCTTTCACTTTATTGCTACCATTAATTTCGTCTTTATGTCTCTCACAGTTCCTAGCATTTCCCAACGGTCTCGTTATTGTACTGTATGTAATATTCATATTCCTCGAATGTTTTGTTAATTTGTTTCATGTATGTATATAGCAAGTCTTTATTCATCAGATGCTTCATTGTAATCCATGCCTATAAGCAGGAATCCATTCTAAAATGCAACTTTTTCCTAAACACTATAGCAGATTTAAGAGTTTATGGGTGTCTTGTGTGAGCTTGGTATTACCATTTTTGATTGCCTCCATAGATGATCTTGAGTAATTGTAAATTATAATTCCGATAGAATTGTTAGCTGTAATGGGCGGCATTTTCTGTCATCTACTTGAAATAACCACAGAAAGGTCCGATTCAAGGTTTTCTGAAATGAAAACACAACAAAACCCGTCATTTTTATGTTTTTACACACAAAAGCTATAATGTGGAGCAAATTCTATGTATTTAAGTAATTTTTGTTACATGTAGCGTTATTTAGCATAGCGATTGATATGACAACTCAGTAATTCCTAGTAAACATGAATTTAACGTCTAACGCTCATTAATGCCGGAAGAGGGCGCTCAGATCGCACAGTTAACGAATATATTGCAATTCGTTTTTATTAATTTGTATATCACTCGATTAACTTTTTATTTGCACTGTAATGCTAGCAGTGCCATATAACTATAAAAATCGAAGCCTCTGATACATGCATTTACATGCGTATAACAGGTCATTGTGATACCATTGTGAGCTACAATGTGTGAAATGTTCTGGCAACTACGGAAATAACCACTCATCGGTCCGATTTCATAGTTTTTGAAAGGAAAACATCAAAAAATGAATTTTGTAGTAAAGTGCACAATCACGTTATTTTCGTGGTTTTAGGCAAAAATGCAATAAATTGAGGGCGTCGTGTGTATTTAAGCAATTTTCGTTACACATAGCTTTATCTAATATAGCTATTGATAAAAACACAGCAATACATAGCTACATAAAAATGTTTTTTAATTTTTGCACAGCACTATATATTCTATTCTATTCCCTCAGCCATATAGCTGCTTGGGGTAGCTATATGCTACTGTTGGAACGTATTTCCTAGTTTTGAATCCACCATCTTGTTGTAAAGTTGTTCTTAATAAAACCAATTAATTGTTGGTTGATTACCATTCAAAATATGGGAAATTTATATTTATACTGCGCCACCCTATATTTAGATTAGCCTAGGTAAAATAGTAGAATCAATCTTCAATTAATTTAGCAGTCTCGTTAATCATATAGGCCGAATTTAATATTTTTCACTTAAGGCTCCCGCAAGATCCGAACTTTTTATGAACGGTGCAATGAAAAAGAATCAGGCACACAAAATATTGAAATCAATAAAACAAAACATTTAATACAAGGTTATATGACAAGTACATAAAATTATAATTCCGAAAATAAGATAATACAAATAACTTAGTTCTTCAGGTCAAAACATTCACATAGAATCAAACATCATATCTTCAGACACTAAATTCATAGCTCTTCTAATAATAAAAATTGTTTATACAGTTCAAAACTTCAGAATTTCTTAGTAAATAAATTTACTAGTATCACTAAGTTGCGCTCTATAATTTAACATTTAGTCAGCAAGCACTTATTAAATTATTAATGGGGGCAGTTATAACTTCAAGGGGAATTATTTTCAAGCTTCTAACTTAAGCTAAACTCAGCAAAACGTCACAATAAATGTTAGGATATTCGAGACGGAGCTATCACTTAAATCCTCACACTGAAATAAAATAAAATAGGACTGTTCTTACCGGGATTACTCCTCACCACATCAGATTCAATGTGAGCACATTTCAAAACTATATTCACTTATTACTCCGATGGAACACTATTCAAAAGCATTCTTCACGAAGATAACTGAATTATTATTTCTCGTGCTACACAATTCTTGACGGACTTGCTATAAGGCAGACTAATTATTCTATGTTTACTGCTGTATAGCAAGTTGAGCTTTGTACAGTCCTTCTTTAAAGCGATATAGGAATACGTAGTAATTTTAGAACTTAGTGGAATTATTCTGAATTTCCTATTAATCTTCTGGTCTTTTGCTAATCCTATTACAGCACTAAATTTCTATTACTGCCACCGCTGACTTTACTCTCAGCTGCCTATAAGTTTTCTCCTCGTCTCCATAGTGTTCTGAATGCTCCTGCCCCTGAATGTCCTGCCCTTGAGTGTCCTCGTTTACTATTAACTATTAACTATTAACATCACTGACGTAAACGGGTGAAGCAAAAGCCTTTCATATTCCCGGCTATCTTGAGAGAAGCTGTGAGTTGAGAATGTTTATGAGCTAATTGCTCGCCCTGAGTGGGCTAGAAAATTAATCCTAAGTGTTGGGGTTGAGGATGGCTTTAGGTCTTTTGTGCTTAGAATAGTCCATTGCATCATAATCAGCAGCCAGATGGATCAGTTTGTTAGGGTGACAGTTGCTTTTGTGAAGAATTTGGTTGCTATAGTCTGCATGAAAGTATAAATATAGGGGACCTCCATGTCCCGGTGCAGTTGGACAGTTCGGATGAACCATGGGGCGCCCAGGATCATTCTGAGGCATTTGTTCTGGATGCGTTGTAATTTGATAATATTCGAGTTTGAAGTATGACTCCAGGTCGGTGAGGCATAGATGAGTATTGAACGAACCATCAGTTTGTATATAAGAAGTTTGATTCTGGTGCTCAGCTTACTGTTTCTGTTTATTAGCGGGTAGAGCTGGGCTATGGCTTTCGATGTGTTGGCACAAAGATTGCTGATATGTGAACTAAAGGTCAGTTTTCTGTCTAATATTATACCAAGATATTTGATCTCTGTCCATTTTTATATACATTCCTTCTTCCTGCCTAAACTTGTTCACTTGTCCAACTCATATTAATTCCTTGCTTCCAATTATCGCAGCTCATGCCCTAAGCTCATGCGTTCTATTTTATTTCTGTCTCCATGGTGGCAATGATCAAAACAAAACTTAAATATAAGCATTACATAAGATTATACCTTTACACTCAGTAATGAAATATAATAATAAAAAATATTACAGTTAGTTAATTTTTCCTTCACTTTCATTTACAAATATAATAAAAAAATATAAATTACTGTTCTCATAAGGCACATAAAGTTACATACGTAGAATAGCCTACAATATTACTGAAGGAATATAGCAATAAAATAAATGACATTTACTACAGAGTCCTTCCATTAACATAACATAAATTAAAATTATATAATTAAATAATAACTGATAAAAGTTAAGAAAAATACATGAATAATAAGTCTTAAGCAAGAGACTAACAAATAATATTTAAACAAGTCTTGCTTAGTATATGGTAGATTATGTTAAATGTGAATGAAGAATAAAAACATACAAAATAATTTCATTCACAGTTTAACACTACCATATTATGGAAATGGTCATGAGCAAGGTAGTTGCCCATTGCCTTCCTTGCCGTATTATATCCTATGGCTGTAGTCTTGGGGCCATTTTACATGCTTGTGGGATGAAAAACCCTAGAAAAACTAGTAGAAAAAACCCTGATGTCTACTCCCAAGACCTGCTAATTTGGCTATGGCTGAGGAAGATCCTTAAGCTCCTCACGGCACAGCGATATAGCTACATGAAAATCAGTGTAGTGATGTAAGCATTTGCAGGCATATAACAGTCCATAGATTAGAATTTTTAGCTGAAATGCGTGAAAGATTTTGTCAACTTTGGGAAATAAGCACAGATCGGTCTGAATTTTGAACTGAAAACTGAAACTGTCTGAACTCTGTGTGTGTATGTGTGTGTGTATGTGTGTGTTTGTGTGTGTGTGTGTGTGTGTGTGTGTGTGTGTGTGTGTGCGCGCGCGTGCGTGCGTGCAGAACATTCCTACACAGCAAACCAATAAACAATAACTGACCGGAGTGTTCCTTAGATAAGCTTAATAAATACTATGAGGATGGAAATCGAGACACTACACCTCAACCAGTATGTACTCTAATAAAAGAAAAAAAAGTATTAAAACTACAGCATTTAGATACATTATAGGAAAAATTTTAAATTGTAAATATATATAAATTATTGTTATTATATGAATACTCTAAAAATATAGCATTATGAAAATTTGAAATGCATGAATTCATCATTCCAAATGTATGTTAACAGAAAAGAATCTGATAATGTAAATGTAAATGAAATAAAATGTAAATTGAACTGGAAAAATTTTTCTTCTTATTATTATTATTCTTATTATTGATGTCTTAGTTCGTTTTAGGAACTTCACTAGATTCATTCAATCCGCCATCTTTTGAAAACCAACAGCTGCTGCTATAATCTTGAACTGTTTTTATCAAGCTAGAATTCAGCCGAAAACTTATAGGCATATTCGAATAGTATTATTCGAATTATATATTCCAGAAGTTTGGAGTAGTGCTCTCACAGTACCTATATATAAAAAGGGAAATAAAATTGAATGTGAAGTAATTCCCCACTGAGTGTTCCTGGTAGGATTTATGCAAATATACTTGATAAACCGTTGAAAAGGATTGTGGAAGGGAAGCTTGGTGAAGAACACTTAATTCAGGCGAAACAAGAGGCTGTTAGAATTAAATTTTCACCTTACTACAAATAGTTGAGAACTGATGAATTATTACGTTTTGTAGACCTGAATAAGGCTGATGACAAGGTGCCAAGAGAAAAACTATTCTAAACGCTACAGTTATATGGTGTCAATGAGGCATTATATCAAGCAGTACTTAGTCTTTATTTGAGTTGTAATCAGCAGCTAGAATTGAAGGAAGTATAGGAAGGTGGTTTGATATAAACTCTGGTGTCAGACAAGGATGTACATTCCCCCCTCTGTTATGCATTATCTATATGATCACATTATGAAGGAACGCTGTATTAAACCTGATATCAAAATTGGAGATGATAATCTCAGCTGTTTACTCTATGAAGATGATGTTATACTTTTAAATAAATCTACACAAGTCTTCAGATTCAAACTAAACTGAACAACTGTTGTTGACTGCAACCTGAATGGAGAACCTATAGAATTAGCAAAACATTTCAGCTACTTAGGCATAATGTTAGTGAAGATGACAAATTAAATATGGAAATAGAACAGAACCAACAAAGCTGGTATGGTGGGAAGTCAATCGAATCGAATAAATTGAATGAGAGAGAAATTAAGGAAAACACTGTCGGCTGTATACATGAAAGTGTTCAAACCAATTTCAACTTATGGATCTGAGAGCTGATTTAAAAATAAAACACTCGACCGCAGATATGAGAGTCCAGAAAAAGATTAGGGGTGTGAGCAGATGGCATCAATGGGAATATCATATTATGAACGAAGATATTAGTAAAGATCTTGACATTGGTAGTATCTAGGAATATGTTAGCAGAGCTAATCTCAAGTAGCATGGACACTTAAACAGAATGGGATGGGAGAGAAAAGATTAGAAAAACAAGTGTTCTCTGGCAGGTTAGCAGAGAACACTTGTTTTGCTTTCCGAGAGGAAGACCAAGACCAAGGTAGATTGATGCAGTAAAAGTACCTTAGATAAATATGAGATCAGGAATTTGATGATGATATTTTATAGGATGTGAAAGGCTTTAATTGTTCAAAGTCCGCAGATGTAGTTGCTCCAGCCAACTACATTTCCAATTTTTCCTAATGAAATCATTTTCATTAATAGGAGAAGCATAACACGGCTATATAAATGTCATTTTGTGCTTAATAATGATAAATTGTTGAAAAATCTCAGCAGGATTAATTAACAAAGTTAGTTGAGGTGAAATATCATGCATTATTACGATTATTTTGACAGAGACGTCAAAATAATCGTGCAGTAATCGATAAAATTAACAAGACATTGGAAAATGTGGCGTAACTAGTGTGCAACGAAACGTGATTTGTTGTGTGCAACTGAAAGGCAATTAAATGTGGAGACAGCGCGAACGTCTGACAGGAATAAGTAACATTACATAGTGGCATATATGAATTACCAAACATGTCACATTACAAAAGTCCACAACATGCTTGAAAATACAATTACATAACAGTACGGCGTATAATACCTCCAACGGCTAGAGAAGTCTCACAGCGGTGAACAGTACTCTATCTGTAGAAAAAACCTCCTTCTTACGCCAGAGTAGCTTATCCCAGCCAACTGACAAAGGCAAGTTGGGTGATCTCGTGTTGGTCAAGGCACTCATTGAATATGTTCGGTTTTAAGATACTCCTTGACGGTTTGAATTTTATGGACAGTGGCATTATCTTGAACGAAAAGGAAATCTGGACCAACCGTCTCTACGAAGTCATTCGAATATCTGTTCTCTGCGCAGTTATGGTATTCCTATCCAAAGCATGAAAAGGGGTGCGGCCGATGATCATTCTTCCGGTCCACGACGTCTGTGACGTTTGAGGAATAGCAACGCTTCCTCGTTCTCTCCAGAACAAATTTTAGAATCAGTTTGTAGGCTAAAACGGGACAGCAGTGGACAATACTATCACAGAACAGAACTGACCCCGTTCCTCAGGGCTCTAAATTACATATTCATGATACTAGTGTCGACAAGATATGCAGTGGTTTATGTAGTACTGATACAAACTAATGGCTTACTCGCATAGAGTCCACTTGAATTGAGCCTTTTTAATTCAATCCAGTTGGCTTCTAGCCGCATCAGTTACAAGTTATATTAGCCAAAGTCGTCCTAGAGTTACATTAACCAGAACAGTCGGCCATCTGTAGAACAGTCAGACGAACCCTACAGTGTCATGTCATGTCACCATTTGACTCTTCAAGTTGCTGCGGCCAGGGATGAAAGCATTTCCTAGATTAAAGTCGTTTAACGGCTCTCCATCTCAAGTAAAATCGAAGGTCTGACTTGTTAAACTGAATGTACTGGAGTTGTAGTTAAGCTAAGGAACGAAAATGAAATAATATGGTTATAACCCGTGTTATTATAAAAATGAAAAATAGTATTGTATGCGGACCTGTCGAAGGGTAGATCAATTTCTGTTAGACATTAGGAATTTTCATGCCCAAACGCATATTATATTAAATATTCGCCTTTGAAGAAGCTGTTGAAAATTAAATATGCAGGATGTCTGGAGAAAAGTGGATTAAACGAGCTCAAGTGATGTGAGGTACGAATATTGCTCAGGTTTTGAAAGACAGAGATGTGAGTTGTTTAATTAACAGAAATTTATTATATTATATTTACTAATCTAGATAGGGTTAAAAGGCCTCGCCTACTCCCTATAAGGGAATGAAAGGCGTTAGCTGATTTTTTTTTATATTTACTACTAGTTGCATTAATTTGACCACACGGATTTAATGATTCAAATTATTTAAACTGGAAATAATTTGATTTTGAAGCTATTACTTCATTATTAGGTGAAGTAATGTCGGAGATAAGTCGGTAAGCTGTATTAGTACACGGAATTTTTCATAATTGCTTTTTAGGTTATTAAAATAGTAATCGTGATGTCCATATCTCCAAAATTGGGCAGATAGCATCTCGCAGAGTAGAACTGAAAGGGTATTCCCCACTTGCCACCTTCAACTCTGCAACGTCAGAAACGGTGGAAAATGCCAAGGTCATCATGGGTAGAAACAATCGCCTACTTTTATCCTCATAGACTGAACTGCTTCCAAAGCGACATTTTTTTTGGTTGTGTGTGTGTGTGTGTGTGTGTGTGTGTGTGTGTGTGTGTGTGTGTGTGTGTGTGTGTGTGTGTGTGTGTGTGTGTGTGTGTGTGTGCGTGTGTGTTTGTGCGTGCGTGTGTCTGTGTGTCTGTGTGCAAAAGGGATCAAAATAATTATTTTTTTATGTGAATGTTTCTTATTTTTATAATTAAACAACTGTTTTTAAAATGAACTTTTTGGTTATTGCATCTAATCCAGTTGCAACTAGTTAATTCCGAATGGATATATTTCCCAACATTTGTTCAGAAAATGTCGGAAAATAGGGCCATTATATGTGACATTAGCAATTTTATTACTACCAAATTTAGTAATTTTGAAAAAAAAACACTGGCACTAAATGAAGTGTTGTGTTATAAGATTATATAAATAATCTTATAGTTGCATTTAGTATTGCAAAGCACATAAAACAGAATGAAGTGGAAATTAAATATCCTATTCTACTCATTCATCCATCCTAGGAAGGATTGAGTGCCATCCTAATGAGTATTAAGACTAATTACTACAGCTGGTCGTCACTTGCTGCATCCCCCTAAAGCAATGTTTCTCAAAGTGCGGTACACGTACTCCCGGGGGTATGCGAAAGGTCTTCAGGGGGATACGTGGCAATTTTCAGCTATGCATCATTAACGCATGGAATCAATATTAAGAAAAAGGAATTATTTTAAACAAAAGAAAAATTAAAGGGATTATTTTCATGTAATACTATCATATCCTGTACACCCCTTGAGGGTACAAATCAGGAATTTGATGATGATGATGATGAATTATTTTAAACATATATATACAAAAAAAAAGTAGTTTTATTGTATCACCGAATAAGGCACAGAGACAACTGCAGTCTGTGTAATATATTTCTCAACACATAGTGCAATTAGAGACAACTGGGATAAAAACGTCACTAATGAATCGCATCTCCCCTCTAACAGAAACTGCTGTATGGACTCAAGCTAAACCATATGTTGCACTGGCAAAATGGTTTTGCTTGACACTTCCCCGTCGTGAACATGTTAAAACTAAGAAATGTACAGTGAATGTATTTCAGATAATATGGAAATCGGTTGAAGAAAATTAGCATTTCAAGTCAACTGTTGTCTTGCCTTTGTCTTTGGTTCGCGCAATCTTTTATAATTCCACACCAATCATATGCACTTCTTCATAGCTGTTCCATCTCTACTGGCCTACCAATGCTGTCTGTTTCGCGCTCTGCTTTTACTTCTTATTAGTCATTTGTGAAGGATTGTTCATTACATATCTGAAGTCTTGTAAATTACTGGTAATTTTTGCTTGAAAGTAAGAAAGAAGATGAAGAAGGGAAAGAAGATGAAGCTATTTGGGTAGATGACTTTGATGTTGTACACAAGGAAACTGTTCTCGATGCCAAAAGAAGCGATTGTTAAGTCACGCCATTTTCAGTTTTTTTTAAAAAACTTTGGTTTCCGAAAATTCCGGCATATATCTCGACCCACGATTTTTTATCTTTAATTTTGAGAAAAAAGCGAGTTACATTCGAGTAAATACGGTACGTTTTTATCTTTCAAATTCTTAAATATGGATAATTGGTTACAGACTGGATTTATAAAACGCACAAAAGAGAGCAATATAGCGAATACAAGTAGCTGAGCAACAAGAAAACGTTGATATTGTATCTGGATCAAATGAAATTGATTAGGGTTTGTGGTCTGACATCTCTAGAGAACCAACTACGAAAAAGATGAAAAATCTTCGTAAGTATGATATGAATTACTTGAAATGTGAATTTTCATGGACAGGAAATGAAGAAGAACCTTTTCCAAATTTTGTTCTATTAAACATAAATCATATTTTTTGTTTACATGAACATATAAATTCAAATAAAATGGACATTTATGATGAAATATACTTTATTTATTTATTTATTTATTATTTTGATAAGAGGGTACTTGGTAATAGTGAAAATTTAAGAAGAGATACGTGGATATCTGAAGTTTGAGAAACATAGCCCTAAAGGATGCACCAAGGTGTGACGTCATGTCACTCGGTGTGTTCACGGGGAGGGTTTGCCTGAACTGGGAGAAAAAAACTCGAGGTTTCACCAGAAAAAATCCCATATATTCGTATGAGACCGGGTAACCCACCTTTAGTCGAAAGAGACCAGATAAAGGTTCCTCACGTTCTAAAAGGGAATTGAATCCAGGTCTTTCCGACCAAAGGGTTTCGTCCATACCGACTGATCAACGGAGGCTGACGGAAATGAAATATATATATATAAAAAAAAAATCAGCTAACGCCTTTTTATTCCCGTATACGGGAGTAGGCGAGGCCATTTAGCCCTATCTAACTTTTGGAGACTGAGTGGGCAGTTCACTCTCCACTGGTACCCAATCAGAGATAGATGGCCCAAGGCTATCACTAATTAAGCGGTACGCAGTCAAGAGAGACGGCTCAAATGTGCCGCCATCTCGTGGTCCCTAACCCTAACACAATATATTTAATGTCTGAAATAATGTGGGTTCTACGGTCGATTTTCTTGAGTTTACAGGACGAAAAATCCGCTTGCCCGTGCCAGAGATCGACTAACTCGGGAACCGGTAGAAAAAAGGCTTAGAAAAATTTCCTCTAGTCGCCGACTAGACTCGAAACCAATTCTTCCTTCGTGTAGCCAAGCGCCGTGGTATGCAACGCCACATCCACTGAGCTACACAGGCTCTGGAAATGAAATATCAAAAAAAAAAAAAAAAATCAGCTAACGCCTTTTTATTCCCGTATACGGGGAGTAGGAGAGATAAAATATAATTTTAAAAAATAATTATTTTTTAATAATAAGGCACAGCTTCAGGCAATTTAGCTATTACTGTTTCATGTCATATTCTCTTTAACGTGGTCAAAAATCTTCATTATCTGCGACAGCTGCTAAAGACTGAGAAAATGCTCAACTGGTCACACTAACACAGTGCTTCAAATTTATTTAAAACACTATGTTAGTGTGACCAATTGAGTTAGTGTGATCAAATAAGTGTTAGTGTGACCAAATAAAGTAATATAGTGTTTACACTATATTACTTTATTTGGTTAATTTACTTTTTTTACTTAATTCCAAAAACGAAGCTAATGAGATTAGCTTCGTTTTTGGAATTCGGTTTTGGCCGGTATAACTTTTTTCAGATCTTCGATTGTATCATAAATAAAGTTTCCCGGCTGGAAAATTTCTTGTTGATAGTCTATAAACATTTTCCATTATTTTAAATTCATCATATGAATGTACAGTCATTAATGTGAAATAAATATTTCAGGCAATTGCTGTAGTTGATTTCTTATTGCAGTTGTCTGGTTGTTCAAAGTGATGATCGTTTTCATGACAAAAGCTTACATATTCCCGCACGATGCTATTTCCTATTTCCAATCTTTCGTGTATTTTCCCCCAAATATCTCACTAAAGAATGCGTTCTTCTTTCTCACACAAAGTTAGATTTAGAATCAACAGGATCTCTTGTAGAGACACAAATATTTTCTGCTAAAATGACATCAAATAATTTTGCATAAATGAATGTAACTCATGAATGCGATGTCTATTTTCTCTACTCCGTTTTCCCAATGAGCTTTGCTCTAGCCGCCAGGGCTGCAGAGTAGAGATTATCATCATGCAAAAAATGTTGTTTTATTAAAATTACTCGACATCATTTCACGACACCGTGCTTGTCTAAGCACACAAAGTAACATGCACTTCAGTAACTTGGCTGGAAAGCGTTTACCAGAATATCTCACGTATTCTTACGTTATAACGTTTGAATACGTGAGAAAGCTGATAATAATGAATATTACACTTTCATTATTATCTGCTTTCTCTTGTGAGTGCATCTGCTTCTTTTCTGTTCTTTTTTGACCTTTGTGCATGAGTTCAATTAATAGGAATAGTGCTATTTTAACAATATTAAAGAAAAAAGTCAAGTTTTACCAGTAAAGAAAACACGCTTAACACAATTAACTAAGAAACTAAACCAAGTAAATAAACTAAGAAACCGCGCCACACAACCGAACGTTACAACAATGAATGACAGAGTTGCAAAGAGAGAATGCCAAAATCAAAATCTAATTTGAAGTTTAGGAAATGACCCCATTCCATGCCAATATCATTGGCATGTAACACTGTTTATTTCAATGCCAGTTAAATCTTTGAACCGGATTTTTGGTAATGAGAATATAGAAGTTTTGAAACTCCACAATGCTAATTTGGTGAGTGAGTAATTAGAATTGGCAATTCATGGACCAAGGCAGTATTAATACCAATATCCTGACTCTCTTGGTGGCTAAGGTGTTACACATGCGTTCATACCGCTCCTGCCTTCTTCCACTTTTATCCGCAAGTAAGGACTTTGTTTTTTATATAGATATATTCTTCAATCTGAGAGCTATCCACTCATACTAATCATGTACGCGTAAGTGCAGTAATAAGTGATTTATGACAGTTTTCTTCTCCTGGTGTATGGGTTCCTATATTCTTCAATTTCGACGTCATAATTCCTTCTTCGCCACCTGCACTCCTCACTTGCGGCTATCGCCGGCGAGGATTACCTGCCATGGCAACTGCACATTCCTGTACTACCACGGACTCAGCAAAGCAAAGACCCCCTACGACTTCGCACCCGGAAGGAAGAGCAGTAATTATATATCAGAGTTGCATGCCATTCAGCTTGTGCATATAAAAGAAAATCATGCACAGGAACAATAGACAAGGAAAACAGGTCAATAAATTTCAAATCTCATGGTAATGTCGTATCAAACGGACATATCCCATGGTCTCCCAAAACACTGATCTCACAAACAAATGCCACATCATACAGCAGTAAACCGATTAACGTAAAAATAACTACCATTATTACTAACGTCATTACTCGAGAAGATGGAATGGTTATATTCACCACCAAAGAAAACACCTGATTAGAAGAGTATCTGACGGCGATCGCCAAAATTGTACCCGCAAAAAATATTATTGATTTTTCCCGTAGCTGGTACTTTGCAGGTGTATTTCAGCCACATCTCATGGGCACAAGGTAATGCAAAAAGTCGTCGATATCGGAGATTATCACTTCGAAGCAGCCCCAATAGCACTGGCCCCCAACAAAAGTAACGAATCAAACGTTCCCCTAAAATTCCTCATCAGATCCATATTATCAAGATACTGCTCTGTCACAGGAAAAATATGCACATTGTCAGCAGCCACGAAGAAGCTCAAATTTGTCCATGCCAAAACCTTCCGAAGACAGGCATTAATGCACTTTCCAAACAACGACGCACTACATAACCTGCCAATAATTAACATTGACATAAATGGAATCACCTACACGTTCTACTTATCTTTCTCATCACAGTGCTTCTTCTAACATGACGAGGGTCGTGATAGGAAATACGAATCAATAAATAAAAATAAAAACTAAAAATAGAAAAAACAGAAAACAAATAGGAAACAAATAGGACATTGGCATGTAACGCCAATGTCCTATCAGCAAACATCCCAGCCCAGAATAGCAAACTGGTTGAACAGAACAACATCGTACATGAAGAAAATCAAAGCATAGGAAAAAGTAAACCAAAAATTCTCTCCCCATCACGAATTTCAGAGCCAAGAAAATCCCAAACTGGAAAAGACCTTCTATGGCTCTTGAACGTTCGCTCTTGAACGCCAGCCGAGTAATGAGATCCAAGGCTCTGTTAACGATGTCTCACAGCACAAAAACACTGACCTCCCAACATACCAGGACGAACTAATTAAAAGCAATCCCCGGACACAACAATCAGTATCACTAAACCAGCCTCCTATTAAATCAAAATGGCCTTTCATCACCTGCAGCTAGCGAAGGAGAAACAGTGTTCCCCGACGATAAGGACACTGTATTTCCACATGACGACTTAGAAGAGGAAGAAGCTGAGGGGGAACTTCACCATACTGACCGGTCCAGTAACCATGAAGCAGCTGTCCTCCTTCATACAGAAAGTGCAATGCTCTCCTCACAAACTAACTATAACTCTTAAATACACCACAAGAATCCTGGAACAAATATCTCAACTTCAGGACTTACACTCGAAACTGAAATGTAAAAAGAACAGAGCAGAGGTTATCAGGAGTAAGCGAATCTACTACCTAATTAATGGGCTACAAACACAATACCAGGACCAATATTAGATTAAACGTACAATCAAACTTTCATAAACATAATTTTAGCTGTTTTCCTCACAATGCAAGAGGATGTGCCTCTCCTTTATGCAACAGAATAGTCCTCGACCAGGTACAAAAATATCATATAGATCTAATACTTCTGCAAGAAACAAACATCAACTCCTCATCCAATTTATCCAGAAGATGAGCAGAGTGGCCTTATTACCTACAGCACTCTGCAACCCAACAACATAATGGAACAGGAGTTAGTTTAGGTGTATATCATCGATCTCCCCAGAAACTGAAAGTGATTGCTGATATACCCGGATATGCCTTGTATTCTCACATAAAGGCACCCAACCATAATATCCTGCATGTGTTCAACATCTACATACCACAACAGGATGCTCTGGCATTAGAAATCCTGGATTTCATTCAAAACCATCTTTCTAGTATTGACCAAGAATATATCATAATAGCTGAAGACTTTAATTGCACTATTGACCAAGAAAAAGACAGACTTTAATTGCACTATTGACCAAGAAAAAGACAGACTTCAATGTGCAACATTGTAGCCAATTAATAAACAAACTTCAAACACTGGTAAACGATGATGAACTCATCGACGTCTTTCGGGCATCAACATCCAGATAAGAAGTCCTACACATGGATGTCAGCAATCACAGCGACTAATAGCCACTCTACCAAGCACGACTGGTAGAGTGGCTTGTTATAAATATCTCACACATTTCTTCCTACATATCAGATCATTTCATCGTCAAGCTGCAACTTTCATTATCTTTGGAAGCATCCAAATCAGGAAGTGCCTATTGGATCTTCAACAGTACCCTTCTGAAAGATTCAGATTACATCATAAACACTCAAGCTTTAATAACCAACCTTGAAAGGGGATATAGAACCATTGAAAACATGGTGGCCCCACCTAAACTCACAAATAATATCCTTTACAAAGAACTACAGTCACCAGAAAAATCAACAAAGGAACATTAGAATCCGACAACTTGATCCAACAACAGCTCAAGTATCTCCCAGAAGAAAGCGCTGAATATTCAGCCCTCCAAGTCATGCAAGGACACTCAGAATTATCTGCAATAGGTGCCCTACTTAGATCGCAGCATACACAAATAAATCTTTCATAAAACCCCACACAATATTTTCTCTCTTTGGAAAAAAAAATGCCAGGCAGCAAACTCCATCTCTGCTATCAGACTTCAAAATGGCAGCATCCCAGAAGATCCAAGTAAAACAACTTCTGAAATCCTACAATACTACGAGAACGTTCACGGACAGTTCATCGAATGGACAATTCATTGGGGGAAAATTTATTGCGGGGACAATTCATCGCCAGGACAATTTCTCTCTGGGACAATTCCTCGCGGGGACATTTCGTGTAGGGAAAATTCGGCGCTGGGACAATTTATCGCGAGGAAAATTCATCACAGAAAAATTACTTCACAACCATATGCTTGGGAAAGGAGTGTCGTGGGTTCAGTTCCCGTCGCTGAAGTGAGGAGTGTAGGATCTTTCTCAGACATAGCCAAGTTAGCCGGTCTTGGGCGAGGACTGCAGGTTTTTTCCACAGTTTATGTGGGGGTTTTCCTCCCGCAAGAAAGCAAGCAAACAGTAAACCGGCCATGAGAAATTAACGCTTCTACAGACATAGGATGCACTGGGAGGCATAGGGCCAACCACCTTATCCTCGTATAACGGTAGCGGTTATAATTTTATAAATATTAATATTCCATCAACATAATCTGTAATATCAAAGTAAGAAAGAGTATTTATACCGTTTTAAGACGAAACAGAAATTAGGAAACTCAGAGTGAATACAATATTACTTTCACTGTATAAGAATAAAAAATATTATGAAAGTCTAAATAAATAATGCATAGATCATTCCGTCTTTTACCATTACGGTGTCGAGGGTTTCTATTCCTTATAACCGCAACCGTTATTCGAGGATAAGGTGGTTGGCCTATGCCTCCCAGTGTATTCTATCTCGGTAGAAGGGTTACATTCTCAAGGCCGATTTGCCTGCTTGCGGGAGGAAAAATCCCATATAAACTGAAGAGGAAACCCCTACAGTCCCCCTCAAGACCGGCTAACTTGGCAATGTCTGAGAAAGATTCTAAGCTCCTCATGTCAGCGACGGAAATCGAACCCAGGACAATCCTTTCCCAGGCATATGGTTGTGAAGCAACCAGCCACTTGGCTAACCGCGCGGGCTAATACATAGATACATAATAAAATTATATTTTGTGAAATTTATCTTGCACTAGTTTTCTTTTCATATATCGATATCAATGCAATATCATTTCAATTTTCCAGCGAATAACATTTTCAGCAATCAATAGATCGCGCGATGAATTTTTCTGTGATGAATTTTCCCCTCGATGAATTGTATTGGCAATGAATTGTCCCCGCAAGGATTTGTCCTAGCGATGAATTGTCTCCGCGATGAATTGTCCGGCCATGGTACAAGAATGCATACAGCTCTACAGGAACATCCCATCATGTCATCCACGAAATACTGAAAGAAACTAAAAAATCTCTGCAATAGACCAGTTTCAGAGACAATATCACGCTAGATGAACTGAAACCTGAATGCACATCGTTGCCAAAGAACAAATCTCCCGGCTTTGATGGTCTCACGTCAGAGTTTTTCCGAGTCTTCTGGAATCAACTCGGACCACTTCTCCTCAAAACACTGCAAGAAACCTACCTCAATGGGCTCCCACAATCCGTGACGACCTCAGTATCACGATTGATACGAATGAAGGGACACCAAATGGATATCCGAAACTGGCGTCCAATCTCACTAATTATTACCGATTGCAAAATCATTTCAAACGAATAAATCCAACACTGCCAGAAGTTATTGGCCAACATCAAACGTATTCTGTCCCAGGAAGATCATTGCATGATAACCTGCATTTAATAAGAGATCTCATCCACATCCTAAATAGCCAACATGAAAACCTAGCATCTTCAGTCTTGATCAGGAGAAGGCTTTCGACAGGGTAGACTTATCAAGTCCTACAGGCATTCGGTTATGGTCTTCTCATTATTGAAATAGTGCATTTGCTATACAGACATGCAGTCTTCGGTTTAAAAGTCAAACAGACTCACTCGCATTTAAGTGATGCTCTCGGGCGATTAATCAAGGATGTCCTCTCTCTTAAAAAGAGTACACGACACCATCATCTCCAAACGAACCAGCATAATAGAGCCACATCAAAAAATAACCTATCAGCATATGCCGATGACGTCACTGTAATAGTCCTCAAAAAATAGTCCGAAATGAAGAAGAAATGACAGTAGCCGAGAAAGCACACAGACTATATGCAGAAGCCCCAGGGGCCAAATTAAATTCTGGAAAAATCACTGGCTTGTGGTCAGGCAGATGGAAGACTAGAAATGATTCTCCGATCGAATGTATCTGGTCAAGTGAAGGACAAACATACTTAGGTGTGCACCTTGGCAACACCAAAATGTATAACACAGTGAACTGGACACAGCTGCACAACCAATTTAAACATGTTCTAGGTAAATGAAACAGCATTCGTTCCTTGTCTACACTTAGAGGAAGAGTACTAATAGTTAACCAGATGACAGCAAGTGTGTTATGGCATACCCTCAAATACTTACACCCCCTGAAGAATTTCTCCACCACACTCAAAAGGCAATCAAACGTTTCCTCTGGAACAATACTAACTGGACAACATACCCTGATCTCTGAAATCCACTCAGTAAGGGAGGTCAAGGCCTGATTTCCCTTGAAAACAAGATTAAATCCTTCAGGATAATCTTCTTCGTAAAGATACTCCACTGCAATCATACTTATGTAACCAGATTCGATGACATCAGAAATCATCCACCAGAGTGCTTACACCTTCCACAGTCTTCCTAATGGCCAGTTCTACACCATCCCCTCCTAAACTACCTCATATTACAGAGATGCTCTACAGCGGCAGAAAATCACAGAGATTGTTACACACTGACGGAATCAACAGAGTTAGCTGTACTTACAGAACCACTATTTTCGGACAGAAACATAACAAGTCTCACATCTTGCCAACCCTTTCTTTTGCCTACATGAAACTGGGGAATAAGAATCATAGGGGACTTCCTGAACCAGACTCTGAAGTGGAAAACATTTACAAGCCTACCAATGAAGAACCCAAAATCTGAAAAGCAATATCAAAAGATGCAAGCTGCTATTATAAAAGCATATCCAAATATCGCAACACCTCAGGGAGTCCGTATTCCTTCTAGAAACTTCTCGGAGCCTTTATTCTTGTATCACCTGAAGCCTCACATCCAATTCTTCCTTCCAAGTAGAAGAAAATATACCACTTCTTCATGGCAGTGCCATCAACTCCGTCCTTCGTATATTCATCCTTAACCCTCTCATCTACAAGGCTGCACATACCACCCAAGTTTCAGTAGGATCTTCCATATAAATCGAAGTGTGCCAAACCAGATTCCGACATACAGTGGAGACTATAGCATAACATCTTGCCAACTCTTTCTAAGCTCTACAGATTTCAGCTCAGAGAAACGGATCTGTGTCTATTCTGCGAGTTTCACGTACCTTGGAACATACATATCTAACTGTTCCGCAAACAAAACGATGATCACATATGTCCTGAATACTGCCTATAGCACCTGCAACTACGCACACAGCCAAGAAGACAACCCGAATATAGTCTATACAGAAGAAAAGAGACACAGAATATTCAATTTCCTCTTCATCTGCGCTAAGGCCGTCATCTACAGCTTCTACCTAAAAGAGACAAGAAATAACAGCACCCATCCATCACCGAATCGGCACAAACCCTAATGTATAGCCTACGTCGAAAACCACAAAGAAACAAGAACTGTCGCGAAATTCAGAGGAGGGGAATCCAACTGGTACTCTGTTCTGGATTGCTGACGACAATATACTTCAGCTGAAAAATACTAAAAGTGATACTGAACTGTAATGTTGACTGTTACTGAAAAGACAAATCCTGTCTTCAACTACTGTATCTTTTCCCCCTCATTTCTATTGTATCTCTAAAAATAAAATCCCCTTTTCTCTGTAATATACATTCTTATAATATGTAAATAGTCCTTTTTTGTTTTGTCTATCTTCGAATGTATATTTTTATCAAGTTTAAAGCTGTTTAGTAAGCTCATCTGAGGATGACACCAGTTAGTTATTGTTTATTGGTTGAGAGGATCTGAAATAATTCACTACAGCCGTAGGATGAGAAATTAACACACACACACACACACACACACACACACACACACACACACACACACACACACACACACACACACACACACACACACACACACACACACACACACACACACACACACACACACACACACACACACACACACACACACACACACACACACACACACACACACACACACACACACCAACTAAAAACTGTGATAATCACGCCAATCGTCAAACATGGCAAAAGAAACGATACGCAGAACTATCGAACAATAGCTAACCTACCAGACATCTCCAAAATTCTCGAAAAAATAACACACACTAGACTACAGAACTATTTATAAAAGTATAGCATTATAATCACAAAACCAATACGTCTTCCAAAATATAAAAAGCTCCATCACCTTATTAGAAGATTTTGCCGACGCCATAAACATAGCTTTCGACAAAAACAAGTTTGCTGTCCTTATTCTTATTGACTTAACTAAAGCTTTTGATGTACTTGAACATGATATGCTGCTTACCAAACTAGGCTCAATCGGAATAAGAGGAATGCTGCATACCCCTTTCAGGAACTGTCTCTCAAACAGAACACAAGTGACAAAATTACTCACACATTACAACAGCCTGGATATACAGATAAAACACAAAGTCCCACAAGCCGCTGTATTATCGCCTACTCTGTTCCACATATACCTTAACGACATACATAACTTGACCACACGAAGTAAAATATGTCAATACGTAAACGACACCGCAATACTAGCAATCCACAAAGATATCAATGCCGCTCTTTCCAAAACACAACAAGACCTAAATGAAATCACAACATACTTCTACGAAAACTCAACTATAAGGAATAGCATCAAAACACAGATGTTAATCATACATAATCCGAGAATCATGCGTCCCGCACCACTATCGCCACACTGTCACACATACCACTGCATTAACAACAAAAATAGCTGCTATTGTCCCGAAATCACACCGGTAACACATGTAAAATACCATGGCCTTTTCATATATTGCCACTACAAATGGACAAAACATATAGAATACCTACATACTAAACTCCGCATCATTGCACAAAATTTTTCCAAGTAAAAGATATGATTCCATATATCGTAAGAAAACTCCTTTATCACGGTATCTGCGAATCACTATTTTGGTACCTTATAACAATCTACACTAAGATATCAAAGAGCCATCTAGAGAAAATAGAAACATTACATCACAAAGTTATTTCAACAGTGATTTCAAAAATACTCCAACCTCCAAATCACTGTTGAAATAACTGGTCAAAGTTATTTCAACAGTGATTTGGAGAGTGCAGGATTTGGTTATTGGCTTCAACAGCCAATAACCGAACTGGCGATGCACAAAATCCTGGGCATAAAAAATCTGAAACATCTATGGAGGAAAAAATCTAAGGAATTACTTCAACAACACCTATCGTAAAAAACATTATCGCATAACACGACCCACCACAACTCTTTACACCACAACATCCTTCAACAACTCATACGGTTCTGCAGTGAGATCATATCTCATCCCCACGCTACTCAACAGCCTACCACAAAATTTTAAACACATAGACATTTACAGAACATTAAAACACGAACTGTGGAAGCTATACCAACACAATTAATATAGTCACACCTATTTTTGACTTCACAAACCACCAGCACCCAAACCAACGCCTGTTTTTCACCCATGAAACTAAACATAAGTAGTGTATGCAAATCAGGGAAACTAAACTATAAAGGGAGGAATGGTGTGAATGTGAGTGTAAGAACGAAAATGGTATATAACGGAAATGACGGCAATGGGCTTTGTCATGGAAATGTTGACTAGGCGGGAACAATTTTTCGTTTGTGTTCGTCCGGTTCGGACCAATCATATGTGTGCAAAGATGTCAACATGTGTAAGGCATTAGACAAGAATAGAGATCTGCAAGTTGTCCAATTGGGTCAGGCAGACTGCAAACAAGAGTATACTAAGAACATGCAGATAGATTATTATGTCTGTACACTAACGATAAGAGTACCAGAAACAAAGGAGTAGTGTTTGTTACCTTGGTCAATATGTTGTGACCTCAGATTGTAGGAATTAGTGAGACCTGGCTATCAGAATCAGACCTATTAATTGGTATCGAGTGTTATGGGTACAGTATATTTAGGAAGGATAGAGTGGATAGGAGAGGAGGGGGCGTGTTGCTAATGATATGGGATGACTTAAATCCGGTTAGAGTTGAGATCTGTGATTGTAGTAATACTACTAACAATATTTCATGTAGCAGTGAGTTTGAAGCCATCCGGTGTGAAGTGGAGTCTAACAAGACAAATTACATAGTGGGGTGTTGTTACAGACCAGGTGGATCGGTGGCTGGTGATAAAGAAATGCATCACCAAATAGAAAAGGTGAGTGGGAAAAGAGTAATCATAATGGGAGACTTTAATTATCAAAATGTTGATTGGGTAACAGTAGAATCTCATGAGAAGAATGAAAATGCATTTATTGAGCTGTTGCTGGACAACTTCCTCAAGCAGCATGTAACAGAAGGAACTCCAGGTCAAAGAGTGCTAGATTTGATTATAGTGTCAGAGGACATTTCAGTTAAAGACGTAACTATTTTGCCTCCAGTTAGTGAGAGTGATCATGCGGTACTCACTTGGGAAGTGACTAAGTTTATGAATGTTCCATTCAGAAAAGGTTACATGTTAAACTACAAAGTAGGAAATTATGACCAACTGAGAAGTATACTGAGTTCAGTGGAATGGGATCGGTTACTGGATGGAAAAGATGTCGACACTGTATGGGAAGCACTTAAACAATACTTAAATGATGCGATATTAGAATATCTCCCGAGAGTTCGAAGAATAAATAGAGTAGGAATCAAATGGATGCGTAATCTTATTAAGCAAGAGATTCGTAAGAAAAGGACGATGTGGAAGGACTACCATTTGCTTAAGGATGACCTCCGTTATGAACGTCATAAGCAGCAGGCTAGAATAGTCACAACTGTTGTAACGGAAAGCAAAGTCTGATTATGAAAAGAAACTGGCTCTGTGTGCTAAAGACAACCCACAAGAATTCTATCGATATGCTGCAAGTAAAAGAAAGAATGAATATGAAAGAATAACTCTTCTAATTCCAGATGGCGTGAGGGTTACTGAAGCAGAAGGGGTTGTTTAGTTAATGAGTGCCCATTTCGTTAGAAGCTATCAACCTGGTGCGCGAAACACTGAGCTCACTGTTACCTCTTCACTAGATGAAGGTGTGTTAGGCTGAGGTATTAGAGCTGTTGCACAAATTGAATAAGAATTCAGCAATAGGGACTGATGGAATATCAGCACGTGTGCTTAAAGAGTGTTCAGCTGAACTGGCCATTCCTTTGACAAGGATGTTTAATATGAATCTCAGAAGAGAAGATTCGGCAGGAACGAAAGGAATCTATTGCAATTCCATTGCAATAGATTCCGATGTATCAAACTATTGAACAATTAGTATCTCAGGAGTGGTGGTGAAGATTTTGGAAAAATACATGATACTTTTGGATTTTGCTAAGGCTTTTGACAGAATACAATATGATAGACTGCTGCATAAATTGGAGAAAATTGGTTTAGGTTATATAATATTAGCATGGATAAAAGGATGGTTGACGGACAGATATCAAAAAGTGGTATACCAGGGATCTGAGTTCGCAAGGTTTAAGGTAACAAGTGGTGTACCAAAAGGATCAGTGCTTGTTCCACTCTTATTCAATCTATATATTAATGATATTGGAAAGGATTTGACAAGCGATATTTGCTGATGATGCAAAGATAGGTAGGGTAATCAGGAATACTGCTGATATGCAATCTTTGCAGAATGATTTGAATAGACTGGAATTGTGGGCATGGGAAAATTGGTGTCGGTTCAATGTCAGTAGATGTAAATTAATTCACTTCGTCATGATTACATATCCAATATCGTATTATATTGGTGGAATTAGGCTAGAAGAAACTGATGAGGCTAGGGATCTTGGAGTGTTAATAGATAGGAAGTTGACGTTTAGGGGCCATGTGGCAAAGACTGCAAATACAACTCAAAAGATAATTGCAATGCTGAAACGAACGTTCACATGTAAAGATAACGATGTTATTTTGCCTCTTTACAAGGCCTTTGATAAGACTTCACTTGGACTATTGTGCGCAGGTCTGGTCTCCTGGATTCTGTTGTGATTCTGATATATTGGAGAGAGTACAAAGGCGAGTATTAAAAATGATAACAGGAATGTGGAATACTGATTATGAAGACAGATTGAGAATTTGTAAACTGCAGACACTAGCAAACAGAAGAAAGAGGGGTGATATGATTAAGACTTACAAACTGCTGAAAGGGTCATAGAAGATTTCAATTGATGGGATTTTTCAATTTATGGAGGGTGGGGAAAGGACGAGAGGGCATCCTAGGAAGCTGAGAATGAAGGCCGCCCAGAAGGGCTAGATTTTTCTCTCAGAGAGTGGTGCGTGATTGGAATGGATTGCCATTGGATAGTGTGAGTGCAAGCAGTGTGAATGAATTCAAGAATAAGTGTGATAGTTGGTTTGTGTAGTATATGGCCTCCCTCGATGAGTCTCTGATTCCCTGTAGGTCTCTCTTAATAATAATAATAATAATAATAATAATAATAATAATAATAATAATAATAATAATAATAATAATAATAATAATCCCACTCTTTATAAAAGCTAACCCTAGCTTCGAAGTGGGTGTGATTAGCATGGTTAATCAAATAATCTTCATTAGCAAATTACTACAATTAAATTTTAAAAAAAAAAGTCACAATAGTTTAACCGATAATATGGATTATAATTATAATTATTATTATTATATAACATTCTGTACTAAACCAAAAATATATACGTGAATCCCCTGATCCAAGTCAACAGATTATATTCTAATCCCATATTCTCCAGTTTACACAACAGCCTATCGTGTGGTGTCGAATGCCTTCAAAAAATTGCAGCCTATTCAAATCATTCTGCAAGTACTTCATATCAGCAGAAAATTCACGTATACTGTGTGTTTCTGTGTTCTCTATCAATCGCTAAGTTAAATTATGCTATTTGTAACGATAATTACTTAGATACACACGATGTACTCGCATTTATAGCATTTTTGTGTGAAAACACGAAAACAACGCCTATGTGCAATTTACTAAAAATGTCGTTTTTTTTTTCATATGTTCTGTTCAAAAACTTCACTTCACAACGTTGTGTGCTGAAATGCAGAAATATTCAAAAATTCCATATTTTCATCACACAATGCAATCGTATGGGCGATTGCATGCTTGCTATTTGGTGTAAGACTGCGTTGATTTTACTGTAGCTATATGCCGGTGCAAACATTCAAATTATGCAAATAAGAAGTTACATGGATGAAAAGAAAATTAATAGAAAATTGCAAGATATTCATTAAGTTTGCAATGTCAGCGCCCTCTAACGAAATGATGATCGTTCCAATATTAAAATCAAGTATACTATGTATTGCTGTGTTCTCTATCAATCGCTAAATTAAATTATGATATTTGTAATAACGATAATTACTTAAATACACCCAATGTACTCGAATTTATAGCATTTTTGTGTAAAACACGAAAATAACACCTTTTTGTAGTTTACTGAAAATGTCTTGCTTTTTATGTTTTCTGTTCAAAAAACTTCCAAAATTCCAAATTCCGAAAGAAGTGTGCTGAAAAGCAGAAAATTCAGAAATTTAACATTTTGTGCCCACGATGTAAACGTCTGGGCTATTGAACGCTCACTATTGATTGATGTAGCTATATGGCCCTGCAAACATTAACAGTACAAATAAGAAATTACACGAATGATATGCAAATTAATAAAAATGAGCATGATATTCATTAATTGTGCGATCTGAACGCCCTCAAAGGGAATAATGATCATTACAACGTTAAATCACGTGCATTATATATATTGCTCTGTTCTCTATTAATTGCTAAGTTACATTATGTTATTTGTTACGAAAGTTACTTAAATACGCAAGTTGTTAATACGTAAGTTGCACTTTACTAAAAATGTCGTTTTTTTCGTGTTTTCTGATCAAAAACCTTGATTTCCGAACGATGTGTGCTGAACTGCAGAAATATTGAGAAATATCATATTTTCGGCTCACATGCTATAATACGCTCGCCATTTCTTATAAGACGGAGTTGATTTTTCTGTAGCTATGTCCCCTGCACATATTCTAGTAATGCATATATATCGGATGAAAAGGAAATTAATAACAAAAATTGCAAGATATTTATTAATTGTGCATCTCAGCGTCCGCTAACGGAATAATGCTCGTTACAATGTTAAATCACGTATACTATGTATTGCTTATTTATCTATCAATCGCTAAGTTAAATTATGCTATTTGTAACGATAATTATTAAATACACGCGATATACTAGAATTTTTAGCATTTTTGTGTGAAAACACGAAATTAAAAGTGTCTTTTTGCACTTTACTGAAAATATCGTGTTTTTCCACTTTCTGTTCAAAAAATTTGATTTTCGTACGATGTGTGCTGAAATGCACAAATATTCAGAAATTTCACATTTTTATCTCACACTGCAATCTTATGGGCTATTACACGCTTGCTATTGCTAGTAAGACTGCGCTGATTTTCCTGTAGTTTTATGCCCTTTCAAGCAATTCAAAAGATAAGAAGTTAATCGTATGATAAGGAAATTAATAAAAAAATCGTGTTGTTTTCTGTTTAAAAAACTTGAAATCCGTAATGATGTCTACGGAAATTCTGAAATTTCCCACACAATGCTCACTATTATACTCTCGCAATTGCATGTAAGACTGCGTTGATTTTTCTGTAAACATTCAAACGGCAAATAAGAAGTCAATCGGGTGATATGGAAATTAATACAAAATTGCAAGATATTCGGTCATTTTGCGATCTCAACTCTCTAATCGCACAATGATCGTTACAACGTAAAAATCACGTTTACAATCTATTTATGTGTTCTCTATCAATCGCTAAGTTAAATTATGCTACATGTAACGAATATTATTTCGATAATATTCGATACATGTTTACATGATAACATGATGTGGTAGAATTTATAGCAGTTTTGTGTAAAAACATGAAAAAAACATGTTTGTGCACTTTAATAAATTTATTTTTATTATATAAAAAAAAAATTTTTTTTGTATTTTCTGTTTAAAAAATTTCATTTCGTAACGATGTAAAATGTGTTGAAATCCTGAAATTTCCCATTTTCAGCTCACAATGAAATCTTATCGCCTATTATACAGGTGCAATTGCATGTATGAGTGCGTTGATTTTTCTGTAGCTATGACACTACTAACATTCAAACGATGCAAACAAGAAGACAATCGGGTGATATGCAAATTAATAAAAAATTGCAACATTTTCAGTAATTGTGCGATCTTATCGCCCTTTAGCTGCATAATGATCGTAACAACATTAAAATCACGTTTGCAATGTATTGATGTGTTCTCTATCAAGCGTTAAGTTAAATTATGCTACATGTATCGAAAATTACTTAAATGCACATGATGTAGCCGAATTTTTAGCATTTTTGTACAAAAACACGAAAAAAATGTGTTTCTGCACTGTACTAGAAATTACATTTTTTTATTGTTACGAAATCAAGTTCTAAAAACTTTATTTCGTAACAATATGTGCTGAAATTCTGACATTTCTCATTTACAGCTCTTAATGCAAACCTATTATATGCTCGCAATTGCATGTACGACTGCATTGATTTTCCTGTGGCTATGTGCCCCTTCAAACAGTCAAACGATGCAAATAAGACGTTAATCGTATAATAAGCTAATTAATAAAAAAATTGCAAGATATTCATTAATTTTGCAATCTCAGCGTCGTCTAACCGAACAATGATCGTTACAACGTTAAAATCACATGTTCTATATTTTGCTGTCTACTCTATCAATCGCTAAGATAAATTATGCAACATGTATCGAAAATTACTTAAATACGCACGATGTGGTCGAATTTATAGCATTTTTGTGTAAAAACACGAAAAAAAGTGTTTGTGCACTTTACAAAAACTCATCGTGTTTCCTCTTCAAAAAACTTGATTTCGTAGCGATGTATGATGAATTGCCCATTTGAAGCTCACAATGCAAGCCAAACGCCTTTTACACACATGCAATTGCAAGTATGACTGCATTGATTTTTCTGTAGTAGTATCACACTACTAACATTTAAATGGTGCATCAATCGGGTGATATTGCAAATTAATAAAAAATTGCAACATTTTCAATAATTGTGCAATCACCACACCCTCTAATGGCATAACGATCGTTACAACCTTAAAATCATGTATACTATGCATTGCTGTGTGTTCACTATCAGTCACTATTAAAATTATGTTATATGTATCAAATATCACTTAAATACACATGATGTCGTCGATTTATAGCATTTTTTAGTAAAAATATGTTTGTGATAAAAACGTATTTGTGAACTTTAGTAATAATTTCATTTTTTGTTTCGTGTTTTCTGTTTAAAAAAAATATTTCGTGATGATGCATGCTGAAATTCTGAAATTTCCCAGTTGCAGCTCACAATGCAAACCCATTATACACTTGGAATTGCATGTAAGACTGCATTGATTTTTCTGTAACTATATGGCAGTAGTAGTAGACCAGGTACTTTTGACCAGATCAAGATCAAGATAAGGTAAGGAATCATAACGGGCTTGTTTCTTGAGATGATGGCGTCATTGTGTGTGTGACGTCATGAGTTTGGAATGTTTGGAATTTCCGTGGGGACAGATGTGTCAGTGACATCAGTTCTTGTGTTTTGGTTCGCGTATGGAATTGTTGTCAGTGATGGTAGAGATAAGGACTGGTGTCGTGATTGGTGGGGCAGTTTAAGCCAAATTGGGGTCAGTTAATGGGGGAAGCAACGTCAGTGTCTTGGTTGTGTGTTGTTATCAGATGAAGATAAGTGATGTAATTTTTAGTTGTAAATAAGTGACGTTATTGTTTTCAATGGAAAAGAAAGATACATTAGTGGATAAGGATTCGTGGTGTGATTGGTGGGACACTATGAACAAAATAGGGATAAACTGAAAGGGGAAACTACGTCCGTGTCATGGATGTGTGTTGTTATCAGGTGAAGATAAGTAAATGGTTTGCACATGGCATTGTGTGTGATGGTAGAGATAAGATGGAGTTTGGAATGTTTGGAATTTCACTGGGGCCCCCCTTCTGTGAGGGACATCACGTGGTGTGTCTGGTTTGTGTAAGCATTGTGGGTAATATTTTGGGATAAGGAGTCGTGACATTATGTGTTTGGAAATTTCTGGGAAACATATGTCTCTGTGACATCACATGGTGTTTTGGATTGCCTATGGAATTGTGGGTGATGTTTTGAGATAACATACCTTGTAATTTCCCAGAGTGTGACACCCCCCACCCACCCACCCACTCACCCCCCACCCCCACACAATTAATTATGTGCTGTGTCCCCTCAAACACACTTTTTTTCATAACTCATCCATATTTTATTCTATATTCTAATTCTAATTCATATTTTATTCATAACTCCTCCAAATATTTTGATTTGTCTAAAATTTAAGATCTTAAGTTCAATAAATAAGTAAATAAATAGTTTGTGACTTCACTGTGATTTCAAAAGTGATCTTATTTAAATATGCATAACACATCAACGACACCATTTGTTCATTTAAGTTTACACTTTTTTTCACAGATATTATTTACAATGTAATATGCATAAATAGGAATTTACAGACAACACCAGAGTATGTGGTGTTTTTCTTTTCGTAACATATCTCTGATGAGACATGTGCGGTTGGGTTATATTGATATTGCTTCCCATTGGAAAAGTTAACAGATTACTATAATCCTAATACAGTAGTTAGTTTGCAAGTATCAAACTTTACAGAAACATACAAATTTTACACATGAAACTGTGAAAAGTTGGTTAGCAATACTGCCTACTTATGTGAGACATAAACCCATATGGATTACTACTTTTATATGTAGTCTAGAAATTCTAATGATAATTTAAATTACTTACAGGCTTTCAAGAATGTTGCATGTTGATACTAGTGAGGTTTTCTAAAAACAATAGATATTCCAAATCGTTGATTTTTAACCATATATTCACAGCACAAAACACAAACACAAACTCTGAAAATTGAGTTGACTCTTTTTCCCTTATTGTTACTGTAAGTTTTGTTAATTTCTTTCGCATTTTGTCTCATACTATGTTTTACTATGGTTCTGTCCAAAATGACACCATAGATTTGAAGTCTAAGCGCTGTTTTGTTGAGGCTACATGTTACTTCCTGTAGCAATATCTGCAAGCGACCATTAACTTTTCCTCACTCTCGATGTGGAGTTTTGATATGGCTTTTTCAGTCAAATATTATTTGACTGAAATAATAATTCAGTGAAATAAAATGTGTAAACTTAAATGAACAAATGGGTGTTGCTAATGTGTTATGCAATTTAAGGAAGATCATATATATATATATATATATATATATATATATGGTCTTACTTAATTTTTTTTTCTTGTGAAATTTCTTATCACAAACTAACCAGAAACTTTTTTTTTTGAAAATCCACTCAGTGAATTCAAAGTCTTATTTTTTCATGCAAGTACTTAAATATTTCAAGAAACTGTGTCAACTCTTGGAAGCAAAAGGAATCAGGTATTAAATTAATAGCCAGAATTTTTAGTGGAGAAGATTTCACCTGAAAAGTGACAAAAGCTTGAGTAGTCTTGAAAACACAACACATTGGAACTTGGTGACATGGAATTAAACTAATTACAAAGTATACTATAGAACTAATATTCATTTGAAATATAATAAAATGCTAATGAAGAGGTCCAATCCAAACACACGATTTTTCACTTAGGTACAACAAAATAGCAACCGGTAATAAGACACATCTTTAAGATAAGATAAATGTCACACAAAATTTATTTATTTATTTATTCATTTATTTGCTCAGTTATTCTGTTAGAATGTGTAGTTAACTGAATTTTAAAAGTAAAATAGAGAAAAATAACCAATCAATTTGAAAAAATATATATAGAGAGAGAGAGCCATATCAACCCCCCCCCCCCATTGAGAGACGCAAAGTTATCAGTTGCTGGTGGATATCACTACAGGAAGTAACAGATACCCTCAACAAAACGGTAATTAGAATTCAACTGTATGATGTCATTTTTTACAGAACCATGGGAAAACAGTATGAGACAAAATGCGAAAGAAATTAACGAAACATAGAATAACTAAAAGGGAAAAAGAGTCAACTGCATTTTCAGAGCTTTTGTTTGTGTTTTGTACTGTGAATATATGATTTTCAAATCAACAATTTGGAAAATCTATTGTTTTCAGAAAATCTCACTAGTATCAAGATGCAACATTCTGTAAAGACTAAGTAATTGTAATTATCATTAGAAATTCTAGACTATATACAAAAGTAGTAATCCATGTGGGTTTATGTCTCACAACAGTAGGATGTGTTGCTAACCAACTTTTCATAGTTTAATGTGGCAAATTTGTATGTTTCTGTAAAGCTTTGATACTTCCAAATTAACTACTGTATTAAGATTATAGTAATCTGTTAACGTTTCCAATGGAAGCAGTATCAATATCACCCAACTGCACATGTCTCATCAGACAAATGTTACGAAAAGAAAAACACCACATACACTGGTGATGTGTGTAAATTCCTATTTATGCATATTACATTGTAAATAATATCTGTGAAAAAAAATCTGTAAACTTAAATGAACAAATGGTGTCTTTGATGTGTTATGCATATTTAAGTAGATCACTTTTGAAATCACAGTGAATTCACACACAATTTATTTATTTATTAATTGAACTTTAAGATCTTAAATTTTAGACAAATCAAAATATTCGAATGAGTTATGAATAAACTATGAATTACAATATAGAATAAAATATGGATGAGTAATGAAAAAAGGGTGTGTTTGTGGGGACACCAGCATATAATTAATTATGTGTGTGTGTGTGTGTGTGTGTGTGTTACACTGGGAAATTGCAAGATGTGTTATCTCAAAACATCGCTCACAATTCCATAGGCAAACTAAAATACCATGTGATGTCATAGAGACATATTTTATCTCAAAAATCACCCACAATGCTATATAAATGAACTAAACACACCACTGAGAGAACGGGATCCCCCAGCGAAATTCAAAACATTCCAAACTCTATCTTATCTTATCTGTTATCTCTATTTTAGCACCCACAATGACATATGCAAACCATTTACTTATCTATACCTCATAACAACACACATCCACGACACTCACGTTGCTTCCCTCATTCACCCTACCCCTGTTTGGTTTTAAGTGTCTCACCAATCACAATACGAATCCTAATCCACTAATATATCTTCCTTTTCCATTGAAAACGTCACTTTTTTTACAACTAACAAATTATGTCACTTATCTTCATCTAATAACAACACACAACCAGGACACACGCATTGCTTTCCCCATTCGCCCTACCCCAATTTGGTTTAAACTTCCCCATCAATCACGACACGAGTCCTTATCTCTACCACACCCACAATTCCATATGCGAACCAAAACACAAGAACTGACGTCACTGACACATCTTCCCCCACGGAAATTCCAAACATTCCAAACTCATGACCTCACACACACACACACACACACACACACACACACACACACACACACACACACACACACACACACACACACACACACACACACACACACACACACAATGACGTCATCATATCAACAAACAAACACGTTACAATTCCTTATATTATCTTGATCTAGATCTGGTCAAAAGCGCCTGGTCTACTACTGGCAGTGCTAACATTCTAACAGTTTAAATAATAAGAAGTCAATCGGGTGATATGGAAATTAATAAAAACTTGCAAGATATTCATTACTTTTGCGATCTCAACATCCTCTAATCGCGTAATGATCGTTACAACGTAAAAATTACATTCACAATATATTGATGTGTTCTCTATCAATTGCTAAATTAAATTATGCTACATGTATCGAAAATTACATAAATACATATGATGTTGCGGAATTTATAGCATTTTTGTTCATTTTCTGAAAAATCCCCCCTCCCCTTGTTTTCTATTCAAAAACTTGATTTTGTAACGATATGTGTTGAAATGGTGAAATTTCCATTTGCAGCTCGAAATGGAAACCTATGAGCTATTATTCGCTCGAAATTGGATGTAAGACTGCGTTTATTTTTCTGTCGATATAAAGCGATGTTATGTTTCAAACGTTGCAAATAAGAATTCAATTGGGTGATATGCAAATTAATTAAAAATTGTAAGATATAACTTAAATACACAAAAACGTGTTCCAATTTATAGTATAAAATCACATAGTATAAATAATATAATATTATTTATACTATATTTATAATATAGTATAAAAATAATATATATAATACTGTATATAAAAATTATATATTTATATATATGTTTATATATTTATATGTACATTGTAGTATATATATTTCATATATAGTACAAAAATACTCTTTCGAAATATTATATCGTGTAAAAACACGAAAATAACGGGTTTGTATATTCACTTTACTAAAAATTGCATTTGTCATGTTTTCTTTTCAAAAACCTTGATAATACCTCGACGTGTGGTAGTTCAACTCACAATGCATACGTATCGGCTATGACTTGCGCGGAATTCATTGTATCAAAACGTTGATTTTTATGTCGCTCTATGGTAATAATATCATTGAAACTGGGCAAATAAAAAGCTAATCGAGTGATATGCAAATGAATAAAAAAAATTCAAGATTTGTTTGAACTTTGCGCCCTCTATGGGCATAACTGTCGTAACAGCGTTAAATTCACGTACACATTGTATTGCACTGTTCTCTATCAATCGCTAAGTGAAATTATGATATAGGTAAGGAAAATTACTTAAATACACACAACGTGCTCCACTTTATAGCATTTTTGTTTGAAAAAGACGAAAATACTCTTTTGTGCACTTAACTAAAAATTACATTTTTTCATGTTTTCTGTTACAAAAACTTATTTTTCCCACACCGTTTGGTAGTTCAGCTCACTATGCAAACGTATGGGCTATTCGGAATTGCTTGTATGATACGTTGATTTTTCTGTAGCTATATGGAAGTGATAACAATCAAACTGTGCAAATAAGAAGGTGATACGCAATTTAGTAAAAAAAAAAAAACGCAGGATTTGTTCGATCTCATCGCCCTCTAACGGCATAATGTAATAACACCTTTTAATTCACGTATTCTGTTTATTATTATTATTATTATTATTATTATTATTCCTGATACCTCCAAGGAGTCCGAAGACTCATCGCGGGAGGACATCTACAACTGTCTCTACACCTAACCGCTACTACGAATCATCTCCATCAACGCCATCTACCGCCCACCTCCAACACCACCACATCTAGTAATTTTTGTCTGTAAATTGCGTGTGTTCTGAAGGGCCGATTTGTATGTATGCGGGATGAAAAACCCGAGTTTCCGGGAGAAAAAACCCTGCTACCTCCGTATGAGATCGGCTAACTCACCTTCGAATTGAAATAGACCAGATAAAGATTCCTCCCGTCGCGACGAGAATCGAACTTAGGCCTATTCCAATCGAAGGGCGCAATGTACCGTCGTTCTTCCAATTGCGCTACGGAGGCGCTATTGCACTGTTATCTATCAATAGCTCCAATAAATTATGATATATGCAAGGAAAATAACTTAAATACACAAAATGTGCTTTAATTATAGCATTTTTGTTTAAAAAAGAAGAAAATAAAGCGTTTGTGCACTTTACTAAAAATTGCATTTTCCGTGTTATCTGTTCAAAAAAATCTTGATTTTCACACATCGTGTGGTAGTTCACCTCACAAAGCAAACGTTAAAGTTATTAGTCACACGGAATTGCTTGTATAACTACGTTCATTATTCTGAACTATTGGTAGTGCTAACAATCAAACTGAGCAAATAAAAAGTTAATCGGGTGATATGCTAAAAAAATAAAAAATGCAAGATTTGTTCGATCTCAGCGGCTTAATGTCGTAACACCGTTTAATTCACGTATACTATCTATAATGCTGTTTTCTCCATCACTCGCCCCGATAAATTATGCAATATGTAAGGAAAATTACTTAAATACATACAATGTTCTCATTTATAGCATTTTTGATAGAAAAAGTCGAAAATAACGCGTTTGTGCACTTTACTAAAAATTGCATTTTTTCGTGTTTTCTTTTTTTAAAAAAAACTTGATTTTTTCACACCTTGTAGTTCAGTTCACAATTCAAACGTAAGTGATATTATTTCCTCGAAATTGCTTGTATGACTACGATGATTTTTTTTTGTCGCTATATGGCAGCGCTAACAATAAAATTGTACAAATAAGTTAATTGGGTGATATACAAATTAGTAAAAAAATTGCAAGATTTTTCGATCTCAGGACCATCTAAAGGAATAATATCGTAACTCCGTTTAAATTCAAGTATACCATGCATTGCTCTATTCAATATCAATTGCTCCTTTAAATTATGCTATAAGTATGGAAAATTACTTACGTACGTAAAACGTCTTCTAGTTTATACATTTTTGTTTAAAAACACAAAACTAATGCTTAAGTTAAGGGATATTGCATCCCATATCGTTTCTTAGCCGAATAAGAAACTCAAAGAGTTTCATGCCGAATACAGTAGAAACTATATAAAGTTCGGCGATTCCAAGAGTAAGCAAATACCTGGATACTGCAGCAACTCACCCTTAAGGTAGTGCAAGCTGGGGCAACTCATGTCAAAGGTGGAGCAAGCTCCGTCTTTGACATGAGTTGCCCCAGCTTGCACTACCTTAAGAGTCAGTTGCTGCAGTATCCAGGTATTTGCTTGGAATCGCCGAACTTTATATAGTTTCTACTATATTCGGCATGAAACTCTTTGAGTTTCTTATTCGGCTAAGAAACGATATGGGGTGCAATATCACTTAACTTAAACAAGTCATATGTCGCCGAATTGAAGCCTTTGGCACTTCATATATCTAACAAAAATAATGCGTTTGTGCACTTTATTAAAAATTGCATTATTTCGCATATTCTTTTCCAAAAAAACATTGATTTTCCCACACAGTGCGGTAGTTCAGCTCACAGTGCAAACGTAAGGGCTATTATTCATTCAGAATTGCTTGTATCCCTACGTTGATTTTTCTGTAGCTATATGGCAGTGCCAGCAATCAATGCTAGTACTATGTATTGCTCTATTCTCTATCATGTTCTTTATCCATTATGTAAGTAAAATTTCTTAAATATGCATAACTTCCTCCAAATTATGGCATTTTTGTGTAAAAATCACGAAAAATAACGTCTTTGTGCACTTTACTAAAATTGGTATGTTTTCGTGTCTTCTTTTAAAAAAAAAAACTGATATTCCGACAAAGTGAGGTAGTGTAGTTTACAGTACAAATGTAAGGGCTATTATTCATTCGGAATTACTACGTTGATTTTTCTGCAGCTATATGGCAGTGGTAGCAATCAAACTGTACAAATAAGTAGTTAATCAGTTGATATGCAAATTAATATAATAATTCAAGATTTATTCGATCTCAGCTCCCTCTAATGGCATAATGTCGTAACTCCGTTTAATTCACATATACCATGTATTGCTCTGTTCCCTATCAATCGCTATGTTAAACTTTGCAAAATGTAATCAAAATTACTTAAATATACAGAACCTGCTCCAAACTAGCTCATCTCCCTTAGATGAGCAGACATCTTCTGGAGGATAGGGAGGGTGGGGGAGCCTTGCAGGGAAGACCACTCTCAACCTATCTTGACTACCCTTTCACACCCAACACATAATGCTATTTTTTGTTTCATCCAAACAATTTCGGACATCCGCAATGGCGAGATCGTTCATCTCATTGGTTATCAGTTTGAGGTGACATCACTAAAATATATCTACAAATGGGTAGCTCGCTCATCTTCCTTTGGATGAATTCGAGCCACAGAGATAAAGTTTGTACCATAATGTCACAAAGTAAGATAAACGCACATCAACATCAATCCACCAGCATGCGAAAACATGTCTGTCAGTCATCTGCGCGAAAGTTTCATTTTGGAAGGAACGGTCAGAGTAAAGGGTCAGGTAAACAGTACTATAGAGAAAAACAATTGAGTCGAGTGTCTTTTCAGTTACTGCAATTCGTTCATCCAGTGCAGCTATCGTATTGTGTTGTGTTGTGTTGTGGTGTTTAGGTCCAGTAAAGTAAAATAATGAGTGAGCCACAAAAGTCTTAGAAATTTTCTTTCTTCAGGAAAATAGTGTAAATATTTTTACAATATTGTGTAATATTGTGAAATATTTTTAGGTAATTACACATTTCGATTTTTTTTTCGTTGTAAGTAATATTTCAGCAAAATAAAATAAGCATTTGTAAAACTTAAATGAACAAAGATGTGTGTTGTTGTTGTGTTTTCCACAGTGAAATTTTTACTCAGTTATTCAGTTTAGAATTTGATAATTAAATCCATAACTTTATACCTTAATGCAATTCTGTTTAATTATTGTAAAAAAAAATCACCACTGTGAAATTAATGCAAGGACCATGGGAAACCTGATATCCTGTAATTAAGTATTTAGAAATTTGTCTAATGCTACCTATTGACATTTTTTTTTGAGTTATCTGTAAACATTTCGTTCGCATACTCGAAAATCCTACCTGTTAGAATTTGGTGATTTTACAGAGAGAAAGCAGATAATTTTACCCAAAACATAACTTAAACTCAAAGTTTAGTATAGAAAAAAGGTTTGTATTCTCCAGATAACACAAATACAAATTTTACCTTTCCCCACACAAAGTAAGATAAAAATTTGGTTATTTTACAGAGTGCAGGTATTTTAACTCATCACGTTACCAAACTCTTAAAAAAGCTTGATGTAAAAAAGAAAAGAAGGTACATTTTTCTTTTCTTTTAAGATATTTGTACATGATAAAAGTTTAAAAACATATCACTGCCAGTCGAAACTTTTTTTCTTTTTTTTTTTTTCAAAACTTGACAACACATATTTGTAGTTTGGTGAATAAAGTACAAATGAACTGAAAAGTGGCAATTTTGTTACTACATCTGTAGATACCTTCACCAGACTAGAAAAACAATCGTACCAAATTCAAATAATACGACTGTTAGAATTTGGTTATTTACAGAGAGACAACTGATATTTTAGTCTATCACGTTACTTAAACTCTAAAAAAGTTTATTGTAGAAAATAAAAATGATATCGTAGCATGCAGACAACAAATGAATCAACATGTACAGGGTGTTCGGGATAAATTTGACATATTTATAATTAATTATATTTTTCCGTAAGTTACATGTATTAACACACACTTCTCTTCATTTAAAAGTTTGGACCCTTCTTCATTCATATACAAGATGTCAGAAAGGATGGATAGCTGGAACCCACCTGAATCATGGAAGAGAATAACTTGTATCATGATGATTCGTGCCCGCCATCAAAATAAGGATATTACGACTGCTGCCCAATGCTCCCTGAATACAGTAAAAACAATCAGGCATGAACTAGAGACTTGCAATGGTGACTACGAGGATGTAGCAAGAAGAAAGATCCCTAGCAGACGATCTGATTGCGTTCGTACAGCAGAATTCCTCGCAAATCTGCAGGAACAGGTGTTGAAGAACCCTGGCATTGGAATTCGGGCTTTGTTCGTGGAGTTGCTAACTGTAGTCAAGCCCTGGATAACAAGGGTAGCCAATGGTAGGCCGTATGTATGGCAGCAGGATTCGGCCCCTTGCCACACCTCTGGGAAAAGTCAAAAATGGTTGTCTGAAAATTTCTACGACTTCACCAGTCCAAATGTTTGGCCTCCAAACTCCCCAGACCTTAACCCCATGGATTATTTTGTATGGGGCGCAGTTGAAAAAGACACCAATCGCACTTCCAGTAATACAAAAGCCCAGTTAATGGATAAAATTAAAACAGTTTTTGCGGCCCTTCCCAGGGAGACTGTAGCATCAGCTTGTTCGAGGTTCCGAAGCAGAATTGAAGCTGTGATCGATGCTAATGGTGGTTATTTTGAGTAAATCTTGTTGATAGTATTGTAATTAACTCTGCCTGTAATGTTTTTTTGTCAATTCATTAAATTTAATAGATACAAAGAAGATTTTCTTTTTCCTTACGAAACTGTCAAATTTATCCCGAACACCCTGTATATATGAAATAATAATCGCCTTTGGAAGAGAACAATCAAAATCATTAACAAACTTAATAGCCATACCCGTTCTTCATTTAAATGATACCAAATGATGAAAACAATATGATTATGAATTTAAAAACTTCGAAAAGCTGATGAATTTCTTGCTTGCTGTGATCATAAATAGTTATTTTAATGTAAACATTTTATTTTTCTTGCGAGTCGAAACTTATTTCAAAACTTTACCACCCGTACATTCTAGTAATGGGGGAATTAAAAACAGAGACCATACCAAATAACGGATTTGTAGTTTTGTGAATAAAATAAAAATGAACTGATAAGTGACAATTTGTTACTACATCTGTAGATACCTTCACCTGACTAGAAAAAACAGTCGTACCAAATTCGAACAATACGACTGTTAGAATTTGATTATTTTACAGAGACAAACAGCTGATATTTTAGCCAATCACGTTACTTAAACTCTAAAAACGTTTGTTGTAGAAAATAAAAAGGTATCGTAGCGTGCAGATAACAAGGAATCAGCATGAATGTATCAAAAAAAAATTACTGCCATTGGAAGAGAAAAATGAATAACATTAACAAACTTTATAGCCAGAACCGTTCCTGAAAGAGTTGAAAAACAGAATTCTTGGTTAATAAAATATAACCATCAGCTAAAGTGGGAAATTGGTTCACTATCTTTGGACAAACTAAGAAATTGGATGATAGAATCAACATGGAAATATCATATATGACTTGCCAAAGGAAGAGAAAAATCAAAAACATTAGCGATGTTAACAGGGAGGCCTGTTCTTGATTTAAATGAAATTGGATGCCCAAAACATGAAAACATAACGTGTACTTTTAAATGCTTTTGGAAACATAACGAAAGATTTTGTGCTTTTAATAATTCTCAGAAGTATACGTATTGGATTCGAAACTATAAATATGCAACCCTTAATTTTACTACAGTAATAAATTCCCAACGAACACCAAATGAAAAATTAAATTTCAGATGTCAAAAGCATACGATGGCATTCCACAAGAATGGAAGAACCTTTGATGTATTTTTCAATTTATTTATTTTCTGTATTGTTAGATTCAGTAAATACAATTTGTAAATAATATTTCGTTCAAATAAAATGTGTAAATTTAAATGAACAAATTGGGTGTCGTAGATGTGTAATACAAATTTAAGAAGGAAGATAACATTTTTTTTTCCTTGTGAAATTTCATGCCACAAAGTAACCAGAGAATTTTTTTTTGATTCATTGAATTAAAAGTCTTATTTGTTCATGCAAGCCCTCAAATATTTCAAGAAACTCCTGTCAAATCTTGGAAGCAAAAGAAATAATTGGGTATTAAATTAATAGCTAGAATTTTAGTGGTGAAGATTTCACCTGAAAAGTCACAATACTGTTAGAGTTTGGTTATTTTACAGCGCCATTATATATTTAAAACCAACGACACGTTACAAAAACTCTTAAAAATATTGCTGTAGAAAAACTGGAGAGTTCAAAACCTTGTTTGTCTCATATCAGTTACTTAAAATTTACTAATGCTAAAGAAAAAATAAATAAAATAAATAAATTCCACTTACAGAAATAGGTTAAAAGCACAAGGAATCGAAGGTAAAATTAATAGTTATATTGGTAATTTCCCAACAGAAACCAAGAGTTCGAACCAAAACACACGATTTCTCATCTATGTACAACAAAAGGCGACCGGATAAGATAGATACCTTAAAGATAAGACTTAATGAGAAATATACAGTGTTGGAAAATAAATTCACATTTACTTTATATATTTATTAATTCTGCTCAGTTATTCTGTTAGAACATAACCTATAAAAGTAAAATACAGAAAATAACGAATCAATTTGAAAAAAAAAAAAAAATAATAATTTCAATTTTCAGAATTCCATTCTCTAACAGCAATCGGAATTCGAAACCGGAAATAACACTTACCCTAAACAAAACGGCGCATAGATTTTCCCACCAAGCATGGGCAAATTTAAGATAAGACTTAATGAGAAATATTCAGTGTTGGAAAATAAATTCACATATACTTTATATATTTATTAATTCTGCTCAGTTATTCTGTTAGAACATGACCTTTAAAAGTAAAATACAGAAAATAACCAATCAATTTGAAAAAAAAAATGATAATAATAATTTCACTTGTCAGAATTCCATACTCTAACAGCAATCGGAATTCGAAACCGGATATAACACTTACCCTAAACAAAACAGCACATAGACTTTCCCACCGAGCTTAGGCATCAGTGGGAAAGAATTAATACAGAGAACCAATCGGGTAGTAATCTAAATTAAAATTCAATGTAAGCAGTAATTTACTACACCAATCAGTTCCGATGGTAACGAAGAATGAATAATTTTAGGATATGTGTCATTCAAACATGTGGATACTAATCCCTTAGTCATATGTAAGTATTTGAGAAATATCCAAACTTGAGGAAATGCTACCTTTTGAACAATACCCCAATTTACGGATGTGACTCATGTCATCCCTTTTGAAGAAAACCGCTCGCTGGGGGATATTGCAAATGACGAAACCACAGCATCTACGGTCTGTAATCTAAAGGAGGAAGTAACTAGTTCAGGTTACAGTATTTACAGAAATTTCATTCTTTGTGGTTTTTGTGTTTGTGTTGTGTTGTGGATATAAAATTCAACTATTTTGGAATATTTGTATTTAGAAGAGTCCTCTGGAAAGCTGTAGGTACTTTTTTAACTTAAACATAACAACTGCTCGTATGTTTTTGGTAAGCGTAATTCTAATACTGAATAGTTTTTTTTCCCATAAAAATAATCATAGGGTATATATTAGAGTATCAACATGGATACATTAGCTAATTTTTATGTCTAATGTGTATTTGTGTGTTTAAGGAGGACAGGTTTTTTTAAGTATATAATTAATTATTCAGAAAAACTCGAAACACGAGAGCCATCACGACATTCTCTAAGAATTCCCACACTTTAACAGGAAAGAAATACCCCAAAATGTATTGGAAAATTAGTATAACCATCTATAGAAGGAAAAAACTGTATGTTTGAGTGACATAGCATATAATTAAATTATTCAGAAAACCTCGAAAGACTGTCGGCATCATGATTTAAAAAAAAAGACTGTATGTTTGAGTGACATAGCATATAGGTAAATTAAATTATCATTCCAAACTCAATAACAACAAACATTCACGTCACGAATCCTAATCTTATCTTGATCTTGATCTTGTCAGAAGTGTCCCACCAATCACGACACGATTACTTAACCACTAAAATCATCCTTCCCTTTCAAAACAAGAACGTCACTTATTTACAACTAACAACAAATATTCACATCACGATTCCTTATCTTATCTTGATCTTGATCTGGTCAGAAGTGTCCACCAATCACGACATGATTCCTTATCTCTAATATATCTCCCTTTTCCATTCAAAACAACAACGTCACTTATTTACAACTAACAAATGACATCACTTATCTACAACCAACAAATGACGTCACTTATCTACATCTCATAACAACAAACATTCACGTCATGATTCCTTATCTTGTCTTGATCTTCATCTGGTCAGAAGTGTCCACCAATCACGACACGAATCCTTATCTCAACCATCACCCATAACACCATACGCGAACCAAAACACGAGAACTGAAGCCATTGACACATATACCCCCAGGGAAATTCAGAATATTCCATTCTCTATAACAACAAACATTCATGTCACGATTCCTTATCTTATATTGATCTTCATCTGGTTCAAACTGTCCCACCAATCACAACACGATTCCTTATCTCTACCATCACCCATAATTCCATACGCGAACCAAAACACAACTGAAGCCATTGACACATATGCCCACAGGGAAATTCCAAACATTCCAAACTCATGGCGTCACACACAATGACGTCTTCAACCAATCACGTCACGATTCCTTATCTTATCTTGATCTTGATCTCTTCACTAGTGACTACACTACTACTACTAAGGATAATTACTTATACACGCACAACGTCCCCCAATTTATAGAAGTTTTGTGTAAAAAACACGAAAATAACGCGTTTGTTCACTTTACTAAAAATTGCATTTTTTCATGTTTTTTTTTGTCCAAAAAAACTGTAATACAACCTTGTTACAGCTCAAACGTATGAGGTATCATTTACTGGGAACTGCTTGTATGAGTAGCTATATATGGCAGTGCTAACAATCAAACTGTTCAAATAAGAAGTTAATCGGTTATATGCAAATTAAGAAAAATTTGCAAGATATGTTCGATCTCAGCGCTCTCTAACGGCATAATATCATAACATGGTTTAATTCACTTATACTATGTATTGCTCTGTTCTCTATCAATCGCTACGTTAAATTATGCTACATCTAAGAAAAATTACTTAAATTTACACAACGTTCTCCAATTTATAGCATTTTTATTTAAAAACACACGAAAATGACGCGTTTGTGCACTTTACTAAAAATTGCATTTTGTCGTGTTTTCTGTTAAAAAAAACTTGATTTCCCCAAGACTTGTGGTAGTACAACTCAAAATGCAAACGCATGGGGTATTACAGGGCTATTACATGGGCATTATGACCAGGTTGATTTTTCTGTAGCTATATGGCAGTGCTAACAATTAAATTGTGCAAATAAGAAGTTAATCGGGTAATATGCAAATTAATGAAAAATTGCGAGAATGTTCGAACTCAACGCCGTCTATTCGCATATATCATAATACAGTTTAATTCACGTATACTATGTGTTGCTGTGTTCTCTATCAATCGCTACGTTAAATAATGCTATATCTAAGGAAAATTACTTAAATACAAAGAAATTCTCCAATTTATAGCATTTTGTTGTAAAAACAGGAATATAACCCGTTTGTGTGGTTTACTAAAAATTACATTTTTTCCTGTTTTCTGTTCCAAAAACTTGAGTTTCCAACACCTTGTGGTTTTGAAGCTCACAATGCAAATGTGTGGGCTATTTATTATTCACTAGGAATTTCTTGTATGACTACGTTGATTTTTCTATAGCTATATGGGGGGTGCCAACAATCAAATTGTGTAAATGCAATTAATCGAGTAATATGCAAATTAATAAAAATTACAAGATTTATTCGATCTCAGCCCTCTAATGCCATAATATCATAACCCCGTTCAATTCACATATACTATGTATTCTTCTGTTTCCTATCAATCGGTACGTTATATTATACTATATCTAAGGAAAATTACTTAAATACACTGAACGTGCTCCAATTTATAGAATTTTTGAGTAAAAAAACACGAAAATAACTCGTTTGTCTACCTTACTAAAAATTCTGTTTCTTCCTGTTTTCTCTTCAAAAAACCTGAACTTTAATTCAACGTCTGGTAGTACAGCTCACAATGCACACGTTTTCTGTTTTCTGTTCAGCGCCTCCGTAGTGCGATTGGAAGAATTACAGTATGCTGCGTCCTTCGATTGGAAAAGGCCTAAGTTCGATTCGGGTCGTGACGGGAAGAATATTTATATGGACTTTTTCAATCGAAAGTGAGTTAGCCAATCTCATACGGAGGTAGCAGGGCTTTTCCCCCGGAAACTCGGGTTTTCGATCCCGTATACAGAAAAATCGGTCCTTCAGAACACACGTAATTAACAGACAAAAATAGTAGATGTGGTGGTGGTGAGCAGTAGTTGGCATTGATGTAAATGATTAGTAGTAGAGGTACAGTGTTGTGGTGAAGAAGGAGAGGTGTACAGTAGTTGCCCTCCCGCGATGAGTCTAATGTATCCTTGGAGTTTTTTTTTATTGTTCTTTCAAATATTTAAATATGTACAATGATCATCTATTCAGTATATTATTTTACAAGATTCAGCACTTTGTGCTACATATAATGAGATTTAAAAAATAATGATGATAACAGTTTTTTTTTAACAATCATAATAATAATTTACAATTATATTGTTCAGAGTTACATAAGTTGTATAATATTAGGTTGCAGTATAAATTTTTTTTTCAGGTTTGAAAAGGTGTGATCATACAACTGTTTTTACACATACGCAATCTAAATATTATTTTTCCTTATTCTCACAAACATACGGGGTAAATTCATGATTTACATTCAAAAGAATTATTTTTTTTTACATTGCATACATTTGTTACAGTTATTATATACACATTTGTTGCAATACACACATTTGTTACAATTATTATATACATTACATGCATTTGTTTATATATGATACAGTAATTTTACAAAAAGTGATTCTTTTCATGTTTTTTAGTCTATAACTGGTTAATTTCACCATTACAGAACGAATCGGCTGATACTCGTGGGAAATGCTTCCAACGATATGAAACTTTTTATATAGGCATAGGGAAGGGATATCTATTAAACTGCTCTAATAAGAACTTAATAGGATGATATGCAAAATTATAAAAAATTCAAAATTAGTTTGATTACAGAGCCCACAAACGACATAATGTAGAAACAAGGTATAATGCACTATACTATGTATTGGTGATTTCTTTAACAACCTATGCGTTAAATTATGTGCCATATAACGAAATATACTTAAATACACTCAAATAGCTTCATTTGATAATGTTTGTGTGAGTAAAACAAGAAAATAATGTTTCCGTGAAATTTTGCAAAAAGCGAATTTTTTCGTGTTTTTTAGTCAAAACTACTTGATTTCACCATTACAGCACGCATCGGCTGATACTCGCTGGAAAATGATTCCAGCGATATGAAACTTTTTATATAGGAATAGGGCAGAGCTATCAAACAAATTGCGCTAATAAGAACTTAACGGGTGAAATACAAATTTTTTAAAAAATTCAACATTAGTTCGATTACAGCGCGCTCAAACGACATAATGTCGAAACAAGGTAAAATGCACTATACAATGTATTGCTGGTTTCTTAACAACCTCTGCGTAAAAGTATGTACCATATAACGAAATATACTTAAATACACTCAAACAGCTTCATTTGATAATGTTTGTGTGTGAAAAAAAAAACACGAAAATAACGTTTCCGTGAAATTTTGAAAAAGTGAATTTTTCCGTGATTTTTAGTCAAACACTGATTGTTTTCACCATTACAGCACGCATCGGCTGATACTCGCAGGAAAATGCTTCCAGCGATATGAAACTTTTCATATAGGCAAAGGGCATTGTCATCTATTAAACTGCGCTAATGAGAACTTAATCGGGTGATATGCAAATTACTGCGCTCTCTAACGACATAATGAAGAAACAATATATAATGCACTACACTACGTATTGCTTTTTTCTTTAACAACCTCTGCATTAAATTATGTGCCATTTAACGAAATATACTTAAATAAACTCAAATAGCTTCATTTGATAGTATTTGTGTGTGAAAACAAGAAAATAACGCTTCCGAGAAATTTTGCAAAAAGTGAATTTTTCGTGTTTTTTTGAGAAAAAATGCTTGTTTTCACCTTTACAGCACGCATCGGCTGATACTCGCTGGAAAGTGCTTGCAGCGATATTAAACTTTTTATATAGGAATAGGGCATATTTTGTTAGATAGCATATATAGGAATAAATGCTATCTAACAAACTGCGCTAATAAGAACTTAATCGGGTGATATCCAAATTTAAAAAAAAATTCAACATTAGTTCGATTACAGAGCCCTCTAACGATATAAGGTCGAAAAAAGGTATAATACACTATACTATGTATTGTTAGTTTGTTTAACAACCTCTGCGTTAAATTATGTGCCATATAACGAAATATACTTAAATACACTTAAAAAGCTTCATTTGATAGTGTTTGTGCATGTAAAACAGGAAAATAACATTTCCGTGAAATTTTGCGAAAAGTGAATTTTTTCTTGTTTTTTAGTCAAAATCTGCTTGTTTTCTCCATTACAGCACGAAGAGGCTGATAATCGGGGGAAAATGCTTCCAGCGATTGGAAACGATTTATATAGGCATAGGGCTGTGTTATCGATCAAACAGCGCTAATATGAACTTAAACGGGTGATATGCAAATTTAAAAAAAATTCAACGTTAGTTCGATTACAGCGCCCTCTAACGAAATAATGTCGAAACAAGGTATAATGCACTATACTATGTATTGCTGGTTTCTTTAACAACTTCTGCGTTAAATTATGTGCCATATAACGAAATATACTTAAATACACTCAAATAGCTTAATTAGATAGCGTTTGTGTGTGTAAAACCCGAAAATAATGTTTCCGTGAAATATTGCAAAAGTGAATTTTTTCGTGATTTTCATTCAAAATGTGCTTGTTTTCACTCTTTCAGAAAGAATACGCTGATTCTCGCAGGAAAACGATTCCAGCGATATGAAACTTTTCATATATCCATAGGGCAATACCATCTATCAAACTGCAGTAATAAGAACTTAATCGGGAGATATCCAAATTTTTAAAAAATTCAACATTAGTTCGATAACAGCGCCCTCTAACGACATAATGTACAAACAAGGAATAAAGCACTATTCTATGTATTGCTGGTTTCTTTAACAACCTCTGCGTTAAATTATGTGCCATATAACGAAATATACTTAAATACCCTCAAATAGCATCATTTGATAGTGTCTGTGTGTGTAAAACACGAAAATAACGTTTCTGTGAAATTTTGCAAGTGAATTTTTTAGAGTTTTTTAGTCAAAATTTGCTTGTTTTCACTCTTACAGAACGAATACTCGCAGTAAAATGCTTCCAGCGATATGAAATTTTTATATAGGCATAGGGTGGTGCTATCTATCAAACTGCGCTAATAAGAACTTAATCGGGTGATATGCAAATTTTTAAAAAATTCAACATTAGTTAGATAACAGTGCCCTCTAACGACATAATACCCAAACAAGATATAAAACACTATACTATGTATTGCTGGTTTCTTTAACAATCTCTGCGTTAAATTATGTCCTATATAAAGAAATATACTAAAATACACACAAATAGCTTCATTAATATCGTTTGTGTGTGTAAAACACGAAAATAACGTTTCCGTGAAATTTTGCAAAAAGTCAATTTTTTCGTGTTTTTTAGTCAAAATCTGCTTGTTCTCACTCTTACAGCACGAATACGCTGATACTCGATGGAATATAATTCCAGCGATATGAAACTTTTTATATATCCATAGAGCAATGTTATCTATCAAACTGCGCTAATAAGAACTTAATCAGGTGATATGCAAATTTTTAAAAAATTCAACATTAGTTCGATAACAGCGCCCTCTAACGACATAATGTCCAAACAAGGTAGTAAGCACTGTACTATGTATTGCTGTTTGTTTAACAACCTCTGCGTTAAATTATGTGCCATATAACGAAATATACTTAAATACACTCAAATAGCTTCATTAGATAGCGTTTGTGTGTGTAAAACACGATTTGCAAAAAGTCAATTTTTTCATGTTTTTTAGTCAAAAGCAGCTTGTTTTTACTCCTACAGAACGAATACGCTGATACTCGCTGGAAAATGATTCGAGCGATATGCATATTTTTATACAGACATAGGGCAGTGCTATATATCAAAGTGCGCTAATAAGAACTTAATCGGTGATATGCAAATTTTTAAAAAATTCAACATTAGTTCGATATCAGCGCCCTCTAACGACATAATGCCAAAACAAGGTATAATGAACTATACTATGTATTGCAGGTTTCTTTAACAATATCAGCGTTAAATTATGTGCCATATAACGAAATATACATAAATACACTCAAATAGCGTCATTTGATAGCGTTTGTGTGTGTAAATCAAGTAAATAACGTTTCCTTTAAATTTTGCAAAAATGAATTTTTTCGTGTTTTTTAGTCATAATCTGCTTATTTTCACTCTTAAGCACGAATACGCTGATACTCGCTGAAAAACGATTCCAGCGATATGAAACTTTTTATATAGGCATAGGGCAATGCTATCTATCGAACTTAATCGTGTGATATGCAAATTCTTAAAAAATTCAACATTAGTTCGATAACAGATCCCTCTAACTACATAATGTCCAAACAAGGTATAAAGCATTGTACTATGTATTGGTGGTTTCTTTAACAACCTTTAAATTATGTACCAAATAACGAAATATATATAAATACACTCAAATAGCTTCATTTGATAGCGTTTCTGTGTGTAAAACACGAAAATAATGTTACCGTGAAATTTTGCAAAAAGTGAATTTTTACGTGTTTTTTAATTAAAATCTGCTTGTTTTCACTCTTACAGAACAAATACGCTGATAATCGCTGGGAAATGATTCGAGTGATATGAAACATTTTATATAGGCAATGCTGTCTATCAAACTGCTCTAATAAGAACTTAATCGGGTGATAGGCAAATTTTAAAAAAATTCAACATTAGTCCGATAACAGCGCCCTCTAACGACATAATGTCCAAACAAGGTTTAAAGCATTACACTATGAATTCCTGGTTTCTTTACAACCTCTGCGTTAAATTATGTGCCATATAACGAAATATAATTAAATACACTCAAGTAGCTTCATTTGATAGCGGTTGTGTGTGTAAAACACGAAAATAAGGTTTACGTGAAATTTTGCAAAAAGTGAATTTTTTCGTGTTTTTTAGTCAAAATCTGGTTATTTTCACTCTTACAGAACGAATACGCTAATATTCGCTGGAAAATGATCCCCGCGATATGAAACTTTTTATATATGCATAGGGCTGGACTATCTATCAAACTGCTGTAATAAGAACTTAATCGGGTGATACGCAAATTTTTAAAAAATTCAACATTAGTTCGATAACACCGCTATCTAACGACATAATGTAAAAACAAGATATAGTGCACTATACTATGTATTGCTGGTTTCTCTAACAACCTCTGCGTTAAATTATTGCCATATAACGAAATATACTTAAATACACTCAAATAGCTTCATTTGATAGCGTCTGTGTGTGTAAAACAAGAAAATAACGTTTCCTTTATATTTTGCAAAAATTAATTTTTTCGTGTTTTTTAGTCAAAATCTGGTTATTTTCACTCTTACAGAACGAATACGCTGATATTCTCTGGAAAATGATTCCAGCGATATGAAACGTGTTATGTAGGCAAAAGGCTGTGCTATCTATCAAACTGCGCTAATAAGAACTTAATCGGGTGATATGCAAATTTTTAAAAAATTCAACATTAGTTCGATAACAGAGACCTCTTACGATATAATGTCCAAACAAGGTATAGAGCGCTATCTATGAATTGCTGGTTTGTTTATCAACCTCGGCGTTAAATTTTGTGCCATATAACGAAATATACATAAATACACTGAAATACCTTATTTTGATAGGGTTTGTGTGTGTAAAACAAATAAATAACGTTTCCTTTAAATTTTGCAAAAATGAATTTTTTCGTGTTTTTTAGTCACAATTGGCTTATTTTCACTCTTCCAGCACGAATACGCTGATATTCGCTGGAAAACGATTCCAGCGATAAGAAACTTTTTATATAGGCCTAGGGCAATGCTATCTATCAAACTGCGCTAAAAAGAATTTAATTGGGTGATATGCAAATTTTTAAAAAATTCAACATTAGTTCGAAAACAGCGCCCTCTAACAACATAATATCCAAACAAGTTAGAACGAATTATAATATGTATTGCTGATTTCTTTAACAACCACTGCATTAAATTATGTGCCATATAAGGAAGTATGTTTAAATACACTCAAATAGCTTCATTTGATAACGTTTTTGTGTGTAAAACACGAAAATAACGTTTCCATGAAATTTTGCAAAAAGTGAATTTTTACGTGTTTTGTAGTCAAAAGCAGCTTGTTTTCACTCTTACAGCACGAATAAGCTCATACTCGCTGGAAGACGATTCCAGCGATATGAAACGTTTTATATAGGCATAGGGCAGTGCTATCTATCAAACTACGCTAATAAGAACTTAATCGTGAGAAATGCAAATTTTTAAAAAATTCAACATTAGTTCGATAACAGCGCCCTCTAACGACATAATGTCCAAACAAGGTATAAAGCACTCTACTATGTATTGCTGGTTTGTTACAATCAAATAGTCATATGATAGCGTCTTTGTGTGTAAAACTAGAAAATAACGTTTCCTTTAAATTTTGCGAAAATGAATTTTTTTGTGTTTTTTAGTAAATATCTGCTTATTTTCACTCTTACAGCACAAATACGCTGCTATTCGCTGGAAAACGATTCCAGCGATAAGAAACTTTTTATATAGGCCAAGGGCAGTGCTATCTATCAAACTGATCTAATAAGAACTTAATCGGGTTATATGCAAATTTTTAAAAAATTCAACATTAGTTCGATAACAGCGCCCTCTAAAGACACAAGGTATAAACCACCATACTAAGTATTGTATACTATGTATTGAATACTATGTATTGTATTATGTATTGGTGGTTTCTTTAACAACCTATGCGTTAAAATATGTGCCATATAACGAAATATAATTAAATACACTCAAATAGCTTCATTTGATAGCGTTTGTGGGTGTAAAATACGAAAATATGGTTTCGGTGAAATTTTGCAAAAAGTGAATTTTTTTGTTTTTTTTAGTCAAAATCTGCTTGTTTTCACTCTTACAGCACGAATTCTCTGATACTCGCTGGAAAACGATTCCAGCGATATGAAACGTTTTATATAGACATAGAGCAATGCTATCTATCAAACTGCGATAATAAGAACTTAATCGGGTGATATGAAAATTTGTAAAAAAATCAACATTAGTTCGATAACAGCGCCCTCTAACGGCATAATATCCAAACAAGTTACAAAGCATTATACTGTGTATTGCTGGTTTCTTTAACAACCTCTGCATTAAGTTATGTGCCATATAACGAAATATGCTTAAATACACTCAGATAGTCATATGATAGGGTCTTTGTGTGTAAAACTAGAAAATAACGTTTCCTTTAAATTTTGCGAAAATGAATTTTTTGGTGTTTTTTAGTCAATATCTGCTTATTTTCACTCTTTCAGCACGAATACGCTGATACTCGCAGGAAAACGATTCAGGCGATATTAAACTTTTTATATAGGCATAGGGCAATGCTATCTATCAAACTGCTCTAATAAGAACTTAATCGGGTGATATGCAAATTTTTGAAAAATTCAACATTAGTTCGATAACAGCGCCCTCTAACGACATAATGTCCAAACAAGGTATAAAGTACAGTACTATGTAATGCTGGTTTCTTTAACAACCTCTGCGTTAAATTATGTGCCATATAACAAAATATACTTAAATCCACTCAAAGAGCTTCATTTGATAGCGTTTGTTTGTGTAAATCACGAAAATAACGTTTCAGGGAAATTTTGCAAAAAGTGAATTTTTTCGTGTTTTTTAGTCAAAATCTGCTTATTTTCACTCTTACAGAACGAATACGCTGATACTCGTTGGAAAATGATCCGAGCGATATGAAACTTTTTCTGTAGGCATAGGGCAGTGCTATCTATCAAACTGCTCTAATAAGAACTTAATCGGGTGATATGCAAATTTTTAAAAAATTCAAAATTCTTTCGATAACAGCGCCCTCTAAGGACAAAATGTCTAAACAAGGATTAAAGTACCATACTAAGTATTGTATACGATGTATTGTATAATATGTATTGAATACTATGTATAGTATACTATGGATTGAATACTATGTATTGTATTATGTATTGTTGGTTTCTTTAACAATCTATGCGTTCAATTATGTGCCATATAACGAAATATACTTAAATACACTCAAATAGCTTCATTTGATAGCGTTTCTGTGTGTAAAACACGAAAATATAGTTTCCGTGATATTTTGCAAAAAGTGAATTTTTTCGTGTTTTTTATTCAAAATCTGCTTGTTTTCACTCTTACAGCACGAATACGCTGATACTCGCTTGAAAATGATTCCAGCGATATGAAACTTTTATATAGGAATAGGGCAGTGCTATCTATCAAAGTGCGCTAATAAGAACTGAACGGGTGACATGCAAATTTTTAAAAAATTCAACATTAGTTCGATAACAGCGCCCTCTAACGACATAATGTACAAACAAGTTAGAAAGCACTGTACTATGTATTGCTGGTTTCTTTAACAACCTCTGCGTTAAATTATGTGCCATATAACGAAATATACTTAAATACACTCAAATAGCTTCATTTGTTAGCGTTTGTGTGTGCAAAACACGAAAATAACGTTTCCGTGAAATTTTGCAAAAAGTGAATTTTTTCGTGTTTTTTAGTGAAAATCTGCTTATTTTCACTCATACAGCACGAATTCGTTGATACTCGCTGGAAAACGATTCCAGCGATATGAAACGTTTTATGTAGGCATAGGGCTGTGCTATCTCTCAAACTGCGCTAATAAGAACTTAATCCGGTGATATGCAAATTTTTAAAAAATTCAACATTAGTTCTATAACAGCGCCCTCTAACGACATAATGTCCAAACAAGGTATAAAGCACTATACTATGTATTGCTGGTTTCTTTAACAATCACTGCGTTAAATTATGTGCCATATAACGAAATATACTTAAATACACTCAAATAGCTTCATTAGATGGCGTTTGTGTGTGTAAAACACGAAAATAACGTTTCGGTGAAATTTTCCAAAAAGTGAATTTTTTCGTGTTTTTTAGTCAAAAGCAACTTGTTTTCACTCTTACAGCACGAATACGCTGATACTCGCTGGAAAATGATCCGAGCGATATGAAACTTTTTATATAGGCATAGGGCAGTGCTATCTATCAAACTTCGCTAATAAGAACTTAATCGGGTGATATACAAATTTTTAAGAAATTCAACATTAGTTCTATAACAGCGCCCTCTAACGACATAATGTCCCAACAAGGTATAAAGCACTATACTATGTATTGCTGGTTTCTTTAACAAAATCTGCATTAAATTATGTGCCATATAACGAAATATACTTAAATACACTTAAATAGCTTCATTAGATAGCGTTTGTGGTTTTAGCACGAAAATAACGTTTCCGTGAAATTTTGCAAAAAGTGAATTTTTTCGTGTTTTTTAGTAAAAAGCAGCTTGTTTTCACTCTTACAGCACGAATACGTTGATACTCGCTGGAAAATGATCCAAGCGATATCAAACGTTTTATATAGGCATAAGGCAGTGGTATTTATAAACTGCGCTAATAAGAACTTAATCTGGTGTTATGCAAATTTTTAAAAATATCAACATTAGTTCGATAACAGCGCCCTCTAACGACATAATGTCCAAACAAGGTATAAAGCACTATACTATGTATTGCTGGTTTCTTTAACAATCACTGCGTTAAATTATGTGCCATATAACGAAATATACTTAAATACACTCAAATAGCTTCATTAGATAGCGTTTGTGTGTGTAAAACACGAAAATAACGTTTCGGTGAAATTTTGCAAAAAGTGAATTTTTTCGTGTTTTTTAGTCAAAAGCAGCTTGTTTTCACTCTTACAGCACGAATAACGCTGATACTCGCTGGAAAATGATCCGAGCGATATGAAACTTTTAATATAGGCATAGGGCAGTGCTATCTATCAAACTGCGCTAATAAGAACTTAATCGGGTGATATGCAAATTTTTAAAAAATTCAACATTAGTTCGATAACAGCGCCCTCTAACGACATAATGTCCAAACAAGGTATAAAGAACTATACTATGTATTCCTGGATTCGTTAACAACCTCTGCGTTAAATTATGTGCCATATAACGAAATATACTTAAATACACTCAAATAGCTTCATTAGATAGCGTTTGTGTGTGTAAAACACGAAAATAACGTTTCCGTGAAATTTTGCAAAAAGTGAATTTTTTCGTGTTTTTTAGTCAAAAGCAGCTTGTTTTCACTCTTACAGCACGAATACGCTGATACCCGCTGGAAAATGATACGGGCGATATGAAAGTTTTTATGTAGGCATAGGGCAGTGCTATCTCTCAAACTGCTCTAATAAGATCTTAATCGGGTGATATGCAAATTTTTAAAAAATTCAACATTAGTTCGATAACAGCGCCCTCTAACGACATAATGTCCAAACAAGGTAAAAACCCTATACTATGTATTGTGATTTCTTTAACAACGACTGCGTTAAATTATGTGCCATATAACGAAATATACTTAAATACACTCAAATAACTTGATTAGATAGCGTTTGTGTGTGTAAAACACGAAAATAACGTTTCCGTGAAATTTGGAAAAAGTGAATTTTTTCGTGTTTTTTAGTTAAAAGCAGCTTGTTTTCACTCTTACAGCACGACTACGCTGATACTCACTGGAAAATGATCCGAGCGATATGAAACTTTTTATATAGGCACAGGGCAGTGCTATCTATCAAACTGTGCTAATGAGAACTTAAACGGGTGATATGCAAATTTTTAAAAAATTCAAAATTAGTTCGATAACAGGGCCCTCTAACTACATAATGTCCAAAAAAGGTATAAAGCACTGTACTATGTACTGCTGGTTCTTTTAACAACCACTGCGTTAAATTATGTGCCATATATCGAAATATACTTAAATACACTCAAATAGCTTCATTAGATAGCGTTTGTGTGTGTAAAACACGAAAATAACGTTTCCCTGAAATTTTGCAAAAAGTGAATTTTTTCGTGTTTTTTAGTCAAAAGCAGCTTGTTTTCACTCTTACAGCACGAATAACGCTGATACTCGCTGGAAAATGATCCGAGCGATATGAAACTTTTAATATAGGCATAGGGCAGTGCTATCTATCAAACTGCGCTAATAAGAACTTAATCGGGTGATATGCAAATTTTTAAAAATTTCAACATTAGTTCGATAACAGCGCCCTCTAACGACATAATGTCCAAACAAGGTATAAAGTACTATACTATGTATTCCTGGATTCGTTAACAACCTCTGCGTTAAATTATGTGCCATATAACGAAATATACTTAAATACACTCAAATAGCTTCATTAGATAGCGTTTGTGTGTGTAAAACACGAAAATAACGTTTCCGTCAAATTTTGCAAAAAAGTCAATTTTTTCGTGTTTTTCAGTCAAAAGCAGCTTGTTTTCACTCTTACAGCACGAATACGCTGATACTCGCAGGAAAATGATCCGACCGATATGAAACTTTTTATGTAGGCATAGGGCAGTGCTATCTATCAAACTGCTCTAATAAATACTATCAAACTGTGCTAATGAGAACTTAAACGGGTGATATGCAAATTTTTAAAAAATTCAAAATTAGTTCGATAACAGGGCCCTCTAACGACATAATGTCCAAAAAAGGTATAAAGCACTGTACTATGTACTGCTGGTTACTTTAACAACCTTTGCGTTAAATTATGTGCCATATAACGAAATATATTTAAATACACTCAAATAGCTTCATTAGATAGCGTTTGTGTGTGTAAAACACGAAAATAACGTTTCCGTAAAATTTTGAAAAAAGTCAATTTTTTCGTGTTTTTTAGTCAAAAGCAGCTTGTTTTCACCCTTACAGCACGAATACGCTGATACTCGCTGAAAAATGATCCGAGCGATATGAAACTTTTTATATATGCATAGGGCAGTGCATCTATCAAACTGCGCTAATAAGAACTTAATCCGGTGATATGCAAATTTTTAAAAAATTCAACATTACTTAGATAACGGCGCCCTCTAACGACATAATGTCCCAACAAGGTATAAAGCACTATACTATGTATTGCTGGTTTCTTTAACAACCTCTGCGTTAAATTATGTGCCATATAACGAAATATACTTAAATACACTCAAATAGCTTCATTAGATAGCGTTTGTGTGTGTAAAACACGAAAATAACGTTTCCGTGAAATTTTGAAAAAAGTCAATTTTTTCGTGTTTTTTAGTCAAAAGCAGCTTGTTTTCACTCTTACAGCACGAATACGCTGATACTCGCTGGAATATGATCCGAGCGATATGAAACGTTTTATATAGTCATAGGGCAGTGCTATCTATCAAACTGCGCTAATAAGAACTTAATCGTGTGATATGCAAATTTTTAAAAAATTCAACATTAGTTCGATAACAGCGCCCTCTTACGACATAATGTCCAAACAAGGTATAAAGCACTATAGTATGTATTGCTGGTTTCTTTAACAACCTCTGCGTTAAATTATGTGCCATATAACGAAATATACTTAAATACACTCAAATAGCTTCATTAGATAACGTTTGTGTGTGTAAAACACGAAAATAACGTTTCCGTGAAATTTTGCAAAAAGTGAATTTTTTCGTGTTTTTTAGTCAAAAGCTGCTTGTTTTCACTCTTATAGCACGATTATGCTGATACTCGCTGGAAAATGATCCGAGCGATATGAAACTTTTTACATAGGCATAGGGCAGTGCTGTCTGTCAAACTGCTCTAATAAGAACTTAATCGGGTGATATGCAAATTTTTAAAAAATTCAACATTAGTTCTATAACAGCGCCCTCTAACGACATAATGTCCCAACAAGGTATATTGCAGTATACTATGATTTGCTGGTTTCTTTAACAAACACTGCGATAAATTATGTGCCATATAACGAAATATACTTAAATACACTCAAATAGCTTCATTAGATAGCGTTTGTGTGTGTAGAACAGGAAAATAACGTTTCCTTGAAATTTTGCAAAAAGTGAACTTTTTCGTGTTTTTTAGTCAAAAGCTGCTTGTTTTCACTCTTATAGCACGATTATGCTGATACTCGCTGGAAAATGATCCGAGCGATATGAAACTTTTTACATAGGCATAGGGCAGTGCTTTCTATCAAATTGCGCTAATAAGAACTAAATCGGGTGACATGCAAATTTTTAAAAAATTCAACATTAGTTCGATAACAGCGCCCTCTAACGACATAATATCCAAACAAGGTATAAAGCATTATACTATGTATTGCTGGTTTCTTTAACAACCTCTGCGTTAAATTATGTGCCATATAACGAAATATACTTAAATACACACAAATAGCTTCATTAGAAGCGTTTGTGTGTGTAAAACACGAAAATAACGTTTCCGTGAAATTTTGTAAAAAGTGAATTTTTTCGTGTTTTTTAGTCAAAAGCAACTTGTTTTCACTCTTACAGCACGAATACGTTGATACTCGCTGGAAAATGATCCGGGCGATATGAAACTTTTTATATAGGCATATGGCAAGGCTATCTATCACACTGCTCTAATAAGAACTTAATCGGGTGATATGCAAATTTTTAAAAAATTCAACATTAGTTCTATAACAGCGCCATCTAACGACATAATGTCCAAACAAGGTATAAAGCACTGTACTATGTACTGCTGGTTCTTTTAACAACCACTGCGTTAAATTATGTGCCATATATCGAAATATACTTAAATACACTCAAATAGCTTCATTAGATAGCGTTTGTGTGCGTAAAACACGAAAATAACGTTTCCGTGAAATTTTGCAAAAAGTGAATTTTTTCGTGTTTTTTAGTCAAAAGCAGATTGTTTCCACTCTTACAGCACGATTACGCTGATACTCGCTGGAAAATGATCCGGGCGATATGAAACGTTTTATGTAGGCACAGGGCAGTGCTATCTACCAAACCGCTCTAATAAGAACTTAATCGGGTGATATGCAAATTTTTAAAAAATTCAACATTAGTTCTATAACAGCGCCCTCTAACGACATAATGTCCAAACAAGGTATAAAGCACTATACTATGATCTGCTGGTTTCTTTAACAACCACTACGTTAAATTATGTGCCATATAACGAAATATACTTAAATACACTAAAATAGCTTCATTAGATAGCGTTTGTGTGTGTAAAACACGAAAATAACGTTTCCGTGAAATTTTGCAAAAAGTCAATTTTTTCGTGTTTTTTAGTCAAAAGCAGCTTGTTTTCACTATTACAGCACGAATACGCTGATACTCGCTGGAAAATGATCCGACCGATATGAAACTTTTTATGTAGGCATAGGGCAGTGCTATCTATCAAACTGCTCTAATAAAAACTTAATCGGGTGATATGCAAATTTTTAAAAAATTCAACATTAGTTCGATAACAGCGCCCTCTAACGACATAATGTCCAAACAAGGTATAAAGCATTATACTACGTATTGCTTGTTTCTTTAACAACCTCTGCGTTAAATTATGTGCCATATAACGAAATATACTTAAATACACTCAAATAGCTTCATTAGATAGCGTTTGTGTGTGTAAAACACGAAAATAACGTTTCCGTGAAATTTTCAAAAAGTCAATTTTTTCGTGTTTTTTAGTCAAAAGCAGCTTGTTTTCACTCTTACAGCACGAAAACGCTGATACTCGCTGGAAAAATGATCCCAGCGATATGAAACTTTTTATGTAGGCATAGTGCAATGCTATCTATCAAACTTCGCTAATAAGAACTTAATCCCCTGATATGCAAATTTTTAAAAAATTCAACATTAGTTCGATGACAACGCCCTCTAACGACATAATGTCCCAACAAGGTATAAAGCACTATACTATGTATTGCTGGTTTCTTTAACAACCACTGCGTTAAATTATGTGCCATATAACGAAATATACTTAAATACACTCAAATAGCTTCATTAGATAGCGATTGTGTGTGTAAAACACGAAAATAACGTTTCCGTGAAATTTTGCAAAAAGTCAATTTTTTCGTGTTTTTTAGTCAAAAGGAGCTTGTTTTCACAGTTACAGCACGAATACGCTGATACTCGCTGGAAAATGATCCGAGCGATATGAAACTTTTTATATAGGCATAGGGCAGTGCTGTCTATCAAACTGCGCTAATAAGAACTTAATCGGGTGTTATGCAAATTTTTAAAAAATTCAACATTAGTTCGATAAAAGCGCCCTCTAACGACATAATGTCCAAACAAGGTAAAAAGCAGTATACTATGTATTGCTAGTTTCTTTACCAACCTCTGCGTTAAATTATGTGCCATATAACGAAATATATTTAAATACACTCAAATAGCTTCATTAGATAGCGTTTGTGTGTGTAAAACACGAAAATAACGTTTCCGTGAAATTTTGCAAAAAGTCAATTTTTTCGTGTTTTTTAGTCAAAAGCAGCTTGTTTTCACTCCTACAGCACGAATACGCTGATACTCGCTGGAAAATGATCCGATCGATATGCAACTTTTTATATAGCCATAGGGCAGTGCAATCTAACAAACTGCGCTAATAAGAACTTAATCCGGTGATATGCAAATTTTTAAAAAATTCAACTTTAGTTCGATAACAGCGCCCTCTTACGACATAATGTCCAAACAAGGTAAAAAGCACTATACTATGTATTGCTAGTTTCATTAACAACCTCTGCGTTAAATTATGTGCCATATATCGAAATATACTTAAATACACTCAAGTAGCTTCATTAGATAGCGTTTGTGTGTGTAAAACACGAAAATAACGTTTCCGTGAAATTTTGCAAAAAGTCAATTTTTTCGTGTTTTTTAGTCAAAAGCAGATTGTTTCCACTCTTACAGCACGATTACGCTGATACTCGCTGGAAAATGATCCGGGCGATATGAAACGTTTTATGTAGGCACAGGGCAGTGCTATCTATCAAACCGCGCTAATAAGAACTTAATCGGGTGATATGCAAATTTTTAAAAAATTCAACATTAGTTCTATAACAGCGCCCTCTAACGACATAATGTCCAAACAAGGTATAAAGCACTATACTATGATTTGCTGGTTTCTTTAACAACCACTACGTTAAATTATGTGCCATATAACGAAATATACTTAAATACACTAAAATAGCTTCATTAGATAGCGTTTGTGTGTGTAAAACACGAAAATAACGTTTCCGTGAAATTTTGCAAAAAGTCAATTTTTTCGTGTTTTTTAGTCAAAAGCAGCTTGTTTTCACTCTTACAGCACGAATACGCTGATACTCGCAGGAAAATGATCCGAGCGATATGAAACTTTTTATGTAGGCATAGGGCAGTGCTATCTATCAAACTGCTCTAATAAAAACTTAATCGGGTGATATGCAAATTTTTAAAAAATTCTAAAATTAGTTCGATAACAGCGCCCTCTAACGACATAATGTCCAAACAAGGTATAAAGCACTATACTATGTATTGCTGGTTTCTTTAACAAACTTTGCGTTACATTATGTGCCATATAACGAAATATACTTAAATACACTCAAATAGCTTCATTAGATAGCGATTGTGTGTGTAAAACACGAAAATAACGTTTCCGTGAAATTTTCAAAAAGTCAATAAGTCAAAAAGTCAAAAAGTCAAAAAGCTGATACTCGCTGGAAAATGATCCCAGCGATATGAAACTTTTTATGTAGGCATAGGGCAGTGCTATCTATCAAACTGCTCTAATAAAAACTTAATCGGGTGATATGCAAATTTTTAAAAAATTCTAAAATTAGTTCGATAACAGCGCCCTCTAACGACATAATGTCCAAACAAGGTATAAAGCACTATACTATGTATTGCTGGTTTCTTTAACAAACTTTGCGTTACATTATGTGCCATATAACGAAATATACTTAAATACACTCAAATAGCTTCATTAGATAGCGATTGTGTGTGTAAAACACGAAAATAACGTTTCCGTGAAATTTTCAAAAAGTCAATAAGTCAAAAAGTCAAAAAGTCAAAAAGCTGATACTCGCTGGAAAATGATCCCAGCGATATGAAACTTTTTATGTAGGCATAGTGCAGTGCTATCTATCAAACTTCGCTAATAAGAACTTAATCGGGTGTTATACAAATTTTTAAAAAATTCAACATTAGTTAGATAACAGCGCCCTCTAACGACATAATGTCCCAACAAGGTATAAAGCACTATACTATGTATTGCTGGTTTCTTTAACAAACTTTGCGTTAAATTATGTGCCATATAACGAAATATACTTAAATACACTCAAATAGCGTCATTAGATAGCGATTGTGTGTGTAAAACACGAAAATAACGTTTCCGTGAAATTTTGCAAAAAGTCAATTTTTTCGTGTTTTTTAGTCAAAAGGAGCTTGTTTTCACTGTTACAGCACGAATACGCTGATACTCGCTGGAAAATGATCCGAGCGATATGAAACTTTTAATATAGGCATAGGGCAGTGCTATCTATCAAACTGCGCTAATGATAAGAACCTAATCGGGTGTTATGCAAATTTTTAAAAAATTCAACATTAGTTCGATAACAGCGCCCTCTAACGACATAATGTCAAAACAAGGTAAAAAGCACTATACTATGTATTGCTAGTTTCTTTAACAACCTCTGCGTTAAATTATGTGCCATATAACGAAATATATTTAAATACACTCAAATATCCGTGAAATTCACGTTTCCGTGAAATTTTGCAAAAAGTCAATTTTTTCGTGTTTTTTAGTCAAAAGCAGCTTGTTTTCACTCTTACAGCACGAATATGGTGATACTCGCTGGAAAATGATCCGATCGATATGAAACTTTTTATATAGGCATAGGGCAGTGCTATCTATCAAACTGCGCTAATAAGAACTTAATCCGGTGATATGCAAATTTTTAAAAAATTCAACACTAGTTAGATAACAGCGCCCTCTAACGACATAATGTCCCAACAAGGTATAAAGCACTATACTAAGTATTGCTGGTTTCTTTAACAACCTTTGCGTTAAATTATGTGCTGTATAACAAAATATACTTAAATACACTCAAATAGTTTCATTAGATAGCGTTTGTGTGTGTAAAACACGAAAATAACGTTTCCGTGAAATTTTGCAAAATTTTAAAAAATTCAACATTAGTTCGATAACAGCGCCCTCTAACGACATAATGTCCAAACAAGGTATAAAGCACTATACTATGTATTGCTGGTTTCTTTAACAACCTCTGCGTTAAATTATGTGCCATATAACGAAATATACTTAAATACACTCAAATAGCTTCATTAGATAGCGTTTGTGTGTGTAAAACACGAAAATAACGTTTCCGTGAAATTTTGCAAAAAGTCAATTTTTTCGTGTTTTTTAGTCAAAAGCAGCTTGTTTTCACTCTTACAGCACGAATACGCTGATACTCGCTGGAAAATGATCCGAGCGATATGAAACTTTTTATATAGGCATAGGGCAGTGCTATCTATCAAACTGCGCTAATAAGAACTTAATCCGGTGATATGCAAATTTTTAAAAAATTCAACATTAGTTCGATAACAGCGCCCTCTAACGACATAATGTCCCAACAAGGTATAAAGCACTATACTATGTATTGCTGGTTTCTTTAACAACCTCTGCGTTAAATTATGTGCCATATAACGAAATATACTTAAATACACTCAAATAGCTTCATTAGATAGCGTTTGTGTGTGTAAAACACGAAAATAACGTTTCCGTGAAATTTTGCAAAAAGTCAATTTTTTCGTGTTTTTTAGTCAAAAGCAGCTTGTTTTCACTGTTACAGCACGAATACGCTGATACTCGCTGGAAAATGATCCGAGCGATATGAAACTTTTTATATAGGCATAGGGCAGTGCTATCTATCAAACTGCGCTAATAAGAACTTAATCGGGTGATATGCAAATTTTTAAAAAATTCAACATTAGTTCGATAACAGCGCCCTCTAACGACATAATGTCCAAACAAGGTATAAAGCACTATACTATGTATTGCTGGTTTCTTTAACAACCTCTGCGTTAAATTATGTGCCATATAACGAAATATACTTAAATACACTCAAATAGCTTCATTAGATAGCGTTTCTGTGTGTAAAACACGAAAATAACGTTTCCGTGAAATTTTGCAAAAAGTCAATTTTTTCGTGTTTTTTAGTCAAAAGCAGCTTGTTTTCACTCTTACAGCACGAATACGCTGATACTCGCTGGAAAATGATCCGAGCGATATGAAACTTTTTATATAGGCATAGGGCAGTGCTATCTATCAAACTTCGCTAATAAGAACTTAATCCGCTGATATGCAAATTTTTAAAAAATTCAACATTAGTTCGATAACAGCGCCCTCTAACGACATAATGTCCAAACAAGGTATAAAGCACTATACTATGTATTGCTGGTTTCTTTAACAACCTCTGCGTTAAATTATGTGCCATATAACGAAATATACTTAAATACACTCAAATAGCTTCATTAGATAGCGTTTGTGTGTGTAAAACACGAAAATAACGTTTCCGTGAAATTTTGCAAAAAGTCAATTTTTTCGTGTTTTTTAGTCAAAAGCAGCTTGTTTTCACTCTTACAGCACGAATACGCTGATACTCGCTGGAAAATGATCCGAGCGATATGAAACTTTTTATATAGGCATAGGGCAGTGCTATCTATCAAACTGCGCTAATAAGAACTTAATCCGGTGATATGCAAATTTTTAAAAAATTCAACATTAGTTAGATAACAGCGCCCTCTAACGACATAATGTCCCAACAAGGTATAAAGCACTATACTATGTATTGCTGGTTTCTTTAACAACCTCTGCGTTAAATTATGTGCCATATAACGAAATATACTTAAATACACTCAAATAGCTTCATTAGATAGCGTTTGTGTGTGTAAAACACGAAAATAACGTTTCCGTGAAATTTTGCAAAAAGTCAATTTTTTCGTGTTTTTTAGTCAAAAGCAGCTTGTTTTCACTCTTACAGCACGAATACGCTGATACTCGCTGGAAAATGATCCGAGCGATATGAAACTTTTTATATAGGCATAGGGCAGTGCTATCTATCAAACTGCGCTAATAAGAACTTAATCCGGTGATATGCAAATTTTTAAAAAATTCAACATTAGTTCGATAACAGCGCCCTCTAACGACATAATGTCCAAACAAGGTATAAAGCACTATACTATGTATTGCTGGTTTCTTTAACAACCTCTGCGTTAAATTATGTGCCATATAACGAAATATACTTAAATACACTCAAATAGCTTCATTAGATAGCGTTTGTGTGTGTAAAACACGAAAATAACGTTTCCGTGAAATTTTGCAAAAAGTCAATTTTTTCGTGTTTTTTAGTCAAAAGCAGCTTGTTTTCACTCTTACAGCACGAATACGCTGATACTCGCTGGAAAATGATCCGAGCGATATGAAACTTTTTATATAGGCATAGGGCAGTGCTATCTATCAAACTGCGCTAATAAGAACTTAATCCGGTGATATGCAAATTTTTAAAAAATTCAACATTAGTTAGATAACAGCGCCCTCTAACGACATAATGTCCCAACAAGGTATAAAGCACTATACTATGTATTGCTGGTTTCTTTAACAACCTCTGCGTTAAATTATGTGCCATATAACGAAATATACTTAAATACACTCAAATAGCTTCATTAGATAGCGTTTGTGTGTGTAAAACACGAAAATAACGTTTCCGTGAAATTTTGCAAAAAGTCAATTTTTTCGTGTTTTTTAGTCAAAAGCAGCTTGTTTTCACTGTTACAGCACGAATACGCTGATACTCGCTGGAAAATGATCCGAGCGATATGAAACTTTTTATATAGGCATAGGGCAGTGCTATCTATCAAACTGCGCTAATAAGAACTTAATCGGGTGATATGCAAATTTTTAAAAAATTCAACATTAGTTCGATAACAGCGCACTCTAACGACATAATGTCCCAACAAGGTATAAAGCACTATACTATGTATTGCTGGTTTCTTTAACAACCTCTGCGTTAAATTATGTGCCATATAACGAAATATACTTAAATACACTCAAATAGCTTCATTAGATAGCGTTTGTGTGTGTAAAACACGAAAATAACGTTTCCGTGAAATTTTGCAAAAAGTCAATTTTTTCGTGTTTTTTAGTCAAAAGCAGCTTGTTTTCACTGTTACAGCACGAATACGCTGATACTCGCTGGAAAATGATCCGAGCGATATGAAACTTTTTATATAGGCATAGGGCAGTGCTATCTATCAAACTGCGCTAATAAGAACTTAATCGGGTGATATGCAAATTTTTAAAAAATTCAACATTAGTTCGATAACAGCGCACTCTAACGACATAATGTCCAAACAAGGTATAAAGCACTATACCATGTATTGCTGGTTTCTTTAACAACCTCTGCGTTAAATTATGTGCCATATAACGAAATATACTTAAATACACTCAAATAGCTTCATTAGATAGCGTTTCTGTGTGTAAAACACGAAAATAACGTTTCCGTGAAATTTTGCAAAAAGTCAATTTTTTCGTGTTTTTTAGTCAAAAGCAGCTTGTTTTCACTCTTAGAGCACGAATACGCTGATACTCGCTGGAAAATGATCCGAGCGATATGAAACTTTTTATGTAGGCATAGGGCAGTGCTATCTATCAAACTTCGCTAATAAGAACTTAATCCGCTGATATGCAAATTTTTAAAAAATTCAACATTAGTTCGATAACAGCGCCCTCTAACGACATAATGTCCAAACAAGGTATAAAGCAATACACTATGTATTGCTGGTTTCTTTAACAACCTCTGCGTTAAATTATGTGCCATATAACGAAATATACTTAAATACACTCAAATAGCTTTATTAGATAGCGTTTCTGTGTGTAAAACACGAAAATAACGTTTCCGTGAAATTTTGCAAAAAGTCAATTTTTTCGTGTTTTTTAGTCAAAAGCAGCTTGTTTTCACTCTTACAGCACGAATACGCTGATACTCGCTGGAAAATGATCCGAGCGATATGAAACTTTTTATATAGGCATAGGGCAGTGCTATCTATCAAACTGCGCTAATAAGAACTTAATCCGGTGATATGCAAATTTTTAAAAAATTCAACATTAGTTAGATAACAGCGCCCTCTAACGACATAATGTCCCAACAAGGTATAAAGCACTATACTATGTATTGCTGGTTTCTTTAACAACCTCTGCGTTAAATTATGTGCCATATAACGAAATATACTTAAATACACTCAAATAGCTTCATTAGATAGCGTTTGTGTGTGTAAAACACGAAAATAACGTTTCCGTGAAATTTTGCAAAAAGTCAATTTTTTCGTGTTTTTTAGTCAAAAGCAGCTTGTTTTCACTGTTACAGCACGAATACGCTGATACTCGCTGGAAAATGATCCGAGCGATATGAAACTTTTTATATAGGCATAGGGCAGTGCTATCTATCAAACTGCGCTAATAAGAACTTAATCCGGTGATATGCAAATTTTTAAAAAATTCAACATTAGTTAGATAACAGCGCCCTCTAACGACATAATGTCCCAACAAGGTATAAAGCACTATACTATGTATTGCTGGTTTCTTTAACAACCTCTGCGTTAAATTATGTGCCATATAACGAAATATACTTAAATACACTCAAATAGCTTCATTAGATAGCGTTTGTGTGTGTAAAACACGAAAATAACGTTTCCGTGAAATTTTGCAAAAAGTCAATTTTTTCGTGTTTTTTAGTCAAAAGCAGCTTGTTTTCACTCTTAGAGCACGAATACGCTGATACTCGCTGGAAAATGATCCGAGCGATATGAAACTTTTTATATTGGCATACGGCAGTGCTATCTATCAAACTGCGCTAATAAGAACTTAATCGGGTGATATGCAAATTTTGAAAAAATTCAACATTAGTTCGATAACAGCGCACTCTAACGACATAATGTCCAAACAAGGTATAAAGCACTATACCATGTATTGCTGGTTTCTTTAACAACCTCTGCGTTAAATTATGTGCCATATAACGAAATATACTTAAATACACTCAAATAGCTTCATTAGATAGCGTTTGTGTGTGTAAAACACGAAAATAACGTTTCCGTGAAATTTTGCAAAAAGCAATTTTTTCGTGTTTTTTAGTCAAAAGCAGCTTGTTTTCACTCTTACAGCACGAATACGGTGATACTCGCTGGAAAATGATCCGATCGATATGCAACTTTTTATATAGCCATAGGGCAGTGCTATCTATCAAACTGCGCTAATAAGAACTTAATCGGGTGATATGCAAATTTTTAAAAAATTCAACATTATTTCGATAACAGCGCCCTCTAACGACATAATGTCCAAACAAGGTATAAAGCATTATACTAAGTATTGCTGGTTTCTTTAACAATCTCTGCGTTAAATTATGTGCCATATGACGAAATATACTTAAATACACTCAAATAGCTTCATTAGATAGCGTTTCTGTTTGTAAAACACGAAAATAACGTTTCCGTGAAATTTTGCAAAAAGTCAATTTTTTCGTGTTTTTTAGTCAAAAGCAGCTTGTTTTCACTCTTACAGCACGAATACGCTGATACTCGCTGGAAACTGATCCGAGCGATATGAAACCTTTTATGTAGGCATAGGGCAGTGCTATCTATCAAACTGCGCTAATAAGAACTTAATCCGGTGATATGCAAATTTTTAAAAAATTCAACATTAGTTAGATAACAGCGCCCTCTAACGACATAATGTCCCAACAAGGTATAAAGCACTATACTATGTATTGCTGGTTTCTTTAACAACCTCTGCGTTAAATTATGTGCCATATAACGAAATATACTTAAATACACTCAAATAGCTTCATTAGATAGCGTTTGTGTGTGTAAAACACGAAAATAACGTTTCCGTGAAATTTTGCAAAAAGTCAATTTTTTCGTGTTTTTTAGTCAAAAGCAGCTTGTTTTCACTCTTACAGCACGAATACGCTGATACTCGCTGGAAAATGATCCGAGCGATATGAAACTTTTTATATAGGCATAGGGCAGTGCTATCTATCAAACTGCGCTAATAAGAACTTAATCGGGTGATATGCAAATTTTGAAAAAATTCAACATTAGTTCGATTACAGCGCACTCTAACGACATAATGTCCAAACAAGGTATAAAGCACTATACCATGTATTGCTGGTTTCTTTAACAACCTCTGCGTTAAATTATGTGCCATATAACGAAATATACTTAAATACACTCAAATAGCTTCATTAGATAGCGTTTGTGTGTGTAAAACACGAAAATAACGTTTCCGTGAAATTTTGCAAAAAGTCAATTTTTTCGTGTTTTTTACTCAAAAGCAGCTTGTTTTCACTGTTACAGCACGAATACGCTGATACTCGCTGGAAAATGATCCGAGCGATATGAAACTTTTTATATAGTCATAGGGCAGTGCTGTCTATCAAACTGCGCTAATAAGAACTTAATCGGGTGATATGCAAATTTTTAAAAAATTCAACATTAGTTAGATAACAGCGCCCTCTAACGACATAATGTTCCAACAAGGTATAAAGCAATATACTATGTATTGCTGGTTTCTTTAACAACCTCTGCGTTAAATTATGTGCCATATAACGAAATATACTTAAATACACTCAAATAGCTTTATTAGATAGCGTTTCTGTGTGTAAAACACGAAAATAACGTTTCCGTGAAATTTTGCAAAAAGTCAATTTTTTCGTGTTTTTTAGTCAAAAGCAGCTTTTTTTCACTCTTACAGCACGAATACGCTGATACTCGCTGGAAAATGATCCGAGCGATATGAAATTTTTATGTAGGCATAGGGCAGTGCTATCTATCAAACTTCGCTAATAAGAACTTAATCCGCTGAAATGCAAATTTTTAAAAAATTCAACATTAGTTCGATTACAGCGCCCTCTAACGACATAATGTCCAAACAAGGTATAAAGCAATATACTATGTATTGCTGGTTTCTTTAACAACCTCTGCGTTAAATTATGTGCCATATAACGAAATATACTTAAATACACTAAAATAGCTTCTTTAGATAGCGTTTGTGTGTGTAAAACACGAAAATAACGTTTCCGTGAAATTTTGCAAAAAGTCAATTTTTTCGTGTTTTTTAGTCAAAAGCAGCTTGTTTTCACTCTTACAGCACGAATACGCTGATACTCGCTGGAAAATGATCCGAGCGATATGAAACTTTTTATATAGGCATAGGGCAGTGCTATCTATCAAACTGCGCTAATAAGAACTTAATCCGGTGATATGCAAATTTTTAAAAAATTCAACATTAGTTAGATAACAGCGCCCTCTAACGACATAATGTCCCAACAAGGTATAAAGCACTATACTATGTATTGCTGGTTTCTTTAACAACCTCTGCGTTAAATTATGTGCCATATAACGAAATATACTTAAATACACTCAAATAGCTTCATTAGATAGCGTTTGTGTGTGTAAAACACGAAAATAACGTTTCCGTGAAATTTTGCAAAAAGTCAATTTTTTCGTGTTTTTTAGTCAAAAGCAGCTTGTTTTCACTGTTACAGCACGAATACGCTGATACTCGCTGGAAAATGATCCGAGCGATATGAAACTTTTTATATAGGCATAGGGCAGTGCTGTCTATCAAACTGCGCTAATAAGAACTTAATCGGGTGATATGCAAATTTTTAAAAAATTCAACATTAGTTCGATAACAGCGCCCTCTAACGACATAATGTCCAAACAAGGTATAAAGCACTATACTATGTATTGCTGGTTTCTTTAACAACCTCTGCGTTAAATTATGTGCCATATAACGAAATATACTTAAATACACTCAAATAGCTTCATTAGATAGCGTTTGTGTGTGTAAAACACGAAAATAACGTTTCCGTGAAATTTTGCAAAAAGTCAATTTTTTCGTGTTTTTTAGTCAAAAGCAGCTTGTTTTCACTCTTACAGCACGAATACGGTGATACTCGCTGGAAAATGATCCGAGCGATATGAAACTTTTTATGTAGGCATAGGGCAGTGCTATCTATCAAACTTCGCTAATAAGAACTTAATCCGCTGATATGCAAATTTTTAAAAAATTCAACATTAGTTCGATAACAGCGCCCTCTAACGACATAATGTCCAAACAAGGTATAAAGCACTATACTATGTATTGCTGGTTTCTTTAACAACCTCTGCGTTAAATTATGTGCCATATAACGAAATATACTTAAATACACTCAAATAGCTTTATTAGATAGCGTTTGTGTGTGTAAAACACGAAAATAACGTTTCCGTGAAATTTTGCAAAAAGTCAATTTTTTCGTGTTTTTTAGTCAAAAGCAGCTTGTTTTCACTCTTACAGCACGAATACGCTGATACTCGCTGGAAAATGATCCGAGCGATATGAAACTTTTTATATAGGCATAGGGCAGTGCTATCTATCAAACTGCGCTAATAAGAACTTAATCCGGTGATATGCAAATTTTTAAAAAATTCAACATTAGTTAGATAACAGCGCCCTCTAACGACATAATGTCCCAACAAGGTATAAAGCACTATACTATGTATTGCTGGTTTCTTTAACAACCTCTGCGTTAAATTATGTGCCATATAACGAAATATACTTAAATACACTCAAATAGCTTCATTAGATAGCGTTTGTGTGTGTAAAACACGAAAATAACGTTTCCGTGAAATTTTGCAAAAAGTCAATTTTTTCGTGTTTTTTAGTCAAAAGCAGCTTGTTTTCACTCTTACAGCACGAATACGCTGATACTCGCTGGAAAATGATCCGAGCGATATGAAACTTTTTATGTAGGCATAGGGCAGTGCTATCTATCAAACTTCGCTAATAAGAACTTAATCCGCTGATATGCAAATTTTTAAAAAATTCAACATTAGTTCGATAACAGCGCCCTCTAACGACATAATGTCCAAACAAGGTATAAAGCAATATACTATGTATTGCTGGTTTCTTTAACAACCTCTGCGTTAAATTATGTGCCATATAACGAAATATACTTAAATACACTCAAATAGCTTTATTAGATAGCGTTTGTGTGTGTAAAACACGAAAATAACGTTTCCGTGAAATTTTGCAAAAAGTCAATTTTTTCGTGTTTTTTAGTCAAAAGCAGCTTGTTTTCACTCTTACAGCACGAATACGCTGATACTCGCTGGAAAATGATCCGAGCGATATGAAACTTTTTATATAGGCATAGGGCAGTGCTATCTATCAAACTGCGCTAATAAGAACTTAATCCGGTGATATGCAAATTTTTAAAAAATTCAACATTAGTTAGATAACAGCGCCCTCTAACGACATAATGTCCCAACAAGGTATAAAGCACTATACTATGTATTGCTGGTTTCTTTAACAACCTCTGCGTTAAATTATGTGCCATATAACGAAATATACTTAAATACACTCAAATAGCTTCATTAGATAGCGTTTGTGTGTGTAAAACACGAAAATAACGTTTCCGTGAAATTTTGCAAAAAGTCAATTTTTTCGTGTTTTTTAGTCAAAAGCAGCTTGTTTTCACTGTTACAGCACGAATACGCTGATACTCGCTGGAAAATGATCCGAGCGATATGAAACTTTTTATATAGGCATAGGGCAGTGCTATCTATCAAACTGCGCTAATAAGAACTTAATCGGGTGATATGCAAATTTTTAAAAAATTCAACATTAGTTCGATAACAGCGCACTCTAACGACATAATGTCCAAACAAGGTATAAAGCACTATACTATGTATTGCTGGTTTCTTTAACAACCTCTGCGTTAAATTATGTGCCATATAACGAAATATACTTAAATACACTCAAATAGCTTCATTAGATAGCGTTTGTGTGTGTAAAACACGAAAATAACGTTTCCGTGAAATTTTGCAAAAAGTCAATTTTTTCGTGTTTTTTAGTCAAAAGCAGCTTGTTTTCACTCTTACAGCACGAATACGGTGATACTCGCTGGAAAATGATCCGATCGATATGCAACTTTTTATATAGCCATAGGGCAGTGCTATCTATCAAACAGCGCTAATAAGAACTTAATCGGGTGATATGCAAATTTTTAAAAAATTCAACATTAGTTCGATAACAGCGCCCTCTAACGACATAATGTCCAAACAAGGTATAAAGCATTATACTAAGTATTGCTGGTTTCTTTAACAATCTCTGCGTTAAATTATGTGCCATATGACGAAATATACTTAAATACACTCAAATAGCTTCATTAGATAGCGTTTCTGTTTGTAAAACACGAAAATAACGTTTCCGTGAAATTTTGCAAAAAGTCAATTTTTTCGTGTTTTTTAGTCAAAAGCAGCTTGTTTTCACTCTTACAGCACGAATACGCTGATACTCGCTGGAAACTGATCCGAGCGATATGAAACCTTTTATGTAGGCATAGGGCAGTGCTATCTATCAAACTGCGCTAATAAGAACTTAATCCGGTGATATGCAAATTTTTAAAAAATTCAACATTAGTTAGATAACAGCGCCCTCTAACGACATAATGTCCCAACAAGGTATAAAGCACTATACTATGTATTGCTGGTTTCTTTAACAACCTCTGCGTTAAATTATGTGCCATATAACGAAATATACTTAAATACACTCAAATAGCTTCATTAGATAGCGTTTGTGTGTGTAAAACACGAAAATAACGTTTCCGTGAAATTTTGCAAAAAGTCAATTTTTTCGTGTTTTTTAGTCAAAAGCAGCTTGTTTTCACTCTTACAGCACGAATACGCTGATACGCTGGAAAATGATCCAATCGATATGAAACTTTTTATATAGGCATAGGGCAGTGCTATCTATGAAACTGCGCTAATAAGAACTTAATCCGGTGATATGCAAATTTTTAAAAAATTCAACATTAGTTAGATAACAGCGCCCTCTAACGACATAATGTCCCAACAAGGTATAAAGCACTATACTATGAATTGCTGGTTTCTTTAACAACCTCTGCGTTAAATTATGTGCCATATAACGAAATATACTTAAATACACTCAAATAGCTTCATTAGATAGCGTTTGTGTGTGTAAAACACGAAAATAACGTTTCCGTGAAATTTTGCAAAAAGTCAATTTTTTCGTGTTTTTTAGTCAAAAGCAGCTTGTTTTCACTCTCACAGCACTAATACGCTGATACTCGCTGGAAAATGATCCGAGCGATATGAAACTTTTTATTTAGGCTTAGGGCAGTGCTATCTATCAAACTGCGCTAATAAGAACTTAATCCGGTGATATGCAAATTTTTAAAAAATTCAGCATTAGTTAGATAAGAGCGCCCTCTAACGACATAATGTCCCAACAAGGTATAAAGCACTATACTATGTATTGCTGGTTTCTTTAACAACCTCTGCGTTAAATTATGTGCCATATAACGAAATATACTTAAATACACTCAAATAGCTTCATTAGATAGCGTTTGTGTGTGTAAAACACGAAAATAACGTTTCCGTGAAATTTTGCAAAAAGTCAATTTTTTCGTGTTTTTTAGTCAAAAGCAGCTTGTTTTCACTGTTACAGCACGAATACGCTGATACTCGCTGGAAGATGATCCGAGCGATATGAAACTTTTTATATAGGCATAGGGCAGTGCTATCTATCAAACTGCGCTAATAAGAACTTAATCGGGTGATATGCAAATTTTGAAAAAATTCAACATTAGTTCGATAACAGCGCACTCTAACGACATAATGTCCAAACAAGGTATAAAGCACTATACCATGTATTGCTAGTTTCTTTAACAACCTCTGCATTAAATTATGTGCCATATAACGAAATATACTTAAATACACTCAAATAGCTTCATTAGATAGCGTTTGTGTGTGTGAAACACGAAAATAACGTTTCCGTGAAATTTTGCAAAATGTCAATTTTTTCGTGTTTTTTAGTCAAAAGCAGCTTGTTTTCACTCTCACAGCACTAATACGCTGATACTCGCTGGAAAATGATCCTAGCGACATGAAACTTTTTATATAGGCATAGGGCAATGCTATCTATCAAACTGCGCTAATAAGAACCTTAATCCGGTTGATATGCAAATTTTTAAAAAATTCAACATTAGTTCGATAACAGCGCCCTCTTACGACATAATGTCCCAACAAGGTATAAAGCACTATACTATGTATTGCAGGTTTCTTTAACAACCTCTGCGTTAAATTATGTGCCATATAACGAAATATACTTAAATACACTCAAATAGCTTCATTAGATAGCGTTTGTGTGTGTAAAACACGAAAATAACGTTTCCGTGAAATTTTGCAAAAAGTCAATTTTTTCGTGTTTTTTAGTCAAAAGCAGCTTGTTTTCACTCTTACAGCACGAATACGCTGATACTCGCTGGAAAATGATCCGAGCGATATGAAACTTTTTATATAGGCATAGGGCAGTGCTATCTATCAAACTGCGCTAATAAGAACTTAATCCGGTGATATGCAAATTTTTAAAAAATTCAACATTAGTTAGATAACAGCGCCCTCTAACGACATAATGTCCCAACAAGGTATAAAGCACTATACTATGTATTGCTGGTTTCTTTAACAACCTCTGCGTTAAATTATGTGCCATATAACGAAATATACTTAAATACACTCAAATAGCTTCATTAGATAGCGTTTGTGTGTGTAAAACACGAAAATAACGTTTCCGTGAAATTTTGCAAAAAGTCAATTTTTTCGTGTTTTTTAGTCAAAAGCAGCTTGTTTTCACTCTTACAGCACGAATACGCTGATACTCGCTGGAAAATGATCCGAGCGATATGAAACTTTTTATGTAGGCATAGGGCAGTGCTATCTATCAAACTTCGCTAATAAGAACTTAATCCGCTGATATGCAAATTTTTAAAAAATTCAACATTAGTTCGATTACAGCGCCCTCTAACGACATAATGTCCAAACAAGGTATAAAGCAATATACTATGTATTGCTGGTTTCTTTAACAACCTCTGCGTTAAATTATGTGCCATATAACGAAATATACTTAAATACACTCAAATAGCTTCATTAGATAGCGTTTGTGTGTGTAAAACACGAAAATAACGTTTCCGTGAAATTTTGCAAAAAGTCAATTTTTTCGTGTTTTTTAGTCAAAAGCAGCTTGTTTTCACTCTTACAGCACGAATACGCTGATACTCGCTGGAAAATGATCCGAGCGATATGAAACTTTTTATATAGGCATAGGGCAGTGCTATCTATCAAACTGCGCTAATAAGAACTTAATCCGGTGATATGCAAATTTTTAAAAAATTCAACATTAGTTAGATAACAGCGCCCTCTAACGACATAATGTCCCAACAAGGTATAAAGCACTATACTATGTATTGCTGGTTTCTTTAACAACCTCTGCGTTAAATTATGTGCCATATAACGAAATATACTTAAATACACTCAAATAGCTTCATTAGATAGCGTTTGTGTGTGTAAAACACGAAAATAACGTTTCCGTGAAATTTTGCAAAAAGTCAATTTTTTCGTGTTTTTTAGTCAAAAGCAGCTTGTTTTCACTGTTACAGCACGAATACGCTGATACTCGCTGGAAAATGATCCGAGCGATATGAAACTTTTTATATAGGCATAGGGCAGTGCTATCTATCAAACTGCGCTAATAAGAACTTAATCGGGTGATATGCAAATTTTTAAAAAATTCAACATTAGTTCGATAACAGCGCCCTCTAACGACATAATGTCCAAACAAGGTATAAAGCACTATACTATGTATTGCTGGTTTCTTTAACAACCTCTGCGTTAAATTATGTGCCATATAACGAAATATACTTAAATACACTCAAATAGCTTCATTAGATAGCGTTTGTGTGTGTAAAACACGAAAATAACGTTTCCGTGAAATTTTGCAAAAAGTCAATTTTTTCGTGTTTTTTAGTCAAAAGCAGCTTGTTTTCACTCTTACAGCACGAATACGCTGATACTCGCTGGAAAATGATCCGAGCGATATGAAACTTTTTATGTAGGCATAGGGCAGTGCTATCTATCAAACTTCGCTAATAAGAACTTAATCCGCTGATATGCAAATTTTTAAAAAATTCAACATTAGTTCGATAACAGCGCCCTCTAACGACATAATGTCCAAACAAGGTATAAAGCAATATACTATGTATTGCTGGTTTCTTTAACAACCTCTGCGTTAAATTATGTGCCATATAACGAAATATACTTAAATACACTCAAATAGCTTTATTAGATAGCGTTTCTGTGTGTAAAACACGAAAATAACGTTTCCGTGAAATTTTGCAAAAAGTCAATTTTTTCGTGTTTTTTAGTCAAAAGCAGCTTGTTTTCACTCTTACAGCACGAATACGCTGATACTCGCTGGAAAATGATCCGAGCGATATGAAACTTTTTATATAGGCATAGGGCAGTGCTATCTATCAAACTGCGCTAATAAGAACTTAATCCGGTGATATGCAAATTTTTAAAAAATTCAACATTAGTTAGATAACAGCGCCCTCTAACGACATAATGTCCCAACAAGGTATAAAGCACTATACTATGTATTGCTGGTTTCTTTAACAACCTCTGCGTTAAATTATGTGCCATATAACGAAATATACTTAAATACACTCAAATAGCTTCATTAGATAGCGTTTGTGTGTGTAAAACACGAAAATAACGTTTCCGTGAAATTTTGCAAAAAGTCAATTTTTTCGTGTTTTTTAGTCAAAAGCAGCTTGTTTTCACTCTTACAGCACGAATACGCTGATACTCGCTGGAAAATGATCCGAGCGATATGAAACTTTTTATATAGGCATAGGGCAGTGCTATCTATCAAACTGCGCTAATAAGAACTTAATCCGGTGATATGCAAATTTTTAAAAAATTCAACATTAGTTAGATAACAGCGCCCTCTAACGACATAATGTCCCAACAAGGTATAAAGCACTATACTATGTATTGCTGGTTTCTTTAACAACCTCTGCGTTAAATTATGTGCCATATAACGAAATATACTTAAATACACTCAAATAGCTTCATTAGATAGCGTTTGTGTGTGTAAAACACGAAAATAACGTTTCCGTGAAATTTTGCAAAAAGTCAATTTTTTCGTGTTTTTTAGTCAAAAGCAGCTTGTTTTCACTGTTACAGCACGAATACGCTGATACTCGCTGGAAAATGATCCGAGCGATATGAAACTTTTTATATAGGCATAGGGCAGTGCTATCTATCAAACTGCGCTAATAAGAACTTAATCGGGTGATATGCAAATTTTTAAAAAATTCAACATTAGTTCGATAACAGCGCCCTCTAACGACATAATGTCCAAACAAGGTATAAAGCACTATACTATGTATTGCTGGTTTCTTTAACAACCTCTGCGTTAAATTATGTGCCATATAACGAAATATACTTAAATACACTCAAATAGCTTCATTAGATAGCGTTTGTGTGTGTAAAACACGAAAATAACGTTTCCGTGAAATTTTGCAAAAAGTCAATTTTTTCGTGTTTTTTAGTCAAAAGCAGCTTGTTTTCACTCTTACAGCACGAATACGGTGATACTCGCTGGAAAATGATCCGATCGATATGCAACTTTTTATATAGCCATAGGGCAGTGCTATCTATCAAACTGCGCTAATAAGAACTTAATCGGGTGATATGCAAATTTTTAAAAAATTCAACATTAGTTCGATAACAGCGCCCTCTAACGACATAATGTCCAAACAAGGTATAAAGCATTATACTAAGTATTGCTGGTTTCTTTAACAATCTCTGCGTTAAATTATGTGCCATATGACGAAATATACTTAAATACACTCAAATAGCTTCATTAGATAGCGTTTCTGTTTGTAAAACACGAAAATAACGTTTCCGTGAAATTTTGCAAAAAGTCAATTTTTTCGTGTTTTTTAGTCAAAAGCAGCTTGTTTTCACTCTTACAGCACGAATACGCTGATACTCGCTGGAAACTGATCCGAGCGATATGAAACCTTTTATGTAGGCATAGGGCAGTGCTATCTATCAAACTGCGCTAATAAGAACTTAATCCGGTGATATGCAAATTTTTAAAAAATTCAACATTAGTTAGATAACAGCGCCCTCTAACGACATAATGTCCCAACAAGGTATAAAGCACTATACTATGTATTGCTGGTTTCTTTAACAACCTCTGCGTTAAATTATGTGCCATATAACGAAATATACTTAAATACACTCAAATAGCTTCATTAGATAGCGTTTGTGTGTGTAAAACACGAAAATAACGTTTCCGTGAAATTTTGCAAAAAGTCAATTTTTTCGTGTTTTTTAGTCAAAAGCAGCTTGTTTTCACTCTTACAGCACGAATACGCTGATACTCGCTGGAAAATGATCCGAGCGATATGAAACTTTTTATGTAGGCATAGGGCAGTGCTATCTATCAAACTGCGCTAATAAGAACTTAATCCGCTGATATGCAAATTTTTAAAAAATTCAACATTAGTTCGATAACAGCGCCCTCTAACGACATAATGTCCAAACAAGGTATAAAGCACTATACTATGTATTGCTGGTTTCTTTAACAACCTCTGCGTTAAATTATGTGCCATATAACGAAATATACTTAAATACACTCAAATAGCTTTATTAGATAGCGTTTCTGTGTGTAAAACACGAAAATAACGTTTCCGTGAAATTTTGCAAAAAGTCAATTTTTTCGTGTTTTTTAGTCAAAAGCAGCTTGTTTTCACTCTCACAGCACGAATACGCTGATACTCGCTGGAAAATGATCCGAGCGATATGAAACTTTTTATATAGGCATAGGGCAGTGCTATCTATCAAACTGCGCTAATAAGAACTTAATCCGGTGATATGCAAATTTTTAAAAAATTCAACATTAGTTAGATAACAGCGCCCTCTAACGACATAATGTCCCAACAAGGTATAAAGCACTATACTATGTATTGCTGGTTTCTTTAACAACCTCTGCGTTAAATTATGTGCCATATAACGAAATATACTTAAATACACTCAAATAGCTTCATTAGATAGCGTTTGTGTGTGTAAAACACGAAAATAACGTTTCCGTGAAATTTTGCAAAAAGTCAATTTTTTCGTGTTTTTTAGTCAAAAGCAGCTTGTTTTCACTGTTACAGCACGAATACGCTGATACTCGCTGGAAAATGATCCGAGCGATATGAAACTTTTTATATAGGCATAGGGCAGTGCTATCTATCAAACTGCGCTAATAAGAACTTAATCCGGTGATATGCAAATTTTTAAAAAATTCAACATTAGTTCGATAACAGCGCACTCTAACGACATAATGTCCAAACAAGGTATAAAGCACTATACCATGTATTGCTGGTTTCTTTAACAACCTCTGCGTTAAATTATGTGCCATATAACGAAATATACTTAAATACACTCAAATAGCTTCATTAGATTTTGTGTGTGTAAAACACGAAAATAACGTTTCCGTGAAATTTTCAAAAAGTCAATTTTTTCGTGTTTTTTAGTCAAAAGCAGCTTGTTTTCACTCTTAGAGCACGAATACGCTGATACTCGGTGGAAAATGATCCGAGCGATATGAAACTTTTTATGTAGGCATAGGGCAGTGCTATCTATCAAACTTCGCTAATAAGAACTTAATCCGCTGATATGCAAATTTTTAAAAAATTCAACATTAGTTCGATAACAGCGCCCTCTAACGACATAATGTCCAAACAAGGTATAAAGCAATACACTATGTATTGCTGGTTTCTTTAACAACCTCTGCGTTAAATTATGTGCCATATAACGAAATATACTTAAATACACTCAAATAGCTTTATTAGATAGCGTTTCTGTGTGTAAAACACGAAAATAACGTTTCCGTGAAATTTTGCAAAAAGTCAATTTTTTCGTGTTTTTTAGTCAAAAGCAGCTTGTTTTCACTCTCACAGCACGAATACGCTGATACTCGCTGGAAAATGATCCGAGCGATATGAAACTTTTTATATAGGCATAGGGCAGTGCTATCTATCAAACTGCGCTAATAAGAACTTAATCCGGTGATATGGAAATTTTTAAAAAATTCAACATTAGTTAGTTAACAGCGCCCTCTAACGACATAATGTCCCAACAATGTATAAAGCACTATACTATGTATTGCTGGTTTCTTTAACAACCTCTGCGTTAAATTATGTGCCATATAACGAAATATACTTAAATACACTCAAATAGCTTCATTAGATAGCGTTTGTGTGTGTAAAACACGAAAATAACGTTTCCGTGAAATTTTGCAAAAAGTCAATTTTTTCGTGTTTTTTAGTCAAAAGCAGCTTGTTTCACTGTTACAGCACGAATACGCTGATACTCGCTGGAAAATGATCCGAGCGATATGAAACTTTTTATATAGGCATAGGGCAGTGCTATCTATCAAACTGCGCTAATAAGAACTTAATCCGGTGATATGCAAATTTTTAAAAAATTCAACATTAGTTAGATAACAGCGCCCTCTAACGACATAATGTCCCAACAAGGTATAAAGCACTATACTATGTATTGCTGGTTTCTTTAACAACCTCTGCGTTAAATTATGTGCCATATAACGAAATATACTTAAATACACTCAAATAGCTTCATTAGATAGCGTTTGTGTGTGTAAAACACGAAAATAACGTTTCCGTGAAATTTTGCAAAAAGTCAATTTTTTCGTGTTTTTTAGTCAAAAGCAGCTTGTTTTCACTGTTACAGCACGAATACGCTGATACTCGCTGGAAAATGATCCGAGCGATATGAAACTTTTTATATAGGCATAGGGCAGTGCTATCTATCAAACTGCGCTAATAAGAACTTAATCCGGTGATATGCAAATTTTTAAAAAATTCAACATTAGTTAGATAACAGCGCCCTCTAACGACATCATGTCCCAACAAGGTATAAAGCACTATACTATGTATTGCTGGTTTCTTTAACAACCTCTGCGTTAAATTATGTGCCATATAACGAAATATACTTAAATACACTCAAATAGCTTCATTAGATAGCGTTTCTGTGTGTAAAACACGAAAATAACGTTTCCGTGAAATTTTGCAAAAAGTCAATTTTTTCGTGTTTTTTAGTCAAAAGCAGCTTGTTTTCACTCTTAGAGCACGAATACGCTGATACTCGCTGGAAAATGATCCGAGCGATATGAAACTTTTTATATAGGCATAGGGCAGTGCTATCTATCAAACTGCGCTAATAAGAACTTAATCGGGTGATATGCAAATTTTGAAAAAATTCAACATTAGTTCGATAACAGCGCACTCTAACGACATAATGTCCAAACAAGGTATAAAGCACTATACCATGTATTGCTGGTTTCTTTAACAACCTCTGCGTTAAATTATGTGCCATATAACGAAATATACTTAAATACACTCAAATAGCTTCATTAGATAGCGTTTGTGTGTGTAAAACACGAAAATAACGTTTCCGTGAAATTTTGCAAAAAGTCAATTTTTTCGTGTTTTTTAGTCAAAAGCAGCTTGTTTTCACTCTTACAGCACGAATACGCTGATACTCGCTGGAAAATGATCCGAGCGATATGAAACTTTTTATATAGGCATAGGGCAGTGCTATCTATCAAACTGCGCTAATAAGAACTTAATCCGGTGATATGCAAATTTTTAAAAAATTCAACATTAGTTAGATAACAGCGCCCTCTAACGACATAATGTCCAAACAAGGTATAAAGCACTATACTATGTATTGCTGGTTTCTTTAACAACCTCTGCGTTAAATTATGTGCCATATAACGAAATATACTTAAATACACTCAAATAGCTTCATTAGATAGCGTTTGTGTGTGTAAAACACGAAAATAACGTTTCCGTGAAATTTTGCAAAAAGTCAATTTTTTCGTGTTTTTTAGTCAAAAGCAGCTTGTTTTCACTCTTACAGCACGAATACGCTGATACTCGCTGGAAAATGATCCGAGCGATATGAAACCTTTTATGTAGGCATAGGGCAGTGCTATCTATCAAACTGCGCTAATAAGAACTTAATCGGGTGATATGCAAATTTTTAAAAAATTCAACATTAGTTCGATAACAGCGCCCTCTAACGACATAATGTCCAAACAAGGTATAAAGCACTATACTATGTATTGCTGGTTTCTTTAACAACCTCTGCGTTAAATTATGTGCCATATAACGAAATATACTTAAATACACTCAAATAGCTTTATTAGATAGCGTTTCTGTGTGTAAAACACGAAAATAACGTTTCCGTGAAATTTTGCAAAAAGTCAATTTTTTCGTGTTTTTTAGTCAAAAGCAGCTTGTTTTCACTCTTACAGCACGAATACGCTGATACTCGCTGGAAAATGATCCGAGCGATATGAAACTTTTTATATAGGCATAGGGTGGGGGGGGGGGGGTGGGGGGGGGGGGGGGTGGGGGGGGGGGGGGGTGGGGGGGGGGGGGGGTGGGGGGGGGGGGGGGTGGGGGGGGGGGGGGGTGGGGGGGGGGGGGGGTGGGGGGGGGGGGGGGTGGGGGGGGGGGGGGGTGGGGGGGGGGGGGGGTGGGGGGGGGGGGGGGTGGGGGGGGGGGGGGGTGGGGGGGGGGGGGGGTGGGGGGGGGGGGGGGTGGGGGGGGGGGGGGGTGGGGGGGGGGGGGGGTGGGGGGGGGGGGGGGTGGGGGGGGGGGGGGGTGGGGGGGGGGGGGGGTGGGGGGGGGGGGGGGTGGGGGGGGGGGGGGGTGGGGGGGGGGGGGGGTGGGGGGGGGGGGGGGTGGGGGGGGGGGGGGGTGGGGGGGGGGGGGGGTGGGGGGGGGGGGGGGTGGGGGGGGGGGGGGGTGGGGGGGGGGGGGGGTGGGGGGGGGGGGGGGTGGGGGGGGGGGGGGGTGGGGGGGGGGGGGGGTGGGGGGACTTTTTGCAAAATTTCACGGAAACGTTATTTTCGTGTTTTACACACACAAACGCTATCTAATGAAGCTATTTCAGTGTATTTAAGTATATTTCTTTATATGGCACATAATTTAACGCAGAGGTTGTTAAAGAAACCAGCAATACATAGTATAGTGCTTTATACCTTGTTTGGACATTATGTCGTTAGAGGGCGCTGTTATCGAACTAATGTTGAATTTTTTAAAAATTTGCATATCACCCGATTAAGTTCTTATTAGCGCAGTTTGATAGATAGCACTGCCCTATGCCTATATAAAAAGTTTCATATCGCTCGGATCATTTTCCAGCGAGTATCAGCGTATTCGTGCGGTAAGAGTGAAAACAAGTTGCTTTTAACTAAAAAACACGAAAAAATTGACTTTTTGCAAAATTTCACGGAAACGTTATTTTCGTGTTTTACACACACAAACGCTATCTAATGAAGCTATTTGAGTGTATTTAAGTATATTTCGTTACATGGCACATAATTTAACGCAGAGGTTGTTAAAGAAACCAGCAATACATAGTATAGTGCTTTATACCTTGTTTGGACATTATGTCGTTAGAGGGCGCTGTTATCGAACTAATGTTGAATTTTTTAAAAATTTGCATATCAGCCGATTAAGTTCTTATTAGCACAGTTTGATAGATAGCATTGCCCTATGCGTATATAAAAAGTTTCATATCGCTCGGATCATTTTCCAGCGAGTATCAGCGTATTCGTGCTGTAAGAGTGAAAACAAGCTGCTTTTAACTAAAAAACACGAAAAAATTGACTTTTTGCAAAATTTCACGGAAACGTTATTTTCGTGTTTTACACACAAAAACGCTATCTAATGAAGCTATTTGAGTGTATTTAAGTATATTTCGTTATATGGCACATAATTTAACGCAGAGGTTGTTAAAGAAACCAGCAATACATAGTATAGTGCTTTATACCTTGTTTGGACATTATGTGGTTAGATGGCGCTGTTATCGAACTAATGTTGAATTTTTTTAAAATTTGCATATCACCCGATTAAGTTCTTATTAGCACAATTTGATAGATAGCACTGCCCTATGCGTATATAAAAAGTTTCATATCGCTCGGATCATTTTCCAGCAAGTATCAGCGTATTCGTGCTGAAAGAGTGAAAACAATCTGCTTTTGACTAAAAAACACGAAAAAAATTGACTTTTTGCAAAATATCACGGACACGTTATTTTCGTGTTTTACACACACAAACGCTATCTAATGAAGCTATTTGAGTGTATTTAAGTATATTTCGTTATATGGCACATAATTTAACGCAGAGGTTGTTAAAGAAACCACCAATACATAGTATAGTGCTTTATACCTTGTTTGGACATTATGTCGTTAGAGGGCGCTGTTATCGAACTAATGTTGAATTTTTTAAAAATTTGCATATCACCCGATTAAGTTCTTATTAGCACAGTTTGATAGATAGCATTGCCCTATGCGTATATAAAAAGTTTCATATCGCTCGGATCATTTTCCAGCGAGTATCAGCGTATTCGTGCTGTAAGAGTGAAAACAAGCTGCTTTTAACTAAAAACACGAAAAAATTGACTTTTTGCAAAATATCACGGAAACGTTATTTTCGTGTTTTACACAAACAAACGCTATCTAATGAAGCTATTTGAGTGTATTTAAGTATATTTAGTTATATGGCACATAATTTAACGCAGAGGTTGTTACAGAAACCAGCAATACATAGTATAGTGCTTTATACCTTGTTTGGACATTATGTCGTTAGATGGCGCTGTTATCGAACTAATGTTGAATTTTTTAAAAATTTGCATATCACCCGATTAAGTTCTTATTAGTGCACTTTGATAGATAGCACTGCCCTATGCCTATATAAAAAGTTTCATATCGCTCGGATCATTTTCCAGCGAGTATCAGCGTATTCGGCTGTAAGAGTGAAAACAAGCTGATTTTGACTAAAAAACACGAAAAAATTGACTTTTTGCAAAATTTCACGGAAACGTTATTTTCGTGTTTTACACACACAAACGCTATCTAACGAAGCTATTTCAGTGTATTTAAGTATATTTCTTTATATGGCACATAATTTGACGCAGAGGTTGTTAAAGAAACCAGCAATACATAGTATAGTGCTTTATACCTTGTTTGGACATTATGTCGTTAGAGGGCGCTGTTATCGAACTGATGTTGAATTTTTTAAAAATTTGCATATCACCCGATTCAGTTCTTATTAGCGCAGTTTGATAATTAGCATTGCCCTATGCCTACATAAAAAGTTTCATATCGCTCGGATCAATTTCCAGCGAGTATCAGCGTATTCGTGCGGTAAGAGTGAAAACAAGATGCTTTTAACTAAAAAACACGAAAAAATTGACTTTTTGCAAAATTTCACGGAAACGTTATTTTCGTGTTTTACACACAAAAACGCTATCTAATGAAGCTATTTGAGTGTATTTAAGTATATTTCGTTACATGGCACATAATTTAACGCAGAGGTTGTTAAAGAAACCAGCAATACATAGTATAGTGCTTTATACCTTGTTTGGACATTATGTCGTTAGAGGGCGCTGTTATCGAACTAATGTTGATTTTTTTAAAAATTTGCATATCAGCCGATTAAGTTCTTATTAGCACAGTTTGATAGATAGCATTGCCCTATGCGTATATAAAAAGTTTCATATCGCTCGGATCATTTTCCAGCGAGTATCAGCGTATTCGTGCTGTAAGAGTGAAAACAAGCTGCTTTTAACTAAAAAACACGAAAAAATTGACTTTTTGCAAAATATCACGGAAACGTTATTTTCGTGTTTTACACACACAAACGCTATCTAATGAAGCTATTTGAGTGTATTTAAGTATATTTAGTTATATGGCACATAATTTAACGCAGAGGTTGTTACAGAAACCAGCAATACATAGTATAGTGCTTTATACCTTGTTTGGACATTATGTCGTTAGAGGGCGCTGTTATCGAACTAATGTTGAATTTTTTAAAAATTTGCATATCACCCGATTAAGTTCTTATTAGTGCACTTTGATAGATAGCACTGCCCTATGCCTATATAAAAAGTTTCATATCGCTCGGATCATTTTCCAGCGAGTATCAGCGTATTCGGCTGTAAGAGTGAAAACAAGCTGATTTTGACTAAAAAACACGAAAAAATTGACTTTTTGCAAAATTTCACGGAAACGTTATTTTCGTGTTTTACACACACAAACGCTATCTAACGAAGCTATTTCAGTGTATTTAAGTATATTTCTTTATATGGCACATAATTTGACGCAGAGGTTGTTAAAGAAACCAGCAATACATAGTATAGTGCTTTATACCTTGTTTGGACATTATGTCGTTAGAGGGCGCTGTTATCGAACTGATGTTGAATTTTTTAAAAATTTGCATATCACCCGATTCAGTTCTTATTAGCGCAGTTTGATAATTAGCATTGCCCTATGCCTACATAAAAAGTTTCATATCGCTCGGATCAATTTCCAGCGAGTATCAGCGTATTCGTGCGGTAAGAGTGAAAACAAGCTGCTTTTAACTAAAAAACACGAAAAAATTGACTTTTTGCAAAATTTCACGGAAACGTTATTTTCGTGTTTTACACACAAAAACGCTATCTAATGAAGCTATTTGAGTGTATTTAAGTATATTTCGTTACATGGCACATAATTTAACGCAGAGGTTGTTAAAGAAACCAGCAATACATAGTATAGTGCTTTATACCTTGTTTGGACATTATGTCGTTAGAGGGCGCTGTTATCGAACTAATGTTGATTTTTTTAAAAATTTGCATATCAGCCGATTAAGTTCTTATTAGCACAGTTTGATAGATAGCATTGCCCTATGCGTATATAAAAAGTTTCATATCGCTCGGATCATTTTCCAGCGAGTATCAGCGTATTCGTGCTGTAAGAGTGAAAACAAGCTGCTTTTAACTAAAAAACACGAAAAAATTGACTTTTTGCAAAATATCACGGAAACGTTATTTTCGTGTTTTACACACACAAACGCTATCTAATGAAGCTATTTGAGTGTATTTAAGTATATTTCGTTATATGGCACATAATTTAACGCAGAGGTCGTTACAGAAACCAGCAATACATAGTATAGTGCTTTATACCTTGTTTGGACATTATGTCGTTAGAGGGCGCTGTTATCGAACTAATGTTGAATTTTTTAAAAATTTGCATATCACCCGATTAAGTTCTTATTAGTGCACTTTGATAGATAGCACTGCCCTATGCCTATATAAAAAGTTTCATATCGCTCGGATCATTTTCCAGCGAGTATCAGCGTATTCGGCTGTAAGAGTGAAAACAAGCTGCTTTTGACTAAAAAACACGAAAAAATTGACTTTTTGCAAAATTTCACGGAAACGTTATTTTCGTGTTTTACACACACAAACGCTATCTAATGAAGCTATTTGAGTGTATTTAAGTATATTTCGTTATATGGCACATAATTTAACGCAGAGGTTGTTAAAGAAACCAGCAATACATAGTATAGTGCTTTATACCTTGTTTGGACATTATGTCGTTAGAGGGCGCTGTTATCGAACTAATGTTGAATTTTTTAAAAATTTGCATATCACCCGATTAAGTTCTTATTAGCGCAGTTTGATAGATAGCACTGCCCTATGCCTATATAAAAAGTTTCATATCGCTCGGATCATTTTCCAGCGAGTATCAGCGTATTAGTGCTGTAGAGTGAAAACAAGCTGCTTTTGACTAAAAAACACGAAAAAATTGACTTTTTGCAAAATTTCACGGAAACGTTATTTTCGTGTTTTACACACACAAACGCTATCTAATGAAGCTATTTGAGTGTATTTAAGTATATTTCGTTATATGGCACATAATTTAACGCAGAGGTTGTTAAAGAAACCAGCAATACATAGTATAGTGCTTTATACCTTGTTTGGACATTATGTCGTTAGAGGGCGCTGTTATCGAACTAATGTTGAATTTTTTAAAAATTTGCATATCACCGGATTAAGTTCTTATTAGCGCAGTTTGATAGATAGCACTGCCCTATGCCTATATAAAAAGTTTCATATCGCTCGGATCATTTTCCAGCGAGTATCAGCGTATTCGTGCTGTAAGAGTGAAAACAAGCTGCTTTTGACTAAAAAACACGAAAAAATTGACTTTTTGCAAAATTTCACGGAAACGTTATTTTCGTGTTTTACACACACAAACGCTATCTAATGAAGCTATTTGAGTGTATTTAAGTATATTTCGTTATATGGCACATAATTTAACGCAGAGGTTGTTAAAGAAACCAGCAATACATAGTATAGTGCTTTATACCTTGTTTGGACATTATGTCGTTAGAGGGCGCTGTTATCGAACTAATGTTGAATTTTTTAAAAATTTGCATATCACCCGATTAAGTTCTTATTAGCGCAGTTTGATAGATAGCACTGCCCTATGCCTATATAAAAAGTTTCATATCGCTCGGATCATTTTCCAGCGAGTATCAGCGTATTCGTGCTGAAAGAGTGAAAACAAGCTGCTTTTGACTAAAAAACACGAAAAAATTGACTTTTTGCAAAATTTCACGGAAACGTTATTTTCGTGTTTTACACACACAAACGCTATCTAATGAAGCTATTTGAGTGTATTTAAGTATATTTCGTTATATGGCACATAATTTAACGCAGAGGTTGTTAAAGAAACCAGCAATACATAGTATAGTGCTTTATACCTTGTTTGGACATTATGTCGTTAGAGGGCGCTGTTATCGAACTAATGTTGAATTTTTTAAAAATTTGCATATCACCCGATTAAGTTCTTATTAGCACAGTTTGATAGATAGCATTGCCCTATGCGTATATAAAAAGTTTCATATCGCTCGGATCATTTTCCAGCGAGTATCAGCGTATTCGTGCTGTAAGAGTGAAAACAAGCTGCTTTTAACTAAAAACACGAAAAAATTGACTTTTTGCAAAATATCACGGAAACGTTATTTTCGTGTTTTACACAAACAAACGCTATCTAATGAAGCTATTTGAGTGTATTTAAGTATATTTAGTTATATGGCACATAATTTAACGCAGAGGTTGTTACAGAAACCAGCAATACATAGTATAGTGCTTTATACCTTGTTTGGACATTATGTCGTTAGAGGGCGCTGTTATCGAACTAATGTTGAATTTTTTAAAAATTTGCATATCACCCGATTAAGTTCTTATTAGTGCACTTTGATAGATAGCACTGCCCTATGCCTATATAAAAAGTTTCATATCGCTCGGATCATTTTCCAGCGAGTATCAGCGTATTCGGCTGTAAGAGTGAAAACAAGCTGATTTTGACTAAAAAACACGAAAAAATTGACTTTTTGCAAAATTTCACGGAAACGTTATTTTCGTGTTTTACACACACAAACGCTATCTAACGAAGCTATTTCAGTGTATTTAAGTATATTTCTTTATATGGCACATAATTTGACGCAGAGGTTGTTAAAGAAACCAGCAATACATAGTATAGTGCTTTATACCTTGTTTGGACATTATGTCGTTAGAGGGCGCTGTTATCGAACTAATGTTGAATTTTTTAAAAATTTGCATATCACCCGATTAAGTTCTTATTAGCGCAGTTTGATAGATAGCATTGCCCTATGCCTACATAAAAAGTTTCATATCGCTCGGATCATTTTCCAGCGAGTATCAGCGTATTCGTGCTGTAAGAGTGAAAACAAGCTGCTTTTAACTAAAAAACACGAAAAAATTGACTTTTTGCAAAATTTCACGGAAACGTTATTTTCGTGTTTTACACACACAAACGCTATCTAATGAAGCTATTTGAGTGTATTTAAGTATATTTCGTTATATGGCACATAATTTAACGCAGAGGTTGTTAAAGAAACCAGCAATACATAGTATAGTGCTTTATACCTTGTTTGGACATTATGTCGTTAGAGGGCGCTGTTATCGAACTAATGTTGAATTTTTTAAAAATTTGCATATCACCCGATTAAGTTCTTATTAGCGCAGTTTGATAGATAGCACTGCCCTATGCCTATAAAAAGTTTCATATCGCTCGGATCATTTTCCAGCGAGTATCAGCGTATTCGTGCTGTAAGAGTGAAAACAAGCTGCTTTTGACTAAAAAACACGAAAAAATTGACTTTTTGCAAAATTTCACGGAAACGTTATTTTCGTGTTTTACACACACAAACGCTATCTAATGAAGCTATTTGAGTGTATTTAAGTATATTTCGTTATATGGCACATAATTTAACGCAGAGGTTGTTAAAGAAACCAGCAATACATAGTATAGTGCTTTATACCTTGTTTGGACATTATGTCGTTAGAGGGCGCTGTTATCGAACTAATGTTGAATTTTTTAAAAATTTGCATATCACCCGATTAAGTTCTTATTAGCGCAGTTTGATAGATAGCACTGCCCTATGCCTATATAAAAAGTTTCATATCGCTCGGATCATTTTCCAGCGAGTATCAGCGTATTCGTGCTGTAAGAGTGAAAACAAGCTGCTTTTAACTAAAAAACACGAAAAAATTGACTTTTTGCAAAATTTCACGGAAACGTTATTTTCGTGTTTTACACACACAAACGCTATCTAATGAAGCTATTTGAGTGTATTTAAGTATATTTCGTTATATGGCACATAATTTAACGCAGAGGTTGTTAAAGAAACCAGCAATACATAGTATAGTGCTTTATACCTTGTTTGGACATTATGTCGTTAGAGGGCGCTGTTATCTAACTAATGTTGAATTTTTTAAAAATTTGCATATCACCGGATTAAGTTCTTATTAGCGCAGTTTGATAGATAGCACTGCCCTATGCCTATATAAAAAGTTTCATATCGCTCGGATCATTTTCCAGCGAGTATCAGCGTATTCGTGCTGTAAGAGTGAAAACAAGCTGCTTTTGACTAAAAAACACGAAAAAATTGACTTTTTGCAAAATTTCACGGAAACGTTATTTTCGTGTTTTACACACACAAACGCTATCTAATGAAGCTATTTGAGTGTATTTAAGTATATTTCGTTATATGGCACATAATTTAACGCAGAGGTTGTTAAAGAAACCAGCAATACATAGTATAGTGCTTTATACCTTGTTTGGACATTATGTCGTTAGAGGGCGCTGTTATCGAACTAATGTTGAATTTTTTAAAAATTTGCATATCACCGGATTAAGTTCTTATTAGCGCAGCTTGATAGATAGCACTGCCCTATGCCTATATAAAAAGTTTCATATCGCTCGGATCATTTTCCAGCGAGTATCAGCGTATTCGTGCTGTAAGAGTGAAAACAAGCTGCTTTTGACTAAAAAACACGAAAAAATTGACTTTTTGCAAAATTTCACGGAAACGTTATTTTCGTGTTTTACACACACAAACGCTATCTAATGAAGCTATTTGAGTGTATTTAAGTATATTTCGTTATATGGCACATAATTTAACGCAGAGGTTGTTAAAGAAACCAGCAATACATAGTATAGTGCTTTATACCTTGTTTGGACATTATGTCGTTAGAGGGCGCTGTTATCGAACTAATGTTGAATTTTTTAAAAATTTGCATATCACCCGATTAAGTTCTTATTAGCGCAGTTTGATAGATAGCACTGCCCTATGCCTATATAAAAAGTTTCATATCGCTCGGATCATTTTCCAGCGAGTATCAGCGTATTCGTGCTGTAAGAGTGAAAACAAGCTGCTTTTGACTAAAAAACACGAAAAAATTGACTTTTTGCAAAATTTCACGGAAACGTTATTTTCGTGTTTTACACACACAAACGCTATCTAATGAAGCTATTTGAGTGTATTTAAGTATATTTCGTTATATGGCACATAATTTAACGCAGAGGTTGTTAAAGAAACCAGCAATACATAGTATAGTGCTTTATACCTTGTTTGGACATTATGTCGTTAGAGGGCGCTGTTATCGAACTAATGTTGAATTTTTTAAAAATTTGCATATCACCCGATTAAGTTCTTATTAGCGCAGTTTGATAGATAGCACTGCCCTATGCCTATATAAAAAGTTTCATATCGCTCGGATCATTTTCCAGCGAGTATCAGCGTATTCGTGCTGTAAGAGTGAAAACAAGCTGCTTTTGACTAAAAAACACGAAAAAATTGACTTTTTGCAAAATTTCACGGAAACGTTATTTTCGTGTTTTACACACACAAACGCTATCTAATGAAGCTATTTGAGTGTATTTAAGTATATTTCGTTATATGGCACATAATTTAGCGCAGAGGTTGTTAATGAAACTAGCAATACATAGTATAGTGCTTTATACCTTGTTTGGACATTATGTCGTTAGAGGGCGCTGTTATCGAACTAATGTTGAATTTTTTAAAAATTTGCATAACACCCGATTAAGTTCTTATTAGCGCAGTTTGATAGATAGCACTGCCCTATGCCTATATAAAAAGTTTCATATCGCTCGGATCATTTTCCAGCGAGTATCAGCGTATTCGTGCTGTAACAGTGAAAACAAGCTGCTTTTGACTAAAAAACACGAAAAAATTGACTTTTTGCAAAATTTCACGGAAACGTTATTTTCGTGTTTTACACACACAAACGCTATCTAATGAAGCTATTTGAGTGTATTTAAGTATATTTCGTTATATGGCACATAATTTAACGCAAAGTTTGTTAAAGAAACCAGCAATACATAGTATAGTGCTTTATACCTTGTTTGGACATTATGTCGTTAGAGGGCGCTGTTATCGAACTAATGTTGAATTTTTTAAAAATTTGCATATCACCGGATTAAGTTCTTATTAGCGCAGTTTGATAGATAGCACTGCCCTATGCCTATATAAAAAGTTTCATATCGCTCGGATCATTTTCCAGCGAGTATCAGCGTATTCGTGCTGTAAGAGTGAAAACAAGCTGCTTTTGACTAAAAAACACGAAAAAATTGACTTTTTGCAAAATTTCACGGAAACGTTATTTTCGTGTTTTACACACACAAACGCTATCTAATGAAGCTATTTGAGTGTATTTAAGTATATTTCGTTATATGGCACATAATTTAACGCAGAGGTTGTTAAAGAAACCAGCAATACATAGTATAGTGCTTTATACCTTGTTGGGACATTATGTCGTTAGAGGGCGCTGTTATCGAACTAATGTTGAATTTTTTAAAAATTTGCATATCACCGGATTAAGTTCTTATTAGCGCAGCTTGATAGATAGCACTGCCCTATGCCTATATAAAAAGTTTCATATCGCTCGGATCATTTTCCAGCGAGTATCAGCGTATTCGTGCTGTAAGAGTGAAAACAAGCTGCTTTTGACTAAAAAACACGAAAAAATTGACTTTTTGCAAAATTTCACGGAAACGTTATTTTCGTGTTTTACACACACAAACGCTATCTAATGAAGCTATTTGAGTGTATTTAAGTATATTTCGTTATATGGCACATAATTTAACGCAGAGGTTGTTAAAGAAACCAGCAATACATAGTATAGTGCTTTATACCTTGTTTGGACATTATGTCGTTAGAGGGCGCTGTTATCGAACTAATGTTGAATTTTTTAAAAATTTGCATATCACCCGATTAAGTTCTTATTAGCGCAGTTTGATAGATAGCACTGCCCTATGCCTATATAAAAAGTTTCATATCGCTCGGATCATTTTCCAGCGAGTATCAGCGTATTCGTGCTGTAAGAGTGAAAACAAGCTGCTTTTGACTAAAAAACACGAAAAAATTGACTTTTTGCAAAATTTCACGGAAACGTTATTTTCGTGTTTTACACACACAAACGCTATCTAATGAAGCTATTTGAGTGTATTTAAGTATATTTCGTTATATGGCACATAATTTAACGCAGAGGTTGTTAAAGAAACCAGCAATACATAGTATAGTGCTTTATACCTTGTTTGGACATTATGTCGTTAGAGGGCGCTGTTATCGAACTAATGTTGAATTTTTTAAAAATTTGCATATCACCCGATTAAGTTCTTATTAGCGCAGTTTGATAGATAGCACTGCCCTATGCCTATATAAAAAGTTTCATATCGCTCGGATCATTTTCCAGCGAGTATCAGCGTATTCGTGCTGTAACAGTGAAAACAAGCTGCTTTTGACTAAAAAACACGAAAAAATTGACTTTTTGCAAAATTTCACGGAAACGTTATTTTCGTGTTTTACACACACAAACGCTATCTAATGAAGCTATTTGAGTGTATTTAAGTATATTTCGTTATATGGCACATAATTTAACGCAGAGGTTGTTAAAGAAACCAGCAATACATAGTATAGTGCTTTATACCTTGTTTGGACATTATGTCGTTAGAGGGCGCTGTTATCGAACTAATGTTGAATTTTTTAAAAATTTGCATATCACCCGATTAAGTTCTTATTAGCGCAGTTTGATAGATAGCATTGCCCTATGCCTATATAAAAAGTTTCATATCGCTCGGATCATTTTCCAGCGAGTATCAGCGTATTCGTGCTGTAAGAGTGAAAACAAGCTGCTTTTGACTAAAAAACACGAAAAAATTGACTTTTTGCAAAATTTCACGGAAACGTTATTTTCGTGTTTTACACACACAAACGCTATCTAATGAAGCTATTTGAGTGTATTTAAGTATATTTCGTTATATGGCACATAATTTAACGCAGAGGTTGTTAAAGAAACCAGCAATACATAGTATAGTGCTTTATACCTTGTTGGGACATTATGTCGTTAGAGGGCGCTGTTATCAAACTAATGTTGAATTTTTTAAAAATTTGCATATCACCGGATTAAGTTCTTATTAGCGCAGTTTGATAGATAGCACTGCCCTATGCCTATATAAAAAGTTTCATATCGCTCGGATCATTTTCCAGCGAGTATCAGCGTATTCGTGCTGTAAGAGTGAAAACAAGCTGCTTTTGACTAAAAAACACGAAAAAATTGACTTTTTGCAAAATTTCACGGAAACGTTATTTTCGTGTTTTACACACACAAACGCTATCTAATGAAGCTATTTGAGTGTATTTAAGTATATTTCGTTATATGGCACATAATTTAACGCAGAGGTTGTTAAAGAAACCAGCAATACATAGTATAGTGCTTTATACCTTGTTTGGACATTATGTCGTTAGAGGGCGCTGTTATCGAACTAATGTTGAATTTTTTAAAAATTTGCATATCAGCCGATTAAGTTCTTATTAGCGCAGTTTGATAGATAGCATTGCCCTATGCCTATATAAAAAGTTTCATATCGCTCGGATCATTTTCCAGCGAGTATCAGCGTATTCGTGCTGTAAGAGTGAAAACAAGCTGCTTTTGACTAAAAAACACGAAAAAATTGACTTTTTGCAAAATTTCACGGAAACGTTATTTTCGTGTTTTACACACACAAACGCTATCTAATGAAGCTATTTGAGTGTATTTAAGTATATTTCGTTATATGGCACATAATTTAACGCAGAGGTTGTTAAAGAAACCAGCAATACATAGTATAGTGCTTTATACCTTGTTTGGACATTATGTCGTTAGAGGGCGCTGTTATCGAACTAATGTTGAATTTTTTAAAAATTTGCATATCACCCGATTAAGTTCTTATTAGCGCAGTTTGATAGATAGCACTGCCCTATGCCTATATAAAAAGTTTCATATCGCTCGGATCATTTTCCAGCGAGTATCAGCGTATTCGTGCTGTAAGAGTGAAAACAAGCTGCTTTTGACTAAAAAACACGAAAAAATTGACTTTTTGCAAAATTTCACGGAAACGTTATTTTCGTGTTTTACACACACAAACGCTATCTAATGAAGCTATTTGAGTGTATTTAAGTATATTTCGTTATATGGCACATAATTTAACGCAGAGGTTGTTAAAGAAACCAGCAATACATAGTATAGTGCTTTATACCTTGTTTGGACATTATGTCGTTAGAGGGCGCTGTTATCTAACTAATGTTGAATTTTTTAAAAATTTGCATATCACCGGATTAAGTTCTTATTAGCGCAGTTTGATAGATAGCACTGCCCTATGCCTATATAAAAAGTTTCATATCGCTCGGATCATTTTCCAGCGAGTATCAGCGTATTCGTGCTGTAAGAGTGAAAACAAGCTGCTTTTGACTAAAAAACACGAAAAAATTGACTTTTTGCAAAATTTCACGGAAACGTTATTTTCGTGTTTTACACACACAAACGCTATCTAATGAAGCTATTTGAGTGTATTTAAGTATATTTCGTTATATGGCACATAATTTAACGCAGAGGTTGTTAAAGAAACCAGCAATACATAGTATAGTGCTTTATACCTTGTTTGGACATTATGTCGTTAGAGGGCGCTGTTATCGAACTAATGTTGAATTTTTTAAAAATTTGCATATCACCCGATTAAGTTCTTATTAGCGCAGTTTGATAGATAGCACTGCCCTATGCCTATATAAAAAGTTTCATATCGCTCGGATCATTTTCCAGCGAGTATCAGCGTATTCGTGCTGTAAGAGTGAAAACAAGCTGCTTTTGACTAAAAAACACGAAAAAATTGACTTTTTGCAAAATTTCACGGAAACGTTATTTTCGTGTTTTACACACACAAACGCTATCTAATGAAGCTATTTGAGTGTATTTAAGTATATTTCGTTATATGGCACATAATTTAACGCAGAGGTTGTTAAAGAAACCAGCAATACATAGTATAGTGCTTTATACCTTGTTTGGACATTATGTCGTTAGAGGGCGCTGTTATCGAACTAATGTTGAATTTTTTAAAAATTTGCATATCACCCGATTAAGTTCTTATTAGCGCAGTTTGATAGATAGCACTGCCCTATGCCTATATAAAAAGTTTCATATCGCTCGGATCATTTTCCAGCGAGTATCAGCGTATTCGTGCTGTAAGAGTGAAAACAAGCTGCTTTTGACTAAAAAACACGAAAAAATTGACTTTTTGCAAAATTTCACGGAAACGTTATTTTCGTGTTTTACACACACAAACGCTATCTAATGAAGCTATTTGAGTGTATTTAAGTATATTTCGTTATATGGCACATAATTTAACGCAGAGGTTGTTAAAGAAACCAGCAATACATAGTATAGTGCTTTATACCTTGTTTGGACATTATGTCGTTAGAGGGCGCTGTTATCGAACTAATGTTGAATTTTTTAAAAATTTGCATATCACCCGATTAAGTTCTTATTAGCGCAGTTTGATAGATAGCACTGCCCTATGCCTATATAAAAAGTTTCATATCGCTCGGATCATTTTCCAGCGAGTATCAGCGTATTCGTTCTGTAAGAGTGAAAACAAGCTGCTTTTGACTAAAAAACACGAAAAAATTGACTTTTTGCAAAATTTCACGGAAACGTTATTTTCGTGTTTTACACACACAAACGCTATCTAATGAAGCTATTTGAGTGTATTTAAGTATATTTCGTTATATGGCACATAATTTAACGCAGAGGTTGTTAAAGAAACCAGCAATACATAGTATAGTGCTTTATACCTTGTTTGGACATTATGTCGTTAGAGGGCGCTGTTATCGAACTAATGTTGAATTTTTTAAAAATTTGCATATCACCCGATTAAGTTCTTATTAGCGCAGTTTGATAGATAGCACTGCCCTATGCCTATATAAAAAGTTTCATATCGCTCGGATCATTTTCCAGCGAGTATCAGCGTATTCGTGCTGTAAGAGTGAAAACAAGCTGCTTTTGACTAAAAAACACGAAAAAATTGACTTTTTGCAAAATTTCACGGAAACGTTATTTTCGTGTTTTACACACACAAACGCTATCTAATGAAGCTATTTGAGTGTATTTAAGTATATTTCGTTATATGGCACATAATTTAACGCAGAGGTTGTTAAAGAAACCAGCAATACATAGTATAGTGCTTTATACCTTGTTGGGACATTATGTCGTTAGAGGGCGCTGTTATCTAACTAATGTTGAATTTTTTAAAAATTTGCATATCACCCGATTAAGTTCTTATTAGCGCAGTTTGATAGATAGCACTGCCCTATGCCTATATAAAAAGTTTCATATCGCTCGGATCATTTTCCAGCGAGTATCAGCGTATTCGTGCTGTAAGAGTGAAAACAAGCTGCTTTTGACTAAAAAACACGAAAAAATTGACTTTTTGCAAAATTTCACGGAAACGTTATTTTCGTGTTTTACACACACAAACGCTATCTAATGAAGCTATTTGAGTGTATTTAAGTATATTTCGTTATATGGCACATAATTTAACGCAGAGGTTGTTAAAGAAACCAGCAATACATAGTATAGTGCTTTATACCTTGTTTGGACATTATGTCGTTAGAGGGCGCTGCTATCGAACTAATGTTGAATTTTTTAAAAATTTGCATATCACCCGATTAAGTTCTTATTAGCGCAGTTTGATAGATAGCACTTCCCTATGCCTATATAAAAAGTTTCATATCGCTCGGATCATTTTCCAGCGAGTATCAGCGTATTCGTGCTGTAAGAGTGAAAACAAGCTGCTTTTGACTAAAAAACACGAAAAAATTGACTTTTTGCAAAATTTCACGGAAACGTTATTTTCGTGTTTTACACACACAAACGCTATCTAATGAAGCTATTTGAGTGTATTTAAGTATATTTCGTTATATGGCACATAATTTAACGCAGAGGTTGTTAAAGAAACCAGCAATACATAGTATAGTGCTTTATACCTTGTTTGGACATTATGTCGTTAGAGGGCGCTGTTATCGAACTAATGTTGAATTTTTTAAAAATTTGCATATCACCCGATTAAGTTCTTATTAGCGCAGTTTGATAGATAGCACTGCCCTATGCCTATATAAAAAGTTTCATATCGCTCGGATCATTTTCCAGCGAGTATCAGCGTATTCGTGCTGTAAGAGTGAAAACAAGCTGCTTTTGACTAAAAAACACGAAAAAATTGACTTTTTGCAAAATTTCACGGAAACGTTATTTTCGTGTTTTACACACACAAACGCTATCTAATGAAGCTATTTGAGTGTATTTAAGTATATTTCGTTATATGGCACATAATTTAACGCAGAGGTTGTTAAAGAAACCAGCAATACATAGTATAGTGCTTTATACCTTGTTTGGACATTATGTCGTTAGAGGGCGCTGTTATCGAACTAATGTTGAATTTTTTAAAAATTTGCATATCACCCGATTAAGTTCTTATTAGCGCAGTTTGATAGATAGCACTGCCCTATGCCTATATAAAAAGTTTCATATCGCTCGGATCATTTTCCAGCGAGTATCAGCGTATTCGTGCTGTAAGAGTGAAAACAAGCTGCTTTTGACTAAAAAACACGAAAAAATTGACTTTTTGCAAAATTTCACGGAAACGTTATTTTCGTGTTTTACACACACAAACGCTATCTAATGAAGCTATTTGAGTGTATTTAAGTATATTTCGTTATATGGCACATAATTTAACGCAGAGGTTGTTAAAGAAACCAGCAATACATAGTATAGTGCTTTATACCTTGTTTGGACATTATGTCGTTAGAGGGCGCTGTTATCGAACTAATGTTGAATTTTTTAAAAATTTGCATATCACCCGATTAAGTTCTTATTAGCGCAGTTTGATAGATAGCACTGCCCTATGCCTATATAAAAAGTTTCATATCGCTCGGATCATTTTCCAGCGAGTATCAGCGTATTCGTGCTGTAAGAGTGAAAACAAGCTGCTTTTGACTAAAAAACACGAAAAAATTGACTTTTTGCAAAATTTCACGGAAACGTTATTTTCGTGTTTTACACACACAAACGCTATCTAATGAAGCTATTTGAGTGTATTTAAGTATATTTCGTTATATGGCACATAATTTAACGCAGAGGTTGTTAAAGAAACCAGCAATACATAGTATAGTGCTTTATACCTTGTTTGGACATTATGTCGTTAGAGGGCGCTGTTATCGAACTAATGTTGAATTTTTTAAAAATTTGCATATCACCCGATTAAGTTCTTATTAGCGCAGTTTGATAGATAGCACTTCCCTATGCCTATATAAAAAGTTTCATATCGCTCGGATCATTTTCCAGCGAGTATCAGCGTATTCGTGCTGTAAGAGTGAAAACAAGCTGCTTTTGACTAAAAAACACGAAAAAATTGACTTTTTGCAAAATTTCACGGAAACGTTATTTTCGTGTTTTACACACACAAACGCTATCTAATGAAGCTATTTGAGTGTATTTAAGTATATTTCGTTATATGGCACATAATTTAACGCAGAGGTTGTTAAAGAAACCAGCAATACATAGTATAGTGCTTTATACCTTGTTGGGACATTATGTCGTTAGAGGGCGCTGTTATCTAACTAATGTTGAATTTTTTAAAAATTTGCATATCACCGGATTAAGTTCTTATTAGCGCAGATTGATAGATAGCACTGCCCTATGCCTATATAAAAAGTTTCATATCGATCGGATCATTTTCCAGCGAGTATCAGCGTATTCGTTCTGTAAGAGTGAAAACAAGCTGCTTTTGACTAAAAAACACGAAAAAATTGACTTTTTGCAAAATTTCACGGAAACGTTATTTTCGTGTTTTACACACACAAACGCTATCTAATGAAGCTATTTGAGTGTATTTAAGTATATTTCGTTATATGGCACATAATTTAACGCAGAGGTTGTTAAAGAAACCAGCAATACATAGTATAGTGCTTTATACCTTGTTGGGACATTATGTCGTTAGAGGGCGCTGTTATCTAACTAATGTTGAATTTTTTAAAAATTTGCATATCACCGGATTAAGTTCTTATTAGCGCAGCTTGATAGATAGCACTGCCCTATGCCTATATAAAAAGTTTCATATCGATCGGATCATTTTCCAGCGAGTATCAGCGTATTCGTGCTGTGAGAGAGAAAACAAGCTGCTTTTGTCTAAAAAACACGAAAAAATTGACTTTTTGCAAAATTTCACGGAAACGTTATTTTCGTGTTTTACACACACAAACGCTATCTAATGAAGCTATTTGAGTGTATTTAAGTATATTTCGTTATATGGCACATAATTTAACGCAGAGGTTGTTAAAGAAACCAGCAATACATAGTATAGTGCTTTATACCTTGTTTGGACATTATGTCGTTAGAGTGCGCTGTTATCGAACTAATGTTGAATTTTTTAAAAATTTGCATATCACCCGATTAAGTTCTTATTAGCGCAGTTGCATAGATAGCACTGCCGTATGCCTATATAAAAAGTTTCATATCGCTCGGATCATTTTCCAGCGAGTATCAGCGTATTCGTGCTGTAAGAGTGAAAACAAGCTGCTTTTGACTAAAAAACACGAAAAAATTGACTTTTTGCAAAATTTCACGGAAACGTTATTTTCGTGTTTTACACACACAAACGCTATCTAATGAAGCTATTTGAGTGTATTTAAGTATATTTCGTTATATGGCACATAATTTAACGCAGAGGTTGTTAAAGAAACCAGCAATTCATGGTATAGTGCTTTATACCTTGTTGGGACATTATGTCGTTAGAGGGCGCTGTTATCTAACTAATGTTGAATTTTTTAAAAATTTGCATATCACCGGATTAAGTTCTTATTAGCGCAGTTTGATAGATAGCACTGCCCTATGCCTATATAAAAAGTTTCATATCGCTCGGATCATTTTCCAGCGAGTATCAGCGTATTCGTGCTGTAAGAGTGAAAACAAGCTGCTTTTGACTAAAAAACACGAAAAAATTGACTTTTTGCAAAATTTCACGGAAACGTTATTTTCGTGTTTTACACACAGAAACGCTATCTAATGAAGCTATTTGAGTGTATTTTAGTATATTTCGTCATATGGCACATAATTTAACGCAGAGGTTGTTAAAGAAACCAGCAATACATAGTATAATGCTTTATACCTTGTTTGGACATTATGTCGTTAGAGGGCGCTGTTATCGAACTAATGTTGAATTTTTTAAAAATTTGCATATCACCCGATTAAGTTCTTATTAGCGCAGTTTGATAGATAGCACTGCCCTATGCCTACATAAAAGGTTTCATATCGCTCGGATCAGTTTCCAGCGAGTATCAGCGTATTAGTGCTGTAAAAGTGAAAACAAGCTGCTTTTGACTAAAAAACACGAAAAAATTGACTTTTTGCAAAATTTCACGGAAACGTTATTTTCGTGTTTTACACACACAAACGCTATCTAATGAAGCAATTTGAGTGTATTTAAGTATATTTCGTTATATGGCACATAATTTAACGCAGAGGTTGTTAAAGAAACCAGCAATTCATGGTATAGTGCTTTATACCTTGTTGGGACATTATGTCGTTAGAGGGCGCTGTTATCTAACTAATGTTGAATTTTTTAAAAATTTGCATATCACCGGATTAAGTTCTTATTAGCGCAGTTTGATAGATAGCACTGCCCTATGGCTATATAAAAAGTTGCATATCGATCGGATCATTTTCCCGCGAGTATCAGCGTATTCGTGCTGTAAGAGTGAAAACAAGCTGCTTTTGACTAAAAAACACGAAAAAATTGACTTTTTGCAAAATTTCACGGAAACGTTATTTTCGTGTTTTACACCCACAAACGTTATCTAATGAAGCTATTTGAGTGTATTTAAGTATATTACGTCATATGGCACATAATATAACGCAGAGGTTGTTAAAGAAACCAGCAATATACAGTATAGTGCTTAATACCTTGTTTGACATTATGTCGTTAGAGGGCGCTGCTATCGAACTAATGTTGAATTTTTTAAAAATTTGCATATCACCCGATTAAGTTCTTATTAGCGCAGTTTGATAGATAGCACTTCCCTATGCCTATATAAATAGTTTCATATCGCTCGGATCATTTTCCAGAGAGTATCAGCGTATTCGTGCTGTAAGAGTGAAAACAAGCTGCTTTTGACTAAAAAACACGAAAAAATTGACTTTTTGCAAAATTTCACGGAAACGTTATTTTCGTGTTTTACACCCACAAACGTTATCTAATGAAGCTATTTGAGTGTATTTAAGTATATTTCGTCATATGGCACATAATTTAACGCAGAGGTTGTTAAAGAAACCAGCAATATACAGTATAGTGCTTTATACCTTGTTTGACATTATGTCGTTAGAGGGCGCTGCTATCGAACTAATGTTGAATTTTTTAAAAATTTGCATATCACCCGATTAAGTTCTTATTAGCGCAGTTTGATAGATAGCACTTCCCTATGCCTATATAAAAAGTTTCATATCGCTCGGATCATTTTCCAGGAGTATCAGCGTATTCGTGCTGTAAGAGTGAAAACAAGCTGCTTTTGACTAAAAAACACGAAAAAATTGACTTTTTGCAAAATTTCACTGAAACGTTATTTTCGTGTTTTTCACACACAAACGCTATCTAATGAAGCTATTTGAGTGTATTTAAGCATATTTCGTTATATGGCACATAATTTAAAACAGAGGTTGTTAAAGAAACCAGCAATACATAGTATAGTGCTTTATACCTTGTTGGGACATTATGTCGTTAGAGGGCGCTGTTATCTAACTAATGTTGAATTTTTTAAAAATATGCATATCAGCGGATTAAGTTCTTATTAGCGCAGTTTGATAGATAGCACTGCCCTATGCCTATATAAAAAGTTTCATATCGCTCGGATCATTTTCCAGCGAGTATCAGCGTATTCGTGCTGTAAGAGTGAAAACAAGCTGCTTTTGACTAAAAAACACGAAAAAATTGACTTTTTGCAAAATTTCACGGAAACGTTATTTTCGTGTTTTTCACACACAAACGCTATCTAATGAAGCTATTTGAGTGTATTTAAGTATATTTCGTTATATGGCAAATAATTACACGCAGAGGTTGTTAAAGAAACCAGCAAGACGTAGTATAGTGCTTTATACCTTGTTTGGATATTATGTCCTTAGAGGGCGCTGTTATCGAACTAATGTTGAATTTTTTAAAAATTTGCATATCACCCGATTAAGTTTTTATTAGAGAAGTTTGATAGATAGCACTGCCCTATGCCTACATAAAATGTTTCATATCGCTCGGATCATTTTCCAGCGAGTATCAGCGTATTCGTTCTGTAAGAGTGAAAACAAGCTGCTTTTGACTAAAAAACACGAAAAAATTGACTTTTTGCAAAATTTCACGGAAACGTTATTTTCGTGTTTTACACACACAAACGCTATCTAATGAAGATATTTGAGTGTATTTAAGTATATTTCGTTATATGGCACATAATTCAACGCAGAGGTTGTTAATGAAACTAGCAATACATAGTATAGTGCTTTTTACCTTGTTTGGACATTATGTCGTAAGAGGGCGCTGTTATCGAACTAATGTTGAATTTTTTAAAAATTTGCATAACACCCGATTAAGTTCTTATTAGCGCAGTTTGATAGATAGCACTGCCCTATGCCTACATAAAATGTTTCATATCGCTCGGATCATTTTCCAGCAAGTATCAGCGTATTCGTGCTGTAACACTGAAAACAAGCTCCTTTTGACTAAAAAACACGAAAAAATTGACTTTTTGCAAAATTTCACGGAAACGTTATTTTCGTGTTTTACACACACAATCGCTATCTAATGAAGCTATTTGAGTGTATTTAAGTATATTTCGTTATATGGCACATAATTTAACGCAAAGTTTGTTAAAGAAACCAGCAATACATAGTATAGTGCTTTATACCTTGTTGGGACATTATGTCGTTAGAGGGCGCTGTTATCTAACTAATGTTGAATTTTTTAAAAATTTGCATATCACCGGATTAAGTTCTTATTAGCGCAGATTGATAGATAGCACTGCCCTATGCCTATATAAAAAGTTTCATATCGATCGGATCATTTTCCAGCGAGTATCACCGTATTCGTTCTGTAAGAGTGAAAACAAGCTGCTTTTGACTAAAAAACACGAAAAAATTGACTTTTTGCAAAATTTCACGGAAACGTTATTTTCGTGTTTTACACACACAAACGCTATCTAATGAAGCTATTTGAGTGTGTTTAAGTATATTTCGTTATATGGCACATAATTTAACGCAGAGGTTGTTAAAGAAACCAGCAATACATAGTATAGTGCTTTATACCTTGTTGGGACATTATGTCGTTAGAGGGCGCTGTTATCTAACTAATTTTGAATTTTTTAAAAATTTGCATATCACCGGATTAAGTTCTTATTAGCGCAGCTTGATAGATAGCACTGCCCTATGCCTATGTAAAAAGTTTCATATCGATCGGATCATTTTCCAGCGAGTATCAGCGTATTCGTGCTGTGAGAGAGAAAACAAGCTGCTTTTGTCTAAAAAACACGAAAAAATTGACTTTTTGCAAAATTTCACGGAAACGTTATTTTCGTGTTTTACACACACAAACGCTATCTAATGAAGCTATTTGAGTGTATTTAAGTATATTTCGTTATATGGCACATAATTTAACGCAGAGGTTGTTAAAGAAACCAGCAATACATGGTATAGTGCTTTATACCTTGTTTGGACATTATGTCGTTAGAGTGCGCTGTTATCGAACTAATGTTGAATTTTTTAAAAATTTGCATATCACCCGATTAAGTTCTTATTAGCGCAGTTTCATAGATAGCACTGCCGTATGCCTATATAAAAAGTTTCATATCGCTCGGATCATTTTCCATCGACTATCAGCGTATTCGTGCTGTCACAGTGAAAACAAGCTGCTTTTGACTAAAAAACACGAAAAAATTGACTTTTTGCAAAATTTCACGGAAACGTTATTTTCGTGTTTTACACACACAAACGCTATCTATTGAAGCTATTTGAGTGTATTTAAGTATATTTCGTTATATAGCACATAATTTAACGCAGAGGTTGTTAAAGAAACCAGCAATTACATAGTATAGTGCTTTATACCTTGTTGGGACATTATGTCGTTAGAGGGCGCTGTTATCTAACTAATGTTGAATTTTTTAAAAATTTGCATATCACCGGATTAAGTTCTTATTAGCGCAGTTTGATAGATAGCACTGCCCTATGCCTATATAAAAAGTTTCATATCGCTCGGATCATTTTCCAGCGAGTATCAGCGTATTCGTGCTGTAAGAGTGAAAACAAGCTGCTTTTGACTAAAAAACACGAAAAAATTGACTTTTTGCAAAATTTCACGGAAACGTTATTTTCGTGTTTTACACACACAAACGCTATCTAATGAAGCTATTTGAGTGTATTTTAGTATATTTCGTTATATGGCACATAATTTAACGCAGAGGTTGTTAAAGAAACCAGCAATACATAGTATAGTGCTTTATACCTTGTTTGGACATTATGTCGTTAGAGGGCGCTGTTATCTAACTAATGTTGAATTTTTTAAAAATTTGCATATCACCCGATTAAGTTCTTATTAGCGCAGTTTGATAGATAGCACTGCCCTATGCCTATATAAAAAGTTTCATATCGCTCGGATCATTTTCCAGCGAGTATCAGCGTATTCGTGCTGTAAGAGTGAAAACAAGCTGCTTTTGACTAAAAAACACGAAAAAATTGACTTTTTGCAAAATTTCACGGAAACGTTATTTTCGTGTTTTACACACACAAACGCTATCTAATGAAGCTATTTGAGTGTATTTAAGTATATTTCGTTATATGGCACATAATTTAACGCAGAGGTTGTTAAAGAAACCAGCAATACATAGTATAGTGCTTTATACCTTGTTTGGACATTATGTCGTTAGAGGGCGCTGTTATCTAACTAATGTTGAATTTTTTAAAAATTTGCATATCACCGGATTAAGTTCTTATTAGCGCAGTTTGATAGATAGCACTGCCCTATGCCTATATAAAAAGTTTCATATCGCTCGGATCATTTTCCAGCGAGTATCAGCGTATTCGTGCTGTAAGAGTGAAAACAAGCTGCTTTTGACTAAAAAACACGAAAAAATTGACTTTTTGCAAAATTTCACGGAAACGTTATTTTCGTGTTTTACACCCACAAACGTTATCTAATGAAGCTATTTGAGTGTATTTAAGTATATTACGTCATATGGCACATAATATAACGCAGAGGTTGTTAAAGAAACCAGCAATATACAGTATAGTGCTTTATACCTTGTTTGACATTATGTCGTTAGAGGGCGCTGCTATCGAACTAATGTTGAATTTTTTAAAAATTTGCATATCACCCGATTAAGTTCTTATTAGCGCAGTTTGATAGATAGCACTTCCCTATGCCTATATAAAAAGTTTCATATCGCTCGGATCATTTTCCAGAGAGTATCAGCGTATTCGTGCTGTAAGAGTGAAAACAAGCTGCTTTTGACTAAAAAACACGAAAAAATTGACTTTTTGCAAAATTTCACGGAAACGTTATTTTCGTGTTTTACACCCACAAACGTTATCTAATGAAGCTATTTGAGTGTATTTAAGTATATTTCGTCATATGGCACATAATTTAACGCAGAGGTTGTTAAAGAAACCAGCAATATACAGTATAGTGCTTTATACCTTGTTTGACATTATGTCGTTAGAGGGCGCTGCTATCGAACTAATGTTGAATTTTTTAAAAATTTGCATATCACCCGATTAAGTTCTTATTAGCGCAGTTTGATAGATAGCACTTCCCTATGCCTATATAAAAAGTTTCATATCGCTCGGATCATTTTCCAGCGAGTATCAGCGTATTCGTGCTGTAAGAGTGAAAACAAGCTGCTTTTGACTAAAAAACACGAAAAAATTGACTTTTTGCAAAATTTCACGGAAACGTTATTTTCGTGTTTTTCACACACAAACGCTATCTAATGAAGCTATTTGAGTGTATTTAAGTATATTTCGTTATATGGCAAATAATTACACGCAGAGGTTGTTAAAGAAACCAGCAATATACATAGTATAGTGCTTTATACCTTGTTTGGATATTATGTCGTTAGAGGGCGCTGTTATCGAACTAATGTTGAATTTTTTAAAAATTTGCATATCACCCGATTAAGTTTTTATTAGCGCAGTTTGATAGATAGCACTGCCCTATGCCTACATAAAATGTTTCATATCGCTCGGATCATTTTCCAGCGAGTATCAGCGTATTCGTTCTGTAAGAGTGAAAACAAGCTGCTTTTGACTAAAAAACACGAAAAAATTGACTTTTTGCAAAATTTCACGGAAACGTTATTTTCGTGTTTTACACACACAAACGCTATCTAATGAAGATATTTGAGTGTATTTAAGTATATTTCGTTATATGGCACATAATTTAGCGCAGAGGTTGTTAATGAAACTAGCAATACATAGTATAGTGCTTTTTACCTTGTTTGGACATTATGTCGTAAGAGGGCGCTGTTATCGAACTAATGTTGAATTTTTTAAAAATTTGCATAACACCCGATTAAGTTCTTATTAACGCAGTTTGATAGATAGCACTGCCCTATGCCTACATAAAATGTTTCATATCGCTCGGATCATTTTCCAGCGAGTATCAGCGTATTCGTGCTGTAACAGTGAAAACAAGCTCCTTTTGACTAAAAAACACGAAAAAATTGACTTTTTGCAAAATTTCACGGAAACGTTATTTTCGTGTTTTACACACACAAACGCTATCTAATGAAGCTATTTGAGTGTATTTAAGTATATTTCGTTATATGGCACATAATTTAACGCAAAGTTTGTTAAAGAAACCAGCAATACATAGTATAGTGCTTTATACCTTGTTGGGACATTATGTCGTTAGAGGGCGCTGTTATCTAACTAATGTTGAATTTTTTAAAAATTTGCATATCACCCGATTAAGTTCTTATTAGCGCAGTTTGATAGATAGCACTGCCCTATGCCTATATAAAAAGTTTCATATCGCTCGGATCATTTTCCAGCGAGTATCAGCGTATTCGTGCTGTAAGAGTGAAAACAAGCTGCTTTTGACTAAAAAACACGAAAAAATTGACTTTTTGCAAAATTTCACGGAAACGTTATTTTCGTGTTTTACACACACAAACGCTATCTAATGAAGCTATTTGAGTGTATTTAAGTATATTTCGTTATATGGCACATAATTTAACGCAGAGGTTGTTAAAGAAACCAGCAATACATAGTATAGTGCTTTATACCTTGTTGGGACATTATGTCGTTAGAGGGCGCTGTTATCTAACTAATGTTGAATTTTTTAAAAATTTGCATATCACCGGATTAAGTTCTTATTAGCGCAGTTTGATAGATAGCACTGCCCTATGCCTATATAAAAAGTTTCATATCGATCGGATCATTTTCCAGCGAGTATCAGCGTATTCGTGCTGTGAGAGAGAAAACAAGCTGCTTTTGTCTAAAAAACACGAAAAAATTGACTTTTTGCAAAATTTCACGGAAACGTTATTTTCGTGTTTTACACACACAAACGCTATCTAATGAAGCTATTTGAGTGTATTTAAGTATATTTCGTTATATGGCACATAATTTAACGCAGAGGTTGTTAAAGAAACCAGCAATACATAGTATAGTGCTTTATACCTTGTTTGGACATTATGTCGTTAGAGTGCGCTGTTATCGAACTAATGTTGAATTTTTTAAAAATTTGCATATCACCCGATTAAGTTCTTATTAGCGCAGTTTGATAGATAGCACTGCCCTATGCCTATATAAAAAGTTTCATATCGCTCGGATCATTTTCCAGCGAGTATCAGCGTATTCGTGCTGTAAGAGTGAAAACAAGCTGCTTTTGACTAAAAAACACGAAAAAATTGACTTTTTGCAAAATTTCACGGAAACGTTATTTTCGTGTTTTACACACACAAACGCTATCTAATGAAGCTATTTGAGTGTATTTAAGTATATTTCGTTATATGGCACATAATTTAACGCAGAGGTTGTTAAAGAAACCAGCAATACATAGTATAGTGCTTTATACCTTGTTGGGACATTATGTCGTTAGAGGGCGCTGTTATCTAACTAATGTTGAATTTTTTAAAAATTTGCATATCACCGGATTAAGTTCTTATTAGCGCAGTTTGATAGATAGCACTGCCCTATGCCTATATAAAAAGTTTCATATCGCTCGGATCATTTTCCAGCGAGTATCAGCGTATTCGTGCTGTAAGAGTGAAAACAAGCTGCTTTTGACTAAAAAACACGAAAAAATTGACTTTTTGCAAAATTTCACGGAAACGTTATTTTCGTGTTTTACACACACAAACGCTATCTAATGAAGCTATTTGAGTGTATTTAAGTATATTTCGTTATATGGCACATAATTTAACGCAGAGGTTGTTAAAGAAACCAGCAATACATAGTATAGTGCTTTATACCCTGTTTGGACATTATGTCGTTAGAGGGCGCTGTTATCGAACTAATGTTGAATTTTTTAAAAATTTGCATATCACCGGATTAAGTTCTTATTAGCGCAGTTTGATAGATAGCACTGCCCTATGGCTATATAAAAAGTTGCATATCGCTCGGATCATTTTCCCGCGAGTATCAGCGTATTCGTGCTGTAAGAGTGAAAACAAGCTGCTTTTGACTAAAAAACACGAAAAAATTGACTTTTTGCAAAATTTCACGGAAACGTTATTTTCGTGTTTTACACCCACAAACGTTATCTAATGAAGCTATTTGAGTGTATTTAAGTATATTACGTCATATGGCACATAATATAACGCAGAGGTTGTTAAAGAAACCAGCAATATACAGTATAGTGCTTTATACCTTGTTTGACATTATGTCGTTAGAGGGCGCTGCTATCGAACTAATGTTGAATTTTTTAAAAATTTGCATATCACCCGATTAAGTTCTTATTAGCGCAGTTTGATAGATAGCACTTCCCTATGCCTATATAAAAAGTTTCATATCGCTCGGATCATTTTCCAGAGAGTATCAGCGTATTCGTGCTGTAAGAGTGAAAACAAGCTGCTTTTGACTAAAAAACACGAAAAAATTGACTTTTTGCAAAATTTCACGGAAACGTTATTTTCGTGTTTTACACCCACAAACGTTATCTAATGAAGCTATTTGAGTGTATTTAAGTATATTTCGTCATATGGCACATAATTTAACGCAGAGGTTGTTAAAGAAACCAGCAATATACAGTATAGTGCTTTATACCTTGTTTGACATTATGTCGTTAGAGGGCGCTGCTATCGAACTAATGTTGAATTTTTTAAAAATTTGCATATCACCCGATTAAGTTCTTATTAGCGCAGTTTGATAGATAGCACTTCCCTATGCCTATATAAAAAGTTTCATATCGCTCGGATCATTTTCCAGCGAGTATCAGCGTATTCGTGCTGTAAGAGTGAAAACAAGCTGCTTTTGACTAAAAAACACGAAAAAATTGACTTTTTGCAAAATTTCACGGAAACGTTATTTTCGTGTTTTACACACACAAACGCTATCTAATGAAGCTATTTGAGTGTATTTAAGTATATTTCGTTATATGGCAAATAATTACACGCAGAGGTTGTTAAAGAAACCAGCAATACATAGTATAGTGCTTTATACCTTGTTTGGATATTATGTCGTTAGAGGGCGCTGTTATCGAACTAATGTTGAATTTTTTAAAAATTTGCATATCACCCGATTAAGTTCTTATTAGAGAAGTTTGATAGATAGCACTGCCCTATGCCTACATAAAATGTTTCATATCGTTGGGGGGGGGGGGGGGTGGGGGGGGGGGGGGGTGGGGGGGGGGGGGGGTGGGGGGGGGGGGGGGTGGGGGGGGGGGGGGGTGGGGGGGGGGGGGGGTGGGGGGGGGGGGGGGTGGGGGGGGGGGGGGGTGGGGGGGGGGGGGGGTGGGGGGGGGGGGGGGTGGGGGGGGGGGGGGGTGGGGGGGGGGGGGGGTGGGGGGGGGGGGGGGTGGGGGGGGGGGGGGGTGGGGGGGGGGGGGGGTGGGGGGGGGGGGGGGTGGGGGGGGGGGGGGGTGGGGGGGGGGGGGGGTGGGGGGGGGGGGGGGTGGGGGGGGGGGGGGGTGGGGGGGGGGGGGGGTGGGGGGGGGGGGGGGTGGGGGGGGGGGGGGGTGGGGGGGGGGGGGGGTGGGGGGGGGGGGGGGTGGGGGGGGGGGGGGGTGGGGGGGGGGGGGGGTGGGGGGGGGGGGGGGTGGGGGGGGGGGGGGGTGGGGGGGGGGGGGGGTGGGGGGGGGGGGGGGTGGAGGCCGAATTATTTACTATTCCACTTGGGGTTCCCGGAAGATTCGAATGTTTATGAACGGTGCAATAATAAGGAATTCAGGCAAACACAATATTTAGATCAACAAAATAAAACATTTAATATATGATATGGTTAACAAATACAAGAACTCTATTTTAAAATGGAACTATACAATTAACTTAACACATCTTCTTAGGCCACTGATGCTAATTCAATGTTCTAACTTTCATATACTATTCACAGTCTCAAAAACACAAATCTTCTTATCTCAAGTTAACATAACAATTTCACATTTTATTCAGTCTTCACAAATCTATCAGCTCAATGTTTATATTCACAGCAGGCAATAAACTACGTAAGCTATATTCCAAGCAAATATATTCCCGGACTTTGAGCATCAGAGATATATCACAGTTAATGCTAAAATATACAAACTTATACAACTACTCTTACCAGACAAATTCTTCAATACATCAAATTATTGAGAGAGCACTTATGAATTAACTTAATTAACGTTAGCGGAACACACATAATAAAAATCTCCACAGTTTTAACTGTACTACTGTTAGTCGCACTTCACTATTCCAAACAACAGTAATTAGGTACTAATATCTTTTCCTGTTCACTTTTCTCCAAGTAATCAATATAACCTTTTCCTAGGGCAACATAGAATTTAATCGTAATCCAGATTAACTGGCACTAATCAGAATTTTCGCATTGACTGTCCAGTTTCCTTTTATCTGATTACGGCATCAACCTTTCTTAATAACAACAGCAGATTTCGCTTATAACATTAAACTTTATGTTTCACTACTTATAGGTTCACTTCCGAACACTTTACTCATAAATTTCTGCCCTGAGGATTTTATAATCTTGGTTCCGCAAAACTCTCTCCTCACTCGCTTAATAATAATTCTTCTCTCCTCTCTATCTTATCTATGACCTTCCTTCTTCTTTACCCTTTTTCTCTATATTCTATATGACCTTCACTCCCACCTTACGTTCGAACGCCACGCTCTCTTCACTCGTGGTTGTTTACGCGTGCGTCTCCATGACAAAAGACTAAACGTAAACATTTCGCTAATGTAATGTATGCTCTGTTACTACTACATTTGTGATCACATAACATTAAATATTTTACAAATAAGAACAACATAATATTTAAGCTACTTCATCAACCTTTCGATTACGTATACAGTTAAATATAAAATAACACTTTACGTTACATCATATACATATATTTGGTTATACAGAATTCTATACATTTTATTATTTCATAAATTAATAGTAGATCAGGTTTTAATTAAATATTTAATTAGTAATTCTCAATTAAGGACTAATAAATAATTTTATATAAGTCATGATTAATATTTAATAAGCAATGTTAAATGTGAATGAAAAAAAAATAAATTACATAACATAGCTTCATTCACAATTTAACATAGGCTCACCCTTTCTTTGAAAAATTTTTATTATAAGAAAAATTTTTCTTTTTACACTAGGCTCCTTTAAAAAAACTGGATTACATATTTCCTTTTCGATTTCTCAAGTAATACCAAGCTTTACTGAAGCTTGGTTCCTTATTATGTTTTGTGCCTTTATTCTCTTTCACATTATCATCAATTCTCTTATTACTATTATCATCAATTTCTGCATATCCTCTAAGTTTGTAGTATAGGATTCTCTTCTTTGAATTAATTTCACATTTTCCATTATTAGAATTAAGTTTTTGTTGTCCCACAACTTGGTGGTTTGTTCTATGATATAGATTAGACATTTTACCAAAATTGACTTCAACCTTTAGTTTGCTATTAGTGGTAACTTCTGATTTGGGTTTTGTCACTACTACTTTTTGCTCATCAGTAAGAAGAGGAGTATCAGATGGAATGTCTACATGAGAGTTATCACCACTATCTCTATTAGATGATTGATTCACAGCTGATTTTTCTTTAGTAGATGGTCCTGATTCAAGTGGCAATCTAAACTGTTTTGTTTGATACTTAGTCTTATCATAATTATGAATTTCATTTCTTCTAGTATATCTCCTTTTGTTCATCAGGGTTATTTCCTCCTTAGAAAAGTCACAAGAAAATTGATATCTTGCTAAGAAGTTTGTTCCCAAGATAATGTGAGAACCTAGATTGGAAGTAGTGGGGACAACAAGTAGGTCTTGCGACACGTACAGTCCAAATTCTGGTAGGTATATTCTTGCTCGAAGCTTTTCATATGCCACAAAGTTTGAGTCTGAGAGAGAAGTAATCCTTACAGGTCTCAGCTTGGCAGTGCTCTTCCACAGTTTGTTCTTCAATGTTAGGAAATAATCCATCCTGATGGTAGAGGCATTGCATCCTGTATCCAATAAGATGTCACATTTGGAGTCCAGGATATCACCTCTAATTCTCATCATTCTCTCATTAGATGTTTGATAATTCTGAATTCTCTTATTTCTCCTGTGGTTCACATATCCACATTTTGAGTTCCATCTGTTGTTGTAGTAGTTTTCCTTGTTATGGAAACAGTTCCTAGCATAATGTCCAACTTTGTTGCAATTATAACACCTAAGAGGATTTCCTTGCTTTATCTCTGTCTTGGATTGAGGAATAGCAGACATTTGTTGTCTGACATCATTTAATCCTCGCATCACTTTATCTAAAGTACTTAAAATAGGTTGACTTTGTTTGTCAAATTCATGTTTGACCATCTCATTAATTTTATTTGTAGTGGGGTCTTGATTTTCTTGAGATCTCAAAGTAATAGCTGATAACTGTCTCACAACTTCATTAAGACTATCCATTATTGGTTGATTTAACTTATTCACCTCCTGGTGAATTAGGGATTTCACTTCTGTCATCAGTTTCATGTCCAATTGCTCTTTACCTTCAGTCATGTAGTTTACACTACTTGAATTTTCGCCAGTATTCTTTGCTTCTCCTTTTTCAACTTTAATTCTCTTTTCTATTTCTGATTGGTTGGAGGAACTATCAGTCTTATTCACAATATTCACAAGACTTACATTGGTTGAGGGATAAAGGTCTCCTAATATTTGTTCTTTTTCCTTAACACTTTTGAGACACTCTTCTAAAGTAGAAATTTTCTTCTTGTAGGCTGTTTCTCTTAATTCTTGCCTAACACCTTGTCTAAATTGTTGGAACACAGCCCAATCTAAGTGAGGTTTATCTTCACCAGTAACATTCAAGCTGTTGGCCAATGTTAATAATCGATTGTAAAAATCAGTAACAGTCTCTTTATCCTTTTGAACAATTTTCTGCAATTTCCACAAGTTAGGACCTACACTTCTAAGTTTACAAAATTGAGACAATAAGGTGTCTTTAAATTTGGAATACTCAAAAGTTTCTCGAAGTATTGGAGAAGAATGCAAAAATGTTTTTGCTTTACCTACCAATTTGCTTCTAATTAAAACTAGCAATTGAAAATCAGTCCAACCTGCAATTTCTCTAAGTTTTTCAACATAGGTAAAGAAAAATAGTACATCATCTGATTCTTCACCTGAGAATTGGGGAAAAACCTGTTGCAGTTTACCGTACGAAAGAATTCACTATCATTCATCTCAGAGCTTGATGTGACAGCCATAGTGATTAATAAATTACTATCTCAATAAATACAATAATCTTTCTACTTTAAAATAAACTTTTATCTTTGCCTGACTCCAGATTATAACCAGTTCACTGTGATTTAATTATTTCACTTTCTAAAATTTCAGGGAGTATTTCTTTAATTGTTATCACTAAACTTAAATTCAATTTCTTAACTTACTGTTGTTAAATTTAATTCCTATCGATTAAATCACATCCTGTCGACTGCGCCATTTGTCGTGACGACTCTTTTCTGTCGTGTTCTAAATCGGCCATCTTGGTTCGAGTCACTCTTATAAATAAAACAACTAATTGCGAATTGATCACCGATCCAAAAGTAGGGAAATTTATAATTATACTGCGCCACCCTATTTTTTAGATTAGTCTATATAAAATAGTAGGATCAATTCTTAATTAAGTTAGCAGTCTTCTCATTAGTTTAGGCCGAATTATTTACTATTCCACTTGGGGTTCCCGCAAGATTCCAATGTTTATGAACGGTGCAATAATAAGGAATTCAGGCAAACATAATATTTAGATCAACAAAATAAAACATTTAATATATGATATGGTTAACAAATACAAGAACTCTATTTTAAAATGGAACTATACAATTAACTTAACACATCTTCTTAGGCCACTGATGCTAATTCAATGTTCTAACTTTCATATACTATTCACAGTCTCAAAAACACAAATCTTCTTATCTCAAGTTAACATAACAATTTCCATTTTATTCAGTCTTCACAAATCTATCAGCTCAATGTTTATATTCACAGCAGGCAATAAACTACGTAAGCTATATTCCAAGCAAATATATTCCCGGACTTTGAGCATCAGAGATATATCACAGTTCATGCTAAAATAGACAAACTTATACAACTACTCTTACCAGACAAATTCTTCAATACATCAAATTATTGAGAGAGCACTTATGAATTAACTTAACGTTAGCGGAACACACATAATAAAAATCTCCACAGTTTTAACTGTACTACTGTTAGTCGCACTTCACTATTCCAAACAACAGTAATTAGGTACTAATATCTTTTCCTGTTCACTTTTCTCCAAGTAATCAATATAACCTTTTCCTAGGGCAACTTGAATTTAATCGTAATCCAGATTAACTGGCACTAATCAGAATTTTCGCATTGACTGTCCAGTTTCCTTTTATCTGATTACGGCATCAACCTTTCTTCATAACAACAGCAGATTTCGCTTATAACATTAAACTTTATGTTTCACTACTTATAGGTTCACTTCCGAACACTTTACTCATAAATTTCTGCCCTGAGGATTTTATAATCTTGGTTCCGCAAAACTCTCTCCTCACTCGCTTAATAATAATTCTTCTCTCCTCTCTATCTTATCTATGACCTTCCTTCTTCTTTACCCTTTTTCTCTATATTCTATATGACCTTCACTCCCACCTTACGTTCGAACGCCACGCTCTCTTCACTCGTGGTTGTTTACGCGTGCGTCTCCATGACAAAAGACTAAACGTAAACATTTCGCTAATGTAATGTATGCTCTGTTACTACTACATTTGTGATTACATAACATTAAATATTTTACAAATAAGAACAACATAATATTTAAGTTACTTCATCAACCTTTCGATTACGTATACAGTTAAATATAATATAACACTTTACGTTACATCATGTACATATATTTGGTTATACAGAATTCTATACATTTTATTATTTCATAAATTAATAGTAGATCAGGTTTTAATTAAATATTTAATTAGTAATTCTCAATTAAAGACTAATAAATAATTTTATATAAGTCATGATTAATATTTAATAAGCAATGTTAAATGTGCATGAAAAAAAAATAAATTACATAACATAGCTTCATTCACAATTTAACATAATCACTCTTTCAGCACGAATACGCTCAAACTCGCTGGAAAATGCTTCCAGCGATATGAAACTTTTTATGTAGGCATAAAGCAGTGTTATTTATCAAACTGCACTAATAAGAACTTAATCGGGTGATATGCAAATGTTTAAAAAATTCAACATTAGTTCGAGAACAGCGCCCTCTAACGACATAATGTCCAAACAAGGTATAAAGTACTATACTATTTATTACTGGTTTCTTTAACAAACTCTGCGTTAAATTATGTGCCATATAACGAAATATACTTAAATACACTCAAATAGCTTCATTAGATAGCGTTTGTGTATGTAAAACACGAAAATAACGTTTCCGTTAAATTTTCCAAAAAGTCAATTTTTTTTTTTTAGTCAAAAACTGCTTCTTTTCACTCTTACAGCACGAATACGCTGAAACTCTTTTATGTAGGATAGGGCAATGTTATCTATCAAACTGCGCTAATAAGAAGTTAATCGGGTGATATGCAAATTTTTAAAAAATTCAACATTAGTTCGATAACAGCGCCCTCTAACGACATAATGTGCAAACAAGGTATAAAGCACTATACAATGTATTGCTGGTTTCTTTAACGACCTCTGTGTTAAATTATGTGCCATATAACGAAATATACTTAAATACACTCAAATAGCTTCATTAGATAGCGTTTCTGTGTGTAAAACACGAAAATAACGTTTTCGTGAAATTTTGCAAAAAGTCAATTTTTTCGTGTTTTTTAGTTCAAAAACTGCTCCTTTTCACTCTTACAGCACGAATACGCTGAAACTCTCTGTAAAATTCTTCCAGAGATATGAAACTTTATATATAGGCATTGGGCAGTGATATCTATCAAGCTGCGATAATTAGAACTTAATCGGGTGATATGCAAATTTTTAAAAAATTCAACATTACTTCTAGAATACCGCCCTCTAACGACATAATGTCCAAACAAGGTATAAAGCACTATACTGTGTATTGCTGGTTTCTTTATCAACCTCTGCGTTAAATTATGTGCCATATAACGAAATATACTTAAATACACTCAAATAGCTTTATTCGATAGCGTTTGTATGTGTAAAACACGAAAATAACGTTTCCGTGAAATTTTGCAAAATGTCAATTTTTTCGTGTTTTCTAGTGAAAATCTGCTTGTTTTCAGATTTACAGAACGAGTACGCTGAAATTCGCCAGAAATTGCTTCCAGCGATATGAAACTTTTTATATAGGCATAGGACATTGCTATCTATCAAACTGCGCTAATAAGAACTTAATCGGGTGATATGAAAATTTTTAAAAAATTCAAAATTAGTTCGAGAACAGCGCCCTCTAACGACATAATGTCCAAACAAGGTATAAAGTACTATACTATGTATTACTGGTTTCTTTAACAACTTCTGCGTCAAATTATGCGCCATATAACGAAATATACTTAAATACACTCAAATAGCTTCATTAGATAGCGTTTTTGTGTGTAAAACACGAAAATAACGTTTCCGTGAAATTTTGCAAAAAGTCAATTTTTTCGTGTTTTTTAGTCAAAAACTGCTTCTTTTCACTCTTACAGCACGAATACGCTGAAACGCGCTGGAAAATGCTTCCAGCGATATGAAACATTTTATGTAGGCATAAAGCAATGTTATTTATCAAACTGCACTAATAAGAACTTAATCGGGTGATATGCAAATGTTTAAAAAATTCAACATTAGTTCGATAACAGCGCCCTCTAAAGACATAATGTACAAACAAGGTATAAATTACTACACTATGCATTGCTGGTTTCTTTAACAACCTCTGCGATAAATTATGTGCCATATAACGAAATATACTTAAATACACTCAAATAGCTTCATTAGATAGCGTTTGTGTGTGTAAAACACGAAAATAACGTTTCCGTGAAATTTTCCAAAAAGTCAATTTTTTTTTTTTTTAGTCAAAAACTGCTTCATTTCACTCTTACAGCACGAACACGCTGAAACTCTTTTATGTAGGCATAGGGCAGTGTTATCTATCAAAATGCGCTAATAAGAACTTAATCGGGTCATATATGCAAATTTTTAAAAAATTCAACATTAGTTCGATAACAGCGCCCTCTAACGACATAATGTGCAAACAAGGTATAAAGTAATATACTAAGTATTGCTGGTTCCTTTAACGACCTCTGTGTTAAATTATGTGCCATATAACGAAATATACTTAAATACACTCAAATAGCTTCATTAGATAGCGTCTCTGTGTGTAAAACACGAAAATAACGTAAACGTGAAATTTTGCAAAAAGTCAATTTTTTCGTATTATTTTAGTCAAAAACTGCTTCTTTCACTCTTACAGCACGATACGCTGAAACTCGCCGGAAAATGCTTCCAGCAATATCTAACTTTTTATGTAGGCATAGGGCAGTGTTATCTATCAAACTGCGGTAATAAGAACTTAATCGGGTGATATGCAAATGTTTAAAAAATACAACATTAGTTCGATAACAGCGCCCTCTAACGACATAATGTCCAAACAAGGTAAAAAGTACTATTCTATGTATTGCTTGTTTGTTTAACAACCTCTGCGTTAAATTATGTGCCATATAACGAAATATACTTAAATACACTCAAATAGCTTCATTAGATAGCGTTTATGTGTGTAAAACACGAAAATAACGTCTCCGTGAAATTTTGCAAAAATTCAATTTTTTCGTGTTATTTAGACAAAACTGCTTCTTTTCACTCTTACACCATGAATACGCTGAAACTCGCTGGAAAATGCTTCCAGCGATATGAAACTTTTTATGTAGGCATAAAGCAATGTTATTTATCAAACTGCGCTGATAAGAACTTAATCGGGTGATATGCAAATGTTTAAAAAATTCAACATTAGTTCGATAACAGCGCCCTCTAACGACATAATGTCCAAACAAGGTATAAAGTACTACACTATGCATTGCTGGTTTCTTTAACAACCTCTGCGTTAAATTATGTGCCATATAACGAAATATACTTATATACACTCAAATAGCTTCATTAGGTAGCGTTTGGGTGTGTAAAACACGAAAATAACGTTTCGTGAAATTTTGCAAAAAGTCAATTTTTTCGTGTTTTTTAGTCAAAAACTGCTTCTTTTCACTCTTACAGAACGAATACGCTGAAACTCGCTGGAAAATGCTTCCAGCGATATGAAACTTTTTATGGAGGCATAGGACAGTGTTATCTGTCAAACTGCGCTAATAAGAACGTAATCGGGTGATATGCAAATGTTTAAAAAATTCAACATTAGTTCGATAACAGCGCCCTCTAACGACATAATGTCAAAACAAGGTATAAAGTGATATACTATGTATTGCTGGTTTCTTTAACGACCTCTGTGTTAAATTATGTACCATATAACGAAATATACTTAAATACATTCAAATAGCTTCATTAGATAGCGTTTGTGTGTGTAAAACACGAAAATAACGTTAACCTGAAATTTTGCAAAAAGTCAATTTTTTTGTGTTTTTTAGTCAAAAACTGCTTCTTTTCACTCTTACAGCACGAATTTGCTGAAATTCGCTGGAAAATGCTCCAGCGATATGAAACTTTTTATGTAGGCATAGGGCAGTGTTATCTATCAAACTGCGCTAATAAGAACTTAATCGGGTGATATGCAAAGTTTAAAAAATTCAACATTAGTTCGATAACAGCGCCCTCTAACGACATAATGTCCAAACAAGGTATAAAGTACTATTCTATGTATTGCTGGTTTCTTTAACAACCTCTGCGTTATATTATATGCCATATAACGAAATATAATTAAATACACTCAAATAGCTTCATTACGTGGCGTTTGTGTGTGTAAAACACGAAAATAACGTTTCCGTGAAATTTTGCAAAAAGTCAATTTTTTCGTGTTTTTTATTGAAAAACTGCTTCTTTTCACTCTTACAGCACGAATACGCTGAAATTCGCTGGAAAATGCTTCCAGCGATATGAAACATTTATGTAGGCATAGGGCAGTGTTATCTATCAAACTGCGCTAATAAGAACTTAATCGGGTGATATGCAAAGTTTAAAAAATTCAACATTAGTTCGATCACAGCGCCCTCTAAAGACATAATGTCCAAATAAGGTATAAAGTAATATACTATGTATTGCTGGTTTCTATAACGACCTCTGTGTTAAATTATGTGCCATATAACGAAATATACTTAAATACACTCAAATAGCTTCATTAGATAGCGTTTGTGTGTGTAAAACACGAAAATAACGTTTCCGTGAAATTTTGCGAAAAGTCAATTTTTTCGTGTTTTTTAGTCAAAAACTGCTTCTTTTCACTCTTACAGCACGAATACGCTGAAACTCGCTGGAAAATGCTTCCAGCGATATGAAACTTTTTATGTAGGCATAGGGCAGTGTTATCTATCAAACTGCGCTAATAAGAACTTAATCGGGTGATATGCAAATTTTTAAAAAATTCAAAAGTAGTTCGAGAACAACTCCCTCTAACGACATAATGTCCAAACAAGGTATAAAGCACTATACTGTGTATTGCTGGTTTCTTTAACAACCTCAGCGTTAAATTATGTGCCATATAACGAAATATACTTAAATACACTCAAATAGCTTTATTAGACAGCGTTTGAGTGTGTAAAACACGATAATAACGTTTCCGTGAAATTTTGCAAAAATCAATTTTTTCGTGTTTTTTAATCAAAATCTGCTTGTTTTCACATTTACAGCACGAATAGGCTGTAAATCGCTGTAAAATGCTTTCAGCGATATGAAACTTTTTATATTCGTATAGGGCAGTGCTATCAATCAAACTGCGCTAATAAGAACTTAATCGGGTGATATGCAAATTTTTAAAAAATTCAACATTACTTCGATAACAGCGCCCTCTAACGACATAATGTCCAAACAAGGTGTAAAGCACTATACTATGTATTTCTGGTTTCTTTAACGAACTCTGCGTTAAATTATGTGCCATATAACGAAATATACTTAAATCAACTCAAATAGCTTCATTAGATAGCGTTTGTGTGTGTAAAACACGAAAATAACGTTTCCGTGAAATTTTGCAAAAAGTCAATTTTTTCGTGTTTTTTGGTCAAAATTTGCTCGTTTTCACATTTACAGCACGAATACGCTGAAATTCGCTGGAAACTGCTTCCAGTGATATGAAACTTTTTATATAGGCATAGGGCAGTGATATCTATCAAACGGCTCTATTAACAACTTAATCGGGTGATATGCAATTTTTTAAAATATTCAACATTAGTTCGAGAACAGCTCCCTCTAACGACATAATATCCAAACAAGGTATAAAGCACTATACTATATATTGCTGGTTTCTATAACAACCTCTGCGTTAAATTATGTGCCATATAACGAAATATACTTAAATACACTCAAATACCTTCATTAGATAGCGTTTGTGTGTGTAAAACACGAAAATAACGTTTCCGTGCAATTTTGTCAAAAGTCAATTTTTTCGTGTTTTTTAGTCAAAATCTGCTTATTTTCACATTTACAGCACGAATACGCTGAAACTCACTGGAAAATGCTTCCAGCGATATGTACCTTTATATATAGGCATATGGCGGTGATATCTATCAAACTTCGCTAACAAGAACTTAATTGGGTGATATGCCAATTTTTAAAAAATTCAACATTACTTCGATAACAGCGCCCTCTAACGACATAATGTCCAAACAAGGTGTAAAGCACTATACTATGTATTTCTGGTTTCTTTAACGAACTCTGCGTTAAATTATGTGCCATATAACGAAATATACTTAAATCAACTCAAATAGCTTCATTAGATAGCGTTTGTGTGTGTAAAACACGAAAATAACGTTTCCGAGAAATTTTGCAAAAAGTAAATTTTTTCGTGTTTTTTAGTCAAAATCTGTTTGTTTTCACATTTACTGAACGAATACGCTGAAACTCGCTGGTAAATGCTTCCAACGATATGAAACCTTTTTTGTAGGCATAGGGCTGTGATATCTATCAAACTGCGCTTATAAGTACTTAATCGGGTGATATGCAAATTTTTAATAAATTCAACAGCCTGTGTAGCTCAGTGGATGTGGCGTTTGCACACCATCGCGCTAGGCCGCACGAAGGAAGTCTTGGTTTCGAGTCTAGTCGGCGACTAGAGGAAATTTTTCTAAGCCTTTTTTCGACCGGTTCCCGAGTTAGTCGATCTCTGGCACGGGCAAGCAGGTTTTTCCTCCCGGAAACTCGGGTTTTTCGTCCTGTAAACTCAAGAAAATCGAACGTAGAACCCACATTATTTCAGACATTAAATATATTGTGTTAGGGTTAGAGACCACGAGATGGCGGCACATTTGAGCCGTCTCTCTTCACTGCGTACCGCTTAATTAGTGATAGCCTTGGGCCATCTGTCTCTGATTGGGTACCAGTGGAGATTGAACTGCCCACTCAGTCTCCAAAAGTTAGATAGGGCTAAATGGCCTCGCCTACTCCCGTATATACGGGAATAAAAAGGCGTTAGTTGATTTGATTTTTTTTTCAACATTAGTTCTATAACAGCATCCTCTAACGACATAATGTCCAATCAACGTACAAAGCATTATACTATGTACTGCTGGTTTCTTTTACAACCTCTGCTTTAAATTATGTGCCATATAACGAAATATACTTAAATACACTCAAATAGCTTCATTAGATAGCGTTTACGTGTGTAAAACACGAAAATAACGATCCCTTGAAATTTTGCAAAAAGTGAATTTTTTCCTGTGTTTTAGTCAAAATCTGCTTGTTTTCACGATTACAGCACCCATAGGCTGATACTCGCTGGAAAATGCTTCCAGCGATATCAACTTTTTACATAGGCATACCGCAGTGTTATCTCTGAAGCTGCGCTAATAAGAACTGAATCGTTTGATTTTCAAATTTTTAAAAAATTCAATATTAATTCGATTACAGCCCCCTCTAATTACATAATGCCGAAACAAGGTATAATGCGCTATACGATGTATTGTTGGTTTCTTTATCAACCTCTGCATTAAATCATGTGCCATTAAAAGAAATATACTTAAATACACTCAAATAGCTTCATTTGATAGGGTTTGTGTGTGTAAAACACGGAAATAACGTTTCCGTGAAATTTTGAAAAAATCAATTTTTTCATGTATTTTAGTCAAAATCTGCTTGTTTTCACTATTACAGCAAGAATAGGCTGATTCTCAATGGAAAATGTTTACAGCGATGTCAAACTTTTTATATAGGCATAGGGCACTGTTATCTTTCATGTGCTAATAACAACTTAATCGGGTGATATGCAAATTTTTAAAAAATTCAACATTCGTTCGATTACAGCGCCCTCTAACGATATAATGTCCAAACAAGGTATAAAGTACAAATACAAGGTACAAATCAGCAATACTATGTATTGCTGATTTCTTTAACGACCTCTGTGTTATATTATGTGCCATATAACGAAATATACTTAAATACACTCAAATAGCTTCATTTGATAGTGTTTGTGTGTGTAAAACACGAAAAAAACGTTTCCGTGAAATTTTGCAAAAAGAGAATTTTTTCGTGTTTTTTAGTCAAAATCTGCTTGTTTTCACTATTAAAGCATGCATAGGCTGATACTCGCTGGAATATGCTTCCATCGATATCAATCGTTTTATATAGGAATAGGGCAGTGTCATCTGTAAAATTGCGCTAATACGAACTTAATCGGGTAATATGCAAATTTTTAAAAAATTCAACATTAGTTCGATGACAGCGCCCTCTAACGACATAATGCCAAAACAAGGTATAATGTGCTATACTATGTGTTGCTGGTTTCTTTAACAACCTATGCGTTAAATTATGTGCCATATAACGAAATATACTTAAATACACTCAAATAGCTTCATTAGATAGCGTTTGTGTGTGTAAAACACGAAAATAACGTTTCCGTGAAATTTTGCAAAAACTGAATTTTTTCGTGTTTTTTAGTCAAAAACAGCTTGTTTTCACAATTACAGAACGGATCGGCTGATACTCGCTGGAAAAATGTTACCAGCGATATGAAACTTTTTATATAGGCATATGGCATTGCTAACTCTCAAACTTAGCTAATAAGAACTTAATCGGGTTTTATGCAAAAATTTTAAAAAATTCAACATTAGTTCGATTACAGCGCCCTTTAACGACATAATGTCGAAACAAGGTATAATGCGCTATACTATGTATTGCTGGTTTCTTTAACAACCTCTGCATCAAGTTATGTACCATATAAGGAAATATGCTTAAATACACTCAAATAGCTTTATTTGATAGTGTTTGTGTGTGTAAAACATGAAAATAACGTTTCCGTGAAATTTTGCAAAAAGTCGATTTTTCGTGTTTTTTAGTCAAAATCTGCTTGTTTTCACAATAACAGCACGCATCGGCTGATACTTGCTGGAAAATGCTTCTAGCGATATGAAACTATTTATATATGCAAAGGGCAATGCTATCTATCAAACTTCGCTAATAAGCTCTTAATCGTGTGATATGCAAATTTTAAAAAAATTCAACATTAGTTCGATTAAAGCGCCCTCTAACGACAATGTCGAAACAAGGTATAATGCACTATACTATGTATTGCTGGTTTCTTTAACAACCTCTGCGTTAAAATATGTTCCATATAACGAAATATACTTAAATACACTATAATTGCTTCATTTGATAGTGTTTTTGAAAATACGAAATATACATAAAAATACGAAATACGAAAAATACAAAAACACGAAAATAACGTTTCCGTCAAATTTTGCAAAGAGTGAATTTTTTCGTGTTTTTTATTCAAAAACTGCTTGTTTTCATAATTACAGCACGGATCGACTGATACTTGCTGTATAATGCTTAGAGCGATATTAACCTTTTTACACAGGCATAGGGCATTGCTAACTATCAAACTGCGCTAATAAGAACTTAATCGGGTGATATGCAAATTTTTAAAAAATTCAACATTAGTTCGATTACAGCGCCCTCTAACCACATAATGTCGAAAAGAGGTATAATGCATTATACTATGTATTGCTGGTTTCTTTAAGAACCTCTGCGTTAATTTATGTGAAATATAACGAAATATAATTAAATACCCACAAATAGCTTCATTTGACAGAGTTTGTATTGGAAAACATGAAAATAACCTTTCCGTGAAATTTTGCAAGAAATGCATCTTTTCGTGTTTTTTAGTCAAACGCTGCTGGTTTTCACCATTTCCGCATGCCTCGGCTCATACTCGCTCGAAAATGCTTCCAGCGATATGAAACTTTTTATATAGGCAGAGGACAGTGCTATCCCTGAAACTGCGCTAATAAGAACTCAATTGGGTGATATGCAAATTTTTAAAAAATTCAACTTTAGTTCAATTACAGCCCTCTAACGACATAATGTCGAAATAAGGAATAATGCACTATAATTTGTATGGATGGTTTCTTTAACGACCTCTGCATTAAATTATGTGCCACATAATTTAATGTACCAGCGATATGAAACTTTTTATATAGGGATAGGGCATTTCTACCTATCAAATTACGCTAATAAGAACTTAATCGGTGATATGCAAATTTTTTTAAAATTCAACATTAGTTCCAATTCAACGTCCTCTAATGACATAATGTCGAAAGAAGGTATAATGCACTATAGTATGTTTTGATGGTTTCTTTTACAACTTATGCATTAAATTATGTGCCACATAAAGAAATATACTTAAATACACTCAAATAGCTTCATTTGAAAATGTTTGTTTGTGTAAAACACGAAAATCACTTCTCAGTAAATTGTACAAAACGTGAAGTTTTTTGTGTTTTTTAGTTAAAAACTGCTTCTTTTTAACATTACAGCACGCATCGGCTGATACTCGCTGTAATCTGTTTCCAGCGAAATGAGACTTTTTACATAGCCATAGGGCAGTGCTATCTATCACGCTGCACTAATAAGAACTTAATCCGGTAATATTCATATTTTTAAAAAATTCAACATTAGTATGATTACAGTGCCCTCTAACGACACAATGTCAAAACAATGTATAATGCGCTATACTATGTATTGCTGGTTTCTTTGACAACCTCTGAGTTAAATTATGTGCCATATATCGAAATATATGTAAATAGACTCAAATAACTTCATTTCATAGTGTTTGTGTGTGAAAAACACGAAAATAACGTTTCCGTGAAATTTTGAAAAAAGAGAATTTTTCGTATTTTTTTAGTCAAAAACAGCTTGTTTTCACAATTACAGCACGGATCGGCTGATACTCGGAGGAAAATGTTTCCAGCGATATGAAACTTTTTGTATAGGCATAGGGCAGTGCTATCTATCGTACTGTGCTAATATGAACTCAATCGCGTGATATGCAAATTTTTAAAAATTCAACATTCGTTCGATTACAGCACTTTCTAACGACATAATATCGAAACAAGGTATAATCCACTATACTATGTATTTCTGGTTTCTTTAACAGCCTCTGCTTTAAATTATGTGCCATATAACGAATTATACCTAAATACATGCAAATAACTTTATTTGAGAATATAGTATCTTAGTTATCATGGTGTAACATGAAGAACAAATAACATAAATTAAAACCCCTACATAAGAAAATGAATAAATTGGATGAAATATTCTTGCATCCAGTATAAATTGAATGAAATGTAAGGTTTATTGTTGTTTATCATAAGCTGCTTGTTTTTACCATTTTTGCACGCATCGGCTGATCGTTGCTGGAAAATGCTTCCAGCGATATGAATCATTTTATATAGGCAGAGGGCAGTGCTATCTATCAAACTGCTCTAATAAGAACTTAATCAGGTGATATGCAAATTTTAAAAAAATTCAAGATAAGATCGATTACAGCGCCATCTAACGACATAATGTCCAAACAAGCTATAATGCATTATACAATGTATTGCTGGTTTCTTTAACAAGTACTGTGTTAAATTATGTGCCCTATAACGAAATATACATAAATACACTCAAATAGCTTCATTTGATAGTTTTTGTTTGTGTAAAACACGACAATATCTTTTACGTGAAATTTTGCAGAAAGTGCATTTTTTTCGTGTTTTTTAGTGAAAAACTAATTGTTTTCACCATTACAGCACGGGTAGGCATATACTCGCTGGAAAATGCTTCCACCGATATGGAACTTTTTATATAGGCATAGGGCTGTGCTATCTATCAAACTGCGCTAATAAGAACTTAATCGGGTGATATCTAATTTTTAAAAAATTCAGCGTTAGTTCGAATATAGCGCCCGCTAACGACATAATGTCGAAACAAGGTATAATGCACTATACTATGTATTGCTTGTTTCTTTAACAACTCTGCATTAAATTATGTGCCATATAACGATATATACTTAAATACACTCAAATAGCTTCATTTGATAATGTTTGTGTGTGTAAAGCACGAAAATAACGTTTCCGTGTAATTTTGCAAAATGTGAATATTTTCTTTTTTTTTAGTCAAAAACTGCTTGGTTTTATAATTACAACATGCATCGGCTGATACTCGTTTAAAAATGCTTTCAGCCGTATGAAACTTTTTACTAGGCATAGGGCAGTATTATCTATCAAACAGCACTAATAAGAACTTAATCGGGTGATATGCAAATTTAAAAAAAATTCAACATTAGTTCGATTACAGCAACCTCTAACGACCTAATGTCGAAAAAAAGTATAATGCACTATACTATGTATTGCTGGTTTCTTTAACAACCTCTGCGTTAAATTATGTGCCATATTACGAAATATACTTACATACACTCAAATGACTTCATTTGATAGTGTTTGTGTTTAAAACACGTAAATAACATTTCCTTGAAATTTGGTAAAAAGTGAATTTTTTCGTGTTTTTTCTTCAAAAACTGCTTGAATTTCCCATTACTTCACGCGTCTTCTCTTACGGGCTGGTAAATGCTTATAGCGATATGAAACGTTTTCTATAGGTATATTCTTACACCTGATATCTTGAGAATATAGTATCTTAGTTATCATGGTGTAACATGAAGAACAAATAACATAAATTAAAACCTCTACATAAGAAAATGAATAAATTGGATGAAATATTCTTGCATCCAGTATAAATTGAATGAAATGTAAGGTTTATTGTTAAGGTAACATGGCAAAAGAATGAATGTGTTAACATCTATTATGACTAAACAAGGAATTTGTATTAAATAAGTAGCTAACTAAGAATTAATATAGTAATGCGATTAAGAATGAAAGAGTTAAGTGCATAAGTAGAAAAGAGTGAGTCATGGAATACGCTATGTGAGAGTCTACAGATTAAGCCTTAAGTAGAATTCTGAGAAAAGGTTTGAAAGGGGGTTAAGATAGAGGCTAACAAGAGAAATAACGGAATATCGTTTAGGGCCTATACACGGATTGAAACTTCGTTACGAGTTGCCGATCAAAATGACGTTTGGCGTAGCAAAATGCTACCCAATTGGTAGACAGACGTGAAACAAGTAGGAGGCGGGAAAAAGAAGTAAGAATGGGCGCTGTTAGGAGAGCAGCTATAAAAGGGTTGGTAACGCCCCCTCGGAGCTTTTTTGGAGAAAATGTTTTAGGTAGTCACGAGGCTTTTTGGAGAAAACGTTGAGATAGTCAATGAGGCTTTAGGCTTTTTTGCCTTTTTGCCAGAGGAGAAGAAACGTTGGGGACAGTCGCGGTGGTTTTAATTTAGTTTTCTAGTGGATTTCACGGTGTTCCTGAGTGGAGAGATATGGCTGATATCCTCATGCCACAACAAGGAAACGAAGGTGAGCGGGAAAGCTATTCCCGTATTCCTATGTAGAAAGCGCAATATGCCATAGAGTCATAGGAAGCTGTGAAGATATCGATGTTCTCGTTCCGGATAGTACAGCCGACCGCGCAGATGTTTATATAGCCCTGAATTGCAAGAAGTTATAGCAAGCAAGTTCGTTCAGTAGAAGGTAAAGGCCCGTAATTGAACCTAAAGAAAGGTATTGTGAATTTTATCTTATGTTAACTAGAAGTTGTTTGTGATAGGTACCATTGTCATAATACGGAACTGTTGAAATAATCAACGAGAATTTATATTAGGACTTTAGAATTTGATAGAGAATGTTAAATGTAAGCTAGCTAGTGTTGATGGTTTGTGAATAATTAATTGTCTTGAGTTCCTACTATATTGTAAAAGGAAAGTTAATGACATAGTTGTGTGTTAATGAAGTGAATGGGTTTGTAATCTTGAGTTTGATTAGTGTGAATTGAGTAATTAAGTAGCCAGAGAAATTTGAATGCCTAATGTAATGTGTAGAAAATCGGAATTGTCATAAGTATGTGCTAGGGTAGTAAATAATTTTGTTAGTGTACTTGAAGTTGAATAATCTAATAGTGTGTAATAATCTAATTTGTCCATGTTTAGTGATTTTATGTTTTGAATTGTTATGGCGGCATGATCGTAGTAACCATTTAGCGGATCATAGCCTAACTACTTGTATCAAGCTGATTTTAGTGTGTAAGTAATTTGGTTAAGTATTTTGAAGTGTACCATGTTTAGAGAAATAATAAACCTCTTGTTCAATGATAAAAGAGTTGTCTGATATTGTTAATCCAATGCACCACTTAGAAACATTCGAGCCTAATCACGCTGGAAATTAATGTTAAGAAACGGGAAGTTTAATAAATTAATGTTGAGTAACAAGAAATAGTGTCACGACTGCAATCGTTACACTTTCAGATATTTGAGTTCTTTTTCTCTGTTTATGTATATAATATCCTAAACTAAATATCCCAAAAGGCGCAGTTAAAATATAAATATTAGGGATACTACGGGGAGCAATAATTCAGATATTAGTAGAAATTTTGGTGATGTCTTGAAAGTAGAAGTTAGAAGCATATAGACGAAGGCAATTTGTAAAATAAGAACTAAAAATAATAAGTTGGGACATAACAATATGGCAGTGATATCTATCAAACTATGCTAACAAGAACTTAATCGGCTGATATGCAAATTTTTAAAAAATTCAAGATTAATTCTTTTTCAGCACCCTCTAATGATATAATATCGAAACAAGTTATAATGCACTATACCAAGTATTGCTGCGTTCTTTAGCAACCTCTGCGTTAAATTATGTGTGCCATAACGAAATATATTTAAATACACGCAAATGGCATCAGTTGATAGTGTTTGTGTGTGTAAAATACGAAAATAAAACTCCCCTGCATTTTGCTAAAAATGCATTTTTTGTGTTTTTTCTTCAAAAACCGCTTGATTTTACCATTGGAGAACTCGTCAGCTCTGACGGGCTAGGAAATGCTATTAGCAATTTGAAACTTTTTCTATAGGTATATATATATGGCAGTGATATCTATCAAACTCTGCTAATAAGCATTTAATCGGGTGATATGCATATTTTTAAAAAATCAACATTAGTTCGATTTCAGCTTCCTCTCATGACAAAAATATCAAACAAAGTATAATGCACTATACTATGTATTGCTGTGTTCTTTAACAACCTCTGCTTTAAAGTTTGTCCCACATAACGAAGTATACTTAAGTACACCCAAATAGCTTCAGTTGATAGTGGTTGTGTGTGTAAAATATGAAAATAATGCTCCCGTGCACTTTTGCAAAAATTGAATTTTTTCGTGTTTTTTCTTCAAAAACTGCTTTAGTTTACCCTTGCAGTTCACAGCACCTGTAATTTGCTTGTAAATGCTTATTTCGATTCGACACTTTTTCTATAGGTATAGGGCAGTGCTAAATATCAAACTGTGCTAATAAGAACTTAATCAGGTGATATGCAAATTTTTAAAAAATAGAACATTAGTTCGATTTCAGTGCAGAATGACAGAATATCGAAACAAGGTATAATGCACTATACTATGTGTTGCTGTGCTCTTTAACAACCTCTACGTTAAATTATGTGGCACATAATTTATCGTAACTATCACTCCGTGCACTTCTGCAAAATTGCACGGAGTGATAGTCAGCACTGCCATATAGCTACTGAAAATGTTTCTTATCGTTATAAGGATTTCCCAGAGGTTACAGCCAATGTAACCTCTGGGAAATATGCGGTAATAGTAATATCGAACTGTATTTGAAGAGAAAAAATGAATAATACAATTTTTGCAAAAGTGCACGGGAGCGTTATTTTCGTGTTTTTGAAACACAAACGCTATCAATTGAAGCTATTTGTGTGTGTTTAAGTATATTTCGTTATATGGCACTAAATTTAATGCAGACATTGTTAACACGTTCGCTGCCAACTACGAGTATACTCGTAGTGGTTAAACCTGCTTCACAAGCCAGCTACGAGTATACTCATATGACGCTTACCGCCGGGAACGAGATTATTGCAGTAACCTTGAAGAAGTGAAAATGCTTGGCTTGTGGGGCTAGCATCAAAATTGTGTATTCTCATAGACCATATATGCTGTGTACAAGCCAACTACGAGTATACTCGTAGGACGCTTACCTCCGGTAACGAGATTATCATACTGACCTTGAAGAGGTGAAATTGCTTGGCGTAGGGGAACAGACCATGCCGAAGTAGCGTGGCAGCGAACGTGTTAAAGAGCACAGCAGTACATAACTATAGTGCGTTATATGGTGTTTATATCATTAGAGGGTGCTGAAATCGAACTAATTTTGATTTTTTTAATAATTTGCATATCATCCGATTAAGTTCTTGTTAGCACAGTTTGATAGTTAACATTGCCATATGGCTATAGGAAAAGTTTTGTATCGTTTTAAGAAAGTGTACACGAGCATTATTTTCGTGTTTTTTACACACAAACGCTATTAATTGAAGCTATTTGCATATATTTATGTATATTTCGTTATATGGGACATAATTTAATGAACAGTTTGTGAATATTTACCCTTAATGCAAAGCCTATCTCTTTGTGGAGATGTATGATGCTATGTATTAAAGGCAATGGGCCACTACCCCGACCGGTATCGACCTTTATTGAGGTCTCATTAATAGGAGCCAGGCTTATGAATACCAACATTTAAGTAATACAGAGCTTATAAGTATTTTCCCAAAAGAAGTTACTTATTAAGCTAAGTTTCCTTTTGGATGGAACAGTGTTAAGGGTCAGGTAAACAATACTATGTGGAAAAACAAATGAGTCAAGTGTCATTGCAGTTATGGCAAATCGTTCATCCAGTGCAGCTATCATATTGTGCTGTGGTGTTTTGTGTCCAGTAAAGTAAAGTAAAATAATGGATGAACCACAAAAGTCATTGAAAATTTCTTTCTTCAGGAAAATAGCATGAGACAAAACTCTTCACATAGCCCTAAAAGGATGGAAACCGGTTATTATTTTAGAAATCATGTACATTGTGATGTATTTATCCATGACCACTTGGGAAAAGTTATGCAGGAAGTGGTCTGATATCCTTGGCTACTTGCAAAGAAGAGTTGACTATGAAATGGACATTGTTGAGTGTTATATTCTGAAATGCCAAAATGGTGAACTAATACTTGATGATACAGGAGCTGATGGAAGTAAAGTTTTTTCTATTAGTTGTGAAGAAGCTGATAGATTTTCACCAAAAATGTATGACATTGATAATCATTTACTATTTTTGGAAACTGAATTACCAGCTATTTGTATCATATGGAAAATTATCACTAATCATTTAAATTCATCAATGGCAAAATGAGTCTTTCAAGATTTTATCCAATTCAATAAGCATTCTTCATTTTGGGACATTTAAACATTTACGAAAACTGTTTGTGTATATTTGGTGACAAAAGAATACACAGAGAGTTTAGGGAGGCATTATGTCATTTCCAGACTGATACAATATCAAATGTATGGAGCTGTGTTTACCATGGTATTTGATCTAAAAACTTTTTTGCATTACCAGCTATTTTGATGTAATATAACCAAGAAACATGAATAACAAAAATTTTATTCATTGAACTCTTTAGAAAATGTTAAGAGTGTAAACTAAATATTGTGAAATATTTTTAGGTAATTACATGTTTCGAATTTTTCTCTGTGAATATCTTGTAAATAGTATGTCAGCAAAACAAAATATACATTTGTAAACTTAAATGAACAAAGTGTATGCTTTTGTTGTGTTTTTTCCACAGGGAATTTTTACTCAGTTATTCTGATTAAAATTTGATATTAAAATCCACAACTTTATACCTTATTGCAAATCTGTTTAATTATTGTAAAAAAATCACTACTGTGAAATTAATGTCAGGAATGGGGAAAAAATGGTGAAAACTAATATTCATGTAATTGATTATTTTAGAAATTGTTTGAGTTATCTGAAAACATTTCATACACATAATCGAAAATCTGAACTCTTAGAATTTGGTGGTTTTAGAGAGACAGCAGATAATTTAACCCAAAAACGTGACTTAAATTCTTAAAGTTCAGTATAGAAAAAATGTTTGTACTCTCCAGATAACACAAATACAAATTTTACCTTTCCCCACACCAACAGTATATCCAGCAGCATGTGAAAACATGTCGTTGAGTCATCTGTGCAAAAGGTTCATTTTTGAAGGAACGGTCAGGGCAAAGCATAGTAAGGGTAAGTACTATAAGAAAAAAACCATAGAGTCAAGTGACTTTGGACTTAAGGTAATCGTTCATCCACTGCAACTGCTGTATTGTGTTGTGGTGTTTTGTGTCCGGTAATGTAAAAATAATGAGTGAGCCACAAAATTCTTTGAAAGTTTCTTTATGAAAAGTTCTAATTATTTAGAATATTGTAACAGAAAGTTAACATAAAACACAAGATCAGAGCAAATAATCAGAGAAATAATAATAATAATTAAATACCATTGATTTGTGCTGCCATATGAAGTATTCTAAGAAGATGAAGGGAAATGAATATGAAAAATCGACAGTGGGTGAAAAATACAAATTTTCGGTTATCACTGGTATAATTGATTTATACAAATAAGACTTCAAATTTGAATAAGACCTCAAATTTATTTCCTAAACAAATTTGTATTTCTGATGGAATTATTTTAAGATATGCATTGACAAAATCACCTTGTAGTTGTAATGAATTACCTGAAAGAGTTAAAAATCTCAATTCTTAGAATAGAATATAACCAACAGCTGAAGTAGGAAATTGGTTCACTATCTTTGGACAAACTAAGAAATTAGATGATAGAATCAACATCCTAATATCAAATGTTGCTTGCCAAAGGAAGAGAAAAATCAAAAACATTAACAAGGTTGATAGAGAGACCTGTTCTTGATTTAAATGAAATTGGATGCCTAAAACGTGAAAACATAATGTGTACTTTCAATCCTTTGGAAACATTGAGAAAGTTTCTATCCTTTTAATAATGCTCAAAAATATATGTACTGGTTTCAAAAAAATAAAAATGTGACCCTTAATTTTACACCAGTAATAAATTCCCAACGATGACAAATGAAGAAACATTCAGATGAGAGTCACATTGTCGAAAACCACATGTTGGCAATTCCTCAACAATAAACAAATTTAGGGCCAAAAAAAATAAGATATATATATATATATATAATGTTAAAGACACCAAGCTATTTAAATATATATATATATATATATATATGTTAAAGATACGAAGCTATTTTAAACCTGGTTTTACTCTATTTCCCAAGTGATCAAACAGACAAACAAGTCACGTTTGCACCTGCAAGTCTTGCAGGTCTAGCTGACCCTGCACATAGTGCAACACCAAGGCAACTCATGGTAAAAGTAGAATAAGCTCTGGTCACTAATCTTAATATTTACCCTTAATGCAAAGCAAATCTCCTGGAGGAGATATATGATGCTTTGTATTAAAGGCAAGGGGAACCACCCAGACCAGTTTCAACCTTTATTGAGGTGTATTTAAGTAATGACCTCTCTAAAAATTAGGACGATCCCTAGACCACTCCATAGTTGCCGAAAGACCGTCCAACTCAGCATAGTTCCACTCAGTGACAGGCTCACCCCATCACTGAGAAAAACTTCTCAGCGTTGGCTCTACCCAGTAGCAGGCTAACCCCACCACCAACCAGAGCCATAATCTCAGCGGTGGCCCTGCTTAGAGACAGGCAAAAACCTATCCCAAAGCAGAGCCTCTCAATGTCACCCCCCCATCAGCAGATCCGATCCCTATCGAGGTCTCATCAGTGGGAGCCAGGCTAGAAATACCAAGATTTTAGTAATACAGAGCTTATAAGTATTATACCAGAACAAGTTACCATGAGGTGTTTTAGCCTTATTAAATAAAAATCTCAGGAGGAGATATAAATGTAGAAAGTGTTTTACCTTGGGTGTAATAAATGATAAAGATACCAAGCTATTTTAAACCTCGTTTTACTCCATTTCCCACGTGAGCAAACAGACAAACAAATCAAGTTTGCACCTGCAAGTGTTGCAGGTCTAGCTGATCCTGCACGTAGTGCAAGACCGAGGCAACTCATGGTAAAAGTAGAATAAGCTCTGATCACTAATCTTAATATTTACCCATAATGCAAAGCACATCTCCTGGAGGAGATGTATGATGCTTTGTATTAAAGGCAAGGGGGCCACTACCCAGACTGGTTTCAACCTTTATTGAGGTCTCATCAGTGGGATAAATGTTAAAGATACCAAGCTATTTTAAACCTGGTTTTACTCTATTTCCCAAGTGAGGAAACAGACAAACAAGTCAAGTGTGCGCCTGCAAGTGTTGTAGGTCTAGCTGACCTACAACCTACAAACCCTGCACGTAGTGCAAGACCAAGGCAACTCATGGTAAAAGTAGAATAAGGTCTGATCACTAATCTTAATATTTACCCTTAATGCAAAGCAAATCTCCTGGAGGAGATATATGATGCTTTGTATTAAAGGCAAGGGGAACCACCCAGACCGGTTTCAACCTTTATTGAGGTGTATTTAAGTAATGACCTCTCTAAAAATTAGGACGATCCCTATACCACTCCATAGTTGCCGAAAGACCGTCCAACTCAGCATAGTTCCACTCAGTGACAGGCTCACCCCATCACTGAGAAAAATAATCTGAGCGGTGGCCCTGCTTAGAGACAGGCAAAAACCTATCCCCAAGCAGAGCCTCTCAATGTCAGCCCCCCCATCAGCAGATCCGATCCCTATCGAGGTCTCATCAGTGGGAGCCAGGCTAGAAATACCAAGATTTTAGTAATACAGAGCTTATAAGTATTATACCAGAACAAGTTACCATGAGGTGTTTTCACCTTATTAAATAAAAATCTCAGGAGGAGATATAAATGTAGAAAGTATTTTACCTTGGGTGTAATAAATGTTAAAGATACCAAGCTATTTTAAACCTGGTTTTACTCTATTTCCCACGTGAGCAAACAGACAAACAAGTCAAGTTTGCACCTGCAAGTGTTGCAGGTCTAGCTGACCCTGCACGTAGTGCAAGACCGAGGCAACTCATGGTAAAAGTAGAATAAGCTCTGATCACTAATCTTAATATTTACCCATAATGCAAAGCACATCTCCTGGAGGAGATGTATGATGCTTTGTATTAAAGGCAAGGGGGCCACTACCCAGACCGGTTTCAACCTTTATTGAGGTCTCATCAGTGGGATAAATGTTAAAGATACCAAGCTATTTTAAACCTGGTTCTACTCTATTTCCCACGTGAGCAAACAGACAAACAAGTCAAGTTTGCACCTGCAAGTGTTGCAGGTCTAGCTGACCCGGAACGTAGTGCAAGACCGAGGGAACTCATGGTAAAAGTAGAATAGATCTAATCTTAATATTTACCTTTAATGCAAAGCACATCTCCTGATATATATATATATATATATATATATATATATATATATATATATATATATATATACAGGGTGTTCGGGATAAATTTGACATATTTATAATTAATTATATTTTTCCGTAAGTTACATGTATTAACACACACTTCTCTTCATTTAAAAGTTTGGACCCTTCTTCATTCATATACAAGATGTCAGAAAGGATGGATAGCTGGAACCCACCTGAATCATGGAAGAGAATAACTTGTATCATGATGATTCGTGCCCGCCATCAAAATAAGGATATTACGACTGCTGCCCAATGCTCCCTGAATACAGTAAAAACAATCAGGCATGACTTGCAATGGTGACTACGAGGATGTAGCAAGAAGAAAGATCCCTAGCAGACGATCTGATTGCGTTCGTACAGCAGAATTCCTCGCAAATCTGCAGGAACAGGTGTTGAAGAACCCTGGCATTGGAATTCGGGCTTTGTTCGTGGAGTTGCTAACTGTAGTCAAGCCCTGGATAACAAGGGTAGCCAATGGTAGGCCGTATGTATGGCAGCAGGATTCGGCCCCTTGCCACACCTCTGGGAAAAGTCAAAAATGGTTGTCTGAAAATTTCTACGACTTCACCAGTCCAAATGTTTGGCCTCCAAACTCCCCAGACCTTAACCCCATGGATTATTTTGTATGGGGCGCAGTTGAAAAAGACACCAATCGCACTTCCAGTAATACAAAAGCCCAGTTAATGGATAAAATTAAAACAGTTTTTGCGGCCCTTCCCAGGAAGACTGTAGCATCAGCTTGTTCGAGGTTCCGAAGCAGAATTGAAGCTGTGATCGATGCTAATGGTGGTTATTTTGAGTAAATCTTGTTGATAGTATTGTAATTAACTCTGCCTGTAATGTTTTTTTGTCAATTCATTAAATTTAATAGATACAAAGAAGATTTTCTTTTTCCTTACGAAACTGTCAAATTTATCCCGAACACCCTGTATATGTATATGGTCTTAAATTTTTTTCTCTTGTGAAATTTTTTGCCACAAACTAACCATAGAGTTTTCTTTTTATTTTTGAAAATCCACTCAGTGAATTAAAAGTCTTATTTGTTCATGTATTCAAATATTTCAAGAAACCGTGTCAAGTGTTGGAAGCAAAAGGAAACGGGCATTAAATTAATAGACAGAATTTTACTGGATAATATTTCACCTGGAAAGTGACAACTTATTTATAATATATATGTAGATACCTCCAACAGACTAGAAAAACTGTCGTACTTAAAGTACGACTGTTAGAATTTGGTTCTTTTAGAGAGAGATTGTAGATATTTTAACCCATCACGTTACCAAACTCTTAAAAAAGGTAGGTGCAGAAAAAAGGTATCACAGTGTGCAGATAAAATCAAGTGAATCAACATGCATATATCAAATAATACTCGTCATTGGAAGAGAAAAATAAAAAAAAAAACATTAACGAACATAATAGCCAGCCTCCGTTCTTCATTTAAATGATACCAAATGATGAAAACAATATGTGCATGAATTTCAAAACTTTGAAAAAGCTGATGAATTTCTTGTTTGCTGTGATCATAAATATATATTTGAGGGTAAAAATTTGTTTTTCTTTGCAATTTTTATTTCTTTCTTTCTTTCTGAGCTAATTTTCATTTGAAATAAGAATAAATAATTATTTATTTGTATTGGAAAGAATATCTAATATAATAATTGTGTTAAAAAAAAAAAATATATATATATATATATATATAAATATCCCTACTGTGAGATAAATGTCGAGCTGAGAGGACAACAGTCAACTGGGACTAACGGAAATGAGTTTTACATAGTTGAACTATGTAAAAACCATAGTTCAACTTGTTTTGAAATGTCACATGCAGAAAAATCACATTAATTACACTTAAGCACCAGTGGCAAATCATACACTATGAACATCAGTGCAAATGTTAAAGCAGAATAATAAGAAAAAATAAATAAAATACTGTCTTTTTCACTGCATGTAAGTTCTGTATGTTATATTCAGTAAATACAATTTGTAAATAATATTACAGTCAAATAAAAGGTAACATAGAAATTAACAAAGTATATATTACACAGATAATATTTATTTGAAATAATAAGAAATAACTATTTATTTGTTGTGCTGTCAAAAGAAGTTTCTAAACGAAAATGCTGCGAGAGTTCAAACCTTGTTTGTCTCATATCCGTTATTTAAAATTACTAATGCTAAATAAATAAAAAATAAAAAATAAATAAATTTCAGTTACAGAAATAGGTTAAGAGCACAAGGAATCGAAGGTGATCAAATTCCAGTTTCCTAGCTACACAAAATATAAACAAACAAACAAGCCATCTACTTGAAAACAATAAGTGTATAAAATCCTCAATCAGGAATGAATAAGTTTAGGATATGTGTCATCACAATCATGTGAATGCTAATCACTTAGTCATATGTAAGTGTTTCAGAAACATCCAACCATGGGAAAATGATAACTTTTGAACAATACTGCAACTTGTGATTATTACAAACAGACTAAACTACAGTTCCATAGACTCATAGAGGGCGAAAACTAAGACTGTAAATAAATGAGATTAACAGAAAGGCAAGCACTGAGTTTACTTTTCTTCCACGATGTCGGTAATCAGAGTAACTCCAGAAGCGACTGGGGATAAAAACGTGGGAAATTATACCTTTCAAACAATACTGCAAGTCATCTAATACAGGATGTGATTAGTTGTATACAAAATGACTAACTATAGTTCCATAGTCTGAAAAGAGGACCGAAAACTAAGACCGGATATTGATGAGTCATCTTCAAGAAAACGAATACAACCAAACGGATGGAAATCTAAACGATGTAGTCAACTATATTTTCTGGTTATGTACAAAAATATTATTGTTTCAACTCGTGTGTGAGTGTTTGTGTTGTGCTGTGGATATAAAATACAACTATTTTTGGAATATCTTATTCGGTATATTCGCATTTAGAAGAACCATTCTCGAAAGACTGTAAGTAATTTAAATTATCATTAGAATTTCTAGACTACATACAAAACGTTATTGTAATCCTTCCGCAATTGTCTACATTTATTTTTACCTTATTTTTTAAAATGCCGTTTGGTTTTTCTCTTCTTGGTAAACTAAAAAAAACACCACTACAGAAACATTTTTAAACAAGATAACGTTAATTCGAAAAAGAGGTTGTCATTTGCCAATAATCTTTTAGTGATGTCACCTCCAACTGAGAGTGATAACTTCGGAGCAAAAAAAGTGCGTGTTGAAGTGACACCACCATATAATTAAATTATTCAGAAAATCCTAATCACTGCCTCCATCACGACGCTACTCTAAGAATTCCCACCCTTTAAGAGGAAAGAAATACCCCAAATGTATTGGAAAATTAGTACAGTCATCTATAGACAACCGAAGACAAAACATGACGATGGATGTGTGCCACCCTGGGAAAATTCCAAGATATCTTATCTCAAAAACATCACCCACAATTCCATAGGCAAATCAAAACCCCATGTGCTATCACAGAGAGACATATGTTCCCCGGAAATATCCAAACAGATAACGTCACGATTCCTTATCTCTAAATTTCACCCACAATGCTCTACACGAACCCAACACACCATGTCATGTCCCTCACAGAAGGGGAACCCCCAACGAAATTCCAAACATTCCAAATTTTATCTTATCACTATCCATCACCCATAATGCCATATGCAAACTATTTACTTATCTACAACTGATAACAATACATATCCAAGACACTGGCATCGCTTCCCCCCATTCACCCTACCCATATTTTGTTCAAGTATCCCATCAATCATAACACGAATCCTTATCCACTAATATCTTCCTTTTCCATTCAAAACAATAACGTCATTTATTTACAAATAGCAATTATGTTATTGTTATTTGTAAATAACAAATGACGTCACTTATCTTCATCTGAAAACAACAGACATACACGGCACGGTTCCTTATCTTATCTTGATCTTGTCAGAAGTGTCCCACCAATCATGACACGAATCCTTATCCACTATATATCTTCCTTTCCATTCAACACAATAACGTCACTTATTTACAACTAACAAATGACGTCACTTAACTACATCTGATAATAACTCACATTCACATCACGATTCCTTATCTTATCTTGATCTTGTTCAAAGTGCCCCACCAATCACGCACGAATCCTTATCTCTAATCATCACCTATAATTCCATACGCGAACAAAACACAAGAACTGAAGCCATTGACACATATGACCCCAGGGAAATTCCAAACATTCCAAACTCATGACGTCACACACAATGACATCACCCAATGAACAACCAACACGTCACGATCTTATCTTGATCTTGATCTCTTCAGAAGTGCCTACCATATTACTAACGTTCTTACTCTTTTAATATTCTTTTTTTTGTCATAATTGTGCAACTGACCAAAAAGAAAAGCATCCATTAATTAATGTTTAGAATCTGTTCACAAATCTGCAGTTCATGAGAGAAGTATTTGTTGGCATGGCGCGGGTGTTGCGATAAAATTTAAAGTTGGTAATACTGCCGCATAAACCTGATAGCCTTTTATGTCAACATATTTTTCCTGTAGAATTTTAAAACAAATATTAATTATTCAGCCATAAATATTTTTTCGACATTAGAACGCATTCATAGCCATATAATTTCTTTATTTATTTATGTAGTTAAATAAATCAGGTTTTGATTGCTTAGCACTCTGTAAGCATTTCTGAATTTACAGAAAGAATCTATAATAATGGATCTCAAATAACATGTGGCATGAGCTGCCTTGGTAAAATATTTATTAATATTTTTAAATAGTGGATATACAGCAATAAATTAATTCCGTTACTGAAGTTGTATTCTATTAGCATTTTACTTCTACAAATTGAATTTGTCCCGAACTCTGTCCTCAAGTTAGGTGATAATCGGTGTGTGACTATCGCTCTGCTTATTAGAGGTTAGAATGGTATTGTTTGGTCTTCCTTAAAAATATGATTTTTGAAATATCTAATCTTTATCCTACTCATGCTAAGAGTGCTCATTCCATCGCATTTCTCTTCCGTTCAAGACGGATTGAGTAATTACGGTTGTAATCAAGTAGTGCTTCCGCTTGCCTCTGCTGCATACCCTAAGGGCGATTATTTTGACTGTTCATACGTGTTTATGGGACCGCCGTCTGACGTTTGAGGGATGAAAGAACTAGGCTTCTGAAACCCTCGACCTCCGTATGATACTGTCTAGCTCACCTTTAAGACAACTGTATAACACCTCAATGACAGCTCATCTACAGGGCCGCACCGTGTGGTTGTGCAGATTGTGCGCCGCACAAGGGTGCTTGAAAATAGGGACACCATTTCACCATGGGAAATAATAAAATATATATATATAAATTTTCTTATTCTTGAGTTATATCGTACTATATAAATTACACAATTAAAAATTATATTTAATGCAATAAAAATAAAATTTTAAATCAGTTAAATTATTATGAATTCTTAATAATCTAACATTTTTAACTTAATACATCACCATATAACAAGCCAAAAGGCTATTTTACCGGCGACATAAGTTAAGTTTAAATAAAAAATAAAAATTAAAAAAATAAATAATAAAAATAAAATTTTAATTAAATAACCCTGCTGCACGGGATTTACCATCTCCCTTAAACTTAATGCATCACCAATTTTCTTATAATTTGTTTGAAGTGAAACATTATCAATATTACCACAGATTTTATTTCACAGAGTAAGCATCGACCCAGCGAAAATTGTATAAATATTCTCGATTGTTTATTATATTTTTAGTGGAAATTGATAGTTTAAGACAGACCGTGAATTCCTTCTTATGCTGTGCTTTGCCCAGTACCGTCGACAGGATGTAGCATAGAGGCAGCGTGCCTCACGGCGCTGCTTAATAAGGGTGCTCGATCAGCCATATTACGGCAACAAGATATGTTACAAAAATACAGCTTTTAGTTTACCAAATTAAAAATGCGCCATTTCCCATTGACAGTTAAATATGTGCTTATTATATTTTATTAATAAAAAAATTATAGTCATATATACTAAAACTAAACATTTTAGAACCCACTTATTATTATTATTATTATTATTATTATAAAAACCTCCATGGAGTCAAAAACTCATCGTGGGAGGTCCACTATTATACACACAGTTTATCATACTGTGCCTTAAATATATTTGCTGTCTCTGCACACACCACACTCTTGGGCAAAGCATTCCAATCACTCACCACTGTTCCTCACACCCTCCTTATACAGCTTCCAGGAATGACCTCTTGTTCTCCTGCTATCCTCACCCATTCTGTGCAAAACCTCCCCGACATTAATCTGGTAATAACCTCTTAAGAGCTTATATGTCTCAATCATATCCCCCCTCCTCCTCCTATCCACCAATTTCTGCAAATTGCATTTTGTCAATCTGTCTTCATACTCTATATAGTGGTTTCTGGAATGTAGATTCCAGAGACCAGAAACCACCTTAATCAATCGCCTCTGAACTTTTTCCAACGCAATTTCATCTTTTTGAAAACCAGGTGACCAGATTATTAGGTACTTAAGGAAACAACCCATAAAGTTGATTGCCTGCAATAAACGATACGCCCTCCACAACAGCAACTATACTGCAGAAACACAAAAACGAATTAGTTTTATCATGTCATTAAATAAGGTTCACAGACATTTGCAGACTGTGTAATATATTTCTCAACAAATAGAATAATTACAGACAATTGGGAATATAAATAAACACTAACTAATGAATCACATCTTCCCTCCAACAGAAACTGCTATATACACTCAAGCAAACCGCATGTTGCAGGTGCAACATATAGTTTTGCTTGACACTACCCCGTCATGAACGTGTTAAAACTAAGAAATATATAGTGAATGCATTTCAGATATTATAGAAATCGGTTTAAGAGAATTAGCATTTCAATTCAGTTCAAGTCAGCTTGTTTTGTTTGGGTCGCGCGATCTTTTCTTAATACCTTTTGTTAATCATATGTACTTCTTAATAGTTGCTTTTTCTCTACTGGCCTACAATCGCGCACATCTTTCACTTCTCATTAGTAATTTGCAAGGATTGTTCATTACATATCTCAAGTCTTAAATTACTGTTAATTTTTGCTTGATATAATGGGGACTCTATTTGGGTAGATAACTTTGATTACACACAAGGAAACCACTCTCGAGGACGACAAAAGTGATGGAGAAGAAGAAGCTCCTTAGTAAGTCATACCCATTTTCAGTTTGTTTTTTCTGAAAACTTCAGTTTCCGAAAATCCCCATATATATCTCGCACCACGATTTTTTAGTTTTAATTTTGAGAAAAAAGTGCGAGTTATAGTTAAGTAAATATGGTAATTTTTTTAGCTTTCAAATTGTTAAGTATAGTCGTTGGTTAAAGACTGGATTTATAAAACGCATAAAAGAGAGCAATATAGCAGATATAGAAATAAGCAATTCCACTCCTCTCATTGATGATAAATTATTTATATTAAGTAAAAATGTATAGTATCTTTATAAATTTTGTTCTATTAAAAAATCATATTTTTGTTTAAATGTACATCTAAATGCAAATAAAAGAGACATTTACAATGAAATATATTTTTATTTATTTATTTATTATTATTATTTTGATATGGGTATTTTGAAAAGGTACTTCGTAATAATGAAAATTAAATAAGAGGTACACGGATATCTGAAGTTTCAGAAACACTGCTCTATCCAAAAATATTTAGTGTGAAACATAGGTGTATATTACAATGTTCGTTTTCTTAAATTCCGCTTCGAATTTGGATAGACGGAATAGCGTCTATCCAGATATGCACTTCTTACATTTTTCAGCGTCATTTTCAATTTTGAATGTGAAATATATTAAGTGTATTGTGTATTCTGTGTTTAAGTGACTTTGAACGATTTTTGACATTGATTTTAAGTGTACTTATTTTTGGATTTTTGATAGACAAAAAAAATTATAAAGGTAATAGTTTATAAATTATAAACATATTAATCAGCTGAGGGACCATAGCTAAAAATCCCTTTTATATATATATATATATATATATATATATATATATATATATATATGCTTGGTAGACTATCGGCTCGAATTAAATTAATAAACATGGGCTATAAAAAATTCATTTTGTGCGTTACAGTGTTACTGTGCAGTTGCCTTTAATTTTATAAAATATATTTTTTGTTGTTTAGTAAATTTTTTATAATTTTGGTTTATAATTCACATAAAGTAAGTATGTCTATTATATTTTTGCAAAGAAAATCAGTTAAATTGTTAATTATCTTATTTTGAAAACAACAGATTTTTATGTTATATTTTTGGGTAGAAAAATAAATAATTTTCAATAAGTGATTTATTTATGTATTTCTTCTTGTTCTGGTTGGAAGATATCGGGGTCCTTTTACTAATTTCTTTAAGAAATAATTTTAATATTCTAGAAATTTCTTAATTATTAAACAATTACGAGAATGTAAAAAGTATTAAATAAATATCACTGAGAAATCAATCACTGGCTAGTATATCTGCATGTTAATTTTCAAAAAATACATAAAATATAAGCATATTTATTATTCAAAACATCTGAAAAATCAAGTTCTGTAATAAAAAATTTAAAAAACATAGTCAGGCTTGGCCCATTCACATTAAAAATAATAGTCGGTTAAAGGGTTAAAAAATAAATTTAAGGGAAAATTTCAGAAATTCTTATGTATTTTGGTGGACAACGTTTAACGCTCTTCTTATTTTAAAGTCTAGCCAAGTGTGTTAACCCCTAGATGTCGGGGAAAAGGCCAAAGACGTTATCTGGTGCACTAAACAGGAAAAGACAATTGCAAAGAGTATAACTGGAACGTAAATTTGCTGGATCGCTGAATAAATTTTTAACTTCAGGACCACATAAAAAACGAAGAACAGAAAGTTCTGACGAAGCAAGTACTCCGTGTAGCACTAATACAGAAAAAGAGAGGACACACGATAACTATGAAGAAACAAATGTTGCATGCGAAAATGAAACTGGCCTGACTGGACTGTCTACAGATGTTGCAGCAGAAGAAATATTGGATTCCGATTGAGCGAAACCCGAAACTTCAAATTTTACTTTAAATTTTAATGTTAATGATCCGGGTACTTGGCCGAAACATATAACTACCAAAGTTAGAGATTGTTCAGTTGGGCATTGCCCGCGTCAAGTTGTTAATAAAGAATTTCTCAAAGATGAATCTGGCCGCAAGTTTTCCGATTCATACTATTATCGAACTTTAGCAAATGGAGAAAATATTTTACGAAGTTATTTAGTTTATTCAGAATCGCGAAATTCTGTTTTCTGTTATTATTACAAAATATTTGGTAGCCAAAATTCCCAACTTACAAACGAATACGGTTGTAACGATTGACAACATTTGGGTCATATACTAAAAATACACGAGACAATTTCCGCGCATATTAAAATGTTCAAAACTGTTCTTTGTATTTTGAACAAAACTGTTCAAAATACAGCGAACTTAAAATGTCGTTGATTAAGAAATGCATTATTGATTGCACACAACAAAGATTATATGAAACTGAGAAAAAATATTGGCAATCTGATATAGAACGTTAATCTACATAATACAATATTTATCAAGACAGTGTATGGCTTTTAGAGGTTCTTCAGAAACACTTTTTGAAAATGATAACGGCAATTTTTTAAAGTTAGTAGAAACTGTCGCTAAATTTGATTCGATAATTGCAGAACATTTGCATCGCATCCAAACATCACAAAAAAGGAACATTGCCCATTATTTAGGTGATAAAATACAAAATGAAATCATCCGTATACTTTCTGAAGCTATAAAACAAAAGATTTTAGAAATAGGTAAAGAGGCGAAATATTATTCATTAATTCTTGACACTACTCCGGTATAAGCCACACAGAACAATTATCTGTTGTTATTAGATTTGTTAATCAAAATAAAGATACAAATATAGCAGAAATTCATGAACATTTTTTGGGTTCTCAAGCTGTAGAAGATACCACTGAGCAAGGGCTATTTCAATTTGTAAAAAATTATTTAAAATTATTGAATATTAACATTTCGGATTTACGCGGCCAAGCTTATGATAACGGTTCAAATATGCGACGCAAACATAATGGACTGCAGAAAAAAATCCTTGAAATAAATTCAAGGGCTTTTTGATTCTGTGTGCTGCTCGTTCATTAAATTTGGTAGTTAATGATGCATTTAAGATATCCTGTGAAATTGTAAATTTTTTGGGGGTAATACAGGAATTATATAATTATTTTTCAATGTCTGTGAAGCGTTGGGCTACATTAAAAAAACATATTCGTGTTTTAAATTTGAAACCACTTTCTGCTACTAGGTCGGAAAGTAGAGTAGAAGCAATAAAGCCACTTAAAATAATATCAAGGAAATTTACCAGGCCCTTTTTGTTATTACAGAAGATGAAACTGAAGATATCGATTCTCGAGTTCAGGCAGACAACTTAATTTCAAAGATTCATTTGTTTAAATTTATTTGCTCTTTTCATGTTTGGTACGAAATCTTAAGTCTCGTAAGTGTTGCAAGCAAAATAATGCAGAATCCGGCCTTTGATATAGGAAAAATTACAGAAAATCTTGATTATGTTATAAAAGAATTAAATATTCGCCGAACAGACCAATATTTTGAAAATATTATTAGAAATGCAAAAGAAGTAGCAAACGATCCTAATATTGGTCCTATTTTTCCAGACATTCGCAAAAGAACAAAAACAAAAATGTTTGGTTACGAAGCATCAGATGAGACAACACATGATCCTAAACAAAATTTTAAAATAAATTTTTTCTTCGCGATTTTAGACACGACAATAACTTCAGTCACGGAAAGATTCATACTCTTAAAACAACATAGCGAGGACATTAAATATACCTTCCACCATGAATATCCGTTTCACTGATATTAGAGAAATGATAACATGTCCTTGGATCTCTCTATTTAAGCACACACAGTCTATATGTTACCGTTAAAGTGCAGAAATCAGTTATTCTGCAGATTATCTAGGTATTGTGCAGATTAACTACGGTGATCCGTTAATGTGGGGAAAATTGTTTCATTTCTCAAATTACCTAGGTAATCTGCACATTACCTACTAGGCACTCGTTAAAGTGAAAATAAGATCTTTGCTGGAACAACAGCAACGTTTCTGTACGCTTAAATTAACATAATGTTATTTATTTTTCGATATCTAAAGAATCAAGTTAATACAATCAAACAATCAACAAATTAGTTGACAGAATCAATCAATTAATATAATACAAGGAATCAAACGGTTTAAAATATTATTACAATTAAGAAAAAAAACATATGATAAAATTATGTTTACTTATTAAAAAACCAAACTAAAAGTGGAGGGAGAGGGGGGAAGGAGTAGGGAAATGAAATGAGAGAAACAAACTTTTGAACTTTAACGATACGGAAGCCGTTAATGTGCACATTACCGAGGTAAAATGCGGAAAACTCTTGATTCCGCACGTTAACGGAGCAAATCAGTTAATCTGCAGATTAGCTAGGTAATGTGCACATTAACGGTTTTCGCACTTTAGCGGTAACTTATGTACAGTAATACACATACCGGTAGCACTCTTGTTTTGGTGAGCAGATAATCGAAGATATTGGTCATCCACTGTTCTTGTAGCCCCTGGCGGTCCTTCCACTATCTCCGGAATTCTGTTTGTGACGACAGTATTTGGTTCACAGTCTGGACCATGGAATGACTCATGTGCAACCGTCACCAACTCTACCTGATATTGGTCGGCCTCTAGTCTTAAGATGGCTCGCCTGAATTCATCGGTTAAATTGTCTTATGGTCACATCCAAGAATTTTGCTATCAGACAGCATGTACAAATACGTTGTTGATGTGTTCTCTTAGATCTCAATAACTGTAGTTAAATCGTGAGTTATTGTCCGAAGCAAGTATGGTGTGCATATTAAGTTTTATATGTGCCGATATATATAAACCGTATGGGAGTTGGGTGGGGGTAAAAGGAAAGGTTTAACCTGGGAAGCCTCCTTTCGAGAATACCCATATCGAGTTGGCCTTCGCAGACAAGGTTCACTTTGAACTTTCTCCTTGCTTTTTTGAACTAGAGTTGAAGTTTAACATTACTGTCCCTATAAGTAAAAGGAATGTCAAATTTCACCTTTCTTCAACATAAATGAGCGTATTTCTAAGAAATCTGGTATGCCTAGAAGTTTACTTTTTCTCCGTTCAGAGTCGGTCAGACTAATATATAGCCTTATGTGTTACCACCGAGAATTCCTTGAAGGTTGTACTATCTTTTATTCCCGGAATGTCTACTGCCCCCATTTCTTCGCCTAATTAATCTGAGGAAGTCCGATTTGCTGGTGTTACCACTAAGAGTATACATCGGTCCACTAGAATCGGCAGATCGATTCTAGCACCCTCCAATGACCATTCCCTGGCTGTAATTTCAGGTTCATCTACGTTTTGTAAAACCGATTGCAAAAGTAGTTGCTCTTCCTCTGACTACAACATAGGCAAGGGACTGAAACTGAAATTAACTTAATTTTTATTAGGATTGTCTATTTCACTCTTTCTTGTTCAATTGCTTTGCACCTATCTCTAGTGCCAAATTGATGACGTCGTTCATCTTCTCAGCCGAGTATTCCAAAAGGAGTGCGGGGAAGGAAGGGTTATACTAGTACCATTTATTCCCAGGCTGTTTACCGCCCCCATTTCTACACCCAAGTAATCTGAGGAAGTCCGATGTTAGTGGTGTTTATTCTTCGGTTAGCGGCGAAACTACTAACTTTCTTTCCGGATGTTGGATTTTCTTCTAATTCATCCACTGGCTAGAATTTCTGGCTATTCGTGTTGAGGGACCTTTAAGATAAGATTTGTTTTCATGAAGGCCTAATACAGTTCTATAAGTTTAAAAATCATATATTTATTTATTTTATTTATTTATTTTATTTATTTATTTTATTTATTTACGAAAGCTTTGCTGATGATCAGTTCAATTTTAGGAATAAACCTACTGTACTATACATAAATAATATACTAATATACTATACATAAATCAAAAGAAAAGATATTGTATAAAAAAAAAAATATAAACACACACATACAAATACACCGAATAATTGCAAGTTTCAGTAATCAGCAAATTAGGGGAGCGGGCAAGAACTTGACATACGCGTTCAAAATGAAAAAAATTATTTTTAAATTTACAGAACTATATTAAGCCTTCATGAAAACAGAAATCTTATCTTAAACTTAAAGAACTTTAATAAAAACATATAAGTTCGAAAACACAGAATTTTTCACTCACATCGAATCAAAAGTTCATCGAATGTTATGACACGAGAGTCAGCAGTAAACTGATTGAGTAACTGGTTACGCATGTCAGCATTTGCCGGTGCCTGTTGCTTCAAGATCAAACGAGTATAATAAGTGCGCACTCTAGAATTCAGACGTAGGTTAATTGTGTGTTTATATATATGTAAATTGTATACAATTTTTTTTTTTTTAATTTTTCTCTGGGGTTCAGTGCGCCACTTCTAATCATGCAATGCGCCACTTTTGGCGCATGCGCCATAGGTTGACCACCCCTGTCATAGGGCATGATGATAATCAGAGATGGTTTGAAAGATCTTGGGAAACAAAAACATAATTATGCATTCTTAAATTAGAACATTCATATTATCACAACTTCCTAACGTTTAATTTTAATCAGACTTTCTTTGGATATGTGATTAACATAAACCAACAGTTAATATTACATTTATGAGAAATGATTCATATAATGCACATGAAAAATACTTTATTCCATGAATACATTAAGGATTATGTAATCAGTGTACCGATTTTGAAAATACAAAATAATATCTTGCTATTCAACAAATATGTACATTTTAGATATAATATATGGTATTACAAAAAAAATAAAAATTATTTTTCAAAGTTTTCTTTTTTTAGTTTACTGTTGTCATCGAGCACTTGCACAGTCAGTGAACCCGCATATAAAACCATGCTGTCAAGTATTTCAAGGATATCTCTGCACCTATTACAAAACGTGAAACAAGATGAAAAATTCAACTCTTACTATTATAAATTGAATAACTAACTTGATATTAATATAATACTAATGTTCTGAGAATCTTTTATTTTCTTCAAAAGGGGATCGACTGGCTTTATCTTGGGAGGACAATCATGAGACAATTTCAATACTGAGAATACTAACACCGGATAATTATACATGGACTATTATTTAATTCGATCTGTTTCTGCCATCATTTGATAAGCCATGTATAATTATTTTAAAGTTTTTTAGAGTTTTGGTTTCGGTTTCATATTGCGAGTGGTCATGTAATTTAGTGCTTGTGTGAAATTAGAAATTTTTATCTGTTTTGTGTTTTTTCATCAGAAAATTAGAGTATTATAGTGTATTAGTGTAGATTTTCATGATTTTAGAGTATTAGCATATTTATAACATTTTTATTGTTATTGTAGGCATGACACCAACATGACGAACAATGGCCGCAAGACCACGTTGTCCAGCAATTTGAATTTGCAGGATATTATTTAATGCAGTGTATGAAACGTATATGTTGAGAAAATGAAAGAATATGTGGAAGAAAACTGGAGAGATAATTTTAAACTGAGTGTTTTAAAAGTGAGTGTGTGTTAAGCAATGAGAATGCAACAAATACCGACGATAAAATGGAAAATGATGTTAATGTTGAATGTGCAGCCATGGAAATAGAGGAGAACGAAATTGATATCAATAGAGAAATACTGCGCTTAACTATTATCCTTCACAGGACAAAGCAAGAAATTGAAAAACTGCAGAAGCGGCAAGAGTTAAGCAGGGCATCCGAAAGAATAATAAAGATCAATTGAACAAACAAACAAAAAAAACAAGTTAAAAAGAAAATTATGTATGGAGACTCAATAATCAGGAAAGTACTTAATGAAAGTATGACAAAAACATGTTTCCCAAGGGCAAAAATTAACGATATTAGCCATGCCATCTGGATGCAAAATGGTAAGTCAAAGGAAATGATTGTCTTGGTTGGTACCAATGATTTGAAAGGTAAGAAGTTTTCTATGAGGGAGGATATAAAGGAGTTCTTAGAAGAGGCAAAACTGAAGAACGAGAAGGTGAAGACTAAGTCTCCTACCATGCTATGACAGAGGTGAACTAAGGAGGAGGGTATTGATAGCCAATAAGTCTATACGTAGATTGTGCAAAAGGAATAATGTAGAATTTGTGGATCTGCGGTCTCTCTGTTTGATGAAAAGAAGGATTTGTACAATGCAGATAGACTACATCTGAATGGTTTTGGTGTTAGGTGTATGGAAAGAGCTTTATTCACCGAGCATGCTGACATGCAAATTCAGGGAAACTTAAGCAATTAGAGTGGAAGTATGTGAGTTTGTGTGAAGGCACACATCAAGCAAGTGAGTGTGTGAATAACCATGTCAGGAATCACCCTTGCAGTCTCCCAGGTAAAAATATTGAATAGGGTAGTCAATTCAGAAAATAAAGGTGGGTGGGGAAATAAAGAAATTGCTGTTTCTATATACTAATGCCAGAAGTATCAGGAACAAGAGAGAGAGGGAGGAGTTTTTGGCAGTGGTTAGTGCAACCTCACCAAAAGTTATAGACATTAGTGAGACTTGGCTAACAGCAGATGATGTAGTTACAGGGATAGAATGTGAAGGGTTTAGTATTACAGTTGGTTGTTGCTATAGGCCAGGGAGTTCCACAGATGTTCCGGAAGACGCATCAAATTAGAACAAAGAATACAAGTCGAGTGATCATTATGGGGGACTTCAACTATGGAGATATAGACTGGATGGAAGAAAGATTACATGGCAGAAAGGAAATAGAATTTATACACTGGCTGAGGGATAATTACTTAAGGTAGCATCTGATGGAGGGGGACTAGGGGTGGGAGAGTACTGGACCTGGTCATAGGATCAGAAGAGCTATCCATAACCAAGGTGACAACGTTGCCTCCAATTGGTGAAAGTGACCATGCAGTTCTGACTTGGGAGATTGTAAAACATGAGGAATATTCTATCAAGAAGGGATATTTGTGGAACTACAAGGCAAGTGATTATGACATGCATAGGAAAAAGCTTAAATCTGTACTATGGCATAACACACTGCAGGGAGGATATTAGTAGTGTAGGATATAGTTAAGGGTCATCTAGAGCAGTGCTTCCCAAACTTATGGATGTAAAGGCTCCTTCTGGAAAAATAAAATATTTCATGCCCCCCCCCCCCATCGAAAAAAAATCATAATACAGACATATATTATAATATTTATTGGATTTATATTCAATACAGTTTATATTCAAGATTTTGCATTTGTAAGCTTTTTTGTGCTTCTTATCAATACCTTTGAAATGAAACTTATATGAATAAGCATATATTTACTAATATTCATTAAGTGCCGAAATACGCAAGAAGCAAAATTTCTGAACCAACACCAATGTTTAATTTTTTCCATTAAAATATAAAAAAATAACAAAAAAGAAATAAAAAATGTTTCTTTTAAGATTTAAAAAAAAAGAACCACTTAGTCTTAAAACATTTTAAATTTGTTTTCATTATTTCACAGCCCCCCCCCCTCAACAATACTTACGGCCCCCAAGGGTACTGAGGCCCACAGTTTGGGAAGCGCTGATCTAGAGGAAGCAGTATTATTAAATTGTATAAGGAGGGTTAATCAGATAGGAGTTAGATGGATGAATAATATCATTAAGCATGAGCTGCAGAAGAAGAAAATGCTGTGGACAGTATATCAACAGAAAGGTGACCAGCAAACTCATGAACAGAACAAGGCTCAGGCAAGAAAAGTTACCAGTATGGCAAGGATAGTAAAAGCAGGCCAAAGGAAATCCCAGAGTTCTTTCATTATGTGGCAAGTAAGAGGAAGAATAACTATGGAAGATTAACCTTAATGAGCGATGATAGTCACAAGAAGACAGAAGCAGATAAAATAGTTCAGTTACTAAGTGACTTTGCAAGCATATATCTTCCTAGTGAGGTTACTGCTTTAACCTATTGATTAAAGCAGTAACCGAGAAACAGAGGTGGATGAATTGGAGGTTCTTGGGATATTTCAGAATCTCAATGTAAATACAGCTGTGGGATTAGATGGGATATCAGCTAGGGTTTTGCAAGAAAGTGCAAGAAAACTGGCTAAGAGAACTTTTGACTAAGCTGTTCAATTTAAGTCTCAGCTCTGATCGAGTTCTAAGGTAGTGGAAAGAGGACGAAATTATTCCTTTGCATAAGGGAGGTTGTAAGACTAGAGTAGCAATTATAGACCGATCAGTATCTCAAGCATGGTGGTAAAAGTACTAGAAAAATTGTTAAAAAAGAGAATTCAATAAAAATATGATACTGTATGAAGGTCAACATGGCTTTGTGAAGGGTCAGTCATGCCTTAGTAATTTACTAACTTTTTATAATAGAGTAATAGTTGAGTTAGATAAAGGAAATGGCTACACAATGATTTTGCAAAGGCAAATTCTGAAATCTGAAAATTTGACAGAACACCACATGGAACACTGTTACACAACTTAGAACAAATGGGGATGGTTATGACACTGGCTAAGTGGATGGATAAGAGAGTGGTGGCTGGACAGATATCAAAAAGTGGTATATGGTGGAGCAGACCTGATGTGAAAAGAGGTGACTAGTGGTATGCCACAAGGTTGAGTGCTGGGCCCTCTGTACATAAATGATATAGGAAATGACCTGACAGGAAATATTTAGTTGTTTGCTGATGATGCAAAATTAGGTAGAGTAATAGTCAAGACGATATAGAGAGCTTGCAAGAAGATTTAAATAGGCTGTCAGTATGGGCAAAAGTTAATGGGTGTCAGCTTAATTTCAAAAAATGTAAAATTATGCATTTTGGGATAAATAGATTACAAGCTGTGTATCACATTGACACTATATACTCCAGGAAACAGATGAAGCTAGAGATTTAGGAGTGGAGGTAGACAGAGTGAAAGTTTAGAGGACATATTGCTAAGTAGCTCGTAATATTACTTGTGTTAGATCCTGAATGAAAGAGGCACCGAATATATATCATGAGAATGAGCAAACTCAGTCATTTCATGAGAAAACAATAGTCTCATGAGTTGAGATACGTACTAAGGCCCAGAAAGAATGGAAGGTTCATCACCAGAGGATTGAGGGCGAAGCAAAAAGTTTTTTTTAGAAAATTAGAAAAACAAATTTTTATAATAAGGGATGCCTAAAAAAAAAATTTATCTTGAAAAAATTTTTTTCTTGTAAGGGAAGACTTTTGTTAGATTCTGAACGGAGAGCTTTACAAGTAAATTCTTTATTCAGGATTTAACATGATAAATATTACTAATTCAGGAGATATCTGCACATCAGCTAATAATTATGAAGTATTATTTTATGTTATGTAATAATGTGTAGTCCATGTGTGTCATATAGTGAGAATTATTCCTGCATAACTGAAATGAGAAGCAGAGAATTTTGTGTCAAAATAGTAAGAATTGTGTAAGGGAGTTGTTAAGTTATTTGTAATTCCCATTAAGCTATCTAGTTCATTACGAAATTCTGAGGAAAATTATAAGTAGTAATCCGGAATAATCGCGTATAATCTGTACGAGTCGAGCGTAGCGATGGAGGCTATACCTACACGGAAAATGACGTCAGAAAGGCTACCTGGAATAATGTAACCTAGCAGATTAGGGAGAGTGTAGGATCACCCAAGAGGCATGAACAATGGGGTTGTGTGGGTGAAAACCACATCGAATAGAGGGCGCCCAAAAAGGGTGAATAAAAGACGAAGCGTGCCATTTTACAAGGGGCTTTTTCTTCTTCGGTTCCTGGATTCAAGTTTTAGGAGGATTGTGGGGGGGATTTGTGAGAGTGGTGGGTTGACTACGGTGATGACAGACAGCAGGTTCTTTTCTTGAGAATGCTTGAAGATTTCCAAGCGGAGCTGATCGTGATATGACGGCCTATGCGGAATCGAGCCTTAGCAGACCATCCCATTGGGGAAAGTTTCCTGCGGAGCGGTAGACAGCACGCCACAGTCGGAAACGATTAAAAGAAAAGCGTAGTGCATCACCAGGTGAAAAGACGGCCGATGAATATACAGTAAGGAGATGGTGGCATGAAATCTGAAAGGATCCGGTAATGTAAAGATTTTCATTCTATGTTAAAAATCGCTTAGAAGAATAAGAAATTTGTGTATACTGTAAACTAAAGGACACTAGTAGAGAACTTTTAAGTGAGAATTTGAGTGAATTAATTAAGACCCTGTGGAACAAACAAGAATTGTTGATAGGCAGTATTTTGATTCAGAATGGCTAGGCTTGCTTAATGAAATTTAGAATTAAGATAGTTATTGATAGAGTATTAATAAAAGTGTTCAATGCATGTTCTGTGAATAACTTGTGAAAGGAATTATATCCTAGCAGTATTATGCTTACACTTAATCTTATCCTTTCGTAATTGAAGGATTTAGCATACTCAGATTCATTGTGATTTAGTAATGAACCTTAACTTAGAGTGAATTTTGATCCATTGAGTATTTGAATTTTCTTAACTGTAAATGTTTTATATTTTTCCAATAAACATGTTTTGTACCTTATACCTGAGTTTATGCCTGATTACGAATTCAAACCACCACCACTTATGAAATAGAACCTTTTGGCGGGAAGGAATTTAGATATAATTGCTTAAGTGAGATTCGAGTCACAAATAATACTGAATCTGCACAGTGCTAGCGTGAGATTATTGTGTGTATCCCTTTTGAAATTAGAATTATTTCCCTGAACAAGAGTCTCCTCTGTTATAGGATGTTGGCTTGCGCAGCATAATAAAAATTTTGCCAATATTCGAAGAGGAGATAAATCTGAATTAATATTTTAAGGGCACAACAGTAGATTAGAAGGAGGGCTATTTAGAGGTAGTCAAAGGTAAAATATAGACGTAAACAGAAACCGTAACACTTGGCTATTGAAGAACACATTAACAAGTATAGATAAGGAAGTTGTTATTCCTCTTTATAAGGCCTTGATACACCCACATCTGGATTACTGTGCTCAAGTCTCCAATCAAGTCCCCTGGGTTTCTTGGGGATGTGGAAGTAGTGGAGAGGATTCAGAGGTGAGTGGCCTGTGGAATGTGCCCTATGAGGATAGACTGAAGGTGCATGGATTGCAGAACTTTGATAGGAGAAAAAGAGGGGCTATGATAGAAACAGTTAAGTTGCTTAAAGGATTTTATAGGATAGATGCAGGAAAAATGTTTCAGCACTTTGCTAGAGGGACCAGAACAAGGGGCCATTCCTGGATGTTGAATAAAGGTGTGGTCAGTAGGGGTGTGAGGACTAGGTTTTTTGCTTGGAGAGTGATGAATGAGTGGAAAGTGGTTGCCAGAGTCAGTTGTGAGTGCTTTGTCTATTAATGGGTTCAAGGAGAGGTATGATAGATTGTGTAGGTGGATTGGGTCTCCTGCGATAAGTCTTCGGGCATGGAGGTACCCATATTATAATAATAATAATAAAGTTTTCTGAACATTAGGTTCAGTTACTCCTTGAAGTGCTAAATATACTGATCTACAGCAAGCATTCTATTTAAATGTGTGATCAACACAGCCTACATTTTTTGGCAACTACTTTAACGTGTGATTAGAATAATATACAATATTGTGCATTTAAGACAAATATACCTGTCTATAAAATAAAAATTAAAAAAGAAAACCAACCTTTAGAAGTCTTAACCTTCTGAAGATAGATTTTTTTTTTTTTAATTTGAAATGACATAGTTCTATTTCCTCTAACATATAAACACACTGTAAAATGAAAATCTGATAATCCACACACACAGGAATGGCAGAAGCAAAAGAAGCATGTTAGAAAAATTAAAACCAATGCATAAATAGACAACTGTATAAGATGAATATTAATCAACAATAAAAGCTGACAAAATTTCTTGTTGAATGAAACCTATGAATGAAATATCATGTGAGGTATGTTAGAGATGAGTAAAGAAACTTAATTATGAATGGTGTTGAAAGACTAACAGTTGGTTCATAACTGTGAAGTATAAGTGAATAAAGGTGAATATAAAAACTTCACGGTATGAGGCTGTTTTTAACCATACTTAATTTTAACAGCACGTTTTTATAACAGATGAACACAATAATGATCAACTTTCTCAATTTAACATTAACCAGATGTAGAAACTGCATAAATATGAAAATATATCATATATCTATATCAAGAAATATAAACCTATATCAAGAAATACATTATACTTAACATATTAACTACCTAGACTGTGATTCTTATCACACCAATTCCATAAAAATCCATCATATTAACACAGTTCATATATAAGTTCTCCACAATTTCTAAAGATTTAAGAAATGAAATTAATCATCAAAAAGATTTTCAAAAATTTACCATATCCATGTAACTGCCCATACTATCTCAGGATAAACATTTATTGGAGTGAAAGAGCACTTGAAAATAGTATTTAATGCTTCAAATATTTCACCTCAGTTACAGAGACATTGTCAGTGAGTACAAAATGAGACTTGTAACAACACACAAAACTAACAGAAACTAAAGTCCTAACTAGGTAAAGTGTCCTAAAGACACCTGTCTGCAGCCTAGGATGTAAACTAGGATTGCTAAGAATTACGGTTTACCATATTTTGTAAAGTTTTATGCAATCATATTTATTCAAATTAGGCTGATTTTTAAGAGCACCAGCAAATTCTAAAAACAGTCTTCCTCTTCTAAATTTACTGTAATGGAGAATGATGGGCGTTTTTCAACTGATTCTGTAAGATGTATCCAAATCATGATCTACAAGGTCAGTTTAACCATAGTCATGGCTGCAGATATATTTTTATGTTCTTCCATTTGGATGATAGCTGATTGTTCCATCTTCCATAGTAGGCTAACTGGAAGGAACAAGGAACTCTATATACACATGGAACTCAGAGGGGGAAAGGGAGTTTTGTCTTTAGTGGAGCAAATAAGGCTAGCTAGCTTTCAGTGGGGATTGCAACTGGTGCAAAGACTATTTCTTTAAGATATTGGATATCTTTTCTGATGTGCCTCAGACAAAGAGGATGGTGATAACATTATTATAATCCCTCTGAAGAGAAGATAGTGGATTGGGGAAAGGATTGATTATGTTTTTGATATTGTGAGAACTGTAGCCATTAGATAGAAAACTGTGATATGTATGATTGAGTTGAGTTCTGTTGCAAGAGAGGTCTAATTGAAACAAAGGTTATAAGCTCTATGGGTTAGTGTTTTTATAACACCATATTATTGGGGGGGGGGGAGTTTTGAATGTAAAGCTCTCCACTAAGATTAATCCCACACCTTCTGTAATCCCACACCTCATTCACAATATCACTGACTTTTATGGGAAGTTTTCGGTATTGAGATCACATTATGATATAAATAAAGAGTTGAATAAAAGTAAACAATTAAAACCCAACAAGTTAGTAAGTCGTAAGACCTGCATCATCAAGGGTAATAGTACATAAAAGTTTTACACAACAAAAGTCTATTAACAGTTAATTACACATATTAGATGTTTTTGATAACTTCACAACTGTTACATATTGATGAACCAGAATACAAATGGTAAATTTGTTACTGTATGTGTGTTGGAACACGCATACAATAACAAGTAGCAAATTGAAAAAGGAATTTGCTATCTTGCTAGAAATTCGGCTGATCTTATCCGCATACAAACTTCAGCCTTATTGCTAAAATCTAAATTATCATGTAGAAACATGCCAAAATCAGAGTTAATAAAGAGCCTTTAAAGAATTAAGACAAGATAAAAAAAAACATAGTAATAATCAAGGCAGACAACAGTGGAAAGACAACAAAAGAAAATACAACAGTGGTTATGTATTCAGACGAATATGCAAGAAAAATGAACAGACTATTAGAAGATCTCATTGACACATTTATGATTATGAACCAGATAATCAGAAAAATTCTTAATGCATCTCTTGAAACTCCCTTACTTAAACAAGATTTCAAGAATGCAATCGCACTTCCTTACATCAAGAATGTCACAGAAAAAGTGGCTGCATTGCTCCACAAGTAAAACGTAAAATTTCCTTTTTTTACCTTTACAAAAAATATATTATTGTTATTTTTATTATTACGTGACACCTCCAGGGAGTCTAAGAATTCATCGAGGGAGGGCACCTGTTCTACAGCTCTCTGTCTCCACTACTCAATCCACCAACAAGATTCCTACATCCACCAAAACCTCCACAATCACCCCATGAAAAAAACCAGGCATTTATGAAATTCATTGCTCTTGTGGAATTTGTTATATAGGCCAGACGGCAAGGTTAGGAGGGATCCGCATGTCTGAACGTAAAGGATGTCAAAAAAAGAAGACAGCATAAATCAGGCCTGGCATTCTATGCAACCACTACAGGCCATCAAGTACTTTGGCAACAAACAAAAATGTCACGTATTGATCATAATTGTTTTACAAGAAAATTTAAAGAAGGCTCACAAATGCTTAGAATCACTATGCAATAAAAATTATTTCACATCTACCTAGGATATAACACACTGATACACACAGAACATGATAGCAACAACTAACAACTAGCGATGTTCCAATACCCATACAGTAAATAATTTGCCTTTGTATTTTGGTTCATCAATTATATCAATGTTTTCCAACATGGGGCAATTAGAAAATGATGTTGCATTTGTCAACTCATCACTGATATACTCAAAAAATCACCATTCTCAGTGATAAATTATCGATGTTGCAATCCTGCCAATCTGAGAAAAAAGCCAGCTTTTTTTTTCTTGGAACTAGTACAGCAATCAACATAAATACTCAGTAGTGTAAGCGTGTTAAGGTTAGATCATAGCATATCACTTCCGAAAAGTAAATGGAAGTGATATGCTATGATCTAACCAATTTAACTTGAAGAAATGCAAAATGATGAGCCTACTAGAACTTTATTCAACATAAAAGGAACAATGGCATGGCTTTGTGACGAGACAGAAATGAAATAACCAAATTCAACTAGTTTTGCAAGAAAATTACTGTTGCCCTTCCAATTGTCATATTTAGTTGAATGTGGCTTTAGTGCTGTAAATGACATGTTACTGAAAAAAATAAATCATCTGGACATCACAAACCATGCAGATTTCAGATTGAAATTGACTAAAGTAGTACCTCAAATAAAAATTCTTTGCAGCAAACATCAAGCTCAAGGATCACATTAATTTGAATTTTATTTTCCTGAAAATAAAATCCAAATTAGTTTCAAGAAATAACTTGGACACAATAGTGATATTGTGTAATTTGTTAAATTTAGTAGATTATATAGTTTTAATTCAATGTGTAGTATTTGTGTGACTTGAGGTGTCAGTCCTGAAGATACTTCATATTTATCTACACGAGCTGCCAAAAGGTGTCTCACCTTATTATTAAATTACTCTGGATTTAGAGAATGATGTTGGAAGTTTTTTCCGCACTTGGTTAGACTATAATAAATTTAGTTTAGTCCTCTTTCCAAGTGTAAGCAAACAAAGTTTGCGCCTGAAGTATCTTCAGGACTGAGGCAACTTGTGGTAAAGATGGACCAAGCTCTCATCCCTCCTAGTCTTAGAATCTCCCATGATGCAAAGCACATCTCCCTGCAGACATGCATAATGCTATGCAATAAGGGAAGAGCCACTACCCAGACTAGTTTCAACCTTTATTCAGGTCTCGTCAGTGTGAGCAAGACCCAGAGGAGGTGATACTAAAGTGGAAGCAATGGATAAGTCATATTTACCTATACAAGTTGCCAAAAGGTGTTTCACTTTCGTATTAAATTATTCTGGGTTTAGAGAAAGATGGAAGTTTTTACCCACTTGGTTAGACTACAATAAATTTAGTTTAATCCTTTATCCAAGTGTAAGCAAACAAAGTTTGTACCTGAAGTATCTTCAGGACTGAGGCAACTTGTGGTAAAAGTGCACCAAGCTCTCATCACTCCTAGTCTTAGTATCTCCCATAATGGCAACTCATATAGGTAAATATGACTCGCCATTGCTTCCACCTTAGTATCACCACCTCTGGGTTCAGGCTCCCACTGACGAGCCCTCAATAAAGGTCGAACAAGGTCTAGGTAGTGGCTCTTCCTTTAATGAATAGCCTTATACATGTCTGTAGGGAGACATGCTTTGCATTATGGGAAATACTAAGACTAGGAGCGATGAGAGCTTGGTCCACCTTTACCACGAATTGCCTCAGTCCTGAAGATACTTCAGTCACAAACTTTGTTTGCTTACACTTGGATAAAGGATTGAAGTAAATTTATTGTAATCCAACCAAGTTAGAAAAAACTTCCAACATCTTTCTCTAAATCCGGAGTAATTTAATAATAAGATGAGACATCTTTTGGCAACTCATATAGGTAAATATGACTTCTCCTTAGTATCACCACCTCTGGGTCTGGCTCCCAATAAAGGTCGAAACAGTCTGGGTAGGTGGCCCTTTCCTTAATGCATAGCATTATACACATCTGCAGGGAGATGGGCTTTGCATTATGGGAGATACTAATACTAGGAGTGATGAGAGCTTGGTCCACCTTTACCACAAGTTGCCTCAGTCCTGAAGGTACTTCAGGCACAAACTTTGTTTGCTTGCACTTGGATAAAGGATTAAACAAATTTATTATAGTCAAACCAAGTGGAAAAAAACTTCCATGGATTTTATCATGGATTGTATCCATGATTTTATTATGGATTGTATCAGCGAAATATAAGTGTTTCATTAACGCTTATATTTTGCTGATTTTCAACTCAGCATCATCAGAGCACAACACACTTGTATATGTGACAGTGAGTGAGTGAAACAATATAATTGCAAAAGACAAAAGATCTAAAGTCCTATTTTTTGGCGCCCTCTAACGGATAAAAAAAAAAAAAAAAACTATCCAGAAGTTTTTCTTAGGATAACCATCTCCCAAATTTTTGGCAAATTAATGCAACCATAGTTGTTAAGTTTGGGAGAATTCTTCAAAGCCATTGCTGACTCAAAAAATAATCTTTCAGATCTATGATGACTTCTAAATAGCACATTCATTTTCCTCCATCTAATCCTGTGTGAAGGAGTGTCCAAAGCGTGGTCTGCCAGTCTCGGACTTGCCATAGTAATAGTAGCAAATGTATCTTTCATGTTCTTCCAGGCAGATGTTCACTGATCTTCCTGTTTGCCAATAATAGGCCAAGTCACAGTCACAAGGAATCCTTAGGCGAGCAGATCAGAGTTGACAGCTAGACATGAGGTTTGAAAGTGGTGCGAAGGCCATGTTTCAACAATACTTTGGCTATCTTCTCCGATGTAATTCTGATATAGGGAATAGAAATGGTTATGTTGTATTCTTGTGTATTAGGAGAGGGCAGTATTTTATCTATTTTGTAGGGATTGTAGCCTTTGGAACGTATGGTGCAAGTATTGGAATTCACTGGTCAGAGCTGTATCATTAAAACAAATGGGTCTGTGTGTAAGTGTTTTTAAAATGCCATACTGTTAGACTGGATGATGATGTGATTCTTTATGTAGGTATCTTCCTGTGTGTGTAGGCTTTCTGCAAATAGAAAAAGATAGTGATCCATCTGAAAGGTGGGTGACTAATGTGTCAAGAAATGATAAACAGTTATTTGATTCTTTTTCTACTGTGAAGTGAATTTTGGGGTGTTGGTTGTTTAGGTAGGTGACAAAAGCATCCAAAGTGTCTTGTCCATGGGGCCAGATGGCAAACGCATCATCTACATAGCATAACCACACTTGTGGCTTGTATGTAGCTGTGGTAAGTACTTTGTTTTCAAAGTGTTCCATGTAAAAATTTGCTAACGGGGGAGAGAGGGGGGAACCCATAGCAGTACCATTAATCTGTTTGTAGAATTTTCCACCCCATGTAAAGTAACCTGCATTCATGGTAAATTGAAATAATTCAAAAATATCAGGGGGAAATTTAGATATGATTAAATCAAGAGTGTCTATAAGTGATACATTGATAAATAAGGAGGTGACATCGAAACTAACCATTATGTCTGAATCTTCTAGGATAAGATTTTTAACCAGTGTTTAGAAATGGAATGAATTTTTTACAAAAGTAGAGGAGTTGCCAGTAAGGGGGGCAAGTGACTTGGCTAAATGCTGGGCCAGTTTATATGTGGGACTATCTATGCTATCAACTATGGGGCGTAGGTGGATATTAGTTTTGTGGATTTTTGGTAATCCATAAATACAGGGTGGTTTAACATGAATTGGTTTTATTTTCCTGATGATTTCTTTGGGCCATGATGTCACTTTTTTTCAATAATTTTTGGACTTTTTTCTTTTGAGACATCATAGGGTCTCGATGTATAATTTGATATGCGGAACTGTCAATTATGAGATCTTGTATTTTTCTGTTGATTTATGATAACTGTTGAATTTCCTTTATCGGCTTTTGTAATAATAATATTTTTATTATTATATAACTTTTTTAGGGCAGTTATCTGCTTACGTGGCATATTGCTTTTTGGAGGCTTAGATTTGTTTAGAATACTTGCTATATCTAGTCCCACGTTATTGGCCATTGCTGGGGGAAGATCATGGATACCCTGTTCTACTTTCATCATAATTTCTAGTTTAGGAATTTGTTTTGGCGTTGTTAAATATTTGCTCTTCCTTAAATAATTTCACGTCCTTTGTGAATTTACCATCTCTACAATAACTACAAGACTTACAAAATTTCCTTGTAATTGTATCACTTCTTACGTGTTCATTCTATAAGGAAAGCAAATTCTATATCTCTGGCCGATTCCTAATTTTACTCACGTGCTTACCCTGACTATTAAAGGTTATTCCTTGCTAAAAGAAATGAATCATCTAATTTCTTCCTGGGGCTGTCTCCTCTTCAGATATCGAAAAATTTATTTTTTAAAGCTGCGCCAGCCAATATCTTAGAATAGAGGGGACTCTTTTCCAGACCTTTGGTGCACATAGGTGAATAAATTTAGTGCTTAAACTCATAAATTAAATGCTCTACTGTGGCTAAGTTAATTCTGGTTTGCAGTCGTACCTCTATAACATGTTATTCCTTTCTTTCAATCCCCCCCCCCACTATGATTCAGATTAATGAGTGGTAGTTTTGGTTCATATCACAGGCAAAACACAGGTATAAAAGAAAAAACATATTTATTGGAATCTAAAGACATAATATACACTTAGACCAATCTCCCTTTCAATTATTTCAAGGACATGCTAAATCAAACTTTTTCAAACTGATTAATACTCTAATACATGAACAAAAAATCCTTCTTTTGAGTTAGAGACTTAACACACATAATATACACATTATACACTTCTACTCAATTTTCTACCTACTATTTTAGTCTTGCATATTAATCTAGTCACAATCATCTATAATCATTCCTAACAATTTGTCTTATAGATATCAGCCACTGCTAAATAATCACTTAAATTTCTCAAATACTGTCCATACTCGATTAATACACTACAATGATCTTTCCCTTTTTCCGACTGGGTAATTATACAACAAAATCTGTACTTTACCATTTCTTGGGGCAGGATCTCCAGGTCCATCTGAACTGTCCTTTGTTTGAATTACCTTTCGATATGTCCATAAGCCCGTGTCCACGTGGTGGGTCACTATGGTCATCAGATTAAACTATGTTTACGAGAATGTCTACGAGATTAAACTATGGTCTACACCTAGCGTTTTTCCCTCATCTATTCTCGATCTGATTCGAGCCATCCTCATTTCTAGCTACCGGTTCATAATATATGTCTGCGATATTATTTCGTCGGAACTTTCAGAGAAGGCAGCATATGCCAACATCTTACGCTTTAGTACCGGCAGAAATTCAGACATCGAAGGGAAAGATACACTCTCTGATATCGAACTATCACCAAGAAACACCATCAGGAACCACCGGTTCCTGATGATGAATCACACGAGAGAAGTCAAATCATCATACAGCAAAACAGGCAAAAAAAGCCTTGAGAAAGGGGTGCAAACCCTTTTTATTCTCTCTTCACTTCCCCCCTTTTTAACACCCTTTTACTAGTTGCGATAATGCCCTCTTACTACTTTCTGTGATCTTATCTTTTCCCACCCGCTACTTTCTTCGTCCGCAGCAACTTCGGCACATCGCGAGATCATAGCAGCGTCTTCCGGAAACGAATATGCGTCGCTTTCCGAGATTGCCAATGGCTCAGGCCCGCCTGTGACCTTTGGACTAATGTTTACATCTAATTTACTCATTCTTTGTATACATGATGCATTTCATATAATACTAATTTATACACGAAGTTCTTTACATGGTATTACAATTCTACTAAAAGGAGGTAATTCTATTTCTATTTACAGTTAGTACTTTATTTCTTCTGCTCGAGTACGAGTTTTTTCTCTCAACTGATTTTTCTGACTTGTTAAATAATCCTGAATGAATTGTTTCTTTAATAAAGTGCTTCATTCAGGATGTAACAAAGGTTCCCTCTTTCTAGAAAAAAAATTTTTCAAGAAAATTTCTCTTTAGACGTCCCTCAATCCTCTGGGAGTTACTTTTCCTTTCGCCTGTTTTTTTTTTTTTTTTTTTTTGACTTATGCTTAAATAAGAAGGCAGGCTTTGCATCCTTTCTAACTGCCTCTTTAATAAAGTGCTTCATTCAGGATGTAACAGCGTGACGGCAAAGTTATGTCCTAGACTGAGAGCATTTTTGGCTTCTTCAGTGAGTGTTTCCGAGGATAGGTTTACGACCACGTGGTCTCGTTGAAGTTGCAGTCAGGACTTCGTATGTTAGCGCTGCTTTAGGAGTTCATATTTCTTTAGTTGTTTGCTTTTTACTTTTTTTTTTTTTGCTGCAAAGTAAAAACCAAAAACCTAAAGAAATATGAACTCCTACAACAGCGCCAACATACGAAGTCCTGACCGCAACTTCGACGAGACCACATAGTAGTAAACCTATCATCAGAAACACTCACTGAAGAAGACAAGAACGCTCTCAGTCTAGGACATAACTTTGCCGTCACACCCAAACAAATTCCTAAGCTAGAAATTATGATGAAAGCAGAATGGGGTATCAATGATCTTCTGCCAGCAACGGCCAATAACGTGCGACTAGATATGGCAAGAATTCTAAACAAGGCTAAGCCTCCAAAAAGCAATATGCCACGTGAGAAAATAACTGCCCTTAAAAAGTTATATAATAATAAAAATATTATTATTACAAAAGCCGATAAAGGAAATGCAACAGTTATCATGAATCATGAAGAGTATAACAGAAAAATGCAAGATCTCATAATTGACAGTTCCACATATCAAATTATACATCAAGACCCTACGATGTCTCAAAAGAAAAAAGTCCGAAAATTACTGAAAAAAGTGACATCATGGCCCAAAGAAATCATCAGGAAAATAAAACCAATTCATGTTAAACCACCCCGTATTTATGGATTACATTTAGCCAAGTCACTTGCCCCCCTTACTGGCAACTCCTCTACTTTTGTAAAAAATTCAGTCCATTTCAAAACACTGGTTAAAAATCTTATCCTAAAAGATTCAGACATAATGGTTAGTTTCGATGTCACCTCCTTATTTACCAATGTACCACTTACAGACACTCTTGATTTAATCAAATCTAAATTTCCCCTGATATTTTTGAATTATTTCAATTTACCATGAATGCAGGTTACTTTACATGGGGTGGAAAATTCTACAAACAGATTAATGGTATGGCTATGGGTCCTCCCCTCTCTCCCATGTTAGCAAATTTTTACATGGAACACTTTGAAAACAAAGTACTTCATACAAAGTACCACAGCTACATACAAGCCACAACTGTGGTTACACTATGTAGATGATGTGTTTGCCATCTGGCCCCATGGACAAGACACTTTGGATGTTTTTGTCAGCTACCTAAACAGCCAACACCCCAAAATTCACTTCACAGTAGAAAAAGAATCAAATAACTGTTTACCGTTTCTTGACACATTAATCACCCGCCTTTCAGATAGATCACTATCTTTTTCTATTTACAGAAAGCCTACACACACAGGAAGATACCTACATAAACAATCACATCATCATCCAGTCCAACAGTGCGGCATTTAAAAAACACTTACACACTCACCCATTTGTTTTAACGATACAGCTCTGACCAGTGAACTCCAATACTTGCGCCATACGTTCTTAGCCAATGGCTACAATCACTACAAAATAGATGAAATACTACATGTGCCCATTACTGTGCCCTCCCCTAATACACAAGAATACAACATGACCATTTCTATTCCCTATATCAGAGGTGCATCGGAAAAGATAGCCAAAGTATTGTTGAAACATGGCCCTCCCACCACTTTCAAACCTCATGTCAAGCTGGCAACTCTGATCTGCTCGCCTAAGGATAAACTTCGCCCTTTAGCACACCCAGGAGTGTATCAAGTTCCTTGTGACCGTGACTTGGCCTATTATGGGCAAACAGGGTCAGTGAACATCTGCCTGGAAGAACATGAAAGATACATTCACTACTATTACTAATGCAAGTCAGGAATACCACGCTTTGGGCACTCCTTCACACAGAATTAGATGGAGGAAAACGAATGTGCTATTTATGAGTCGTCATAGATCTGAAAGATTAATTTTTGGGTCAGCAATGGCTTTGAAGGATTCTCCCAACCTTAACAAATATGGTTGCATTAATTTGCCAAAAATCTGGGAGATGGTTATCCTAAGAAAAACTCCTGGATAGTGTTTTTTTTTTTTTTCCCGTTAGAGGGCACCAAAAAATAGGACTTTAGATCTTTTGTCTTTTGTAATTATATTGTTTCACTCACTCACTGTCGCGTATACAAGTGTGTTGTGCTCTGATGATGCCGAGTTGAAAATCAGCGAAACATAAGCGTTAATAAAACATCTTTGTGATAAAAGTGTTGTTAATACCATGAAAAATAAGTCATGAATAACCATCAACACCTAAGCTTATCTGTTAAATGTGATTAAAGCAATTTGGTATGAGGGATTCTAGCAGATGCAGTGTGTGTGCCAGAAGTGTTATGTGAGTTAATGTGAGAAGTATGCATCCCAAAAGGCAGATAGTGGTGTAATGAATGGTTATGAATAAAAAGGTGTGAAATCAGACTGTAGTTCTGCTTCACTTTGTTGTAGTGTACAATGTAGTGAACTTTGTTGTTCACTACAACAAAGTGAAGTGCATTGCAAAATGAAGTGAAGTGTAAATTTCTGACAGAGGAAAACTAGTTCGCTTGACGTAAAACAGTCTAATTTTAAATCAAGTGTAACTTTCTCATCTACAGTCTTGGGTGCTCTATCATTAAGGAATTTAAAGAATTATGGATATAGGTAATACTCTCTTTAAAAAAATGAAGCAAATGTAAGTGGACTTGGAGATCACTAAATGGAGAAGTTTTTGATCAAACTGATTATATGGTGAACAACATGGTAATATTAGAAAGTGTATCTGTTATCAACTATTTTAACTATGATAGTGATCACAGGCCTAAAAGCAAGGATAAAAATAGACATCAAGAGAGAGACAATACTGAAACTGGTAATGAAATAGCCCACAACAAAAAGTGAGGAGATAGTAAACCATAAAGAAAAGTTTAAGGAAATAAGGGAAAGAAAGCTTAAAGAAAGAGACATGGGGAAAAAAAAAAAACTTATTGGCAATCTAATCAAATAAAAGAGAAGAAATAAGGAAAAGGAAACAAAGAAGTAGCACAGACACGATATAGAACTTGTAGACATGTGAAAGATAGATAGAAAAGAAATCAGATATACATCAGAAAATTAGAACAATGTAAAACATAATAGAAAACAATAAAAAAAAATCACTGAAAATGATCAAACAAGAGCCTATTCAGAATGCAAAATGATCCCTAAAACTGAAACATAAAGTACAGAGAAGGGAAAGAAAAAAAAAAAAAAGGAAATATACAGCGATTTTTATCAGCACCTACACAAGTGCAAAGAAACAGACAAATCCTTAATGACATTTAGATGAGATAGACTGAATATATAGTCTTCCACTCATGACATATTACTTAAGACAATCATTTAACACATTTGCCAAATGTGAAAAGTTTTTAACCTTGGGTATAATATATTACAGATACCAAGTAATTTTATAACCTTGGTTTTAATCTTTTTTCTCAAGTACGCAAACAGACAAGTCAGTCAAGTTTGCGCAAGAACGTAGTTCAAGACTTATGGTGGGTGGTGCAACACCAAGGCAATGCACCATCAAGAATTGCCTCAGTGTTGCACCACCACCACCACCATAAGTCTTGAACCACGTTCAGCTGCAAACTTGACTTACTTGTCTGTTTGCTTACTTGGGAAAAATGATTAAAACCAAGGTTATAAAATTACTTGGTATCTTTAACACATACCTTGGGTATAATACCCAAAGTAAAAAACTTTTCACATCTTTCTCTCATCCAGAGATTCTTAATTAATAAGGTTAAAGCACCTTGTGGCAACTTACATGGGTAAAATTGATAAGCTCTGTATTACTTAAACCTTGGCATTTCAGGGTCTGCCTACTCACTGATGAGATCTCAATAAAGGTTGAAACCGGTCTGGGTAGTGACCCCCACCCATAATGTATAACATTATACATCTCCTAGGTGATGTGTTTTACATTTATGGGAAATACTAAGGAAAGTGATTAGAATTTAATCCATCTTTACCACGAGTTGTTGATGTTATACCACCATCATAAGTCTTGAACCACATTCAGGCGCAAACTTGACTTGCTTGTCTGTTTGCTTACTTGGGAAAAAGGATTAAAACCAAGGTTATAAAATTACTTGGTACCTTTAATATACATTCACCAAATACTACCACACTCCTGCTTCTCATGAACCAAGATGTAATTGCTGTCTTCTCATGAACCAAGATGTAATTGCTGTCTTCTCATGAACCAAGATGTAATTGCTGTCTTCTCATGGATCAAGATGTTATTGTCATGGCTATCTGCTGCCACTGAAAGTGAGAAAACTTTCAGAGGGTTTTGAAAGGAATACAGTACCTCATAGTGCAATATGACAGCAAAGTGTATAAATGGTGTCTGGAAGAAGCTGCTGAAAATACCTGTTCACACATTTACAGAATTCAACAAAGTATTAGAAGAGACTGGGGACAATACAATGTGTTAGCTAAAGAGGTGAGAGTAAATATGTAGAACATTTCTTGGAAGCTGTGAAGAATAGCTCTCAGATGAAGATCTTAGAGGAGGTACAGAACTAGAGGTACAGAGATGTTGCAAAAGAAGAGGAGGAAAAAAAAAAGATAGGAAGCTAAATCCCCCCAAAAAATGTGCAGCAAAAAACTGGCAGAGGCATTTGCCAATAATTGCATTTGTTATAATTAATAAGTCAATTCAGTTCTTTGAGGAAATGAATCCCAACATGGAAGATTTAGCAAGTAGAAGAATGATGCAAACTGCAATTGCTTGCTACAGAGAAATTTATACAGAAAAGGAAAGGAAACCTGTGCACACTAAGTTGGATACAAATTCTTAAAGATGCCTATTCATGCTATCATGCTGTGAAGATGAGCTTATAGCTTCCACAAGTTGTGTGTGTGGTGAACCATTCTCAGAATGGTTTGTTGCAATTACCGAATTTGAAGAATTTCAAGTTGATTTCCTAGCTTCCTCTGTCTCTTCTGATGAACTGTCTAATTAATAAAGCAGCAACTTTGAAGAATGCTCTTGTTCCATGTCTTTCAATCTCATTATTTTACTAGTAAGTACATAGAAACATTATGTACATGTTTAGAACAGACTGCTTTCAGTATTTATACAGTAACCTATAAATGTTATTTGTACAGGTAACTCTCATATAATACGATACTTATACAAAGTGGTCTACAAATTGTAGAAATCCTTGTTTAACGCGGTATTTATACAATGCAGTTTCGATAAAAACACAGTCTACAAATGGTAGTAAACCTTTATCATCATCATCAAATTCCTGCCATGTACCCTCAAGGGGTATACAGGATATCATAGTACTACATGAAAAAAATTACATCATTACTAACTTCCTATCTACAATTTTCCTCCAAATCAGTCTGTTACTTGTCAAGACTCCAACATTATCAGATCTTATATTTCTATCGTCTAAGGCACTTTATCAATCAACCTATATCTTGGTCTTCCTCTGGGTCGTTTTGTTGCAAACCTGGCAGAGAACACTTGTTTTGATAATCTTTCTTCGCCCATTCTGTTTAAGTGACCATACCACCTGAGATTAGCTCTGCTAATGCATTCCTGGATGCTGACAATGTCAAGTTCTTTCCAAATATCCTAGTTTTTAATATGATATTGCCATTGATGCCATCTGTTCACACCTCTAATCTTTCTCAGGACTCTCATATCAGCAGTCTCTAGTCTTTGGTCAAGTGTTTTACTTCTGACCAGCTAGTTCCATAAGATAAAACTGGTTTGAAACTGTCTTGTATACAGCTAATTTAGAGTTCTGACTAATTTCTCTCTTATTCCATATGAATTTATTAAATTGACTTCTATACCAGCTTTGCTGATTCTGTTGTCTATTTCTATATTTAATTTACCATCTTCACTAAAAATCGTGCCTAAGTAGCTGAAATGTTTTACTTGTTCCACAGGGTTCTCCATTGACAACACAGTTGACATTTTCAATGATTCTGCCTATTTTCATTGTCTTTGTCTTTTTAATGCTGACCTTCATACCATATCTATTACAACAGTTATTCAATTTAGTCAGAGAATCTTGCAGACTTGTAGCGGATTTATTTAGAAGTATAACATCGTCTGCATAAAGCAAAGAGCTGACATTAACATCTCGAATTTTGATATCATGTTTAATACCACTTTCCTTCATAATGTGATCCATATAGATAATAACAGAAGGGATAATGTACATCCTTGTCTCACACCAGATTTAACATTAAACCATCTTCCTGTACTTCCTTCAATTCTAACTGCTGACTTACAACTCAAATAAAGACTAAGTATTGCTTGATATAATGCCCCATCGACACCATATAACTGTAGCGTATTGAATAGCTTCTCTCTTGGAACCTTGTCATATGTCTTTTCCAGATCGACAAAACTTAAATACAGATCTTTGTTATATTCCCATGCTTTCTCGACCATTTGTCGTAAAGTGAAGATCTGATCCTGACAGCCTCTATTTGGCCTGAATCCAGCTTGTTCTTCACCAAGCTTTTCTTCCACAACTCTTCTCAACCATTTCTCAAATATACTTACATAGATCTTGCAACACTCAGTAGGGAAATACCTCTGTAATTCTCACATTCAGTTTTATTTCCCTTTTAATATATGGGCACTATGGGAGCTCTACTTCAATCATTAGGAATTCGTCCCTCTGTCCGGGCTTTCTGAACTATGCAGTGCAGCCACTGTAAGACTCTTATACCACAATGCTTCAACTTTTCTGGTCGAATATCATCTACTTCTGCTGCCTTTTTCTACTTCAAGTATGGATATGTATTCCTGACTGCATGCCTGGTCAGTGTTTTTTTACCACTGTGCTGTCATCACTGCTTGTTTCATTTAGCAGTTATTCAAAGTAATTACTCCATACTTCAAGGATATCTTTTTCTCCCGTTTTCATGTCACCTTTATCATCTCTAACTCCTTTTACAGCACTCTTTCCTCCATTCCTAAGCTTCTTCAACAACCTCCAGAATACTTTGCCACCTTCTTGATATTTATTTTCTATATTCTTGCCAAAGTCCTCCCATGACTTTTGTTTAGTTAGCTTTACACAGTGTTTAGCATTCTAGCATTTGTCTCTGTATTCTCTAAGAGCACAAGCTGACTTATTTGCCAGGAACTTTTGATAGGCTTTTTTCTTTTCCTTCACTGCCTCTTTAACTTCCTGTGTCCACTATGGAGTTCTAATTTTTCTATCCTTGCAGACAACTTCACCACAAGCCTCTCTAGCTGAATCAATCAGGGCTTTATTCAAGAATTGCCACTGAATCTCCAGGGTTTGATTCCTGTTCTCAAACTCTTTCATTTTTTCTTCAATAATCTTTGTGTGTTTTAGTCTACAGTTCACATCTGAGAGCTGCTCAACTTTTATTCGCTTTAAAACTTTCTTACATGTTATTCTTTTCAATATGAAATTCAATTTTATCCTGCTCAAGACTAAGTGGTGATCACTTCCAATTTCAAATCCTCTGTACACTCTGGTGTCCTGCACCAGGGAGAAAACATCACTATCAACAATAACATAATCAATGAGACTTTTCTTATACCTTGCCTCTTCTCTCCATGTGAATTTGTGCACATTTTTATGTTGGAACATGGTGTTAGTAATAACCAGTCGATATCCTGACAGAAATCCAACAGATATTTGCCATTATTATTAGCTTTGCTCTTTTCTCCAAATTTTCCCAAAATATTTTTGCATGTCTGATAATCATTTCCTACTCTGCTATTGAGATCCCCCAACAAGGACCAACTTTTCCTTTGTCATTGTATCAGTTACTTTTTGTAAAGCCTCAAAAAATGCCTCCACCTCTACCTTAGTAGAACCTTCTGTGGGACCACAAATAAGTCTCATTGTCCAGTTCCCCATTCTCATATATGCCTACATTACTCTACTTGGTACTGACTGCCATTCAAGAAGATTAGCCTCGTATTTTGTGTTGAATACTATGGCTACTCCTTCTTTTCCTTGATTGTCATTGCCTGAATATAACATTTTGCATTTATTGCTCAGAAAGATCTTGCCAGTTTTTGTCTTTTTCGTTTCGGTCACCCCCTATTATGTCGATCTGGTACTTATCTAATTCCTTAGCTAGTTCCATTTCTTTTCCATTCAAGCTCTTATGTGGGATTTAGCTGACCAAATTGTATTCTTATTGGTTAAACCAAAATAAAAAATAAAAAAGCAACCCTTTATCGTTTCATATCTTTTTCACCACGTGACTTAAAAATTAAATTTTATCTTCGTTAAATTTGCATCTGCCTGTATTGCGCATGTAGTTATAAGTAGCGAATTTATATTAGGGGAAATACCCTTTAGTACGCATGTATGTCAATTGTTTACTATATAAAGTGTTTATTGTTGAAAGTTCCTTTTCTGCCAGGAAAGAGCATTAAAAATCATAATTGTGTTAATCTCACAAGCTGATCACTTTATTTTCTAGTGAGTTACATACAATGTGTAATGCTTTTTTTTTATGGAAATATTTTATTTTTATAGTAATGGCCATTTAGAGAGCTTCTGGGATATGGTTGAAAACAAAATTAGTGAATTAATTGATGGGTAAATCAATTAACTCACTAATTTTGATTTAAATGAGAAGGAACAGGTACAATTAATAGATGACGTTGAACTAAATAGTGGGGGGGAAAGTTCTGCCGAAGATTCTGATTGCGATGAATCCGTTAAAGAATTCAGTTTAAAGGAATTAGCAGAAGGATTGAACTTGGCAAGAAAGTTAGGAAGTTATTTTACGGATAATGATCCCTCAATAGAGCGCTCTGGAAAATTCACTAGACAACTGGATTTTGTTTAGCTCCATATTATAAACTTAATAAAAAAATTGAAGCATGTCTTACTGACTTCTTGATAACTAAACCAGCTGAAGTATGCAATGAGAATTATACAAATGATGTCTAAGAGATTTCAAGTGTTCATGACGTCCAGCCACTCATAAATAAAGGACATCTACGAAATATTCGTTTTGAAGACCGTGATGATGATTTAATTATGCACTTTATTTAATTGTGCCTAAAACATTTATGTATTATGGGCAATGAAGTTTATGTACAATTTGAAATTTTTATAATTTTATACTATGTATTTCATAGTTTGTTTTCTTAACTCACATGAATTACCTGAATTAAATAAAATTTTTTTTTTGTGGGATATGTCATTGTTGGTTATATAATTTAAAAAAAAAAAGATTTTAGAACATAACCCTACTTTTCCTATGTGATCTGAGTCTCACATAATGCGATTTATATAACGTGACATTTCTGTGGAACCTAACTTCTGTGTTATACGAGGGTTACCTGTATTGTATTATTTCGCTATAAACAAAGAGTAAAATTTGTTAAAAATATAACAAAACAGACATACACATTTTTGCATTCAGGCATGTTAATACATCTTTATGTTTTATATAGTGATTTTCATCTTATGATGGGATAGTTGGAATAGAACTCATCATAAGTGAAGGGGATGTATACAGATTATATACCATTAGACATATTTCAGATTTTTGATAGCTTTTTATATCTTAAGTACAGATATATACTCATCATTGCATTCCCCTTTCCTATTGTTCACCACTCTTCTGTCACTTTGTTGCATTCAGTAATCTTTCAAAGCAATTACTCCAGACAAGAATAGCTTTATCTTTAGCTTTGATGTCACCTTAATCATCTCTAATTACTTTTACAACCACTTTCCTCCATTTCTAAGCTTTTTCAGTAGCTTCCAGAACATTCTGCCACATTCCATGAATTTATCTTCCATGTTCTTACCAAAAGTCTTCATAGCAACTTAAGTTGCTATGAACTTTCAACATGCTTTCTTCTTTTCCATGACTGTTTGCTTCTTTCACTACTTGCATCCACTATGGAGTTCTGATTTTTCTATTCTTGCAGGCAACTTCAGCACATACTTCCCTGGCTGATTAATTCAGTCAGGGAAGTATGTGTATAAACTTAAATATAAAGAGCTAATAAGCTTAATTTCGGCAATATAAACATTATTTAAATTAAGGGGATATTAAATCCCACATTGTTTTAAAACCGAATAAGAAACTCAAAGATTGGAATCAGAGAGTTTCGTGCAGAATATAGTAAACTATAAAGTATCGGCGATCACTAGCGTGAGCTAATGCAAGTGACCCTAGTACGTAGTGCAATACCGGACAACTTGTAGCAAAGGTGGTAAAGTTCTGATCGCTATTCTTAGGTATTATCCATAATGTAAAAACACATTTCCTAGGAAATGTATGCTGTTATTACATTATGGTGGGAGGTCACCACCCAGACCAGTTTCAGCCTTTATTGAGGCTTCATCAGTGAGTAGCTAGACCAAATTAATACCAAAGTGTATAGAAAAAAGAACTTATACACATGTGGGATTTAACAATGTGGGATTTAATATCCCCTTAATTTAAGTAATGTGTATAAACTTTCTTACACACTTTTCTTTTAAATATGATATTCAATTTTTATCCTGCTCATAAATAATTAAATCCTCTGTATTCTTGTGTCGTGAACTAGCATGAAGAGATCACTATTACCATTTCTATTAGCTTTGCCATTTTTATTAGCATAAAATTAACTTTGCCCTTTACTACAAATTGTCCAAGAAATTTCTATATGTCTAGCATTCATTTCTTACTATGGTGTTTAGCTATCCAATAAAGACCAACTTTATCTTTGTGTCAGTTGTTTCTCTAATGACATAAATATTCCTTCAAGTACAATCTTCTATGGGATGATCACACACAAAATACGTCTCATTGTCTAATTCCCCATTTTAATGTTTGCCCACATCACTCTGCTCGATACTGCTGCCTGCAATTCAAGAAGTTCACATTTAATATTGAATACTACAGCTGCTCCTTCCTTTCGCTGATTGTTATTATTGCCTGTATATAATCTGAAATAACCATCTTGTAATGATTATTTCAAAGGATTTCTAAATAACAAATTATGTCAACCTTGTGCTTCCTTAGTTCTTCTGCCAGTTAAACTTCTCTTATGTTGATGCCTGTTATGCTAATGATGCCAATCTTGAATTCTTCTGATGGTGATTTGAAGTTTATTCCGAAGCTTATTTTTCACTGTTCATTCTAATTCCTTGACAAAAACAGTGGGGGGCTTGTATAATCAGGCAATGCCTCATCTGGGATGAAATCTGATCATTCTTTGTACCATCGTTTTGCATTTTTGTTTACACCAATTTGGTTGGTTAAATCCCAAACTATAACAGTCCATCTTTGTTCAGTATCCAGGTAGACACCTACTAATTAGGTCAGAACTTTGGCTCTTAAGTGACCCTTAATCCATAAATATACCAAGAAGCTAGTATAATAATATATATATATATATTTTTATAAATATTACTTTATGCAGATAGAATTAACTGTTCTATTATAGCATTAACATTAATGACCAGAAATCTAAAATCATGTTACTTGGCTCTAAGAGACCGTAAAGTAGTGCATAATGGGAATATAAATTATAATACTGAAACAAGTTAATTAATATCAAATGAAAAATTTTATGCATGTTTTATCTGTATAGATTAAAAACTCTACACTGATTTTGAAAAATAATTCTGAATGAGTGAAGATAAAATAATAAGATGTGAAATATATATATATATATATATATATTGAATGACATAAAAATATTGAATGACATAAACCGAGAAAAAAGCAAAAAGGTTTAATGGAATCACACGACTAGTTTCGGCTTTTTTACAGCCTTCTTCAGGTGTTTTTATAAAAGAAAAGAAAAAACATTAAACATTGAAGATAAAAAACCATGAACAGCACAGGAAAGTCACTATACATATTTAACATGAAAACGTTGTAGGTAACGTATTCAAAGCTGTTCCTTCGTTGGCCACAATGTTGGGCGAGTGCATGCATATAGCATCTCATGTGCGCCAGTATTTGATCATAGCAGAATGACAGTCTGGGAGGTTATAGCTTAAATTATTATTTAAATGTACAGGGGTGAGGATTCTACAATTTTTCTCTCCAATTCATCATGGCAATGGAAAATGTTAGATCTATCCCAGAGGATTGTATGACTATAGTTTTCATCATCAGAATCGGCCGAAAAAAGGATATGGCTGGATAAAGCACTGGCACATATTCTCTTGTAAGCTATGTCCCTCCTGTGCTCCTCCATACCAATTCAACAGACTTATCTGTCTGGCCAAAGTAAGGAATGTCACAGTCACACCATATCTTAAACACACCGGGATATTTTAGATTGTGATGGCTAGGCTTTGGACGGCTCACTAGAGAGCAGATCTTAGGAAGCAGAGTAAATAAAGTTCTAATGTTATATTTTTTGAGAACCTTGGCTAATTTTTGAGAAACTGTGCTTATGTATGGAATAGATATATTGCCTTTAACATTATTCATTTCTTCAGTATGGCGACTAGAAGGATTAAAAAGGAATTTTTTAATAATTTTTTGAGAATAACCATTCAGTCTGAAAGTAGATTGATTTCTTTGCAAAGTTCATCTGGGTCTTCAAGAAGAGAGCGAGCTCTATGTCCCAAAGTAGAAATAATTCCAAGTTTCTGAGGACGGAAATGATGGGACTGACTATGGAGATATCTATTGGTGTGTGTAGATTTTCTGTGCATAGAAATTTTAAGTTTTTCAGAAGAACGGGTCAGTTTCAAGAAAATCAGGGAACCATTAGTTTTAAACTCACCGTGAATTGGATATTCGGGTGTTGACTATTGAGATGTTCAAGGAAATCCAGGAGAGAATCACGTCCATGGCTCCAAATGAGAAAAATGTCGTCCACATATTGTTTCCAAATTCTAGGTGCTAAGGAATAGGAAGAGATAGCTTTAACTTCAAAATCCTCCAAATAAATGTTGGCAAGTACAGGAGATAAAGGATTACCCATTGCTAGACCATGATTTTGCTTGTAGATGGTGTCTTGAAATCTAAAGTATCCAGACTTGATGCAATGAGTAAGTAAGGCTAACATTTTTTTGGATAACTTATCTTTGAGTAGTGTCAGGACTTTGTCTTAAGAACATTTGTGAACAAGGATACTATATCAAATCTAGCCATGATTTCATTTTCTTTAACAGTAATATCCTTAATGTATGATATAAAATCCACAGAGTAGATGTTGTATCATATAAATAAAATCATATTTTTGTATCATATAAATAAAAGACGAAGACTCGGGAGAAAAACATTTGAAGTATTTTGTGAGATGTTTTTTTTTCGGCCAATTCTGATGATGAAAACTAGAGTCATACAATCCTTTGGGATAGATCTAACAACATTTTCCGTTGCCATGACGAATTGGAGAGAAAAATTGTAGAATCTAGAGAAATCATCCTCAACCCTGTACATTTCAATAATAATTTAAGCTATAACCTCCCAGACTGTCATTCTACTGTGATCAAATACTGGTGCTCACGAGATGCTATACGCATGCACTCACCCAACAATGTGGCCAACGAAGGAACAGCTTTGAATAAGTTAACTACGTTTTCACGTTAAATATGTATAACGACTTTCCTGTGCTGTTCACGGTTTTTTATCTTCAATGTTTAATGTTTTTTCTTTTCTTTTATAAAAACACCTGAAGGCTGTAAAAGCCGAAACTAGTCATGTGATACTATTAAACCTTTTTCCTTGATTTCTGTCATTCAATATTTTAAAAAAAATATGTTTAACAACCGAGTAAATGAACCTCCATGCATGCGCACACACACACACACACACACACACACACACACACACACACACACACACACACACACACATACAGGGTGTTCGGGATAAATTTGACATATTTATAATTAATTATATTTTTCCGTAAGTTACATGTATTAACACACACTTCTCTTCATTTAAAAGTTTGGACCCTTCTTCATTCATATACAAGATGTCAGAAAGGATGGATAGCTGGAACCCACCTGAATCATGGAAGAGAATAACTTGTATCATGATGATTCGTGCCCGCCATCAAAATAAGGATATTACGACTGCTGCCCAATGCTCCCTGAATACAGTAAAAACAATCAGGCATGACTTGCAATGGTGACTACGAGGATGTAGCAAGAAGAAAGATCCCTAGCAGACGATCTGATTGCGTTCGTACAGCAGAATTCCTCGCAAATCTGCAGGAACAGGTGTTGAAGAACCCTGGCATTGGAATTCGGGCTTTGTTCGTGGAGTTGCTAACTGTAGTCAAGCCCTGGATAACAAGGGTAGCCAATGGTAGGCCGTATGTATGGCAGCAGGATTCGGCCCCTTGCCACACCTCTGGGAAAAGTCAAAAATGGTTGTCTGAAAATTTCTACGACTTCACCAGTCCAAATGTTTGCCCTCCAAACTCCCCAGACCTTAACCCCATGGATTATTTTGTATGGGGCGCAGTTGAAAAAGACACCAATCGCACTTCCAGTAATACAAAAGCCCAGTTAATGGATAAAATTAAAACAGTTTTTGCGGCCCTTCCCAGGGAGACTGTAGCATCAGCTTGTTCGAGGTTCCGAAGCAGAATTGAAGCTGTGATCGATGCTAATGGTGGTTATTTTGAGTAAATCTTGTTGATAGTATTGTAATTAACTCTGCCTGTAATGTTTTTTTGTCAATTCATTAAATTTAATAGATACAAAGAAGATTTTCTTTTTCCTTACGAAACTGTCAAATTTATCCCGAACACCCTGTATATATATATATATATATATATATACTGACTATAACCGAGACTAAAATAACAATTAAATTTATTCAAAACGCAACATGTTTCATCGGATTGTCCGACTTCTTCAGGCGTGGGAACATAGAAAGCAAGTAAAGACTATAAGAAACATCGTATCACTATAAAACGACTATTATAAAATCAGTTAGCTTTGAACCGTAGCTAGAGTCCGTGTTGAAGTTCTATTGTTAAGTAGCTGCGTGCGTCTGATTTCACGCGTGTGCCAATATCGGATAGCAGAGCTGAAAGAATCCGGTAGATTATAGCTGAGGTTATTATTTATGTGATGAGGGGTCCATAACAATTTCCTTAGACTCGACTATGCGTCGCTCCACCTCGTCACAGCACATATGAAGGTTTAAGGTTGTTGTCCAGTTTATCTCATGTTGATGGCCTTCATCAGTTGTGTTTACTGAAAACAGTACATGGCTTGACAGGGCACTTGCTCTAGTTCTTTTGTAGGCAATGTCTCTCTGGTGTTCTTCTGGTGTAGACCAGAGAGACATTGCCTACAAAAGAACTAGAGCAAGTGCCCTGTCAAGCCATGTACTGTTTTCAGTAAACACAACTGATGAAGGCCATCAACATGAGATAAACTGGACAACAACCTTAAACCTTCATATGTGCTGTGACGAGGTGGAGCGACGCATAGTCGAGTCTAAGGAAATTGTTATGGACCCCTCATCACATAAATAATAACCTCAGCTATAATCTACCGGACTCTTTCAGCTCTGCTATCCGATATTGGCACACGCGTGAAATCAGATGCACGCAGCTACTTAACAATAGAACTTCAACACGGACTGTAGCTACGGTTCAAAGCTAACTGATTTTATAATAGTCGTTTTATTGTGATACGATGTTTCTTGTAGTGTTTATTTGCTTTCTATGTTCCCACACCTGAAGAAGTCGGACAATCCGATGAAACATTTTGCGTTTTGAATAAATTTAATTGTTATTCTAGTCTCAGTTATAGTCAGCATATATAAATATGATCATATCCCAGTACCGAGTTAATACTACAAATTGATATATATATATATATATATATATATATATATATATATATATATATATGGGGAGAAGGAAAGAGAAATAATGGGTCAGTAATTAACTTTGAAATTTTATGTTACTAGAATTTCTCTTTAATTACTATTTAAAAAATAGTTTTATTATAACAGTGCATACCCTTGTATATTGGTTATGTCTTCTTGTACTCTACACCTTAAATCAGTAAGTTTCTCATCTAATAGTTGAACATCATCATGTGACTTGAGAAATGATTCCAAAGAAGACTGAAATGAACTGGTATCCTTTAATGCGATATTCAGACAAGCTAAAATAAAAGAATATTAAAACTATTAATCTGCAGTACATAATGTATACTGTTCAATAGGGGTCATAGCAGAAGCATTCACGTCATGACCGCTGCAGGCTTGTTTACAAGCCACGAATTCTGCTTCCAGCGATCTACAGTATGGTATAGTGCAATATAGTCTTCTATAGATTTGTACAGTTTTATAATGCAACTAGCATCTTCTTTATCAGAGACACAATGACTAAAACTCAACGGCCCTTATGGGAACCAACCCTGACAATCATCTCACACAATACAGAGGGCCTCTCCTCTGTAAAAGATCTTATTGCAAAAATGTGTAAAGAACAAAAATGTGATATTTTATGTCTATAGGCGACACACAAAGGACCTCAACAATTCAGACCAAAATTGCTGGAATGAAGTTCATAAAAGAAATACCACATGAAAAGTATGGAAGTGCTATCTTCACTTGGCAGGAGCTCCAGGTTATAGGATGCCTAATCACAAACCAAAATAACATAGAAATCCTTGGAATAGATCTGGATAACATCAGTGTTTTCTCAGTATATAAACCACCTAGTATAACCTTTGCCCTTTGCTTTTGAAATGTCCCAGTACTTGACACAAAGGAAATCTGCTATTATTATAGGTGACTTTAACAGTCATAGCACACAATGGAGTTATAGTGAAACAAATGAGGATGGAGAGTTAGTTGAACAGTGGGCTGAAAGTAATCAAATGAATCTTATACACGATCCTAAACAGCCATCATCATTTAACAGTGGAAGATAGGAAAAGAGGTTATAACCCAGACCTTGGATTTGTTAGTAATATACCGTATATTATTGCATATAATGCGATCCATGTATAATGTGAACTAGAAAATTTTGTTTGAAAACTAGCCCTAAAATGCCATGTCCACGTATAATGCGATCTGTTAATCTTGTTCCATAACATTATAATATAATACGAATTAACGAAAGAAATTATTATTATTATTTTAACGGTGTCTCCATGGAGTCAAAAGACTCATCACGGGAGACCTGATATTGACACACTAACCATTATTTACACAATACCTGTCATACCTCTCCTTAAATTCATTCACTGTTGAAGCATTCACAACCACCTCTGGCAAAGCATTCCACCCATTCATAACCCTCCAAGTAAAAAATCTAGTCTTAACACCCTTGTTAACCACACTCTTACACAATCTCAAGGGATGGCCCCTCATTCTCTCACATCCTGCACTGGTCTTAAAAATATCATCAGTATCAATCCTGTAAAATCCCTTTAACAATTTAAATAACTCTATCATATCTCCTCTCCTACGTCTATCGGCTAGTTTTTTGGAGCCCACAGATCATCAATCTATCCTCATAGGGAACATCCCACAGACCTGCAACAATCTTTGTAACCCACCTCTGAATCCTCTCCATCACTTCCGCATCACCAAGAAATTCTGGTGACCAGATCTGTGCACAATAGTCCAAATGCAGCCTTATTAATGCCTTATAGAGTGGAACAATAACTTCCCTATCTTATACACGATCTTATACACGACTGTTAGTGTGTTCCTCAACAACCATGTAATTCGATGTAATGCTTTCGCAATCTTTGCAATATGCCCTTTAAACACTTAAGTTCTCTGTCCACAATAACTTCCAAGTCTCTTGTTTCATCAACTTCCTGCAGTTCAGTTCTGTTAATATAGTAAACAGCATGCAATGTCATCCTCTCGAAGTACATCACCTTACACTTAGCCACGTTGAACTGACAGCCATTTACCTCAGTTCATACCGTCAGCCTATTTAAGTCATCCTGTAAAATATTTACATCATTTGAATTGATTATTGCTCTTCCCAATTTTGCATCATCAGCAAACAAGTGGATATTTCCATTCAAGGTATTTCCAATATCACTGATGTACAAATTAAACAATAGAGAACCAAGCACTGAGCCCTGAGGTACACCACTAGTCACTTGCCTTTTCCTGGACTCAGCTCCTCCGTAAACCACTCTTTGATATCTGTCCACCAGCCATCCTTTAATCCAAATCACCATCTTCGGATCCATACCCATTTGCTCTAATTTATGTAACAGAGTTCCATGTGGAATCCTGTCTAAAGCCTTTGCAAAGTCAAGCAGTATCACTGAGTAAGGATTTCCTTTATCCAACTCCACTGTTACTTTATATAGAAAGTAAGCAAATTACTTAGGCAAGACCTACCCTTCACAAAACCATGTTGGCGCTTATAAAGTATCATATTGCTGTCTACCCAGTCCTGAATTCTAATTTTAACCAATTTCTCCAAAATCTTAACCACCACTCCAGATATACTGATTGGTCTATAATTTGCAACCTCAGTCTTATAGCCTCCCTTGTGCAATGGAACTATTTTCCCCTCTTTCCACTCTATTGGCACTTTACCAGAACTGAGGCTTAAATTAAACATCCTGGTTAGAGGATGTTGCTAATTCTCTTGCACATTCTTGTAACACATGGGCTGATATGCCATCTAACCCAATGGCAGTGTTAGCATTAAAGTTCTTTAATATATTAAGCACCTCAATTTCGTCTATCTCTATACTCTCATCAGTCAATGGCACATTTGACACTGCACTATCACTAAGAAGATGGTACACTTTTGCAAAATATTTATTTTAAAACAAAATACAAGATGAATTAACAAAAGAAATATTTATTTTAAAACAAAATGTCAAAATCCTTTAAATTCTTCTTCTTCATCTTTTGAGTCAAACATTTCATTTATAAATTCCTCTGTAGGGATTGCGTCATCAGTGTAGCAGTTGTCATCATCATCTTCATGCTCTCCAATTTGTTGTGCATCATCCTCGCTTTCGTATATGACGTGATCTTCGGATCCATCCATTGAATTACTTTTCAACGCTCATTTCTTAAATGAGCGTTGAATCATTTCAGATGGTATCGAATCCCATGCTTCATTAACCCATCTGGTGACTAGGGCGATCTCAGGCTTCTGAAAATTCCCATCCTTTGTCATCTTCACCAAACCAGATGACATCCATTTTCTCCATTTTTCAAGTAAGTGATCTTTAAATGGCTTATTCAAGCTGACATCAAGCAGCTGCAAAACAGAAGTTAGACCACCCAGTATGACTGCTAGGTCTGTACGTAGCTCACGTGCTTTCTCTTTGCTTGCCTCTGTTAAATGCGCCCGGAACATATCCCAGACTAGCATGCTTTGTTGACGTAACAAGCTACCTGGACGTATGTTCCATACTTGATCCAGCCACAACTGTACACCTTCTTCATCCATCCAACCTTTCTGATTGGCACGAACAATTACACCTGGTGGAAATTTCATATGCTTCGGAATTTTCTTCCTTTTAAATATCACTGTTGACTTTAATTTAGTTCCATCTGCCATGCATGCTAGAACGGTAAAATGCGTTTTTTCATGTCCCGTTGTTTTTATGAAGACACCCTTTTCACCAACTGAGTTTACTGTTCGATTCCCAGGCATATCAAAGTACATGGGCATCTCATCCATGTTACCAATTTGGGAAAGTTCATATCCATGACACTTCCGTAATTTTATGATAAATTTATGGAAGGACTGCACTTTTTCTTCAAGCTGCTTTGGTGACGTCTGCAAAATTTTTGTTCAGTGTTGTAATGTTAATGCTTTGCGTTCCATAAATCTGTTGCACCATCCAGGCGAAGCAAGAAAAGATGAAATACCTGGTGTGTCCTTGAATTTGCCATTCTTGAGTTGTAGAGCTCGAAAACGAATTGCATTTCTTGTTACTATAATGCCATCTTGTCGTTGCGTCAAAATCCATTCATTTAGCTCTTCTTCGAGTTCTGGAAGGGATGCTACATCTTCACGACGCGCAGGTTTCGTTTTGGGGATTTTTTCAAGACTGTCTTTTTGCTTACGCCAAAGTCTAATATTACTCTCTGCTACACCAAATTCTCTCATAGCAACACCGTTATTATGTTTTTCTGCAAACTGCATGACATGCAATTTAAATCCTGCTTCAAAAGATGAATGTTTATGTTTCTGTTGGCTCATTTTCAGGCTAGGTTTGTTTAATGAATAATATTTAAAATGAACTGTGGTTAAACCGGTATACCTAACTGTGCTCTATCATTCGGCGATGAGGGAGTGCATCATATCTATGCATAATGCCAGTAATGTAAGTAGCTTTATGCACAGATACGATGCACGCTCGGTAACCGAATGAGAGTGGGTCGAGTAGATTTGGTTGCATAGGCATTAGGTAGTATATACTGTGTGTGCAAGTCTAATAAGATGTTATATTTTTTAGGATCTGCATATAATGCGAACCCCTAACTTTAAGTAGTATTTTTACCATAAATTTTTCGCATTATAAGCGATAATATACGGTAATAGTTAATCTGTGCACTAAACAGGTACTTACACCAATCCCAAGTTCACAACACAGATCAAATAATGCTGCAAGTTTTCCCACCAGTCCGACTTAAGAAGATCCCACTTAGAAGATGCTTTAATTTTAAAAAAGCTAATGGGGAACAGTTCTCAAGAGAATTAGACATAAACCTGACCAACATTTCACCCAGACCAGAAAATTACAGAAAGTACATCGATCAAAGCTATTAGAAGGTCTGCTACCAGGCACATCCCATAGAACATGTTACATTCCAGGTTTTACAGAGCACAACACGGAAATATATGAAAGATATTGTGACCTATATATGATAAAGATCCATTTTTATCAGAAACAATTGATGCAAGAGAGGAACTTATAGTAGCACTGTCTGAAAAAAACAGTCAACAATGGGCAGAGAAAATTAAAAGCTTAGTCGCAGGAAAGTTTACAAGTCTCTCAAACACAGTAGCAGGAAAGCCTGGCTCTTACTCAAAAAATTATCTGGTGACCCCACAACAGCAGCAACCAAAGTTAATATAAATGCAAACCAAATTAAAACTCAGCTATCTCTGAATGGTAAACCAAGTACTGAAGGAAAAATACCTAAAGATTATATTAAAAAACTTAGAGATTCAGAAAATAATCTCTTCAAAGCACTATTTACTAAAGAGGAACTAAAAAGCCAGCCTGGCTGACCGAGTGGTTAGTGTATCCGCACTCCAGCCAAAAGGCTGCAAGTTCGAATCCTGTCATTTGCATGGATGTTTGCGATTGTCTGTGGAAATACCAGTGGTGGCAGCGGTAGATGGAGTTGGTGGATTGAGTTGGTACCCTCTCTCAATGTATCTATGGACTCCCTGAGTGTGAAATAATAATAGAAAAGGCAACATAGTGGTTGTTAGAATTTTTCAACTTTTGTTGGAAATTTGTTAAAATACCCAGCATATGGAGGCAAACGAAAGTAATACCTATCCTGAAACCGGGTAAACCTGCGCTCTCCTATGCACAACACTGAAACTGTATGAGAGGTTAATCTTGAACAGACTAAGTCCAGAAATAGAGAAAGTTCTGATAAAAGAACAGGAAGGATTTAGACCAGGAAGATCATGCACTGGACAAGTATTAAACTTAACACAGTTTATTAAGGACGGGGCTTTGAAAGGGGGTTAGCAACAGGAGCTGTATTTATAGATTTGACAGCAGCATATGACACACTAAATCTTAGAAAGCTTATAGTCAAAATTTACAGCATGACAAACAGCTATTGGTTAGTGGAGATATTTAGGTCGCTGTTGTTCAGCAGGAGATTCTTTGCTGATTTTCAAGGAAAAAAAAGAGCATATGGCATATTCAGAAAAATGGTCTACCTCAGGGAAGTGTGCTATCTCCCCTCCTCTTCAATATATATACTAATGACCAACCTATAAACCCACGGTCAAGAACTTTCTTATATGCAGATGACCGGGCAATAGCTTATCAAGCAAAATCCTTTGATGACATTGAGAAGCAGCTCATACAAGAACTAGAAACCCTTACAGTTTACCATAAAGAAAACCAACTGAAACCAAATCCCAGTAAAACCCAAATGTGTCTTTTCCATCTCAATAATAGGGAGGCAAGGAGAGAGTTGAATATAGAATGGAATGGTGAGAAACTGGTCAATTATCCAAATCCAACTTACCTAGGCGTTACACTAGATAGGACCCTAAATTATAAGCGACACATAGAGAAGACAGCAGCAGAAACTCAAACACGTAATAATCCACAAGTACTGCACACCTCTGCACTGGTACTCTGCTTTTTGACAGCCGCATATGCTAGCCCTGTTTGGGAAAGATTATCACATGTCAAAATTATTGAAAAGGTTCTTAATGAAACATGTCGGCACATTACCGGCTGCCTTAAGCCTACAAAAATCCATCTATACTCACTGTCTGGTATTGCACCTCCTCACATCATGAAGGACTACACAGAGTACATGAGCAGAAACAACTAAATGATGAATGTAATAAGAGACAGTACATAAGAAGCTAAGATCAAGGACAAGTTTTATTCACTCAGTGGAACCATTGGTTGATTCCATAAAAGCTACAAGGTCAACAATGTGGCAAGAACAATCTCCAGAGGCTCTGAACTTAAACGAATCTCTTCCTACTGGCTTACATCTTGACTGGAAAAGATGGAAGACATTGAATAGACTTCATTCTGGAATGGGCAGATCAAAGCAGAATATAGCCAGATGGGGCTACACAGACAATAACAGTTGCTCATGTGGTGAAACACAAACCATGGATCATCTTCTGCAACGCTGCTTAATAGACATTAATAATATATGTACCCAAGAAAAGTTAATACAGTGTAATGAAACAGCTTTAAAGTATATTAGTCACTGCATGAGTGAAATTTGACTCAAAATTTTTATGTTTTTACTTAATATTTCACGCAAGTGACATTTTTGTCTTTTAATCCCAATTCTTTTAATGTCTATTTCTTTAAATGTATGCTTTTAATCATTTATATGTATGCTCTTACATTTTCTGTAGTTCAAACACGAAATAGATTTGTGGACTATAACAAGCATATAACAGTATACATTGGAATGCATATATATATATATATATATCCCTAAAACATTGAAAAAACATCTAGAAGCACTCGAGTTAGATGGATTAAAAATTGGGCAGCTGCAAAAGGCCACTTTGTTCGGCACAGCTTTCATTTTCAGAAAGTATTTCCACAACTCATAGGCCCTTGGGTAGGGCCCGAATTAGTGGAATATAACCAGCCTTTTCTTAAGACTGAGGAAGCAAATCAAGCTTTGATGAATATTGTATATATATATATATATATATATGGCATGTCATATATATACTGTATTATATATATTATATATATATGGCATGGCATGTCATTATATATATATATACTGTATTATATATATTATATATATATGGCATGGCATGTCATTATATATATATATATATATGACAATTATACAAATATGACATGCCTTTGTAGCTGCCACATTCTCTGCAAGGTACATTTCCTACAGGAACAATCATCAATGTTTTTAAATAAAATCTAGATTCTCCAATATGCTCTCTGACTCTGTTGAATCTAACATTTGAAAAGGTCATTAGAGAACCTAAATGAATAAGGAAGAATGGAAATGAAAGGAACAACACTCTAATGACTTATGCTGGTGACATCATAATTACTGAAGACTCACTCTCTCTCCATGGAATGTTATACAAACTATGTCTAATTTAATTAAGACAAGTAAGCCTATGATTTCGGTCATAAATGAGTCATTATATATATATATACTGTATTATATATATTATATATATATGGCATGGCATGTCATTATATATATATATATATATATATATATATATATATATATATGACAATTATACAAATATGACATGCCTTTGTAGCTGCCACATCCTCTGCAAGGTACATTTCCTACAGGAACAATCATCAATGTTTTTAAATAAAATCTAGATTCTCCAATATGCTCTCTGACTCTGTTGAATCTAACATTTGAAAAGGTCATTAGAGAACCTAAATGAATAAGGAAGAATGGAAATGAAAGGAACAACACTCTAATGACTTATGCTGGTGACATCATAATTACTGAAGACTCACTCTCTCTCCATGGAATGTTATACAAACTATGTCTAATTTAATTAAGACAAGTAAGCCTATGATTTCGGTCATAAATGAGAAAGAGACTAAATATATGTGCATTTCAAGGACAATCCAACATGACTGCTGATAATTTTATCTATGAGCAAGTGGATAGTTTTAAATATGTAGGAGTCAACTTTAACAGCTACAACAATATGCATCAAGAGATAGAGGAGAGAACTGAGAAAGCCAATTGTGGATATTTTGCAATCTTACTAATCTTAAAGTCCAGAATATTATCAAGAAAATCCAAAAAAAAAAAAGCTACAAGTTATCTATGTCTACTATTAACCTAAGGCTGTGAAACATGGTCAACAATGAAGGAAGATAACAGAAAATTTATTTTACAGAAAAGTACTAGAAAACATTTTTGGACCCTCTTATAATTATAGACTGAAAACACTGAAATGATATGAATGTAGACATGACGAGGAACTACGATATCTGTTTCAAAGATCTGTTTCATAATGGCAACCAATTATGTCCAATAGTTATCTATGTCCAACTGACATTCTATCATTTATAAAAAAAGTGAGTGGTTTGGTCATGTTTGGAGAGCAGATGGCCAGTTGATCAAACAAGAGCTCACAAATAAAATTGAAGAAAAAACCTTCAGGAAATCTCTGAGCACAACAAATGGATGTGGTTATGAAAGTGTAGAATATCTGTATTAAAATTGAGATATCCCACAAATTAAAAATAAATTAAAATTAAGTTAGTAATAAGGTATTCTATAAAAGTTGTTAGTTAAACATTTGTTTCTGTATGTCACGAGCAAGACGTTATGTCATTTTTGTCTTTGGCTACTGAAGTCTTGCTTAGATGTAAAATAATTTTATTTCAATTAGATATTAAAATGTAATTTAAACATTGTATGAGTTGTCGAGTTTTGAAATGTCTGTGTTATACATAAACATTTACAAAATGTTGTCAATGACAAGGGAAATGAAAGTTACCACTGTAATTCACACTGAGCGAATAATTAAATAAGCTTACCTCTCGGGGGGACCTGTAACCCCTAGAGAGCGTGTCCCATGGGTGGCGGATAGGGGAGCCCACCATGTGTGTGCATGCGCGTGCGTGCATGTGTGTGTATATATATAGTGGAGTGGTCCGAATATACTGAATAAGGACAGACCAACAGGGCCATAAGGGGCAATCATCTTGATTGTAAGGGAAGCGGCACTCCCATGGACCCCTAGCTGGATCTATCCTCTCCTTCTTCTACTTCTTGGATCTATCCTCTCCTTCTGTAAAGTGGATGACAATTTAAACAGGAATTGCATGCGAAAAAGAGACTATGGAAGAGATATAAGGAGACAGGTGAAGAGAAGATGCATGAAGAGTATAAGACACAGGCCAGAAGAGTGACTAGTATGGTAAGGAAGACAAAACTGGAATATGAGAGGAGATTGGCCCAAAGATACAAAGAAAATCCTAGGGAATTTTTTAGATATGTGGCCAGTAGGAGGAAAAATGACTGTGGAAGAATGATACTGTGGAATAAATATGGGAATAGAGTGACTGATGCAGAGGACATAGTGGAGTTGTTCAATGAACACTCTATTGGGATATTTCATCCTGGAGAAGTAGGTTTCTATACTAGAGGGACAGGGCAGCCAGACGTACCCCATTTTGGGGTATAATACCCCCATTTACTGAATTAAATTTATAAAATGCCCCTTTTGTAAAATCTTAAATGGGTTACGAAAATACCCTTTTCGGTGTTTCGACATAATATCCATTTTTCAGTTTTCTGTACTAAATAAATAAATAATGCCTTTACTGCGAATGCCACCAAGTAAGCAAAATGTAAACGCTACAAATCATATAATACCAAGTTAAGTGATTATATAAGAAGAAAATTAGCCACATGTAAATATTTTGTTGAAATGCATTCTCAAAGACTCAAAAAACAACTTTGTATCCTACTCATATAGATCGTTATAGGATATTTATATTATGCTTATTTTCTAATGCTCGGCACCTGTCACAGGCCGAACACAAGGGGAAGTACGGCTCCCACAGTCACTACTTGAGATCTTTTTTATTTCATTGTATTAACGTAAGGCATTAAATTCTATAAATACTACTTTAACCCTTTTCACAGAATGTCTTCTTCATCATCATCAAATATGGAAGAAGAAAAATACAGAGGTTAAATCAAGAGAAAAAAAAGAAGATAAAACATCAGAATTATTTCAACAAGAAGCGGTAGAAAACTTACGCCTGAATAAAAGGAAGAACTGTTGGTAAAGCGAAATGTTTATGGTGCAATTGTGAATTTTCCATAATAAATGGAGGTGTTTATGACCTTAAAAAGCATATGCTAAATAAAAAGCATAAAAAAGGGAAAGTATTAGCTAGCAATCCAACTTTTTCATATTTTATTTCCTCAAAGTCGTCATTAGTTTTGACTGAAGAACAAAAGACTGTTGCCGCGAAGCTACCTTTGCCTATCACACAGTGAAAAGTGCGCATGGCTATCGATCATCGGATTGCATTAGTTCATTATTCAAAACATTATTTAGTGATTCAAAAATCACTTCTCAATTGACATGTGTGCAAACAAAAATATCTAAAATAATAAATGTTTTAGCAAAAGACTGTGTATCTACACTTCTCGAGAATTTAGGATAAAATCGGCCATTTTCAATTGCAACAGATTCATCAAATAAAGGAAACATTAAAATGTTTCCTTTAATATGTAGATATTTTTCTAAATCTAGTGGAGGAGTTCAAACAAAACTTTTGAGTTTCTTTAACAGCCAGTCAGAAACTTCAAAGGATATTTCTTTGCTTACTTCAAAAATTGAAGGAGCTGAATTTAAATTCCAAGAACATTGTTAGTTTGTGCAGTGATAACGCTAATATAAATTTTGGTATTAATCAGAGTGCATTTACAGAATTAAAGAAATTTAATAAGGATTTAATAGATATGGGGTGTCTTTGCCATGTCTTACACAATGCAACAAGAAAAGCTACAAGCTGTTTAGAAGTTGATATAGAATGTGTAATTTTAAAAACATATAATGAATTTAGTTTACATAGTAAAAGGTTAGAAAATTTAAAAGAACATTATGAATTTTGCGACCTAGAATATTCAGATCTAATGTGTCATGTTCCTACAAGATGGCTGTCACTCCTTCCAGCAGTAGATAGGCTAAATAAAAATTTTGAGCCAGTGAAAAACTATTTTCTATCTTTGAAAAGATGTCCACCTATTTTACAAGATTTTTTTTCGAACGAATTAGCTGAAGCCTATCTTTCTTTCTTTTCAAATGCAGCAACCGGTGTCCAAAACGTAATTTGTAATCTAGAGCAGGATGGTCCAATTATAATAGAGCTATTTAACCTAATGGCCAATCTAAGAAACTCTCTACTTTCTAAATTAAATGATCATTTTTATGGATTCGTTGCTATACAAAAATTGAAATCTTGTCGCAAACCAGTGGAGATAAATTTGTTTAAGAAAAGGGCAGACGATTTGCTGAATACTTTAATTCGGTATATTGAAAAAAGATTTAGTTTTGAAAATAATAAGCATGAGTATCTTAATATATTCAAATTACATGATGTGGCACTTTTTGTTCTTTTCTTAAAAGTTATAGATTCCACAATTCTTCTCAACTGTTTCTCAAGTATACTTGCATAGATCTTGCCAGGAACACTCAGTAGGGAAATACCTCTGTAATTCTCACATTCAGTTTTATTTCCCTTTTTATATATATGTACTATGAGAACTCTACTCCAATCATCGGGAATTCGTCCCTCTGTACAAGCTTTCTGAACTATGCAGTGCAGCCACTGTAAGACTCTTATACCACAATGCTTCAGCATTTCTGGTCGAATATCATCTACTCCTGCTGCCTTTCCACATTTCAAGCCTTTCGTGGCTTTTTCTTTTTCAAGTATGGATATGTATTCCTGACTGCATGCCTGATCAGTGTTTTTTACCACTGTGCTGTCATCACTGCTTGTTTCATTTAGCAGTTATTCAAAGTAATTACTCCATACTTCAAGGATATCTTTTTCTCCCATTTTCATGTCACCTTTATCACCTCTATCTCCTTTTACAGCACTCTTTCCTCCATTTCTAAGCTTCTTCAACAACTTCCATTATATTTTGCCACCTTCTTGATATTTATTTTCTATGCTCTGGCCAAAGTCCTTCTATGACTTTTGTTTAGCTAGTTTTACACACAGTTTAACTTTCTTACATTTGTCTCTGTATTCTCTAAGAGCACAAGCTGACTTATTTGCCAGGAACTTTTGATAGGCTTTTTTCTTTTCCTTCACTGCCTCTTTAACTTCCTGTGTCCACCAGGGAGTTCTGATTTTTTTATCCTTGCAGACAACCTCACCACATGCCTCTCTGGCAGAATCGATCAATGTTTTCTTCAGAGATTGCCACTGAATCTCCAAGGTTTGATTGCTGTTCTCAAACTCTTTCATTTTTTTTTCAATAATCTTTGTGTATTTTAGTCTACACTTCACATCTGAGAGCTGCTCAACTTTTATTCGCTTTAAAACTTTCTTACATGTTATTCTTTTCAATATGAAATTCAATTTTATCCTGCTCAAGACTAAATTGTGATCACTTCCAATTTCAAATCCTCTGTACACTCTGGTGTCCTGCACCAGGGAGAAAACATCGCTATCAACAATAACATAATCAATGAGACTTTTCCTATTCCTTGCCTCTTCTCTTCATGTGAATTTGTGCACATTTTTATGTTCGAACATGGTGTTAGTAATAACCAGTTCATGTCCTGAGCAGAAATCCAACAGATATTTGCCATTATTATTAGCTTTGCTCTTTTCTCCAAATTAGGAAATGATTATCAGACATACAAAAATATTTTCGTATGTCTGATAATCATTTCCTACTCTGCTATTTAGATCCCCAACAAGGACCAATTTTTCCTTTTTCATTGTGTCAGTTGCTTTTTCTAAAGCCTCAAAAATTCCTCCACTTTTACCTTAGTAGAACCTTCTGTAAGATCACAAATAAGTCTCACTGTCCAGTTCCCCATTCTCATATTTGCCCACATTACTCTACTTGAGACTGACTGCCATTCAAGAAGATTACTCCTTCTTTTCCTTGATTGTCATTGCCTGAATATAACATTTTGTATTTATTGCTCAGAAAGATCTCACCAGTTTTTGCCTTTTTTGTTTCAGTCACCCCTATTATGTCAATCTGGTACTTATCCAATTCCTCAGCTAGTTGCATTTCTTTGCCATTCAGGCTTCTTATGTTGATAGTACCAATCTTTAACTCTGGTGATGTTGAGTTGGGGTTTGTTTGCAGATTTGATCCAGTAGCTGACTTTTCACTGTTCGTCCTGGTTCCCTGGCGAAAACAACGGGGGCCTCGTTTAACCAGGTGACGCCCCAGCCGGCATGAAATTTTGTCATGTTGTACCATCATTTTTTATTTTGGTTTAACCAATAAGAATACAATTTGGTCTGCTAAATCCCAAATTGCTAGCCCATCCTCGTTTGTTCAGTATCCAAGTAGATACCCAACAGGGTGCACCACGAGAAGGTGAGGAGTGGACATTAAGTCAGAAGCCCTGGTCAGTAAAAGGTTAGAAAATTTAAAAGAACATTATGAATTTTGTGACCTAGAATATTCAGATCTAATGTGTCATGTTCCTACAAGATGGCTGTCACTCCTTCCAGCAGTAGATAGGTTAAACAAAAATTTTGAGCCAGTGAAAAACTATTTTCTATCTTTGAAAAGATGTCCACCTATTTTACAAGATTTTTTTTCGAACGAATTAGCTGAAGTCTACCTTTCTTTCTTTTCAAATGCAGCAACCTGTGTCCAAAAAGTAATTTGTAATCTAGAGCAGGATGGTCCAATTATAATAGAGCTATTTAACCTAATGGCCAATCTAAGAAACTCTCTACTTTCTAAATTAAATGATCATTTTTATGGATTCCTTGCTATAGAAAAATTGAAATCTTGTCGCAAACCAGTGGAGATAAATTTGTTTAAGAAAAGGGCAGATGATTTGCTGAATACTTTAATTCAGTATATTGAAAAAAGATTTAGTTTTGAAAATAATGAGTATGAGTATCTTAATATATTCAAATTACATGAAGTGGCACATTTTGATCTTTTCTTAAAAGTGATAGATTTATTTAAAATTTCCAGTATTAATATTGATTTGCAATATGAAGAGATCATCCTGTTAAAATCGTTCCATAAAAATACTGACACAAAAGAACTCAAAAATATCACCGATATTTGGATAAAATTTTTAAATGCATACGATCTACCTAATATTGAAAAAAATATTTTGTTTTTGCTTTGCCTCACTCAAATGCAACGAGTGAGCGAGTATTTAGCTTAATGTTCAACTCTTGGAAAAAGGATAGGAATAGATTAGACCTAAAAATTGTTGAGGGAGAATTACTGGTGAAAACCAATTACAATATGTTATGCAAAGAATTTTATGCAGTTGTATTAAAAAATTAAAAATTGCTAAAAGAAATTCGCTCAAATAAAAAATATCGTTAGGTAAATACTTCTCTATTGATAAAATAAATCAGGTTTACTGAATTTATATTGTAAATGATTATGCAAAGCATATCATGAGAATATTTCTAAAAGTTTACATTAGTGTTCATAACTGCCAAAATAAAATATTTAAATTTTGTTTAAAGACTTGCTATGAATTTGACCAACTGTACCAAAATTTGACCAACTCTGTGTTTCATGCATTTGTATATTTTGAAAATCTACAAATATAGAAATAAAATAATTTTATTATAATTGTTCGTTCTTTATGTTTGATAGTGCGATTATCTCCAAGGCCAATAACGAATACCCCAAAACCTAATCATGAATACCCCAAATCCTTACCATGAATACCCCAAATCCTTACCATGAATACCCCAAATCCTTACCATGAATACCCCAAATCCTTACCATGAATACCCCAAAATCTATGTATGATACCCCAAAACCAAATTTTTAATCTGGTCACCCTAGGGCAGGTTCAGGGTTTTAGAAGTGCAAGAGGAGCGTGTGTTTCAAATACTGAGTACTCTGGATGTCAATAAAGCAGAATTTGATGGAATTTTGCCACAGGCTTTGAGAGAATGTGCTAAAAAACTGACAGCTCTATTGACTTGGCTTTTCAATGAAAGTCTGGCTAAGGGAAAGGTATCTGAGGAGTGGAAGGAGGGTAAGATAGTGCCATTACATAAGGGTGGTAGCAGACTGGAAGTGATAAATTATAGACCAGCTTGTGTTTCATCAGTTGTTAAAATCTTGGAGAAATTGGTGAGGGACCATATACTCATTGGACAGATGAGAGCAATGTGAGAGTCAACATGGATTTGTTAAGGGGGACACTCTTGCTTTAGTAATAATATAGCATTTTATACCAAAGTGACGAGCAGTTGATGAGGGAAAGGCATATTCAGCAATTTTTTTGGATTTTACAATGGCTTTTTGACAGGGTACCACATGATAAGCTGATATTTAAGTTGCAGCACATGGGTTCAGATGTCAGGTTAATCAACTGGATTCAGGATTGGCTATCTGATAGGCATCAGAGAGTTGTGTATGGGGGGGGGGAGCTAATATCAAGGAAGCAGAAGGTAACAGGTGGGGGTCCCATAGGGCTTAGTACTTGGACATGTATTGTTTAACCTTTATAACAATGACATTTTCAGTTATTCCAAGGGGATATTCAGTTATTTGCGGATGATGTGAAGCTGGGAAGGGTTGAAAGTTTATTTTCCACTTGGTTAGAGTATAATAAATTTAGTTTAATCCTTTATCCAAGTGTGAGCAAACAAAGTTTGCGCCTGAAAGTATCTTCAGGACTGGGTTAAGGTGATACAACACCAGGGCAACTCGTTGCAAAGGTGGAGCAAGTTACCAACACTCCTATCTTAGTATCTCCTATAATGCAAAACACATCTCCTTGTGGATATGTCAAATGTTATGCATTAAGGGAAGGGCCACTACCCAGACCGGTTTCGACCTTTATTGAGGTCTCTTCAGTGGGAGCCAGGCCCAAGTCGAGATATCAGGCAGAAGCATTAGCAGGTCATCTCCACCTATAGGAATTGCCAATTGGTGTGCCACCCTTTTTTAATAAATTACTCTGGATTTAGAGAAAGATGTTGAAAGTTTATTTTCCACTTGGTTAGAGTATAATAAATTTAGTTTAATCCTTTATCCAAGTGTGAGCAAACAAAGTTTGCGCCTGAAAGTATCTTCAGGACTGGGTTAAGGTGATACAACACCAGGGCAACTCGTTGCAAAGGTGGAGCAAGTTACCAACACTCCTATCTTAGTATCCCCTATAATGCAAAACACATCTCCTTGTGGATATGTCAAATGTTATGCATTAAGGGAAGGGCCACTACCCAGACCGGTTTCGACCTTTATTGAGGTCTCTTCAGTGGGAGCCAGGCCCAAGTCGAGATATCAGGCAGAAGCATTAGCAGGTCATCTCCACCTATAGGAATTGCCAATTGGTGTGCCACCCTTTTTTAATAAATTACTCTGGATTTAGAGAAAGATGTTGAAAGTTTATTTTCCACTTGGTTAGAGTATAATAAATTTAGTTTAATCCTTTATCCAAGTGTGAGCAAACAAAGTTTGCGCCTGAAAGTTTCAGGCGCAAACTTTGTTTGTAACTTGCTCCACCTTTGCAACGAGTTGCCCTGGTGTTGTATCACCTTAACCCAGTCCTGAAGATACTTTCAGGCGCAAACTTTGTTTGCTCACACTTGGATAAAGGATTAAACTAAATTTATTATACTCTAACCAAGTGGTAAATAAACTTTCAACATCTTTCTTTAAATCCAGAGTAATTTATTAAAAAAGGATGGCACACCAATTGGCAATTCCTATAGGTGGAGATGACCTGCTAATGCTTCTGCCTGATATCTCGACTTGGGCCTGGCTCCCACTGAAGAGACCTCAATAAAGGTCGAAACCGGTCTGGGTAGTGGCCCTTCCCTTAATGCATAACATTTGACATATCCACAAGGAGATGTGTTTTGCATTATAGGAGATACTAAGATAGGAGTGTTGGTAACTTGCTCCACCTTTGCAACGAGTTGCCCTGGTGTTGTATCACCTTAACCCAGTCCTGAAGATACTTTCAGGCGCAAACTTTGTTTGCTCACACTTGGATAAAGGATTAAACTAAATTTATTATACTGGGAAGGGTTATTAGTAATAGTGTAGATGTGGTAGCCTTGCAAGAGGATTTGAATAAACTGGACAGATGGGCAAATGAATGGGAGTATCGGTTTAATGCAGCAAAATGTAAAGTCTTGAAGTTTGGGATCAATTGATGGGAGGCTGCATACTCAATTGGAGGAGCTGTACTGGAGGAAGTAGGGAAGGCAAGGGATCTGGGGAGGGGGGTGATTGATAGAAACCTGGAATTCAGAAAACATATTGCAAAGGTGGTGAAGGTAACTCAGAGGATTGCTGCAATACTGAGAATGATGCTGACCTGAAGAGATAAAAGAGTTGTGATTCCATTGTAGTATAAAGCACTGATCAGACTACACTTGCATTATTGTTCTCAAATTTGGTCCCCAGGATTTGAAAGGGATAAATTAGCTGTGGAAAGGGTGCAGAGGTAGATAACAAAGATAGTATCAGGACTGTCCGATGTTAGTTATGAAGACAGGCTGAGGGAATGTGGACTGCAGAGTTTGGTAGATAGAAGAATGAAATGTGATATGACTGAGACTTTTAAACTGTTGAGAGGGTAGTTACGTTGACAATGGGAAGTTCTTTCACTTGATGGAATGGGGGGAAGGGATAGCAAGGACAAGGGGCCATCCATGGAAATTATAAAAGGAAGCTATGAGTAAGAGGGTGAGGAGTGGTTTGCATGGAAGATGGTTGAACTGTGGAATGCACTGCTGATAGAATGGTGAGAGCATGAATGGCCAATGAATTCATGGAGTGGTATGATAGACTGTGTTTTCTAGAATGGGTCTCCCACAATGAATCTTTTGACTGCATGGAGGCCTGAATCATAATAATAATTATTATATTTATGGCTATTTGCCTGCTTCTGTTTAGGAGTGCCCCAGTTTAAATGCCATTGGCTCTTTTCTCATGGATTCTTAGGGCATTGTAGATGTATATTTATCAATAAATATGTGTTGCATAGAGGACAAGAAATTTGCACATACCTTTTTCTGGGTGTTGTGGCTCTTCTTCTTTTGTGTTGTCCAAACTACTGTGTGTGTGTTGGGGGGGGGGGGGATTTGGCAAGTGGGAGAATTGAAATAACAAATGGAAAAAACCTGGGTTTTTTTTTAATAACATATATATACATATATATTATAAGGGATGGGCGGAGCGTTTTTTATATTCATATGGGGTGGGAAAGGGTGAAAGGGATTGAAAACAGCAACTGATTTTTAGAGGGGGGGAAGGGAGTTGATAGGGTGCGGTGCGGTCCGTTTCGACTATTCTTGGTCGTCATCTGAACACATGGAGGAAGTCATGTGCAAATTTCTTGTCCTCTATGCAACATATATTTATTGATATATATACATCTACAATGCCCTAAGAATCCGTGAGAAAAGAGCCAATGGCATTTAAACCGGGGCACTCCTAAACAGAAGCAGGCAAATAGCCATAAATATAATAGTTTGTTAAGAGGAGTAACATGGGAGTTTTCCCAGAAATAATATCCATAATAATAATAATAATTTAATTTGTGATAGTCACTAAAAGTTATGTTTAAATAGCAGAATATTTTAATATTTTTGTAGGTACTCTATTGAGAATGTAGTTGAAATATTCCATGTTCCTACCTATGATCTTAGTTCTGGAAATATTTCATTGCTGATTTTCATGCCAAATTTGTTACAGTTGTTATTCAATGTAGAGAATCCTAGAAACTTGAAGTGGATTTGTTTAGGAGTGCAACATCATTTGCATAAAGCAAAGAGCTAACTCCAACATCTACAATTCTAATATCAAGTGTAATGCAACTTTCCTTCCTAATACAATCAATATAAATGATGAAGAGTGGAGATAGCATGCACCCTTATATCCCACCTGATTTTTAATCAAACAATCCTTTTTATTTCCTTCAATTCTAATTACTAATGTACAACTCAAATATTTTTGGGTAATTGGGTTCGATGCTACATTATGATTGGTTGGTAAATTTAGTGCTCTTGTAAAAGTGGTAGTTTTTATCTGTTTTATTGTTTTCCCCTTAGAAAATTAATGATCTATAGTATATTAATATAGATTTTTATGTTTTAAGTGTATTAAGTGTTTTACAACATATTTTTATTACAATATTGCAGTATTAAATATAGTTTAAAATGGTGCAAAAAATATACAAGAAAGCTAAGAAGAACAGCGAGAACAAGAAGGCTTGCATCACTAAGGAGGATATTGAAAATGAATTAATCTCCAAAATAATGAAGTTAAAGTAGATTATTAGACAAACAATGCCTAAATTACAAAAAAATCGAGCAGCGTTTGAATGAACATAGAGGGAGGAAAAGAAAATGAAACAGCAGCATAAGGATCAACAAAGCACAGAATCAGGTAAGCTAAAGTAATGAAAATCAGGTAAGTAGAGTTGTTTGTAAAAAGAATATTATTATATACATACAGTGACTATCATAAAATATGCTGTTGATGAGCGAGTTATATCTTCCAAGTTTTCATAGAGCAAAAATTAAAAATATAGCACATGCAATTCTAAAACAAAAAAGAAAAGTAAACAAGATAGTAAATGTAGTAGGTACTAATAACTTAATTAGTGATAAGTTCAGTATGAGAGAGGACATGAAAGGGTTCTTGGAAAAGCCGAGAGTAAAGAGTGAGAAAGTGAAAATAGTTGGAATATTACCTTGGTATGACAAAAATGAATTGTTAAGAAGGGCTATGACAGCAAATGATTCAATGTGTAGGATGTGGAAGGAATGCATGCGAGTTTTTGGATGTGTGGAGAGAGTCTGAGGGAAGATTGAATTTGTATAAAAGGGACGGCATACACTTGAATGTGTTTTGTATTATAAGAAGTCTTGAAAAACTAATAATTGGTATGAGCCCTAACAAAGAGAGAAAGAGGAAACTAAGTTATAATGGGAGGAATGGTGGAAATCTCTGTATAAGAGTGACAATGCTATGTAACTATGTTAACGAGGGGAAATGGGCAATATCATAAAAATGACGATGAGGAGAGAACAGTTTCGATTTTATGTTCGTCAAATTGAGACCCCATCAAATGTGGGCAAAGATGTCTGCATATATAATACACTATAGAAGAATAGAGATTTTCACAAGTTGTCCAACTGTGTCATGCAGACTACAGACAAGAATATACAAAAGAACATGCAGGTAGATTATTATGAATGCTAGGAGATCAGAAACAAAAGGGATAGAATTGGTTGCCTTGGTCAATATTTTGGGACTTCAGATTGTAGGCATTAGTGAGACCTGGCTATCAGAATCAGACATACTAACTGATATCAAGTGCAAAGGGTACAGTATTTCTAGGAAGGTCTGATAGGATAGGAGAGGAGAAGCGTGCTGTTAATGATACTGGATTACTCGAATCCAGTTAGCGTTGGGCACCATGATTGTAATACTAGTAACAGTTTCTTGTGTGGCAGTTAGTTTGATGCTATCTGGTGTGAGGTGGAATTTAACAAGATCAAATACATAGTGGGGCACTGTTACAGATATGGTGGATTGGTTGCTAGTGACAATAAAATGCATTGCCAAATAAAGACAATTTATGTGAAAAAAAGTAATGATGGAGGACTTTAATTATCCAAACATTGACTGGGTAGTAGTCAAATTTCCTAAGAATGAAACTGAATTTATTGAGCTGTTCTGAGACAACTTCTCAAGCATGTGACCAAAGAAACTTGAGGTCAAAGAGTGTTAGATTTGATTAGTGTCAGAGGGTGTTTCAAAGACTCATCTCTTGTGCCTCCAGTTGGTGATGACGGTGATCATGCAGTACTCACTTAAGTGGCCAAGTTTATGAAAGTTCTATTCAGAAAAGGTTACATGTTGAACTACAAAGCAACAAATTATGACAAACTGAGGAGTATACTGAGTTCAACACAATAGTATCGGAAGCTGGATGAGACATCCAGATTCTGATAGAGAATCAACAATGCATCGGAAGCATTTAAAAAAATACTTAATGATGCAATATCAGAATATATCCTGAGAGCTCGAAGAATAAATAGGGTAGGAGTCAAATGGATTTGTAATCTTATCAAGCAAGAGATTTGTATGAAAAAAAAATTATGTGGAATGATACCATGTGCATAAGGATGATGTGTTATGAAAATTATAAGCAGTAGGCCAGAAGAGTCACAACTGTTGTACAGAAAAATAAGTCGAATATGAAACGAAACTGGCTCTGCAGGCTAAAGACAACCCCAAAGAATTCTATTATTCTGCAGCAAGTAAAAGAAAAAATGAATATGAAAGAATAACTCTAGTGAATGCAGATGGTGTGAGGGTGACAGATGCAGAAGAGGTTGTTCAACTAATGAGTGCCCATTTTGCTAAAAGCTATCAATCTGGTGTATGCAACATTGAGTGCACTGCTACCTCTCCACCGGATAAAGAATCTCAGGTGTATGAAGAGGAGGGATTAGAGCTGTTGCACAAACTGAATAACAATTTAGTAATAGGAGCTGATGGGATATCATCAGCATTAAAGAGTGTTCAGTTGAACTGGCTATTCCTTTAACCAGGATACATAATTTGAGTCTCAGAACAGGGAAGATTCTGCAGGAGTCGAAAGAATGTATGGTGACTCCATTGCACAAGGGTGGTGATCCAACTATTAACTAATCAATATCTCAAGAGTGGTGGTAGTGAAGATTTTGGAAAAGTTATTAAGGCTTGCATTCAGAAATGGATTGACAGAGAATCTCTACTTTGCAATGAACAGCATGAGTTTACTAAGGGAAGGTCATGTTTTATCAACTTGCTCACATTCTATAATAACGTTACCATTGAGAAATGGTAATGTTATTACAGAATATACTACACAAAGGGAATGGACACACACCATGATACTTTTGGATTTTGCTAAGGCTGTTGATAGAATAATAGCATGGAAGACTGTTACATAAACTGGAGAATATGGGATTAGATTATAAAATATTGGTGTGGATAAAAGGCTGGCTGACTGACAGCTATCAAAAAGTACATGGAGGGTGCGAGCTTCCAAATTAAGGTAACCAGCAGTGTGCCACCAGGATCAGTCCTTGGTTGGTCCACTGTTATTCAATCTGTAGATTAATGACATTGGGAAGGATTTGACAGGTGACATACAACTACCAGCCCTTCATTCCAGGAAAAATTATTTTACTTATTCAGTTAGAGCAGGTATTTGGGATCAGATGACAACAAAGCAACCACTCCAAGGGAAGGAGGAGGAGCAGAAATCACAGAGGACCCAATGTGGCACTAAAGTAGTGATAAACAACAAGAGACTGAGAATAGATAAGTGAAGGACATGCTCTTGTAGAAAAGGACACTTAGCATGATCATGACCGAGCTAACTGGAGAACCGATTTACGGTATATTTGGAAGGAGAACTGGCTAAGAAAAGTTAAAAGTTGTTGAGAAAATGTCAGGAGGAAGGACAATTCATAAAATATAATTGCTGAAATATCAGGATGTACCTTATCATTGATACTAAACCTGCAAATTTCCTTTGTACATCATTCTTTGCCAAATATCTAGCTGGAATTTAATTTTGGCTTCTCATCCATATTTAATTTATTGAATGCCTAAATTTACTTCTGACTGCTTGTTAATATGTGCTCATACATATTCAGCCACTCGTGTAATCCCACACACAACACACCACAGTTATTTTAATATAATATTAAAATTATTAAAATTAATTATTGTCATGTAATTATTCCACAAATTCAAAAAATACTACAGAAGGTCCATCCAAATTTTCATTATAACTTAATAATGAATTAATTAAAAAAAAAAAATAAGTATACCTTCTTCCTTAGCATTCTGTGGAACTGCAATACTAATTACTGGTAACTGATATTGTGAAAAATCCACTGCTGTTGCCAAACTGCTGTAATTTTCCTCCACCATATTCATAGATGGCAAGAGTGTTTCTAAACTTTTCACCTGAAATCCACCATACCACAGAATCAGAAAACTCAAAAGTGATACATAAACATTTTTCATTATAAGACTATTAAAATATTTAAGGACAATGTAGCAATGTCAGATAAAAAATATTCTCATTTACGTTAGTACAAAGAAGCATTTGTGAGGGGAAAATGTGAATATAATGAAGTAAGTACTATGAATATAAATAAAATAAAAAAATAACTTATAAATATATGACTCTCTTTAATAAGCCTTTATTTTCCTAAAGGTGTAGAAGCAGAACCCCTTGAGTTTTGCCTACCCTCTGGAAATCGATAGGTAACTGACTTTGAAGTTATGGTAAACCCTTGCCAAATGCAGGGGTTACGTCATTAATACATTGTGTGCAAGGCAAAATCACATTCCGCAAAGTTAACTTTCTATGCAAAAAAAAAGTGTTAGGTATAGTCCAAATTAAGTAAGTATGTATGTATAATTTAAACTAACCTAAATATTGTTGTAATTAAAAGGGAAAAATGAAACAAATGTTAATTGAAAGGATTTTTATTACTGCTTAATAAGTAGGTACATGATACAATTATTTTTTTAAAATGCTAGTGATTTTTGCTTGGGACAATGACTGACGCAACTCTTTAAAAGTTTCACGGTAAGGAGCGCAGAGTTTTTCAATGCTTTCATAAAGTGTCCTCTTCTTTCTTCATTTGGGTCAATCTCCATTGCAAAATCAGACAGTTCCTGTGCCTTTTTTAACAATTCGTTTAACTTCTTGTAAGTTAAAGGCGATTTATCTTCTTCTTGACTATCGCTGCTTTCACTGTCGGCTGGTGTTACGAGATCATCCAATTCTTCATTTGTCATTTCTCGATCGTCATTCTCGATTAATTCTTTGACTTCTCCTTCTTCCATATCTGAAAATTCTTCGCCGCCAATTGCTTTTGCAATTTGTACGATTTCTTTGGCTTCATTTTCAATTGATGGAAATTCTTTAAAATTGTTGACAACTTCTGGCTAGAGCTGATGCCAGCAAGCATTCAATGTTGATGAATTCACTTGTTCCCATGCGAGTTTAATCATTTCTATGCAGTGGCTTATGTTGAATCGCTTCCAAAATGCCATTAGCGTGTCGTGCTTTCCTTTGTCTAGTGCTTTATTTGTAGAGGTGTAAACATGCCTGACATAATAGGCTTTGAATGTTTTTATGATCTCTTGATCCATTGGAAGGAAGTGGTGTTAGGTGGGAGGAATAAAACCTTTACATTTGGATGCAATGTTGCGAGGGCTTCGGCATCGTATCCTGGAGCATTATCGAGAATTAGGAGAAATTTAAAGCACAGGTTTTGCTGTTCTAAGTAATGCTTGACTTCTTTAACAAATGAATTTTCAAACCAGTTATTAAAGAGGGCTTTTGTTACCCAAGCTTTTCTATTCCACTTCCACACAACGGGCAATTGCTCAAAATTTTTCCCCTGCAATGCACGAGGCATTTTAGATTGATAAATAAGCAGAGGCTTGCACTTTAAGTCGCCTGATGCATTTTCACAAAAAAGGAAAGCGAGTCTATCCTTAGAAGCTTTAAAACCTGGGGCAATCTTTTGTGTCTTTGTGATGTAGGTTCACTGTCTCATTCGCTTATAAAATAGGCCCATCTCATCCACATTGAAAACTTGTTGCAGAACGTAACCCCTCTCTTCAATGAATTTCAAAAATAGGGGTTTGAATTTCTCTGCTGCTTCTTTATCTACAGAGCCAGCTTCTCCCTGAAGCTTTACATTGTGCAAATTAAAACGATGCTTAAAGTTTTCAAGCCAACCTTTGCTTGCTTGAAAGTCAATTTTCTCTGACGATTGGCCATCTTTATTTAAAACGAAACAAAACAAATCTAAAGCTTTCTTTCGAATAGCAACACCATCCACAATTGAGCCTTTTTCGTTTACTTGATTGTCAATCCAGCTATAAATATTTTTTCCATCTTTTCCAATTGCAGAATTCTTCTTGAAACTTGAGCAACCTTCGACAAAGTATTCACCTGAAGCTTTGACACTAGACCGAACCTTTTCTTCATTCTCCCGTATTGTTCTTATGCTTGATTCGTTTATAGGTAGTTCTTTTGCAAGCGATGAAACATGTGTACCATTTTTCAACTTATCTAAAATTTCAATTTTCTGAGATAATCTCAAAACTTTGCGTTTTTTTGCTGCTTTATCATCTTCATTCTTCCTCTTAGATGTCATATTGAATTTTTGAAATTAAAAGAAATACAAATGCAAAAGGAGAAGAGGATAAACACTGATAAATATGTGATTACAGCTCTGCTCATATGAGTGAAATGATCGCAACTCGGCCTGGGTCACTCAGCTAGCGGGCAGCACCAAGCAGGGTTGCCATCCGACGCTCTACAGCATACCACGTATGAATAAAATTCTAGCGCTGGACAAATTAAATGGAAACAATTAAGATAACGCGTATGTGCAAAATCGCGTTCTGCAAATCTGCACTCGGCAAGGGTTTATTGTACTTTCCTTTTGTACTTTTCTCTTAGTTAATCAACATGGGCAAGAAATGTTAACTTCTTGTCAAAACTTAGTCTGAGAAATTTAGTACTTTTGCAACTAGGATGTGAATTTATCATTCCTAATTCTAGAGGAGATTGTCATTTCAGCAAAATGGTATAGATCCTTTTTCTGCTGTAAACTTGAACCTATTAGTGTTCATGAAGTAACTTGACAGTTAGTTACAATTTACTTTTCAATGACAATCACAAAACTGTAAAATCATCAACACAAGAAAAGTGTGCTTAATAGCAGGAGGAAAATTTACTGTTAATTAGTTAATTTTCTGTATTACCAAGGCAGTGTAGTTTCTCAGACTTGAAAGGTTCTGACTGAGAAAAGTTTCAATAAAAACAAAAAAACAGTGTCTTCTAATACCGAAATCCTACCTTCTCATTGCGCACACTTTTAGGTATCTACCCAGATAGTGAATGAACAAGGATAGGCTACCAATTTGGGATTTAGCTGACCAAATTGTATTCTTACTGGCTTAAACCACAATGTAAAACTATGGAACATCCTGACAGAATTTAATGCAAACTGGACCATCACATGGTTAAATAAGATATCCCCCCCCAATGTTTTCATCAGGAAACCAGAGGAACAGAGCAAAGTCAGCTACTGGAACAAATCCCAACTCAACATTGGAAGAGCTCGATATTGGTACTATCTATGTAAAGAGTATCAATGGAAAAGAAATGGAACCAGCAGAAAAATTGGATAAGTACCAGATCAACATAATAGGCATGACTGAAGCAAAGAATATCAGGAAGGTGGCAAAATATTCTGGAGACTATTGCAAAAGCTTAGAAATGGAGGAAAAATTACTGTGAAAGAAATCAGAGATGATAAATGAAACAAGCAGTGCCAGCACAGTGGTAGAAAACTCCCAACAGAAATGCAGTCAGAAATACATATCCATACTTGAAGTGGAAACAGTCATCAAAACTCAGAAATACAGAAAGGTAGCTGAAATTCAACAAGAAATGCTCATATATGGAGGTATAAAAGTTTTACAGTGGCTGCATTGGATAATTCACAAAGCCTAGTCAGAGGGTTGAATTCCAGATGATTGGAGCAGAGCTCTAATAGTATCCATCTATAAAAAGGGAAATATAACTGAATGTCACCATTACAAAGGTATTTCCCTACTAAATGTTGGAAGTTTTTTTTCACTTGGTTAGACTATAATAAATTTAGTTTAATCCTTTATCCAAGTGTAAGCAAACAAAGTTTGTGCCTGAAGTATCTTCAGGACTGAGGCAACTCGTGGATAAGGTGGACCAAGCTCTCATCCCTCCTAGTTTTAGTATCTCCTAATGCACACATCTCCTTGCAGACATGTATAATGCTATGCATTAAGGGAAGGGCCACTACCCAGACCAGTTTCGACCTTTATTGAGGTCTTGTCAGTGGGAGCCAGACTCTTCCCTTAATGTATAGTATTATACATGTCTGCAAGGAGATGTGCAGTGCATTATGGGAGATACTAAGACAAGTAGGGATGACAGCTTGGTCCATTTTTAACATGAGTTGCCTCAGTCCTGAAGATACTTCAGGGGCAAACTTTGTTTGCTTACACTTGGATAAAGGATTAAACTAAATTTATTATTCCCTACTAAATGTTTCTGGTAAGATTTATGCAAATATATTTTAGAAATGGCTAAGAAAAAAATGCGTGGAAGGGAAGTTTGGTGAAGAACAATCTGAATAGACGTTGTCAGGATCAGATTTTCACTTAAAAACAAATAGTTGAGAAGTGTTGGGAATACAGCAAGGATTTGTATTTAAGTTTTGTTGAGCAGGAAAAGGTATATGACAAAGTGTCAAGAGAAAAGCTCTTCAAAATGCTACAGTTATATTGTGTAAATTGGACATTATATCAAAAAATACATAGTCTCTATTTAAGCTGTAAATCAGTTGTTGGAATTGAAGGAGGTAGTGGAGGATAGTTTGATGTTAAATTATGTATGCAGCAATAGGTGTACATTATGAAAGAAAGTGGAATTAAATCTGATATCAAAATTTTAGATGTTAATCTTAACTCTTTGCTTTATGCAGGTGATGTTATACTTTGATAAATCCAGTACAAGTCTGCAAGATTCCTTGACTAATCTGAATAAACTCTTGTAATAAATTTGGCACAAAAATCAGCAGCAAAGAGATAAAGACAATGAAAATAGACAGAAACATTGAGAATATCAACTGTATCCTGAATAGTGAACCTATAGAACAAGTAAAACATTTCAACTACTTAGACACAATTTTTAGTGAAGATAGCAAATAAATATGGAAATAAAGAACAAAATTAGTAAAGCTGGTATATAAGATGTCAGCTGAATAGATTTATATGGAATAAGAAAAAAATTAGTCACAACACTAAATTAACTGTATACAAGTGTTCAAACTAATTGTAACTTATATACAAGACAGTGTTCAAACCAGTTTTAACTTATGGATCTGAGAGCTGGGTCAGAAGTAAAACACTTGACCAAAGACTAGAGACCACAGATATGAGAGTCCTGAGAAAGATTATAGGCGTGAACAGATGGCATCAATGGCAATATCATATTAAAAACAAGGATATTAGGAAAGAACTTGACATTGTCAGCATCCAGGAATGCGTTAGCAGAGCTAATCTCTGGTGGTATAGTCACTTAAACAGAATGGGCGAAGAGAGATTAGCAAAACAAATGTTCTCTGCCAGGTTGGCAGCAAAATGACCCAGAGGGAGACCAAGATATAGGTTGATTGATATGGTACAAAGTGCCTTAGACAATAGAAATATAAGATCTGATAATGTTGGAGTCTTGACAAGTAACAGACTGATTTGGAGGAAAATTGTAGATAGGAAGTTAGTAATGATGTAATTTTTTTCATGTAGTACTATCATATCCTGTACACCCCTTGAGGGTACATGGCAGGAATTTGATGATGATGTTAAGATATGGGAACTGGGTTAGAAATAAAATACTTGATCAAAGACTGGTGATTACAGATTTGAGAGTTCTGAGAAAGATCAGTGGAGTGATAGCTGTATCATAAAAAAACAACGATATTAAGAAAGAACTTGACACTGTTAGCATTCAGGAATGTGTTAGCAGAGCTAATCTCACATGATGTGATCACTTATACAGAATGGGAAAGTATAAGTTAGCAAAACAAATATTCTTTGTTTTCCTGCCATTCTTTGCCAGAATGGCAGGAAAAAAGATCCAACGGAAGACCAAGAACTAGGTGGATTGATACAGTAAAAAGTGATTCAGAAGAGAAAAATATATGATCTGATTATATAGAAATAGTGGATATTAAAGATCCATCATTATTACAAAGAGGGATGTATGTAGAAACTTTGAAAGTTTCAAAATTTTGACCAGAGAGCTTATGGGGAAAGGTCTGATAAAAACCTAAAACAAAAATTAATCAATTTTATGTCTTCTTATATATCCTAAATAGAAAAGAACAAATTATTACTATTTGATGAAACATGGGAGCTTAAAGGGTTTTAAGATAATGTTCTTCCTTGTGGTTATATCAGTTGCTTTAATATTGTTGTTCTAGGTGTTTATCAGAACTTTCCAGAACCTCCTCATATGAAATTACAATACAATGGCATCAGAGTTGCCTTAGCTTGCACTACTTAAAAGGCATGAGCACTGCCCAGGTGTCCATATATTTGCCTTTTATTAGTCTATTGGCTAAAGTTTTCACTGGCCTGATAGCTGTTTCGAACTGGTTGGTTCATAGACCAGATAGAGACCTTAAGAAGGCAAAAACTCTCATTCAATACCAAAGCAATCCAATGTCAGAGAGAGTTGTGCTTTTCATAAGTGAACTCTTGGTTGGTGTGTTATAGTAATTAACGAAGAAAGAGCTCTAGGGGTTTCATTACATATCTCAGTATCTCAAAGGTGGTGGTTCAGGACTGGGTGGATAGGAATTACTTTATAAAGGGACAAATGGCTATGTGAAGGGCAGGTTTTGCCTTTGCAAACTGCTAACTTCTTATAACAAGGTGACAATGGAATTGGATAAAGAAAATGGCTACTCACTGACACTGCTGAACTTTGCAAAAACATCTGATAGGATTCCAGATAGAATCCCTGCTGCACAAACTGTATGAAATGAAGATGAATCTATCTGGTGATTTGGATTAGAGAGTGGTAAAGGACAGATATCAAAGTGATTTATGGATGAGTTTAGTCCAGGAGAAGGTAGTTCACCAGTTGTGTACCACAGTTCTCTGTACTTAGTCCTCTGTAGTATTTGTACATCAATGATATAGGAAATGATTTGATGGGAAATATTCAGTTATCTACCGATGATTCAAAACTGGGAAGAAAGGTAAATGAAGGTGATATAATATGCCGGCATGGTTTTGGCTGAATGGCTAGCATATCTGCTCTCCAGCCAAAAGGCTGCAGGTTCAAATCCCACCGTGGGCATGGATGTTTGCGATTGTCTGTGGAAATACTAGTGGTGGTAGGCAATAGATATCATTGGTTTAGATGATACAGTTTGCTGTAGTTGGTGGATTGAGTGGTGGAGACAGAGAGCTGTAGAGTAGGTGTCCTCCCTTGATGAGTCTATGGACTCCTTGGTGGTGTCACGTAATAATAATAATAATGATGATGATCCTGGAGGATGACTTAAATATACTAGCAGTATGAGCAAATATAAGTGGTAGCCACCGCTTGTGATCTCATTCTCCCAAAGTGTATCACCTTACATTTGGACATAATAAGATCACAAGCGGTGTGATCTCATACTGATCAGACTGAACTGCAGGAAAGTGATGAGGCCAGGGACTTGGGGCTGATTATGAACAGGAAGTTGAAATTCATCATCATCAAATTCCTGCCATGTACCCTCAAGAGGTGTACAGGATATGATAGCTTACATGAAAAAAATTACATCATTACTAACTTCCTATCTACAATTTTCGTCCAAATCAGTCTGTTACTTGTCAAGACTCCAACATTATCAGATCTTATATTTCTGGGAGTTGAAATTTAGTGGACATATTCAACAACCACATCAGATTATGTGGTTGTTGAATATATCTCTGCTTATTGGTGTTTTGTTCAATAGAAGCTATTGTTTCTTCCCTTTATAAGGCCACATCTGTATTACTATGCACACATCTGGTCAACTGGTTTCTGTGGGAATGAAGAAGTGGTGGAGAAGATCCAGAGGCAAGTGACAAAGACTGTGGCAGGTCTGTGGAATGCTCCCTATGAGAATAGATTGAGGATCTACAGGCTTCAAAAACTTGCTGATAAGTGAAAAAAGGAGACATGATACAAAAATAAAAGTTGCTAAAATGGTTCTATAGGATTGATGCTGAAGACTTTTTTCAGTAAGTGGCAGGAAGGGAGTGAACGAGGATCATCCATGGAAATTGTATAAGAGTCTAGTTAGCAAGAGTGTCATGACTAGATTTTTTGCTCGGAGGGTGGCGAATGGGTTCCCAGGATAAATCATTAAGTAGGAGCTACAGAAAAGAAAATGTTGTGGAAGGTATATAAGGAAAAAGGTGATCAGCCAGCTCAGGAGAATTATAAGGCTAAAGCTAGAAAGTTGATAAGCATGGTAATGAAGATAAAATCAGATTATGAGAAAAAATTAGGCAACAGGCCAAAGAAAATTCCAGAGTTCTTTACCAACATGAAAAGTAATAAGAAGGAATGATTATGGATAGATAACTCTAATGAGTACTGATCATGAAGGGATGAGTGAGATAGGGAGACCACTATGTAAGACTGAGACCACCATGTAAGGATCTGTCATCTAAGTGACTGATGTGAGAATAAAGGTTGATGAATTGGAAGTACTCAGGAGATTGCAGAACTGCATACAAATATTGACATGGGATTGGGATTAGATGGGATATCAACCTGTGTATTATGAGAATGTGCAAAGGAATTGGCACTGCCTTTACCTAGTCCATTTTTCAAGTCTAAGTGCTGATAAAGTCCCAAGAAAGTAGAAGAAGAACAAAATAGTTTCATCACCTAAAGGAAGCTCCAAGCATGCAGTGGCAATTATAGACTGACCAGTATTTGGAAATGGCTTTATGACCAATTTGGTAAAAGAATTCAGATACTCTGGGGAGGAGGAGGAGATGATTTTGTGAAGGGTAGGTAATGGCTTAGTAATTTACTAACTTTTTATAACAGAGTGCCAGATGAGATAGATTGAGGGAATGGCTGCTCAATGAAGCTACTGGATTTTGCAAAGGCATTTTTGACGGGACACCACATGGCACTTGTTATGCAAATATGAATGATGGGGATGGATATGAAACTGGTGACAAGGATATGAGGATTGCTAATGGATAGATATGAAAAGTACGATATGGAGAAGCAAAATCAGGAAAACAGTAGATCATGAATGGCAAGTCACAAGACTCTATGCTGGGATCACTACTGTTTATATATGAACAATATGGGAAAAAATTTGAAGAGAAATGTTCAATTGTTTGCTAATCATGCAAAAAACTAGGCAGCATAATAGTTAATCATAATGGAGAGAAGCTGAACTGGCAACTAAAGACAGAGGTCGTCGTCATCATCAAATTCCTGACATGTACCCTCAAGGGGTGTACAGAATATATTACAATAGTACTACATGAAAAACTTACATCATTACTAACTTCCTATCAACAATTTTCTTCCAAATCAATCTGTAATTATAAAGACTCCAACATTATCAAATCTTATATTAATGGAAGATCAGATGATCTTCTATGGAAGTTTTTACTGTATCAATCTGCCTATATCTTTGTCTTCCTCTGGTCTTTTTCCTGCACCTGGCAAAAAACACTTGGTTGGCTAATCTTTCCAATCTCATTCTGTTTAAGTGACCATACCACCTGAGATTAACTCTCCTAACACATTCCTGGATGCTAACAATGTCAAGTTCTTTCCTAATATCCTCATTTTTAATATGATTTGCCACTGACTGTTCATGCCCCTAATCTTTCTCAGGACTCTCATATTTCTGGTCTCTAGTAGTTGGTCAATTTCTAGCTCAGCTCTCAGATCCATAAGTTAAAATTAGTTTGAACACTGTCTTGTATACAGATAATTTAGTGTTTTGACTAATTTCTCTCTTATTCCATATAAATTTATTCACTTGACTTCCTACCATAGGCTTTGTTGATTCTGTTGTCTATTTCCAAATTTAATTTGTTATCTTCACTAAAAATGGTGCTTAAAGAGCTGAATCGTTTCACTTGTTCTCCATTCACAATGCAGCTGATATTTTCAATGTGTCTGGCTATTTTCTTTGTCTTTGTCGAGTTATTGCTAATTTTCATACCAAATTTATTCCAACAGTTATTCAATTAAGTCAGGGAATCTTGCAGACTTGTTTTATTTAAAAGTATAACAACTGCATAAAGTAAAGAGCTGAGATTAAAATTTGATATCAGATTTAATACCACTTTCCTTTATAATGTGATCCATTTAGATAATGAATAACAGAAGGGAATGAACAAATGAAAAAGAGAATGAATAACAGAATTATTATCCGCGCGGTTAGCCTAGTGGCTATGGGCTTTGCAACCATATGCCTGGGGAAGGAGTGTCGTAGGTTCGATTCTCGTCGGTGATGTGAGGAGCTGAAGGATCTTCCTCAGCCATAGCCAAGTTAGCCAGTCTTGGGCATGGACAGCAGGGTTTTTTCCTCAGTTTATTCTGGGGTTTTTCATCCCGCAAAACAGGCAAACTGGACTTGAGAACTTAACACTACAGGCCATAGGATATACCGGGGCATAGGGCTGACCACCTTATCCTGTAAACGGATTGAGGTCCGATGATCAATGGACCCTCGACACCGCAAGGTAAAAGAGGGTATAAAGGAGATGAGATGAGATAACAGAAGGGATAATGTACATCCTTGACTGACATTTATAAGTATTGTTTGATATAATGCCCCATTGAAACCATATAAGTGTAGCATTTTGAATAGCTTTTCTCTTGGAAACTTGTCATATCCCTTTTCTAGATCTACAAAACTAAATTATCTGTACAAGACCAATTTTAACTTATGGATCTGAGAGCTGGGTTAGAAGTAAAACACTTGACCAAAGACCACAGATATGAGAGTGCTGAGAAAGATTAGGAGCATGAATAGATAGCATCAATGGCAATATCATATTAAAAACAAGGATATGAGTAAAGAACTTAACACTGTTAGCATCCAGGAATGCATTAGCAGAGCTAATCTCAGGTGGTATGGTCACTTAAACAGAATGGGAGAGGAAAGGTTAGTAAAACAAGTATTTCTCTGCCAGGTTGGCAGGAAAAAGACCTAGAGGAAGACCAAAATATAGGTGGATTGATAAGGTAAAAAGTGCCTTAGAAGATAGAAATATAAGATCTGATAATGTTGAAGTCTTGATAGGTAACGGATTGATTTGGAGGAAAATTGTAGATAGGAAGTTAGTAATGGTGTAAATTTTTCATGTAGTACTATCATATCCTGTACATCCCTTGAGGGTACATGGCAGGAATTTGATGATGATGAGGTCTAAAAAACTTAAATACAGATCATAAATTAAATACAGATCTTTGTTATTTCCCACGATTTCTCAACTATTTGTCATAAAGTTAAAATCTGATCCTGACAGCCTCTATTTGGCCTGAATCCAGATTGTTCTTCACCAAGCTTCCATTCCACAATCCTTCTCAACTGTTGAGCCTAATGTTTCTGTGCATAGTTTCTGTGGGGGGGGGGGGGGGGGGGAGATGTAATTCATTAGTTACTGCCGGTTTTATCCCAGTTGTCTCTAATTGCACCATTTGTTGAGAAATATATTATATGATTGCAAATGTCTCTCTACCTTACTCAATGAAACAATAAAACTACTTGTTTTTCTTGCATCTGCAGAATAATGGCTACTGTGGAGGCATGTTGTTTACCATGGAGAGAAAGTTACTATTGCCTTAACATGAATTTGTTCAAACTTTTTATGTGTGCGAAGTACATGCAAAACTTGTTAAATTCTTTTTCCTTAAAATAACATCAGGGGTGCGAGTTATATGCGAGTAAATATGGTAATAAGTTTATATGGAATAAGAGAAAAATGAGTCAAAACACTAAACTATCTGTAATACAAGAGTGTGTTCAAACAAATTTTAACTTACAGATCTTAGAGTTTGATTAGAAATAAAACAGTTAATTAACCATTAGAGGGCCACAAAAGAGAAATAATACTGAATGTGACTCTTTCTTTTAAGGTTACATGGTGATCAGCATTCATATTTATGACAAAACACACGTGTTGGAAAGATTATCTTACTGATTAATAATAAAATAATAACTTGACGTTTCAACCCCTGTATTGAGGTCATCATCAGAAGGATACATGTGTATAAGAACCAAACTACATGCTGTTGCACTCTATACAGGTAAATTACATCTACGCTGTTAACAAATCTTTTTTCTTAGCCTGCCCTCTAGTGATAAAAAAAAAATTACCAATAAAAACTACAATAAACTCTGCTAAAGTCCTCACGTACTAGGATTCTTCTGGAATTATACAGTTTATATTGTTATATTACGATTGTCTTCTCGATTTGTACAGTACAGGTTGCTATTGAATGTTCAGGGGAAAAAACAAAACACTTCACCAAGTCTTCTTGTATTATGATTTTTCTTTGTGGTTGCTATGAAGGTTGCAGATGGGTCCTCCACATTCTTGGAATGGTTAGACCATCATTTTTATTCAGATTCGGATCATGTTTGAGCAATTTCACATGCTTCCTTGAATTTCCGCTCAAACCAGGTTTTGGTGCAGTGTGACTTGGTACATTTCCAATGAATTCTGTGGTATGTTTGGAGTGCGTGGTCAGAAAAGCCAGCTTTTCCAAAATGGAGGTATTTTGTGTATCGTTTGGGTTCATCCTTTCTGATTGGGATGGTTCGCCCTGTTTCCCCTATGCATGGTATGTTACATGTGCAATCTATTTTGTAAACCCCTGGGTTGGCTAAGTGTGGCAGGGGATCCTTGAAAGAACTGATTTGATTCTGAAAGAATTGATTGAGACATTGAGATGTGTGTAGGTGTCTTAATTTTGTCGGGGGTTTAAAGGTGGTTTTGATGTTGTATTTGTGTAGTGTTGTATTTTTTTCAGAAATGCCGCTAACATATGGTATAGCAATAGCATTCTTGAAATCTTTTTTGTTATTAGTGGTATCTTTGTGGAGGATCTTGTGAATGGTTTTTATACTGTATCCATTTTTTATAAAGGTATGTTTGATGGTCTCATATTCATGGGACTTTTTCATTTGAACAAATAGTTTGAGCTCTGTGTTTAAGGGCGCTTATGACACCTAGTTTTTGTGTTGGGTGGTGATAAGAAGTTTTGTGTGTGTACTGGCTTGTGTGTGTAGGTTTGCGGTAAACAGAGGAGAGACAGCTTGAAGGAAGATGTGTGTCTAGGAACGGAAGAGAGTTGTTTTTTTCTATTTCAATGGTGAATTGGATGCGTTTGTGTTGTTTGTTCAGGTGGCTAAGGAATGTATCTAGTGCTTCGCGGCTGTGGGGCCAAATGGCAAAAATATCGTCGACGTATCTGAGCCAAATTTTGGGCTTTAGGCACACCGATTCTAGATCTTGCTCAAATTCTTCCATATAAAAGTTGGGGGAGAAGTGGTGAGCCCATGGCTGTACCCTCTTTTTGAAGGTAAAAATTGTTTTGCCACACGAAATATCCGGAGTGGAGTGCGTGGGCAAAGAGGGCCCGTGATGTCGCGTGGAAATATGTTCTGTAAGAGTAACAGAGTATCATTGATTGAGACATTGCTGAAAAGGGAAATTATGTCAAAGCTGACTAATAGATCTTAGTTGTTGAGTGTAATGTTTTTAATTTTGATTACGAATTATTGTGTATTTTTTTTTTATGTAGGAAGGGGAATGACCAACCAATTCCTTAAGTGTGGCTGCTAATTTTTTGGCTAAGTAGTAATTCGGACTGTCGATTCCTTCTACAATTGGACGTAATGGTGTGTCTGTTTTGTGTACTTTTGGCAGGCCATAAATTCCGGGTGCACGGGCATACTGCGGTATTAATTTTTTTAATTGTTTCTTCCAGCCACGTGTTAATTGATTTAATAGTTCAGTAGTTTTCTTTTTGTTACGTTGCGTGGGGTTGTAATTTATCATTTGGTAGGTGTTGTGGTCCGATACCAAATGGTTCATTCTTTCATTGTAGATTTAAAACAACAGTGACATTCCCTTTATCTGCTTTTGTGATAATAATGTCACGGTTATTTTTTTAGGGATTTGAGGGCCAGTTTTCATTCTTTGTTTAGGTTGCTGCATAATTTTTTGGCAGAATTTGGTAAACAGACAGTTCCATCCGTATTTTGTCAGCTAAATTGGACGGGAGGGATCTTAAACCTCTCTCGATATGATATATTATATCTAGTTTATTTACTGACCAATACATCAGAGCAATGGCTTAATTTAAACCGTTCTCCAGTAGCGAGAGTTCACCTTGGGTGAGGTTGTAATCTGATTGGTTGATAACCAGACAGTGGTCCGATGGTGGTTGGTTGCTCCTAACTGCGTTTGTGGGTGATTGACTGCTCCTTTCGGTATGGCGTCGTAATTGTCTTGTGCTTTCCTGTAGTTTTAATGCTTGAAACTTTGTCATTAATTGTTCTTTGTTTTTGAGTAATAGGTGTTTGGCCAAGTCGTCTATGATCTTGTCTAGAATATTCCAAATTTCTGGATTGACATAACTGGATAGCTCAAATTTTAGTTGTAACACTTTGGCTTGGGTAGATGCTAAGTTCTTTCGTGCCTCGTGGATCTGTTCTCTTAAAGCTTTTTCTAGCCTGGCATAGATACGGAGCGCTTTAGCTGATGTCAATTTCTTCTTTAATTTAATGCAGTTGGGTATTAAGTTGCTATCTCTACATCGTTTCAAAAAGGCTAGTCGATTAATTAACATGGAACTACGTATCTTTAGCTTACCGTAGAGGCTGCACTGCTTGTGGGTCACTCCATGGATTATGATGACTCTTTCTTTTAAGGTTACACGGTGATCAGCATTCATATTTATGAATTTAGGGACACAAAACACATGTGTTGAAAAGATTATTTTACTGATTAATAATAAAATAACTTGACGTTCCGACCCCTGTATTGAGGTCATCATCATCAGGATACATGTGTATAAGAACCAAGCTACATGCTGTTGCACTCTATGCAGGTAAATTACATCTACGTTGTTAACTAATCTTTTTTTCTTAGCCTGCCCTCTAGTGATAAAAAAAAAATTACAATTAAAAACTACAATAAACTCTGCTAAAGTCCTCGCATACTAGGATTCTTCTGGCATTATACAGGGGTTTACAAAATATACTGCACATGTAACATACCATACATAGGGGAAACAGGGCGAACCATCCCAATCAGAAAGGATGAACACAAACGACACACAAAATACCTCCATTTTGGGAAAGACGGCCTTTCTGACCATGCACTCCAAACATACCACAGAATTGATTGGAAAGGTACCAAGTCCCTACACCGCACCAAAACCTGGTTCGAGCAGAAATTCAAGGAAGCATGTGAAATGCTCAAACATGATCTGAATCTAAATAAAAATGATGGTCTAACCATTCCAAGAATGTGGAGGACCCATCTGCAACCTACATAGGCAACCACGAAGAAAAATCTCAATACAAGAAGACTTGAAGTTTTTTTTTTTTCCTGAACATTCAATAGCAACCTGTACTGTACAAATCCATAAGATAATTGTAATATAACAATATGAACTGTATAATTCCAGAAGAATCCTAGTACGTGAGGACTTTAGCAGTTTATTGTAGTTTTTATTGGTAATTTTTTTTAATCACTAGAGGGCAGGCTAAGAAAAAAGATTAGTTAACAACATAGATGTAATTTACCTGTATAGAGTGCAACAGCATGTAGCTTGGTTCTTATACACATGTATTCTTCTGATGATGACCTCAATACAGGGGTCGAAACATTGTTATTATTTTATTATTAATCAGTAAAATAATCTTTTCAACACGTGTTTTGTGTCCCTAAATTCATAAATATGAATACTGAATGTGAGAACTGCATTATGTAGATCTGGAAAAGGCATCCAACAAGGTGTCCAGAAAAAAGCCTATCAAAACACTACAGTTATATGAGGTAAATGGACCATTATACAGAGCAATACACAGTCTATATTAAGTTGTCAGTCAGCAGTAAGAATTGAAAGAAATATAGGAACATGGTTTGATATAAAATCAGGGATAAGACAAGGATGCACATTACCTCCACTCTTATTCATCATCTATATGGATCACATTATGAATGAAAGTGTCATCAAGCCTGATATATTAGAACTAGAAATATCAAACTTAGCTCTCTGCTTTATTGCAGATGATGTATGCCTAAACACATCTATTACAAGTCTCTAGGATTATTCTAACTAAATTGCATAACAGCTGTATCAATTTTGGAATGAAAATCAGAAATAAAAACGCCAAAACTATAAAAATAGGCAGGAACATAGAAAACTTCAGCTGCATTCAATAGTAATATAATAGAGACCTTGAGAACAAGTAAAATATTTCAGCTATTTAGGCACAGTTTTTAGTGAAGATGGCAGGTTAAATCTAGAAATAGACAACAGAATAAACAAAGCTGGTATGGTGGGTGGCCAGCTGAATAAATTTATATGGAATAAGAGAGAAATCAGCCAAAACACCAAACTAACAGTATACAAGACTATGTTCAAACCAGTCTTAAGTTATGTGGCACTTGGGTTAGAATAAAACACTTGATCAAAGACTAGTGAAAACAGATAAGAGGGTTCTGGAAAAAATTAGGAGTGAACGGATGCATCTGTTTACTCCTAATTTTTCATTTCATTTCATTTTCACTTATTTTAATTATGATTCAAATTTCATTTTAAATCATATTAAAAATGAAGATATTAGAAAGGAACTTGACATTAGCATTCAAGAATGTGTGAGCAAAGCTAATCTAAGGGTAGGGCTACTGAAATAAAATGGTGAGGAAAAACAGGTGTTTGATGCCAGGAAAGAGACCCAGAGGAAGACTCATAGAAAGTCTTCTTCTAAGAAAGAAAGAGATTCTTAAAACAACGAAATGTTAGATATGACAATATCAGAGTGCTTACAAGTAATTGAATAATTTGGAGAAAAACTGTGGACAGGAAATTAATAATAATGTAAACTTAATCATGTACTGCTGTCATAGTAACCTGAACATTCTTTGGAGGTATATATATCAGTAAATTGATGATGTGTATGACATTTTCATGCAAGGTATTCAAACCAATTTTAATTGATAAATTTGAGAAAAGGTTAGAAATAAAACAGTTGATTAAAGACTGGAGATCGTAAGTTAAAAAAAATTAGGCGAGTGAACACACAGAATATTAGAAATGAAGATATTAGGAACTTAACACTGATAAAACTTAGCATTTAGGCATGTGTGAGCACTGCCAATCTAAAGTAGCATGGTCACTTAAACAGAATGCCAGAGGAAAGATTTGCAAAATAGGTGTTTGTTTTGATGTCATGATGACAAGAAAAATATTGAGATCTAGGTAGACTGATGCAGTACTTAAGAAGACTGAAATAAGATTTGACAACAGGGATCCTGGAAGATAACAGGTAATAATATGAACTGTTTATGTAGTACTATAATAGTATCCTGTACATCCTTTGAGAATACATATATCAGGAATGATAATAATATCCTCATTTAGTAGGATCATTTTAGAAACTGTTTTAGAAGTGACATCATAATAATTGATGTAGAAAGTTCTTTTAACTTGGGTATACTATGTTAAAGATACCAAGCAATTTTATAAGCTATGTTTTAATCCTATTTTCCCAAGTGAAGCAAACAGAAAAATAAGTCAAGTTTGCACATGAGCATAGTTCAAGTCTGAGGCAACGCATAGTAAAGGTGGAGTAAGATCCGATCACTTTCCTTAGTATTTCCCCCTAATGCAAAGCACATCCCCTTGTGGAGATGTATGATGCTATGCATTAAAGGCAAGGGCCACTACCCAGACCGGTTTCAACCTTTATTGAGGTCTTGTCAGTGGGAGCCAGATCCATAAATGCCAAGGTTGAAGTGATGCAAAGCTTATAGATTTTACATAAACAAGTTGCCACAAGGTGCTTTGACATTATTAAATAAAATCTTATCTCTCTCATCCAGAGATTTTTATTTAATAAGGTTTTACATAAACAAGTTGTCACGTTGTGACAACTTGTTTATGTAAAATCTATAAGCTCTGCATCACTTCAACCTTGGCATTTATGGGTCTGGCTCCTACTGATGAGACCTCAATAAAGGTCTAAACTGGACTGGGTAGTGGCCCTTGCCTTTAATGCATAGTACCATATATCTCCGCAAGGGGATGTGCTTTGCATTAGGGGGAAATACTAAGGAAAGTGATCGATTCTTACTCCACCTTTACTACGTCTCAGACTTGACTACATTCAGGCGCAAACTTGGCTTATTTGTCTGTTTGCTTCACTTGGGAAAAAAGGATTAAAACCTAGCTTATAAAATTACTTGGTATCTTTAACATAATAATTGATGATTAGTCAGGAAGGTATAATTGTGAGATTGCAAGACATATTTAGGGCTTCTTTATTATCTTCCTAATATATGTCTTCCTAATAATTTACAGCAGATGCCATGTTTGTATGGTTCTGCTATGCTTCCTGCTAAGATGTGAAATGTTTTTCTTTTTTATCTTTTTTTTTTTTCATTCTTCCATCTTTAATTATTGTTGTGTGGAATTATGGCTTAAGTAATATTAAGGCTATGCAGCCATTGTGTGTGTTCTGAATTTGAGAGGAAACATCCTGGCACCTCCACATAAGAAACTGACTAACTCACCTTCGCTGTAAAGTCTTTATAAAAATTCTTCACTCATTATTAGGTTTAATAGAATGAATACAGCACAAGCAGCACATAAACTAAATACTTAAAGGTTCTTCTCATCCTAGAGAGGATCCAAGTCTTCTAACCAAAGAGCATCACTGATACAGAATGAGCCCACATTTAAAAAGCTCTGGCTGGATATACTCCCAAACAGTCTGCAGCATTTAGATCTTTTTGAACAGTAGGCTTTATTTTTGTAAGCTTTATTGTCACATCAGGTAGAGGCATGACGATGTTTGTTGGACATGTCCACATTTCTAGCATTTAAAACAAAAGTGGATTTGTAATGTAGCCTTACAGGGCATCTGAGATATCCTGCTTTTGCACACCAGAGGTTTAGGCATGTGTGTGTGAGAGAGAGAGAGAGAGAGAAATAAAGACAATATTCTAGGATAGAATCTGATAAGCATAACTACATATCAGGATCTATGTCACAGCAGTCAATTCTTGTTTTTTTATGCTTTGAACATATCTCCTCATCTGGGAAACATTAAGGAGGTTATGGGATCTCTTTGATGTTGTGATATGATATTTTATGGGGTGAAATCATAACTGACATTTTCCCTGAAGATGTTACTTGGTAGTTATTTAAAGGTTGTAGATATGATTATCTACAAGAATATCACTTGAACGTTTTTTAATTGTTCTGGGAGATACTGCCAAATACCATCTTTGAATAAAAAAAAGGGGGGAATTGTCATTTACACTATCGACTGTTCAGCTGTTTCATAAATAATGAGAAATGGTGGTATATTTATATATAAAGTCTGATGGCTTCTATTTCGTATTTTTATTAATAAATGATATCTGTTTGTGTACTTAGTTGGGCTTGTTAGTTATGAAGGATTTATGAAAGACTTTTAACAAGCCCAACTCTAATAAAGGATTCATGATCAAAGGTATTTTAGATTCAGGGCTAACAAAATTAAGGGGCTCCACACACCACAGGACCACACATACACACAGATATAACAGTCTTGCAAGTAAAAGCAAATGAAGGGTTACTCTGATGCTATATCAGCACAGTGACAAGCCTGGTCCCAATAGAAAAGAAGATTTACTACAATACCCACTAGTCAAGTGTTCCAGGTTTCATCTACAATCAATGTCCTGCCAAAACAGTGCATGTATCTACCAACTGTATAACAAAACACGGGATCCCAATGTCAGTCATAGCATCCTGTCATATTATCATAACATCCTTAAACCCTGTGAGAATACACACAAGAACTGATAATGAACAAATCAATAATGACAATGGTTTCGAGAAGAGAAAAGTAAAAAAAGACACGAAAAAGAAAGGAAAGATAAAAAGGACTTGCAACAAGCACCTGGTGCTTTGTAACAAATCCAGAAACTGCCTTGTAGACTCCTCAATACTGCTGAAATTTGAATTCTATTCACATCTTCAAATTCCACAATAAGAAAAAGTAATTAAATGGAAGTATTTCCATGACTTACATAAGAGTTAAATTCTGCAAACTTTTAACTAATTTTTTAAGATCCTTTCAGGATAATTTGCACAAGGATTTATATAAATTTGGATTAGGGAATAGTAATTTGGACTAGGGAACAGTAATGCTGTTGTTGGATTCTGAATATATAGTGATATGAGTGGCGCTAGCGTCGCCGTAGCATGTGGCAGTGAATTTGAGCTGTGTAGAAGAAAGTGATTTTTAATTGGGGAATAGTCCGTTTTTTTTCCCGTTTTTCTATGTTTTTGAGTGCTAAATCGTTTCTCTGAATACGAGTGTACTTCAGTGGTTGTTTTTTGGAAGTTAGTTGCTGTCGCGATATAATATATTTTGGTTACCTTCAGAATCGAATGCATAACGGTGGAAGAAAAAACGAAGCTAAGTTTTCATTACTGTATTTAGTTATATTTCATTTTATTTGTGTACTTAAATGTTTTGTTTTGCTTGTAATTGTTTGTACTTTTTTTTTCTATTTATTTAACGGAATTTATTAATTGAATAATTAACGATTATGCTACTCGGCAGTAAGGAATGATGACGGATTCAGCAGCAGTTGCAAGTGGCATATTGCCAAGTCCTCCGCCATTTAAGAACTCAATTATTAGCAATATCATAAGGGACTTTGTGGCATGCAGTACTTGCAGCATGTATGCATCTCGGGAATTAGATATGTGGCTTGTGAAAGAGAGCAGAGAGCGTATATGCACAAAATGCAGGCAGTTGGAGGAAATAAGTGCATTAGAAATATCGATATCCGAATTTGTTGCTCCAGGAACTTGGAATGAATGTAGGAAGACAAGTAGTGTGATAGGAGAGAATGAAAAAAAGATATATATGAATGAGAAAATAATAGTTGATAGTGTGGAAGGTGTGAGTGACTGTGAAAGTTTAGGAGATGGTTTTGTTTGGGAGAGTGAATTTAGATTAAGAGTGACTGACCTGCAGAGGGAGATAGATGAGTTGAAAGAGGAGGTGGAATGTCTTGTGAATGAGAGCAGAAGTATGAAAGATAAGATTAGGAGAATGGAAGAGATAAATGCAAGGAGAATCAGAGTAGGAGAGAGAGAGAATTTAGGGAGTATGAGTGACAGGTATGAAAGTGCTAGAAGAGGAGAGAATGGAAATGGTAGGAGAGATGGAATGACGGAGAGGTATGGGAATGCTAGAAGACGAGAGGATGGAAACAGTAGGAGAGAGGGGTACGGGAATGCTAGAAGAGAGAATAGCAGTAGAGGAGAGGGAAAGAGACCTATGGGAATGAAAGAAGAGGAGAGAATGGAAACAATAGGAGAGAGGGAATGGTAAGAGGTATAATGTATGGTGACTCAATGATCCGTGGTGTTCAAGATAGGATGCGTGAGGAGTGTTTGCAGGAGGAACAATAGAAAGGGTGGCAATGGCAATTAAGAGAGATGAAAGGGTGGATGAGATGATTGTGATGGTAGGAACGAATGACTTGAGTGGTAATGTAAGTCGGGCAGCGAGAGATATGAGGTTTTTGCTTGAGACTGTACGGAAGAAGACAGAGAGAGGAAAAATAGTGTGTGTGTGTTGCCTAGGTATGATAATGATGAGCTGAGCAGAAGAGCAGTGATATTGAATGGCATAATAGCAAGAATGTGTGACAAGAGAGGACTGGTATATGTGGATGCTTGGAGTGCGTTTGAGGAAAGAGAGGAATTGTATGTGAGAGACCGTTTACATTTGAATGAGGAAAGACGCAGGCATCTGGAGAGATTGCTGTTCTGAAAGAGTCAGTGTGTCCCAGGGAGGATGATAGCAGGGGTGGCCTCTTGTGGGAATGGATACTTGGGAGAAGGGAGATGATGTCAGGTAACACTGAGCCCAGTGAGTCTAGAAGGGATAATGCTGGGTATAGAAACAATGGCGTTTATATGCTTTATACTAATGCCAGGAGTATCAGGAATAAGGGAGAGGAATTGGTGGCGCAGATAGCATCAGCCTGGCCAAAAATTATGGGGATCACTGAGACATGGTTGACAGAAGGGGATATAATAACAGGAATACAAGTCACTGGGTATAGCATTTTTCGTCAGGATAGGAGGAGAAAGCATGGTGGTGGGGTACTGCTTATGATAAGTGATGACCTATGTCCTGTAAGAGTGGAGGCTTTGGAAGGAAGTGAGACAAATGATTTTGAGAGCATATGGTGTGAGGTAGAGGTAGGCAAGGCAGGATATTTAGTGGGGTGTTGCTACAGACCCAGGTGCACGGAGGATGGGAACCAGGAGATGTTTAGACAGCTAAATTTGGCAAGTGCAAGAAGAATGATTGTTATGGGAGATTTTAACTACAGTAGTATAAATTGGAGAGAGGAAGATGCATGTAGCAATAGTGGAATGGAATTTCTAGAATTCTTGAGGGACTAATGTCTTAGGCAACATGTAACAGAGGGAACAAGAGGTTCAAGAGTTTTAGATTTGGTTATAGCATCAGAAGAGTTGATAATAACTGAGATGACATCTCTCCCACCAGTTGGAGAGAGTGACCATATGGTTTTGACTTGAAAATGAATAGACATGCAGGAGTATCAAAGAGAGGGGAACTTATGTGGAATTATAATGCAGGTGATTATAATAGTCTTAGACGTCAACTTCGGGAAGTTTCATGAAGGGAGGAATTGGAAGGCCGAAATATCGTTAGTGCGTGGGAAATTGTGAAAGAATATTTGTTAGCAGCAATGGTAAGTTATATATCACGAGTGAAGAAGAGGACACAATTTGGAGTAAAGTGGATGACAAACAATATTAAACAGGAATTGCATGTGAAAAAGAGGCTATGGAAGAGATATAAGGAGACAGGTAAAGAGAGGATGCGTGAAGAATATAAGACACAGGCCAGAAGAGTGACTAGTGTGGTAAGGAAAGCGAAACTGGAATGTGAGAGGAGATTGGCCCTAAGATCCAAAGAAAATCCTAGGGAATTTTTTTAGCTATGTGGCCAGTAGAAGGAGAAATGACTGTGGAAGAATGATATTGTGGGATAAAAATGGGAATAGAGTGACTGATGCAGAGGACATAGTGGAATTGTTCAATGACCACTTTATTGGAGTATTTCATCCTGGAGGAGTCAGTTTTAATGTTAGAGGGATGGGGCAGGTTCAAGGTTTAGAGGTACAGGAGGAGAGTGTGTTTCAGATACTGAGAACTCTAGATGTCAATAAAGCTTTTGGACTGGATGGTATTTCACCACGAGTTTTGAGAGAATGTGCTAGGGAACTGACAGTGCCTTTAACCTGGCCTTTCAATGAAAGTCTGGCTTCAGCAAAGGTGCCCAGGGAATGGAAGGAAAGTAAGATAGTGCCATTGCATAAGGGTGGTAACAGAGTGGAAGTGTCTAATTATAGACCAGTCTGTGTGTCATCAGTAGTTGTTAAGATCTTGGAGAAAGTAGTGAGGGACCGTATACAGCACTGGGCAGATGAGGGTAATGTTATCTGTGAGAGTCAACATGGATTTGTGAAAGGGCGCTCTTGATTTATCAATATGCTAGCCTTTTATAATAAAGTTACAAGAACATTAGATGAGGGAAAGGCATATACTGCAATTTTCTTAGCTTTAGCAAAGGCATTTGACAGGGTTCCACATGATAAGCTGATATTTAAGTTGCAACACATGGGTCTGGATGTCAGATTGGTCAACTGGATTCAGGATTGGCTGTCTGATAGGTATCACAGAGTTGTGTATGGCGGAGCAGTTTCAAGGAAACAGAAGGTTACAAGTGGGATCCCACAGGGCTCAGTACTAGCACCTATATTGTTTATCATTTATATCAATGACATTGCCAGTGGATTGCAAGGGGATATTCAGTTGTTTGCAGATGATGCGAAGCTGGGAAGGATTATTAGTAATAGTGCAGATGTGGTAGCCCTGCAAGAGGATTTGAATAAGCTAGATAGATGGGCAAATGAATGGGGGTCTCAGTTTAATGCAGCAAAATGTAAGGTCTTGAGGTTTGGGAAACATCGATGGGATGCTGCATACTCTATGGGAGGAGTTATACTAGAGGAAGTAGGAGAGACAAGAGATCTGGGATTGATGATTGATAGAAACCTGAAATTTAGAGGACATATTGCAAAGGTGGTGAAGGTAACACAGAGGATTGCTGCAATTATGAGAAGGACACTGACCTGCAGAGATAAGAGGGTTATCATTCTGTTGTATAAATCTCTGATCAGACCACACTTGGATTATTGTTCTCAGATTTGGTCCCCAGGATTTGAAGAGGATAAATTAACTGTTGAAAAGATACAAAGATGGATGACAAAGATGGTCTCAGGACTGTACAAGGATAGTTATGAGAATCGGCTGAGGGAATGTGGGACTGCAGAGTTTGGCAGATAGAAGAAGGAGAGGTGATATGATTGAGACTTTTAAACTGTTGAGAGGTGGTTACAGGGTTGACACTGGGGAGTTCTTTCGCTTGGTTGAACAGCGGGTAGGAGTGATGACAAGAGGCCATCCCTGGAAGTTACGAAAGGAAACTGTGAGCAAGAGGGTGAGGAGTGGTTTCTTTGCATGGAGGGTGGTTGAGCCGTGGAATGCATTGCCTGATAAGAGTGGTGAGGGCAAGAACGGTCAATGAGTTTAAGGAGTGGTATGATAGACTTTGTGTTTCTTAAGGGGAACCTCCCCTCGATGACTCTTGACAGACTTTATGTTCTTAGGAAGGACCCTCCCACGATGAGTCTTTTGACTCCATGGAGGCCTGAATGATGATGATGATGATGATGATAATAATAATTATTTGGTTCAGAATCCAACATGATCTTCCATCACAAAGGCTAGACTTGTAAATATTATTTAATGTAAACAACTTATTTTACAATTTAATATTCATATAACTACCTTAATTTTATCTAACATTTAATTATTTAATCAAAGATATGTGTTAATAATGAAAAGACTGTATTAAATATTATTAAGCTATTTTAATTATTACTATGATAATGTTATAAGAATTTGTATTCAATATTTTAACTGCGCATTAACTGAAATGTAAATATTCTCTATTTATTCCTATTTGTAGAAGTTTAGCGTTATGCAATACCTCAATTTTATTATGTTTTGTTGTCATGGAGACATATGTAAGTGAGCGAGCACGTTTTGGAACACCACGTGAGGAGAAGGTTGATTGAAAAGAGTTTTAGAAAGAAATCACGAGAATAATTTAGGCGGGAAAAACGGATATATAAGCGATGAATGCTGAAATTATTAAGGAAAGAAAGAGAGAGATTAGAGAGAGAAAGGAGAGGATTGGCATCAGGTTGGAATCAGAGCATTCGGCATTCGAGAATCACAGTGCGATAATAGCGAGTCGGCAAGTCACTCAAGCAGCTAATAAAATCTACTAGTCGAGAGGCAGTTAGCTAATAAATTGTAGAATAACAATTATAGCTATGGAAGACAGCTGAGTGACTACTAAATAGACTAGCGATATTTGAGTTGAGATTCAATTTCAGGGCCAACCTTTCAAGGACATACAGAACCTTGAAGCAAAGCACAGAGTTATTAGCAAATAGTAGAGGCTGTAAAGTTGAAATTTACCATTAGCTGTGCTTAGAAATATATTGCCTAAAGAATTAAATGAATGCAGGAAGAATGAATAGCTGTGCATATAAAACCTCAAGTTAAGGAATTATTGTGTATTGCCTTAATTCATAAGTGATCAGTAGTATTTCATGCAAGAACGTTTGTTTATGTGTATAGTGACCGACGATTAATTCAGTTATTGCTTAGAAGAATTATTTTAATGAGTGCCGTATACTGTTTAAGTGTTTACAGTTATAAAATGTGTTTACGTATAAGTAGATGAAGAAAAAAGATTATCGGTAAGATTATTCCAACTGTTAATATTCCTATACAGAGAAGTGTGAGAGTTTCATCCTAGAATTTCCTCATACTAACAGTAACTATTGAGGAAGTTAGCTAAAGTGTAAATTTAAAAGTGTTTGTTTGTGAAGAGGTATTACTGCAATTTTTGTTGTATTTGGAACTTAAGGAACTGTGAGAAGACTGTATTATAGAGATAACAGATTTACCATTGTATGAGTTGAATGATTGAATTTATCTGAGGAGTTAAAATGTTTGTGATATCTTAATTACTGAATTGAACTTAAGTGTATAATTTGTGATTATAAAATTAATCTCTTTTACTGCACCATTCATAAAATATTCGAACCAAAGCGGGTGAATTAAGTTAGTTAAATATACTCGGCCAGTATATATATTAAGGAGAAATAGTTGAGGGTTGATTTATCTTCAATTCTTGAACTAATTCAGATATAGAGTGGTGCAGTCTATAAATATAAATTTTCTCTATATTTATATTAAAAATCAACTAGCAACTATTTTTTTAGGTTAAGAGCATCATAATAACTAAATGTCGGATCCAAAGTATAGATTGAGAAGAATTAGGATCTAACACTGTTATTATTCTCTATATCAAGGGTACAGCCAGAAATTTTAAGAAATAAAATCTGCGCACTGCTTTCAAATCTCATTTGAAGCTGGCTTCCTTTCCCCACTCTCCTAAGGATCTACTTCCTTCCCTCTCTATTCAGGGTGTTTACAAGGTTCCTTGTTCTTGCAAACTATCATATTATGATTAGATTGAGAGATTTGCTAATATCCACCTAGAAGAAACACAAAAAATGAATCAGCACACAACTATGGTCAATCAGGTCTAGAAACCCATGACTTGGATATCTTCACAGAATCACATGGGAAAAAAAAAAACACCATGCCCCATCTCAGTATATACAAACTTGAAAGATTTTTTTAAGAATCTGCAGTAGACAAAAAAGCAGTCTAATCTTAATAAATATGGTCATATTAAACTTCCTAAAATTTGGGAAACTAATTCTTAGGCCTCCCGCCCAACGTCTAAGGCTAGCCAACAGCACCCATAGAGCACCCTTCATAGATTCATAGGACTACAGTGTTTATTTATTCTATCTGATTTCTTGTGTGTTATTACAATCTTAACACTGTAATCCTGATGATGTCTCTGTGACTGAGATGAAATATTGAAATCTATTAAATCTGCTGATTAATTCTCTTTGTGCTGTAAATTATTCCATTAAAGTGCAACATGAATGTAAACTAACACTTAACAGGCTCAATTATGCTATCATTACAATGCAGAATAAGCCAAGTCGAATGTTTGTAACACACTACTTGGACTTTTAATACATTAAACACAATGGAGAAAATTTTTAGCTTACTGAAAACAAAAATTTGGACCACTGCACTTGGGTTTCAATGTCTTTTATAATTTTAACATTTATTTTAAGAAAAACATCCAACAATATGTATCTTGAGAAAATTAATTGGTTAAGACAAGGTATGTGTAACTTGCAGCCATCTACATAACAGTCTAAACAAACTAAAGTAGCATGCGAGTCTGATAACTCAGTGAATACTGATTTATAGATGAGAAAAATGGTAACCACACATTATAACCACAGCAGGTGTAATATCCCTTTGGGTACTGAAATAAGTCATAAAATAAAATGCAAAAATTAAATTAATTTAGAAAGTAATTTTCATATATCACATTCCTTAAGAAATAAAGTTATAAACATAGATTATAAATATAAATCTTTTAAAAATACAGTTACTGTATATTTTCGCATATGATGCGATACACATATAATGCGAACTAGAAATTCTGTTTGAAAACTAGCCCTAAAATGCCATGTCCACGTATAATGCGATCTGTTAAATTTGTTCCCTAACATTATAAATAAAACAATACGAATTAACAAGAGAAATATTTATTTTAAAACAAAATGTCAAAATCCTTTAAATTCTTCTTCATCTTTTGAGTCATCAAACATTTCATTTTATAAATTCAGGCATTGTGTCATCAGTGTAGCAGTTATCGTCATCATGCTCTCCATTTTGTTGTGCGTCATCTTCGCTTTCCTATATGACGTCATCTTCGGATCTATCCATTGAATTACTTATTCCACACTTAAGAAATGAGCACTGAATCATTTCAGATGGTATCGAATCCAAGCTTCTTTAACCCAGCTGGTGACTAGGGTGATCTCAGGCTTCCGAAAATTCCCACCCTTTGTCATCTTCACCAAACCACATGACATCCATTCTCTCCATTTTTCACGTAAGTGATCTTACTCGCTCGGTCACCAAATACGAGTGGGTCAAATAGATTTTGGTTGCATAGGCATTAGGTAGTATATATTGTGTGTGCAAGTCTAATAAGATGTTATATTTTTTAAGATTCCGCATATAATGTGAACCCCCTAACTTTAGACCATAAATTTTAACCATAAATTTTTCGCATTATGCAGGATAATATACAGTATTTTTAATATCTTTAGTAAATTATATTTCAGGTATATTTTTCATAAGTCTCGAGCATAATACAACTCTCTCCCCCTACCACACACACACACACACACACACACACACACACTGCAATTCTACACATATGCATTACTGAAAAAATGTCAGTTGGTTTTATTCACACTGGCAGATACAATTCTGACTGTCCACAACAGCTTGTAAACTAAATGGGAAGCCAATATACAGACATCGGAGCCTTTAAAGAAAAAAAAACTGTCCTTTATATCTTTGGAGAACAGGATTAACTATGCCATGGGTTAATAAAATTAAAGAATACTAAGAGCATCAACAGGTCACCTCCATTATCTTTTAGTTTATCTAAGAGTATGTAAATATAACAGTAATCTGAAATGCTATAAAAAAAATTGAAGCTTAGTTTTAACATTTAATCTTCATACCAGGGTACAAGAAGGAAGTGTGATAATTGGATCTGCTTCTTCACTATACCAATATACCTGACTTGGAAGTTATATTGTAATTATACATAAAAAAAAATCAGCTAACGCCTTTTTATTCCAATATAGGGAGTAGGCGAGGCTGTTTAGCCCTATCTAACTTTGGAGACTAAGTGGGCAGTTCAATCTCCACTGGTACCCAATCGGAGATAGCTGGCCCAAGGCAATCACTAATTAAGCAGCACACAGTGAAGAGAGACGGCTCAATGAGTGCCGCCATCCCGTGGTCCCTAACCCTAACACTCATATTTAATGTGTGAAATAATGTGGGTTCTACGGTTTCTTGAGTTTACAAGAAAACCGTAGAACCCACGAAAACCGATGAAAAACCTGAGTTTCCGGGACAAAAAAACCCCTTGCCCGTGCCAGAGATTGACTAACTCGGGAACCAGTCGAAAAAAGGCTTAGAAAAATTTCCTCTAGTCACTGACTAGATTCAAAACACCAAGTCTTCATTCATGCAGTCAAGCGCTGTGGTATGCAAAAGCCATCCACTGAGTTACACAGATATCAAAATTGGCAATGTTAATTTTAGCTCTTTACTTTATGCAGATGATGTTATACTTATGAATCAATCCAGTAGAAGTCTACAAGATTCCCTGACGAAATTTATTACAATAGTTACTGAATAACTATTGTAATAAATTTGGTATGAAAATCAGCAATAAAAAGACGATGAAAATAGGCAGAAACACTGAAAACACCAACTGTATCCTGAATGGTGAATCTATAGAGCAAGTGAAACAATACATAAAAGTAATAAATATATTTACAATTCAAATAAAATAAAATAGTAATTATGCAAAGCACTGTTACAGCAATGTCATGAGAGATTATTGATAGAGAGAGAGAAAAAGCAGTACACATTTCATTATGATTACTGATTAGTAAGCCCCCTCCCACCAGATATAATGCTAACAATCATGTGAAATAATAAAAATAACTGATATGTCAAGGGATAAAAACTTAAGCAAAAGTTTCTAAAATAAAATATCTTCAATGGAACTTGCAATTAAAAAATTAATTATAAAGAAATCCTTACCTGATTATTTAAAAAAGTTTGCAAATACTTAATGTACTTCACTACTAACAGTGCCTCATCTAATTTTGACACATTTTCTGATTCTAACTGATGAAGTTTCCATAAATCTCTCAACTGACCCTAAAAAATATTCAAACTAAAATGAATGATTTTTTTAAATAAAATAAACTTTATCTTTATGCTTTTGTACCAATGAACTTTTCTGAATAGAAATGGTACTGTTAACCTGCCATTGTTAATTTTAGCCTGTAACTATGTGCTACTTCTTTCTCATGTAAAAATAGCATCGAGTGGCTGGTTTGTTTGTAGCACATCACTTGTTCTTACTAGATACAATATCCGGCATTCAATATCCAATACTGCCATTGGATGTTCGTGTGTGTGTGTGTGTGTGCAAGCAGTGTGAATGAATTCAAGAACAAGTATGATAGCTGGTGCATGTAATATATAACCTCCCTCAATGAGTCCATAACTCTCTGGAGGTCTCTCTTAATAATAATAATGCACTTTCGCAGTCTAAGAATTGTCATTATTCATCTAAGAATTAGATGAATTAGATGCAACTAAGAATTGCCATTATTCATCTTGTGCTGCCTTCAAAGTGTATTCTTCCAGATTTCATATTTAATCCCCTTATCCATCCATTTGACACTTACTTATTCAGCCTTCTGACCTTTGGTATACATATATACATTCAGGCATTCATGTTGTTGAGTATCTCTTTGTCAGTTCCCAAGCATTTATTTCTTTCCTGCTTAGTTTTCATTACATATTACAGATAGATGTTTCCTAATCATCTCATGATCTCCAGCCTTGTAATTTCACATATATCCTTTCCTCATAGAAGTCTTCATATGGGTAGCAACAGCCCACGTGATCACTTCATGTTCACTCTCACTAACTGGAAAGAAGTGCAACAACACAACAACATTACCAGCCTCTGGCTGGCTGAGTGGTTAGCATATCTACTCTCCAGCTAAAAGACTCTTCTTCTCTTATGTCTAAGACGGGCTGAGTCTTCTCTTGAGCAAGATCTTCCAGTCTTCTCTATTCCTTGCTGTCCGAAAAAGTTCCTTATATGTTCTGCATCCTGATATGTTCTTTATTGATTTCAGCCAGGTAATTCTTGGTCTTCCGGGTCTTCTTTTTTCAGTTGGAAAAGTATCGATTAGTACGTTAGGAAGTCTGTCTGCATTCATGTGTACAGTGGGGCCAAACCATCTCAGTTGTTGTTTTCTAATTTTTTCTATTATTGTCTTTTTATATAATAATTCTTGTCTGACTGCGCTGTTTGTTTTCTTGTCTATCCAACTTGTTCTATTTATTTTTCTTAAGCGTTTCATTTCAAATGCCACCAGTTTTTCCTCCTCTCTTTTCTTAACTGTCCACGCTTCTGCTCCATAGATGACTGTTGATATAATTATTGATTCATATAATTTGATTTTGGCTTGCTTAGATATCTTGCTTGTTTTCCAGATTTTCTGTAATTTTCCCATGGTGGTCAATCCTATCGCTATTCTGTGTTTGATTGTTTTGAGTTCATCTATCATTTCTGTTAGTTTTGATCCAAGATATATGAAGTTGTCTACTTGTTCTATTTGTTCTCCATTTAGGGTGGCTGAGATGGTAGTTCTGTTCCTCCCTGTTTTCATCACTTTTGTCTATTTATTGTCATGTCATATGTTTTACAGGTTTCTTTAGCTTGTTTATCAACCTTTGTAGTTCTTGCAATAAGGACGAGATCATCCGCATATTTGATATTATTTATGTTTAAACCACTGACATTGATTCCAGGCTCAATGTCTATTACCTTCTTTACAACTTCGTCTAGATATATGTTGAATAGGCATGGGGATAATGGGCATCCTTGCATTACTCCTTTTTGGATCTCTATGATCTCTGTTGTGAGTGTATCCTTTTTAATTACTGCATTTGTCTTAGAGTAATATTTTATCAGAAACTGTATTATGTATTTATCTATTGCTTTTTCTAGTAGAGAAATCCTTCTTTAAGAAGGATTTCTCTATTGATACTATTGAAAGCTTGTTTCAAGTCCACAAAACAACAATAAAGTTGTTTGTGGTCTTCCCAGCTGAGCTCTGCTAGTTGGTGCAATATGAAAATCTGGTCTATTCTTAAATAGTTTCTTCGGAAACGCTTGTTCTATGCCTATCAGTTCTTCATAGGTGTTTTTTAATCTATTTTGTATAATTCTCGCAAACATTTTATAGGGATTTCTCCTGTTTGTAGTATTTTATTGAATAGGGTTGTTAAATATTCTATTGATGTGCTGCCTCCATATGACCACAGTTCAGTAGGGGATATTATCAATGCCTGGTGTTTAATTGTTTTTCATCTGTTTTATTGCATATCTGACTTCTTGTAAAATTTTTGGGTGGTCATTATTTTCTACTATGGTTGGCATTGTAGTTTTTTTTCCTTGGCAAAAGATAGTCGTAAAATGGTTTGACCAGATTTTTCTTATAAATTCAATATTCCAGGTTTCAGTCATCTTGTTGTTTATCATTGTTACTGCTTTTGCTGAGAATTCCTTTGTAATTTCTCTTACAGTATCATGGAAGGCTTTTAGGTTGTTTTGTTGGTATGCTTCTTGGCATTTATTGGCTAAAAGACTGCGGGTTCGAATTCCGCCATGGGCATGGATGTTTGCAATTGTCAGTGAAAATACTAATAGTGGTGGTCGGCAGTAGATGGTATTGGTGTAGATGATAAAGGCAGATGCAGCTGGTTGAGTTGTAGAGTAGGTGCCCTCCCTCGATGAGTCTAGACTCCCTGGAGTCTAGACTCATCGAGGGAGGCCATGTAATAATAATCACAATCACATCCTATTAAAACTCTCGATCCTAGCATGCACTCCTTTACATACTGCCTAAGATAGTTGTCTCTCAAGAAATTCAGTTTCCTATTTCTTCATTCCAATTTATATTGCCATAATTAAAATCTGAGGATTTTTTTGAGCAATAAATACAAAATGTTATATTCAGGCAATGAAAATTAGGAAAAAGTAGTATAGTATTGGACACAAAATATGAAGCTAATCTTCCTGAATGATAAGCAATATCAAGTAGAGTGATGTGGGCAAATATCAGAATTGGGAAATGAACAATGAGATTTATTTCTGCCTATGGTCCCACAGAAGGTTCTACTAATGTAAAACTGGATCAATGACAATGCAGTAGTAAAAAACACTCAACAGGCATGCAATCGGGAATGAAGACATCAAAAGCCTGAAATCTGAAAAGGAAACAGGAGTAGATTATTCGACCAGAAATACTCAAGTATGGAGGTATAAAAGTCTTACAGTGGCTACACAGCCTAGTTCAGAAAGTCTGGACAGAAGGACAAATTACAGATTGGAGTAGAACTCTCATAGTGCCAATATATAAAAAGGGAAATAAAACAATGTGAGAATTACAGAGGTATTTCCTACTGAGTGTTCCTGGTAAGAATTATGCAAATATACTTGAAAAATGGTTGAGAGGGATTGTGGAAGGGAAGCGTGGTGAAGAACAAGTTGGATTCAAGCCAAATAGAGGTGTCAGGATGAGATTTTCACTTTATAGCAAATAGTTGAGAAATCATGGGAATATGACAAAGATCTGTATTTAAGTTTTGTAGACCTGGAAAATGCATATTACATTCCAAGAGAAAAGCTATTCAAAACGCTACACTTATATGGTTTCAATGGGGCATTATATCAAGTAATACTTAGTCTTTATTTGAGCTGTAAGTCAGTGGTTAGAATTGAAGGAAGTATAGGAAAATGGTTTGATGTCAAATCTGGTGTCAATCAAGGATGTACATTATTCCCTCTGTTATTCATTATCTATCATATGTATCACATTATGGAGTAAAGCAACATTAAAACTGATATCAAAATTGGAGATGTTAATCTCAGCTCGATGATGTTATACTTCTAAATATATCCAGTACAAGTCTGCAAGATTCCATGACTAAATTGAATAATTGTTGTAATAGATTAGATAAGGTCAGCAATAATAAGACAATGAAAATAGGCAGAAGCATTGAATATATCAACTACTGCATTGTGAATGGAGAACCTACAGAAGTAAAATATTTCAGCTACCTAGGCACAATTTTCAGTTAAGACGGTAAATTAAATATGGAAATAGAAACAGAATCAACAAAGTCAAATCGAAGGAAGTCAAATGAATAAATTTATGTGGAATTATAGTCAAAACTATAAGTTAAAATTATGGATATTTATATATCCATAATTTTAACTTATGGATCTGAGAGCTGGGTTAGAAATAAAACACTTGACCAAAGACTAGAGGCCATAGATATGCGAGTCCTGAGAAAGATTAGAGGTATGAACAGATGGCATCAGTGACAATATCATATTAAAAACGAGGATATAAGTAAAGAACTTAACATTATTAGCAGAGCTAATTTCAGGTGGTATGGTCAATTAAACAGAATGGGAGAGGAAAGGTTAGCAAAAACAAGAGTTCTCTGCCAGGTTGGAAGGAAAAAGACACAGAGGAAGACCAACAAGATATAAGTAGATTGATACAGTAAAAAGTGCCTTAGAAGAAAGAAACATAAGATCTGATAATGTTGGAGTCTTGACAGGTAATAGATTGATATCGAGGAAAATTGTAGAGAGGAAGTTTGTAATGATGTAAGTTTTTCATGTAGTATTATCATATCCTGTACACCCCTTGAGGGTACATATCAGGAATTTGATGATGATGATAATTAAAATCTCTGATAATGATTACTCTTTCCTTGTTTTCTAGCCCAAGTTGCTTACGCATTTCTTTATCAATACTCATCACATTCCCTGTTCTACTAAATATCTCACTCAAAACCATTGTCACTATCTCCCTCTTGAATCTCTAATGGACATAATTCCCCTGCTATCATCAAAAGTACTCTGCCTCCTTCTTTCTTGTCCTTTCTATCCTCTAGAAAAGCATTGCATCCATCCATTTCTGTTCTCATCGGGATATCACCCTCATTCAACCATTATTCCCACAATTTCTGAGTGAATAAACTCAATCAGTGAAACAATTTTACTTCAATTGTTCTGATGCTCCTGGAATTAGTCAAATAAACAGAGCAGATCACTTTTAGGTCTATCATCATCCTACCTAAGTCATGCAATTTGCTGTACTATGGACAAACAGAAGATCAGTCAATAAACATATTTCTGAACATGAAGACCACAGCTGACTCATCAAACTACACAAATCTGGCCTGGCACTACATGGAATTGAAAATACAAACCACAGGATCCAATGGAAAAACACCAAGCTATTGCACAGATTTCCTAAAATAAAGAGCCAAAAGGTTTCAGTTTGGCGATGCAGAATTATATAAATCAAGTGGATATTAAATCCAGCATTATTTCAATGCCGAATTTAGAAACTATGAAAGTTTCGCATGAAATTTGACCAGAGAGCTTACGGGAATACACTCACCAGCATCTGCCAGTTGCCCTAGCATGGACTTTATAGAAAACATGATCACTTACCCAAGCATCCATATATTCGCCTTCTATTGTTCTATTTTGATGAGGTTTCACTGGCCTGACAGCTGTCTCGAACTGCTTCGTTCTCCTCAGAGACCAGGCAGAAACCTGAAGAGAGCAAAAACTCTTAGTGTTCAAACTTTATTTTAGTAAATACTTTACACACTGACCAAGAGTTCGCTTACGAAAAATACACTTCTCCAACACTGAGAGTTCCTTAGTACTGAACGAGAGTTTTTGCTCTGTTAAGGTTTCTACCTGGTCTCTGAGGAGAACCAAACAGCTGTCATGCCAGTGAAACCTTATCAAAATGGACCAATAGAAGGTGAATATATGGACGCTTGGCAAGCGATCTTGTTTTCCATAAGATCTGTGCTAGGGCAACTCGTAAACGCCGGCAAGTGTATTACCGTAAGCTCTCTGGTCAAATTTTGTACGAAACTAGCATAATTTCTACATTCATCTTTGAAATAATGCTGGATTTAACATCCACTTGATTTATATAATATTCCACAGATCTTTGTACAGATATTAACAGCTATTCAAAGAACGTACTGAACCTCTATTTCACTGACCAAACTTTAATTGTAATGACTGCCTTACAGTCTCAAAAGTTTGGGAAATGGTTAATCTCAACTGTATTACATAGACTGTACTGTATTATAAAAAAATTCAACTGAAGTATCATTTTCAGCCGAATACTTTTTAACTTAACAAACATGCAACTACACTTAAAGAAAGAATTCAAATTTAATGCATGTGCTCTATTACACTATTGTTCAAATCCTTAATGTTGTTCTTCGCTCACATTGATAATGTCTTATGATACATATTTTCTACTGTGGTACACACGTGACTGTTTAATTATGGAAACTCCACAGGTCTCACTATAAAAGAAAGTGAAATCATTAGCTTCTATATACACTAATGTCCAAAACCTAAGGACGAACACTATTTCTAAAGATTACAACTGCAAATTCAGACAAATCAGCTTGCGACAATTTGCCTAACTGAAAATGTTGAGTAGAAAGCAGGTACACAATCAAATTTTCAAATTGCACACAAAAGGTTCAAGTGGTAGCACTCAATAGCTTAAAAGCTGTGCTAAGCGAATTGTGTTTGAATGAAGCACTTTTCATGAAGGAATACAGTTGCTAAGATGCCTTGTAATGTCTCAAAGACATCATCTAGATAATTTTATGCGAGGAAGAATTACTGGAAAGCTTGAAGAAGGCTGGAGAATATTGTTAGAGCTTGGAATCTCACATAGCATTGTATCCAGGTTCTAGGCAACATTTCAAACCAATGGAATGTGTTCCAGACATTCGCTAAGAAGTTGCCCACGCTCTACCACAGCACATGAAGACAGTTTTTGTTTATAACCCAAAATGTAATCAATGCACAATGGCAGGTCTGCAGGGTGAGACCTGCCATGGTACATAAGACACCAATGGGCTAATGTACTCTTTACAGATGAGAGTAGTTTTAATCTTTCTGCTGATTCTAGAAGACACTTGATCAGGTGTGAAAATGGTACTGCATACCGTCATGAGAATGTTCTTGAAAAAGATAGATATGGCAGTGCAGAGGTAATGATGTTGGGAGGCATTATGCTTAATGAATGCTCCAAGCTACAAGTGCTGGAAAAAGGGACTATGACTGGTGAACACTATTGCAACAAAGTTCTTCAATGTCATGTTCAAGTTTCCATGGTGTTGTAGGCAAAGAATTCATTTTTATGGATGTCAATGCCATACTATCTTGTACACAAGCAACAGAGATACTTTTGGAGACTAAGGATATTAATCAAATTGAGTGGCCAGGAGGCTCCCCCTGATCTCAACCCCACAGAACATGTCTGGGACACGATAGGGAGATGCACTGCTGCTCGAAATTCCCCTCCAGAAAACAAAGCCTTATCCTTGCTCTGAAGGAGGAGCAGGCCAGTTTTCCTCAAGAACTCCTGAATCACTTGGTGTCCTTAGGAAATTTGTAACTTTTGCCAAAATGTATTGCAATTTAATCTGTACAAAATTTGTAACACATTTTTTGTGTAATGTAATTTAGTAGCATGCTAGCAATAAATTTTTGTCCACATTTGTTTGCAGTCATGAAAATTTTTTCATATACCAGTAAAAATGTAGTCCGTTCTTAGTTTTTGGACACCAGTGTATTACAAGAAGTAAACGGCATCTGTTGATTCCAACAACATACTAGAATATGCATGATATCTATTACTGATAAGACAGTATATCTGCTGACAAAAAAAGAAGAAAAAAGTTATGTAAAGAACTTGGGATTTGCAAAAGGGTGGATAATTCTGCTCATCTGAAATTATTTATGTGTGTATATATTACAGTTTCAAAAGTGTATACTGATCATCAGTGAATAAAACAAAGTTTTTAGAAAATAAAGTGAAATATAAATGAAACAGAAATAAACATAACAAGCACAACAAACTGAACTAGGTGATTTGCTGCTCCATTGACCCACATGAATCATCTGATTAACATTATTACTTCAATGGATTGAACCCTCCCTATAGTCATTTACTGAGCTATCAAATGCATATGGCCAATGTTTATTGTTAGTTAGCTATTTATATTTTGCAAACAAATCTTTTTCACTCTCCTCATTTTTTATATATATATATATATATATATATATATATTTGTTTATTTATTATGCCATCATAAATACACATATGCATGTCTAGTTTAAAGAAACACATTATTCACTCCACCCAGCAACATATATGACACATAATAACAACACAAATGTTCTTCTTTCTCATCGGTCAGATGATGGGTTAATGTGCAAAACTATGTGCAAATCTCTGCCATGTGGTTCTATCTCTGGCCATTTCTGTCATATCTCTGAAGCTTGATAATTGTGAACCTTTCCTTCAAAGACTTTAGTTAAATTCTTTTTGGTATACTTCTTGGATGTCTTTCTCCAATGATTCCATTCATGACTACATTTGGTAATCTTTGAAAGGACATTCTCTGGAGGTGTCCAAACCATCATAATTGCTGTTTAAGAATTACAGCTAGGATATTTTCTCTATAGTTTAATTCGTGTTTGACTTGTTCATTTGCTTTGTGTTTTCTGACCAGTGAGTCTTGTTTATTTTTCTTAAGCATTTAATTTCGAATGCTCTGATTTTCTGTATTTCTTTCTGATTGAATGTCCAAGTCTTGGCTCCATATGTTGCTAATGATATAATAATAGAAATATTAATTATTAATAATTCCTTTGCTAGTAATGAAAGCATGTCTATTCACACTTGTTCTTCTTCTCCCATGCATTTCCCATTCTCACATGGCTCATTTATGATGGTTAACATATTTACACCTTTTAGTAATTCAAATCTACCCACAAAATACAGGTAACCCTCATATAACGCAGATGTCAGGTTCCATAGAAATACCTCGTTATATAAATCGCATTATGCAAGACTCAGATCACATAGAAAAAGTAGGGTTATGTTCTGAAATTGTTCTTTTTTTTTAATTATATAAACAACAATGACATATCAAACAAATTTTTTTTTATTATTTAATTCAAGTAATTCATGTAAGTTAAGAAAACAAACTATAAAACAAATACATAATATAAACTTATAAAAATTACAAATTGTACGTAAACTTCATTGCACATGATGCATAAATGTTTTAGGCAAAATAAAATAAAGTGCATATTTTAATCGTCATCACTCTCTTCAAAAATAACATGATTCGTAGATGTTCTTTATTTACGAGTGACTGGACCTCATCATCACTTGAAAATCTCTTGGACATCATTTCTATAATTCTCATTGCATACTTCGGCTAGTTTAGTTATCAAGAAGTCAGTAATAAGACCTTCTTACCACTATGCCGCAATTTTTTATTAAGTTCAAATATGGAGCTAAACAAATATCCAGTTTCATAAGAAAGATTCCGGTAATTGAACCACATTTATTATGATAAATAACAATAAAAAACAACCCAACAAGTTTTGTAAGTCATATGACTTACATCTTCAGAAGTCAAAGGTAACTAAAAGTTAAAACACACGAAATTTTGAGTAATTTGAGAAATTACTCAAAATAGTTCATTCTATGCAGTTGTCAAACTGTTCATTAAATTGAATATCCAAATGTAGATTCAGTGCAATGCTAAGTTTGAACAATGCTGGATGCTGTCACGTTGTGTTGCTCACATTCACATTGTCTGAAGTCTGACTTGGATATATTTTTTATCAATGCTGACCAAACTTGGCGTAGAATTAGGCCCTGGTTTTTGTTGCATTGCATTGAAATTCTAAGCATGTTTGTAGCTTCTTTAAATTTCCTTATGAAACAATTTTTTTCAATGTAAGACATGTTTGTTTTTTGCCAGATTACATTATGGTCGGTGGAAGTTGTATGGTATGCTAAGCCCAATTTGTTTTCTCTTCTTATTTGTACGTCTTTTTGGTGCAAAAAGACTTGCAAAACCATTTACAAATGTTCCTAGAAATGAAACAGTGAATCTCCTTGAAGACCTTTTTTCCTCCGGACATCGTAGAACTTTATAAATATTGCACAAAAATACTTTTTTTCATGTATCAAAATAAATTTTGGGAACAAAAAGAAGGACTGGCTATGGGCTCCCCCCTCTCCCCGCCTTTAGCTAACCTATATATGGAACATTCTGAAAATAATGCTTTAAACAATCATCATAAAAAACCAAAAATCTGGCTATGCTATGTAGACGATATTTTTATCATATGGCCAAGAACAAAAGAGGAACTAACTGCTTTCAAAGATTACCTGAATAATATACAAAATAACATAAAATTCACTTTGGAACAAGAAGACCATAAAAAACTTCCCTTTCTTGATATCCTAATAGAAATCAATGAAAAGGATAATAAATTATCCTTCTCCATCTATAGAAAACCCATCAACACAGGAAGATTTCTTAATGCGGACTCATACCATCACCCCTCACAAAAGATAGGTGTAATTAAAACCTTGAGGTACAGAGCTTATAATATTTCAAGCACAGGAAAACAAAGAAATGAAGAACTTCAACATTTAACACAAATTCTCAAAAAAAAAAATGGTTATGAACCAAAGACTATCAAAAATATCCTGAACACACCTCCTACAATCATCTCACAAAAGCAAGATTTCAAGAACGCAATCATGCTTCCATACATCAAGAATGTTCCAGATAAAATGTCCAAATTACTAAACAAACATAACATCAAAGTGGCTTTTCTACCAATGGAAAAAATTTAAAAATCTCTACATCCCCTAAAACCTCCACATGATCCTTTAAAAAAACCAGGTGTATATAATATTCATTGTTCCTGTGGCATCTGCTATGTAGGCCAGATGGGAAGATCAAGGGAAATTTGCATGAACAAACACCAAAAAGACGTGCAAAAAAGAAGAGAAAACAAATCAGGCTTAGCATACCATACAACAGTTGTGTTCAACCTTTTTTACTATGTGAGCTACTTTTCTATAAAAAGTTATTCTGCGATCTACTCTCTAATATAGATCCTGTTTCCCCAAACTGATATCTGATTACGCACAAATAAACTAAAAAAATATACACAAATAAAAACTTCATTTGTGTATTTAAAAATTTATTTATCACTTTTAATTATTTTAATACAACAAAAAAAAAAAATATATATATATATATATATATATTGGAATAAAATATTTCTCTATTTTGAAAAACCAAAGTTAAAAAAAACAACAGATTGATTACAAACTTACAAGTTACAGGAAATGCTGGTTGATTAAAAAAAAAAAAAAAAAAAAGTCAATGTGAAATTTGGCATTGTTAGAACCTCACAATATTTTCATACCAATCGCAGACAATCATTCAAATGATCATTTGTAATTTGGTTTCTTAACTGATTTTTTATAATGTCATTTTTGAAAAAGTGGATTCTGACAAGTATGTTGATCCGAAAAACAACAGAATTTTTCACGCAATATCAGTTAATATTGGGAATTTTTCATGTGCATACTTCCAAAAGACTTCATTGTTTATTGATTTTAAATGTAAACTATTCTGAATGTTTATTATCTCAAGTTCTTCTTCAGCTTGGTTTATATCAAACAGCCCACTAATTTTATTTGAAATTTCTGTGATGTTCAAGTTTTCTTGAAATGGATTATTGATAAAAGATACAAATCATTTCAGTTTTATTAAAATCTTTAAATATTGAATTTATTTCTTCCTCAACTAATTCTATTTCACGAATAAATTCTTTTAAATCATAGTGAAGCATTTCTTGATTTTGTTCAAAAAATTTTAATAAATATGGGAATGTCTAAATTCGCAGTCATTTATATTTTTCTTTAATAAAAGTAAGTATTGTTGGAAAGTTTTTATTGAACTTAACATGTCAATTAAATTTTCATCTCTACCTTGTAGCTCTAAATTTAAATTGCTTAATTTCATACAGAAATCTACTAAAAATGATAAGTGACAACCATCTTTTATCACTCAATTGTGGATAAATATCTCCTTTTTCACCAAGAAAAATTTTTATGTCATTAATTAATACAAGAAATCTTTCTAAAAATTGACTTCTGCTGAGCCGGCGAACATCACTGTACAACAGAAGTTCCCTATTATCATCTGCCTGTAATTTAAATAACCGCGATTGCAGGGCTTTTCCTAGAACAGAATTTACAATTTTAAATGTAATATTCAAAACATCTTTTGTGCTTAATCTTTTACTACACAGTACCTGTTGGTGAATAATACAGTGGTATGTTAAAAAATCTGGATATTTGTCATCGTTTTTACAAAATAAAATTAAGCCTGATTTATTACCTATCATTGCAGGAACACCATTAGTAGTAATAGACACAAGTTTAAAAAGCGAAAGTTTGTGTGGTTTCACAAATTCATCAAATGCCGAAAAATTGTCTTCTCCCCTAGTCCTTCCCCCCAATAATGGTATAATTTTCAAAAGTTCTTTACTTGAATAATCTTGAAATACCATGCGAATAAATACCATTAACCGAGCAATATCAGTGAAGCCGATTGATTCATCAAATTGTAATGAAAACGCAACACACTGGTGAATGTCTGACTTTAACCTGGCCTGGAAACTTTTCTCCAGCAACTGGAACTCTTCCTTTCAGCAATTTGAAATCTTGTCTGCGGCCTAGAAGTAGTCTTTCTCTAGTGACGTCTCGAACTGAGAAGCTCCTTTCTAGAAGTGTGAAACTCCTCTCTCAAGCAACGTGGATCCAGGCAGTCTCTCTGACAGCAACTATGCACCGGGCTGCCTCCTCTCTGATAGCAATTCTGGAACCGGAACCCCTTCTGCTTGCTTCAGTCCCTTTTTATTACGCCTCCTCTGAGACCTCACATGAAGTTCGGCAACTCACAAAAGAATCGGTATGAGTCTTTCATCTTAAGTTTCAAGTTCGGCATGCCTTTTGTTCTCCTCTCCTTTCTTTTAATTGTAAGTTGTCGGCCATCGGAAAGTTGTTTGAACTCTTTCTGACTGACTTCGAAGATGTTTACACTTAGAGCCTGCAAGCCTTTCTCATACATACAAGTTTCAAAACAATATTTCTAATGCCGCCATGTACAGCTTCGGCGACAAAAACATTGCCTTTGTTTTTAACACTCTAACATATTCTTATTAAAGCAGTATATACAGTTAGCTTCAAAGGAGTTGTTTACAAAAACATCTAATACAAACTATACCGAGACAAACAAAGTTTATTTTTTTACAATATTCACATGGGACTTAACCTAAGTAAAAAATCAATGTAATGTGCTTTGCAATATTTAATATTTAAGCTACAATCAAGTTTTTACACTTTGCTTATAATCATATTCACTTGGCTCGCTGTTTGACTTCCACTGATCCAAATTAATTCATTTACCCGGACATATAAAATTAATGATATGACAATTTTAACGAAAAACAAATAAACAATAAAAATACACTAAAAGCGAATTAAAAATAATACAAAATAATGATAAAAAAAATAATATGCTTTCAGTTTTAATTAAATTTGTAAGTAAGGAGGAATATACAAGAGATCAACCAAAAATCGCTCTGCGATCAACCGGTCGATTGCGATCAACGGGTCGAACACCCCTACATACAACTTCCACTGGCCATAATGTACTCTGGCAAAAAACAAACATGTCTTACATTGAAAAAAATTGTTTCATAAGGAAATTTAAAGAAGCTACAAACATGCTTAGAATTCCAATGCAATGCAACAAAAACCAGGGCCTAATTCTATGCCAAGTTTGGTCAGCATTGATAAAAAATATATCCAAGTCAGACTTCAGACAATGTGAATGTGAGCAACACAACGTGAGAGCATCCAGCATTGTTCAAACTTAGCATTGCACTGAATCTACATTTGGATATTCAATTTAATGAACAGTTAGACAACTGCATAGAATGAACTATTTTGAGTAATTTCTCATTTCACGTGTATTAACTTTTAGTTACCTTTGACTCCTGAAGATGTAAGTCATATGACTTACAAAACTTGTCGGGTTGTTTTTATTGTTATTTATCGTAATAAAGATGTGGTCCAATTACCGGATTCTTTCGTATGAACTGATAAACCACAGAAACCTTCGCATACAAAATATCTAGTTGTCTCGTGAATTTTCCAGAGTGCTCCATTGAGGGATCATTATCCGTAAAATAACTTCCTAACTTTCTTGCCAAGTCCAATCCTTCTGCTAATTTCTTTAAACTGAATTCTTTAATGGATTCATCACATTCAGAATCTTTGGCAGAACTTTCTCTGCCATTTGGTTTGACGTCTTCTATTAATTGTAGAGTTCCTCCTCATTTAAGTCTATTCCCCCATCAATTAATTCACAAATTTCGTTTTCAACCATATCGCAAAAGCATTCTAAGTGGCCATTACAATAAAAATAAAATTTTTACATAAAAAAAGCATTACATATTGTATGTAACTCACCAGAAAATAAAGTGCTCAGCTTGGAATTAACACATTTATGACTTTTAATGCACTTTCCTGGCAGAAAACAAAGACAAATTTCAACAATAAACATTTATATGGTAAATAGTTCACGTACGTGTCTGCTAAAGGGTATTTGCCCTAATATAAATTCACCTTATAACTATAAGCGATACGGCCAGACGCAAATTTAACGAAGATAAAATTTGATTTTTATGTCTCGCATGGTGAAAAACATATCAAAAGATAAAGGGATACTAGAATTTGTAGACACTGTTATATCGAAACCGCATTGTATAAGTACCATGTTGAACAAGGGTTACTACAATTTGTAGACCCCATTATATCGAAACCGCGTTGGGTTAGTGCCGCGTTATACGAGAGTTACCTGTATACCATTCTTGTGAATGACTGTTTTCTAATACATAATAAAAGAAACCCCACCACACACTATGCAGATTTGGTTACATTCGAAGACCCATCATGATATATGGCACGGTGTTTTCTCTAGCCTCACCATATGGTTTGCGTGGTGGCGAGCAAGTCCCAATTGTCCCAATGTGAACATGTTAAAGGAACTATGGTGACAGAATATACCTGCTGCAAAGAGACACCTTTCTAGTTGGAGTAAATGTCAACTAGATCTAGGTTGTAGATGACTTTCATCACCTTGTGAAATACCAAAACCTTGCTTAACACGTTTGCTGCCAACTACGAGTATACTTGTAGTTGGTATATGAGCATCGCAAGCCAACTACGAATATACTCGTATGACGCTTACCGCCGGTAACGAGATTACCCGTACTGACCTTGAAGAAGTGAAAATGCTTGGCGTGTGGATCTAGCAGCGAAAGTGTGTATACTCGTAGTTGGTACATGAGCCTCACAAGCCAACTACGAATATACTCGTATGTCGATTACCACTGGCAACGAGATTACCCATACTGACCTTGAAGAAGTGAAATTGCTTGGTGTACGGTAACAAACTACACCCGAGTAGCGTGGCAGCGAACGTGTTAATGGGGACCTGAAGTCTTTACGGCCATGTTTGGTTCCTAGAGCAAGGATATGATTTCTGTTTCTCTGCCAACCTTCAACATGCTGTGTAAGTGACACACATTGAGAGCATGCTAAACATACTGCAGGAATCCAGTAGTTCCCCATCTTTGAGAATATAGCAGTAAAATACTTCTGCAGACATACTGAACCAGATGATAATGCAACATTTTAAGAAGCATCCTGATCAACTGAAGAAAATAATCTTGCTGCCAACTACTCTATCAGATCATGCCTAAAGGCTGTGTAGTGGTATGCAGGGGGAGGGGGCTGTGGAGGCCATGTTGCAGTTTAAAGACTGGATGTTCTCTCAGTATGGGCAGTGGCGCAGCAAAGGGGAGTGGGTCGTCCACCCCAGGCAGCACTTTTTTGGGGCTCACCTGAGACACAATTTTATTTGTCGACAATTCTTTTATTTGTTAACTTAGCAATTTTTATTACTTAATTAATAATTAGTTTTTAACAACTATACTTACAACTAAAATAAATAAAATATAACAAAACTGTTACATTCAAATTATTAAAAATAAAACAATAAAATGCATGGCAAGGCGATTGCTTTATTGCTTATACTGTGGCGGCTGCTTCTCAGCAGCAGGCACCGCACATTCATACACATTTGTGGAAATGTATTTTTTTTCCTTCTTCTAATTTTGCTTATAACTAAGGCCATCGACAGGATTTTAGGGCCCACAGTAATAATATCTTTGTGTTTCTCTGTTATATCGGGTTTTTTGGATAACCCTTTTGATGCGTTTATGCAGTGTATAAAAATTAACAAAAATGATTTCGTTTTTACCCTAAAAATGCTAAAATGAATGATTCACCATTAGTTTTTTCTAATCTGTTACACATTTATATCATTTTGATCGTTATTGAAACCGTTGAAAAAATATTTATTATATTCTTTATGTATGATTAGTTTAGAGTAGGGATGGACAACCCTTAACATGCCTGCCAAACGCGGCACGTCAACGACTTTTTTCCGGCATCCAGGGCTTATCTTAAAAAATAATTAAATAAAAAAATGCATTTCAAACATCTTCACTGCCACGTATTTTAACTTAATATAATACAATTTTATCAAGTACAGCAAAACCAAATAAAAATGCAATAAAAAATTAAACCCTACCAACTGTTTCAGTAATAATAAGTAATAAGAAAATTAGAAACAAACATCCTATTTCCAAGCCATCTATATTTCTGTGATATACTGATGTACAAGTTTTGTCCAGTTTAGTTGATGCATTATTCGTCAGGCATCCAAACGTGCATGACTCCGCGACTCCTTAACCATCATTTGATATATCTTTTCATGTTTCGTAAAGAACATATGCGTTTTCTAAAGTGTATTTGGATTTTATTAAATCATAAGTCATTGAAATATGGATTGGAAGTATTTATTGTCAATTAATATGTTTAACTTATTAAACATAAAAGCAAATTTCCTGTACATAGCCATAAACATGCCGTATTTACTTGAATATAATTCACACTTTTTTTCCTCAAAATTAAAGCTAAAAATCGTGGTGTGAGATATATGTGGGGATTTTCAGAAACAAAAGTTTTCAATTTTTTTCATAAAATCCATTGCAATTGCTATTTTCTGCCTAGAGAGCAGTTTTCTTGTGTGCATCCTACCCAAATAGCACCATCTGCTTTCCCATTATTTCAAGCAAAAATTACCAGTAATTTACAAGACTTGAGATACTTAATGAACAATCCTTCAAGAATGACTAATGAACAGACAGCTATGGTACTAGGCCAGTAAAGATATGTGCATATGATTGATGCGGTATTAACAAAAGATCGCGTGAGTCAAAGATAAAAGTCAGCAGACAATTTTTGAATTGAAATGCTAATTCTCTTCAACCAAATTCAATACCTGAAAGTGCCATAACAATATTCACTATACATTTCTTAGCTTTAACACGTTTGCAAATTTTAACACTTTCTGTTGATTTTTATTGTTGCTCTGCATTTGAGCTTGGGAGACAGATTCCCACACATCTAGTTTTTAGTGTTTGCCAGTGCAGCATATGGTTTTGCTTGAGGCTAAATAGCATAGTTTCTGTGGGAAGGGGACATGTTTGTACCTTATTCAGTGATGCAATAAAACTACTTGCATCTACAGACATATTGGCTAGTAGGAAGGGAGCGCAGTTTGCCACGGGAAGTAGCCACTATCACCCCAACATGAACGTGATTAAACTTTTTTTTTCTGTGCAAGGTATACGCGAAACTTTTAGATTTCTTTTATCGCAAAGTAAAATCAGGGGTGCGAGTTATACGCGTGGGCAAGTTATATTCCAGTAAATACGGCAAGTTATTTTTAAAGCTACCATGTGAAATGTATTATCAATATTCAGGATTATGAAGTGTTGTCTGCACATGATTAGATTGCATGCGTACCTTTCTCTTTCATTTGCATGTGTGTGCAGGTCGGCTTATAATTGTAGTAATTTTTGGTTTGCTTAAACTTAGTTGGTATATGCAGAGAGTGATTATGATGAGATAAGAGTCCAAATTATAATTTTTATCGGTGTCTATACGTCTCTGTTCACATTTTTACACCCCATAATCCAATTTTCAATAAAGTTAAAAGCTGTATAAATAAAGCAATTATTGAATTGCTTCCTCATATTTATTTATTTATTTGCTTCCTGCTCTTTACAGATTGAGCAAAATGTCACAACCACCAGCAAAGAAACGTATACATTCAAATGAAAAGGATATTAGACAATTTAAAGAATACTGGACTGAAAAAATGTGGCATGATTAAGAAAGATAATTAAGCATTATGCATTTTATGTCCCGAATCAGTTTTTTGTAATACTTTTTCTGTAAAGAGACATTTTGAAACTGTTCATAAGAAATTAAGTAACAAAAGTGAGCCAAGAATATAAGAGAATTAATTTCTCATGAACTGAGCAAGACAAAAAAAATAGTCCGATTTCTTTGATGAAATTTATTTCAGGTAGGGCAGCAAACTCAGGGACCGTGCTGGGTGGCAAAAGCTCTGCCACTGAGTATGGGTGACATGTTCAAGAGCTCATGTCAAGAGTCATGCATCCCCTTCTCTTTATCTCTTAATCTTTTGAAATATTAAAAATAAAATAAGCCAGAATAAGTATACTGTCTGCAGATAAACTAAAAAATAAACTTCACTTTAAAATTCCAAAAAAAAAAATTAACTCAAAAATCTCACAAAAAAAAAAAAAAAAAATCTTTCATATTCACTTGATCAACGTCCATGGTATCAACAATAATTTAAATATGCATCATCATCACCTTCAGCCATCCAAAACTTATATTCTATTTCTGGCTAAACCTCAAATTTCTGCTAAAACAACCACAGCCCATCTTAACTGTCCAAATTATACTCATTATGACTCCCTCTACCATAAGAGAAGTGCTTGTGCATTCAGATATTCCTTATTAGAGGATGTCTGACCTAGAATCTCACCTTTCTGACCTCCCTTAAGATTTCTTTGCCACATTGTCTCGTTCATCTACTGGCTCTACTATTCTCCCAATTCTGATAATCATTCTGATCTCTTTGACTTCCTATCTCCAAAGTTCAATCTTATTCAGTCAAAATTTCCAAACAGTGAAGTCACCATCATCAAATTCCTGACAAATACCCTCAGGGGGCACTGTCGCATATACACGTGTGTTGTGCTCTGATGATGCCGAGTTGAAAATCAGCAAAATATAAGCGTTAATAAAATATCTTTGTGATAAAAGTGTGTGAGGTGTTGTTAATACCGTGAAAAATAAGTCATGAATAACCATCAACACCTAAGCTTATCTGTTAGACCCTCAGGGGGCATACAGGATCTTTTGATGGTACAACATAAAAAGTTACACTGTTACTAACTTCCTATGAGCAATTCTCCTACAGATTGGCCTGTTATCTCTCAACATTCCAATATTATCAGATCTTATATTTCTGTCTTTAAGACACTTTTTACTGTATCTATCCACCTACATCTTGGTCTTCCTCTGAATTTTTTTCCTGCCATCCTGGCAAAGAAAACTTGTTTAGCTAATCTTTCCTCTCCCATTCTGTTTAAATAGCCATACCACCTGAGATTAGCTCTGCTAACAATATCAAGTTCTTTCCTAATATCCTCATTTTTAATATGTTACTCCCACTGATGCCATCTGTTCAGTCCCCTAATCTTTCTCAAGACTATGGTCATATCTATGGTCTCCAATCCTTGATCAAGAGTTTTAGTTCTAAACTAAACTCTTATTCCATATAAATTTATTCAGTTCTTTCTACCACAGCTTTGCTAATTCTACTACCTATTTCCAAATTTAATTTGCCACTTTACTAAAAATTGTGCCTAAATAGCTGAAATGTTTTACTTGCTCTATAGCTTCTCCATTCAGGATGTGGTTGATGTTTTTAATGTTTTGCCTATTTTCATTGTCTTTGTCTTTTTAATGCTGATTTTGATACCGAATTTATTACAGCAGTTATTCAATTAGGTCTTGGAGTCCTGCAGACTTGTCCTGGATTTATTTAGGAATATAGTATCATCTGTATAAAGTAAAGAGTTGAGATTAACATCTACAATACGGCTTTACTTCATAATGTGATCCATATAGATGATGAACAATAGTGGAGATAATGTACACCCTCGTCACACACCTGACTTAACATCAAACCATCTTGCTGTACCTCTTTCAATTCTAACTGCTGATTTACAAATCAAATAGAGACTATGTATTGCTTGATATAATGTCCCATTTACTGGAGCATTTTAAACAGCTTTACATGTGGAATTTTATCATATGCCTTTTCAAGATCTACAAAACTTAAATACAGATCCTTGTTATATTCCCATGATTTCTCAACTATTTGTCTTAAAATGAAAATCTGATCTTGACAAGCTCTCATTGGCACCCAGGTTGTTCTTCTCCAAGCTTCTCCTCCACAAGTTTTCTTAGCCATTTTTCAAGAATGCTTGCATAAAACTTACGAGGAACGCTCAATAGAGAAATTCCTCTGCAATTCTCTTTTATTTCCCTTTTTATATGGGTACTATGAGCACTCTACTCCAATCATCTGGAATTTGACCCTCTGACCAAGCCTTCTGAATTATAAAGTATAGCAGCTAAAAAATTTTAATATCCATATTTCAGCATTTCTGGTCAAATTTCATCTACTCCAGTGCCTTTCCACATTTCACATTTGTGATAGATTTTTCTACTTCAAGTACAGATATATATTCCAAATGACATTGCTGTTTAGTGTAATTATTCTATACACCAAGAATATCTTTATCTTGACTTTTCACATCCCCTTTATCATTATCAAGTTCACAACCGAGTTATGGGGTAACTCAAAACCCATAACTTGGTGATGTCAATGTCCTGAAATGTAACTGGCTTCTTTTTCAAATTTCACTGATCAAGCTGGAATTTACAGCAGATTTTTGCTGTAAATCAAATGACTTAAACCAGATCATCTCCCTACCAGAATTCCCAACAATCGTCTTCACTCAACCAACACTCTGAATCTTTTCTTAACTAGTTCTCCTGCCAGATACTCTGTTCGGGTGAATGTTCCTCTTTGTAATTCTAATAACAATCTCATCAAGTTTCATCCATGGTGGAACATTCTTCAGCCATTCACAACTTTGTAATAGTGTTGTATTACAGCAATGCCAAGTGGGAGAATTTGTGACTTTTTCTCCTCCTTTCTGTGGTTAGATTAATGTTTTTATTGATCTGATCCAGATAACTGTTGTGATCTTGTTATAGAAATAATCCATGGAATGGAATGGAAAGTTTGAATGGCAACTTTCAGTCCTCAATCTGTTAAAATTTCCTAATCCATATCTAAACCATGGTTCTCCAAGGAGTGGGCTAGGGTGGTCCAAGAAAGCATACAATCTATCACAAGAGGCTTGTGACCAAAACACCAACTTCCTACACAGTTGCCCACAACACTTGTAAAACCATCATCAAAAGAGCAAAGTATAAACTCAACAAATAAATACAGAAAACTCGCTGCTTGTGTCTGGCAGTCACGCCTTCTGATCCTTGCCAAAGCAGTTGGGCACAACTTTCATCCATCTGTGCTACTCTCTTCTTCCCCTAGGTAGCATTGTAACTTCTGCCAGAAATGACAGATGACACAAAGGCAGACAAGTCCTGATGGAATCCCACTCACTGTCCTCACAGTATGCTTCTCACAATTACCATCTAGTTATCAATCTATTGCTCTCACTTCAGTTTTGTCTAAAGTAACAGAGAAGGTTATCAACAATCACCTTCAACACTTGGAGAACTGCCATCTAATTATTGTCACCAGTATGAATTTTGCCAATCCAGATCCACAACTATTATTTTTCAGGAAATTACAATGTATATTGAACATTAACATGTTCAGCAAGTGGCCTTGATGACCATGCTTTAGACACCCACCACAGAATACAGTGGAAGAAGGCCACCATTCCACAGCAGCAAATACAAACATGAGAAGATATTCTTGGAATCAGCCTTAGCCCTGAGAAACTTTCCAAAACTCAACCAATCTGGGTGCATACAACTGTCCAAAATTTGGGAACCACTCATCCTCAGATCTTCAGCTCAATGGCCAAGACCACCCAATTTAGCCCATTAGAAGGTGCCATTTCTGACTCTAGGCCTGCTTTGGTTACCCTTTCTTCAGCCTCATTTACACAGTGTTAGTATGCCTGTGTGCAGATATCACTATTCTATGTATCCTGATGATGGCAATTTGACTTTGCCGAAATATCAGAAGTATTAATTAAAATTATTATAATTAATATTGAGTATATGTTGTAATTTCCTGAAAAATAATAGTTATGAATAGCCAGTATATACGCCTTTCTATTAGGTCCACAGGAGATTTTTCGTGGCCTGCATAACACACCTCTGGACCCATTTCATGGAAAGGTTGAGAAACTATGCCATTGCTCCTGACATCTCCAAGGCTCTTCTTGATAGGGTTGACAGTGAGGGCTCAACAAGTCACTATCATTTGGACTGCCTTCATCCTTGTGCAATTGGATTTCCAGTTTTCTCTAAGATTAAAGATGGGGTTCTCTCTCTTCAGACTTTCCTGTTAACACCAATGTCCCTCAGTGCTCTGTCATTTCACCCACCCTCTTCCTGATTTATATAAATTACCTGCTCTTGTTAACTGCAAACCCTATTCAGTTTTACTAATGATAGCACATTCCACTCACTCTACTCATTTTTGACAAGCCTTGCAGTGTTCAAACACCCAAAGCTTCAAGATCATTTGTAATAAGTGTCCTGAATATCAATCACTACAGTATCCTTGATTGAGATGAAAGCAACCTGGTCAACTTCAATGTTTCTAAAACATAATTTTACTTGTTTTCTTGCAAATAAGACCTCAGATCTTCTCCACTTGCTTTTGATAATTCTCAGCTTAACAGTCAAGATGAAATCTCTCCTCTTGGACTAAATCTTACTTCAAACATTTTCTGGCACAATCATATCACTTCTATAGTACCTTCAGCTTCCAAGAAACTTGGCATCCTTTTCTGCTCAAGACTACTTCTCTGCCAAGCAGTTACTTACTCTAAAACTTGAATAAATAAACTAGCAAACATTAGTGTGTACCATTATACTTGTCCTGAAGAAGCCAGACAGAATAGCTGGTGAAACTTGTTGACAATTTGTGCATATCATTTACAAATATCTGGTCAACGAATAAAACCAAAAAGCTCAAGTTTTAATGTTTAAGTGACCAAATATAAAACAAAAATGAACAGACTCGATGGCTATACAAAGCATAAGGTACGTTCCTTTGAAAAACTCAAAGGTAAAAAAGCTAGAATATTAAACCATCTAACCTTCTTGAAAAGATGTATACAGTTCAACATCATTCCCAAGTTTTTAACTATTAAAGAGCAATTACAATCAAAAAGAGCGAAATGTATTTACTTTAAGGCATCTTTGTCTTTACTCCCTGAAAGAATTCAACACGTTAGATTTGTACTTAGTAAAATAGATCTCAAATGCTTAGAACTTTTCGAAGATATCTCTAACAGCATAGATAGCAACCTATGGAATATTTTGAACATGGTTCAAAATAGTTTTAACAAGGTTTTTCTAACTAGTAAAAAATCTCAAATTAAAAAATTCGATAGACTTTATGAAAGAAAATACAACTCAAGACCGAGTCTCCAGGATGAAAAAGTTATTTTCAATCTTTCAGACTATACATTTTCAAAACCAGAAGCTGACATACTAAAGAAAGGTTTCAACTTTGCTATCACTCCAGATCACATTCCAAAGATTGATATTATTAGCAACATAGAAAAGGCACTCTCTTCATTTCCAGAAACAGTAGCAACATAGAAAAGGCACTCTCTTCATTTCTGGAAACAGTAGCAAATGATATCTGATTAAAAAGCACTATCATCCTTTCAACTTCAAAACCACTAAAATTTAATATAACTCTTCTTGAAAAGTGAGCTCTCTCAAACCTAAAGAAGAACAAAGATATAATCATCCTAAAGGCATGATTATATCTTTGATGTTCAGCATGTTATGCTGGACATCAAAGACTACATATCAACTTATCGCATATTAGATTTCGATCCAACTTTAAAAAATCAAAAAGAAACTAATAATAAGGAACATGGCTAGGTGGTCTTCAGACTTACAACGAAGTCTGAAATCTCTACACCCACTGACACCACACTTATATGGTGCACCTAAAGTGCACAAAATTGGAGTTTTGCTCCAACCAATCGTCGACAGAAGAAATTCTCCAACATATCTATTAGCTAAATATCTAGCCCGTCTTTTGAAAGATAATATAAAAAAAATTAGATTTCTTCATAAAGAATTCTAAGCATTTCACTGAAAAATTAAAAGGCATCTCCATCTTAAAAACAGACATCCTTGCAAGCTTAGATGTGGTTTCGTTAATTACCAACATACCTGTTGAAGAAGTTATCAAGATCCTAGACAATCTCTATCCACATCACACAGCTCAGCTTTTTCGCCACTGCCTTAAATCGAATTATTTCAAAGTGAATGACACAATTTGTGAGCAACTTGATGGCTTAGCCATGGGCAGTCCCTTATCACCTCCCTGCACTGATCTATCATGGAAAAAACCAAATTAAATCCAAAGCTGTTGGTTTGGTGGAGATACGTAGATGATGTTTTCATAATTTGGAGAGATGCAGAAACCACCTTATTTGATTTCCTTACAAAAATAAATTCCTTCCACCAAAAAATACAATTCACGTTAGAGCTTGAAAAGAATAGCCAATTGCCTTTTCTAGATAACACTAAGAAAGAAACAAGAGAATGGACAAATCCAGCTCACAATCTATCAAAAACCAACAGACACTGAACATTACCTGCACTTCAAATCGTCTCAGCATATTGCACAAAAACTCAGCATAATATATCTACTTAAAAATAGAGTGACCAATATTATCTCAGAAGAAAAAGATTTCCTTGATAAACTCACTCTCATATCTCAAACCCTAGTAAACAATGGTTACCCAAGAAATATAATCAAAAAGATTCTTCATAGAAACCCTCCACAGCAGCAACCTCCTGTCGTGCAATATACATCGTCCATCGTCATCCCTTATGCAGGCTCAGTGTCATCAAAAATAGCCAAACTCCTTAAGTCTTTCAACGTCAGAGTTGCTCTCAAACTTGTTAAAACAATACGCCACATTTTAAGATCTCCAAAGGACATTAATGCCTTCTTCAAATACGCAGGTGTATACAACATCCCATGTTCCTGTGGATTAAATTACATAGGCCAAACATCAAGAAGCCTGAAAATTCGAAAAAAAGAACATATAGGGGGACATGAACAACAACAGAACAGATACTACAGGATTAACCCATCACTTCTCGATCTCTAACCACACCATCAATTGGGATAACAGCTCTATACCTCATATAGAAAATTTTCGATGTAGAAACTTCAAAGAAGCTGCGGTTGTACTCCGCTCTGGAGAAAATCTAAACAGAAATCAAGAAATGATTCTGAAAGACATCTGGAAAAGCCTAATAAGTTCACTCAGCTTGCCAGAATTTCATATCACTAAAAACTATATAACACGCTCAATAAACAATGACTGAGACACACCACGTTCCATGCTTATGATGTTACGTGTCAGTTTTAATTTATTTGACATTCTTCTTTTTTACTAGTAAACGTTAGTGTGTACTGTTATACTTGTCCTGAAGAAGCCTTTTTAATCTTCTTTTTTACTAGTAAACGTTAGTGTGTACTGTTATACTTATCCTGAAGAAGCAGACAGAATAGCTGGTGAAACTTGTTGACAACTCGTGCATATCATTTACAAACATCTGGTCAACGAATAAACCAAGAAAAAGCTTAATGTTTAAATACAAAACAAAAAAGTTACTTACTCTGTATAAATCCTAAATCTGATCAACCTTGGAACACTGCTCTCATGTTTGGAGTAGTGCACCTAAGACCACCCTAAAAATTCTTGATGCTGTTCAGAAAAAGACAGTTCAATTGATTAAATGACAAATCTCTTACAGACTCTTCAGAGAAGAGTCTGTAAGAGATCTTCCCATAGAAGATCAGTTTCTGCACTATGTCTTTTCTACAGATATTTCCATAGCTATTGAACAGCAGGACTATCACCCATTTATGCCATATTTACAGGAAATTGAGCAAAAGATGTTCAGCATCTCTTAGAAGCTGAACTGCATACTCACTGAACCTGCTACTGTCAGTCATCTTTCATTCCACCCACCTCAATTCTGTGAAACAGTCTCTCTTGTGAAGCATTCCCAAAGGACTATGACCAACAGTCCAAGACTTCCCCCTTACTCCCACACAGCATTTTACTGTGGGCCCTTCTGCCTTTTGCATGTGGGAGTAACAAAAAAAATAATAAATAAAATATATTTTTTATAGGTTTTGTGAAGGACTTAGGTTTTAGCTAAAGGAGACTCAGTGACTAGTATAAAGAACATGATCAATGAGACCTACATTGCTCATTGATCATATTCTTTCTACTAGTCACAAATTCCTTCACTAAAGCTCTATAACATAGAGAGCAGGATTTTTTTTTCTGGAAACTGAGGTTAGTCCATCCTGGGAAAACAGAAAAACAGTCAGAAGAATATGCAATTAACAGGCACAACCTATGGTTCAAAACACAACACTGACATCAATGTTTGTCAGTGTACTCAGGTGGGAGATGAATTTCAATGTCCAGTGTGATTCCACCACTCTCCTTATTGGAGAACTAAAGTGGCTTGAAAAAGTTCAATGTTTGTTATCTAGATAAGGGCTTCCAGATTATCTACCCCTTAGCATGGTAACCCATGGTAGTAGCACACTATAGGCTAACCAGCCATTTTATAGGTGGAATCATAAAAATAAATAAATTTGCCTCTCACAAAAGTGGAAAACTAATCTTGGGTACACTCCTCACCAATATTAAAATATTATTTAAAAACATAAAAAATAATTAAAAAAAACACTTCATAATAGTATTTTGAATATTAATAGTATTTAAATCACATGGCCTACACAACACATATGACGGTGATAGTCCTCTTTTTCTATCCTGTTAATATTTGCTGTGCTTCTTAACTTTAAATTATGTCTCTGTGAATGGAATACCTTAATGCAGATACTAAAAAAAAATATCAAATATAGGTAGAAAATTAGCAAACAGTTATCACTCATGGAAGAATGGCAGGGATAGTTTGTTAGAGTGAATACTTTGCTATAATGAATTTCTTTTAAAGTAGGATTACACCTACAAAATTTTAGTCAAAACTATTCATTAATTTGTTATAATAATGGGTTTTACTGAGAATCAACTGCATTCAGAATTATAAGACATAATTAATTAAAAAAAAAGAGCAGCAAAGAGAAGGTTTTAACATAGAATTAGCCTCCTCTTAAATTTACTTCGATAAATAGGTTACTTTACAAATCACCTATAAGAATGTTGTAAATACATATATGTATATGTGTACTTTGCGGTCATCCTCATAATAATGAAGACAGTGTCATTTTAAATCAATTCAATTTCATGTCTATATACTCTTCATATAATGGAAAGAGTTCAAATCAGTAAACAAATTTAAATGTGTTTTCAGAATCTCAAGTAACAAATTTAAGAACATTTTCCTTAGTACATTTTAATTTGAAAATCAGCTATCTCTGCATTTTATTTTCATTCTAAATATCTATATCTTGTAGAAATTTTAAATGTTTCATAATAATTTTATCATAATGCTAAGACAGGACACACATATAGCACATAAGCACATATTCAAACACTGACATGTTCAAGCAAAAATGTCTTACCATGGCATTTTCATTTCTTTCATCTTGGGTTTTCATTACTACAGTCTCTACATGCATAGCTTGTAGATAAAACGGATATACGTTTTTGATATCTAAATTGTTTACCAGGGATTGCGAAAAATCCTGAAGATATAAAGAAAAAAAGAATACACTACATGCTTATAATTTACTGTTTTGATAAATAAAAATCAAATTATGCATATAATTATTTTTTGCCACTGGATAATGAAATTTAAAGGAATAAAGACAAGCCATTACATTTGGCTTCAAGAGCCTCCATCTCTATATATGGAGGTGTGGTATAGGTAAGTGCATAAAGAAAAAAGTAAAGATTACAGAGACAGCAAATTACAGAAAATAGTTTTGAATTCAAGAATAGAAACTTATCTACTGAAAAACCAAAAGACCAACCAAAGCTAAAATCCAGAATACCACTCGGTTGAAGATTATATTATGTGCTTGTTTTAATCCTTTACCCAAGCTTAAGAAAACAAAGTTTGCATGTGAAGTATCTACACAACTAGTTTACTTATATACAGAGACTGTCGACCTCAAGGGGGTTCTCATAAGCTGAGAGCAATATAGAGAAGAAAGAGAGCCTGATAGTATTAGGAGAAAGAAAAGACAGACAGTGAGAGACAGAAAAAAAAACAGCCTCAGCTTCTTTATATCATCATGTAGCCAAACAATTTTTTCTCTTTTTTACTAGTCTAATGGCTGAAAAGCCAAAAATCAATTGAAACCAAAATCCAGAGACAAGAAAAACCCAGATAAGCTATGGCCTTCACTGCTTGGGATTGTCCTCCCGTTATCCCTGCAGTTGAGTATAAGACCACAATGAGCTAAAAGGACAGAAGAGTGTAAAAATCCTCTCATAATAAGTGTAGACAGAACTTCATCTCCCCCAGTGAATATGCACAACATGGGTGGTCTACACTACCTCACTACAAATTTGATATCTCCTAGAATGCTTCTTTCTAAATATAAAAATCATGGACTGAAAAATAGAATTTCCATAACACAATTTTGTAGAGTATTTGTATGTCATATTGCAGATTTTTAAATCCATGTTTATTCCTAACTCTTGATAAATGATATCAACTCATTAATTATAAATATCAAAAAATTTTTCCAACTACTAGCAAGTGGGAAGTAGTGCAAAAAAACAAGGACATGTTCTGCTGTAATAATAGAATGCCCAATACATTACATGGTCTGTTCTAAATAATAGGAAAGAGGATAGCTGTATAGCGTATGTCCTACTGTTTCCAATCAGTAACAGATGTCACAGATTAGATCCCCAACGTTAAAGTATCTCCAATTGATGCCATTTACTGGAAGGCAAACGAAATGGAATTCTCCAAGCCAGATTCCTCTTGTTAGGGTATCCTTGGAACTTCATTAAGTTATTAAATAGAGGGTCACTGTTAGTATCCAACTGTGAAATTTCAAGGCAGAAGAGGTTAAACATTTCCTTATACCAAGTTCAGCTGTTATGAAAAGAATGGTCAATGCCAAAATGATGTAGCTGTCTCAGAATGCTCAGGAACAATCTCATATCCCGGATTACTGTAATAATTTAATCCAAACTGCGGGAGATGAAAACCTACATTGTACCACAGAAGGTCTGCACTTCATTGGAAGGTCTGTATTTCATTGGAATGTACTATGTAATGGAATTTTGAGGCTGCAGCTGTATTGCTTAAACAGAATAATTTTTAATACTGGAAGATCTAAGCCTCCAAGTTCCTTTGGTAGTTGAAGAAATTCATTTTGAACTTCTTTCTATCTGCAGGACCAAAAATTGCAGAGGTTATATAATTGTTTTTCCTTTGGTTTCTGTAATATCTGTAATACTTATTATGAACAGCTGAGCAGAGAGGATTATAATTCTTGTAAAAAGGCTTATACGTTGGCAACACATGACAAATTATTTAAGGAATTTACAACGTATATTGGAATATAAATTAAAAGAAACTTTAAGAAATTCTTCCTATATTTTGGCAATGTCACATTGCCATCTTCATGGGAACATACAAATATGGCACATGCACGAAGGCACTACAAAAAGCAAATGAGGCAGAAGATAAGAAACTATTGTTGTTCCTAAAGTCCTAATGGCCCCCTAGCGGGCTACATTGTGTTGTCTTGGCCATTGGGCTGATGTTCTCATGATGTAAGTCTCCCAAATTTGGGGCAGTCTCATGCATCCAAATTTGTTAAGGTTTGGAATGTTTTTTTAGAGCTCAGGTTGATTCTATGAATAATCTTTCATACTTAAACTTCCTGCAGTGTATTACTTTGGCTTTCTTCCAACGTATTTTGTGAGGGGTATCTAGAGCATGGTCTGTAAGCCCAAAGTGGCTGTACTGGTGAAAGGATTATTAAGAGAGGATTATAGTCTTAAGTACCGTGGCTTTAAAAGAAAAGAGTAGATTTTTCAGTCTTCTAAAGCTTCAATGCTTGGGATATAACTTCTTGATTATTTGTTCTGGACAGGTGGAGAAGGAAATTCAAAGTATGGCGAGAGGTTCCCTCTCTCTCACTCTCTTAGAGATTAGTCCAAAGGGAATGGCTGCAAGATCACATCTTCCAAAAAACTTTTAAATTCATCTTGTTGGCTAGCTTGTTCACTTGCTGGATTTTTGTAAATTACCAAAAAAAGATCTGTACTGAATTATTACTCCTCAAAGTACCAACTACATCATTTGCATATACTTTATTTTCCTTGAGAAAATTGTAATCCTTCACACAGATTATAAACTTCCTGCTAAAAAAAGTTCTAGAACCAATGCAAAAAGCAAGGGACTAAGAAGGGCAACCTTGCTTGACTAATTTTTGATTATTTTTCCAGGTGTGATAGAAATTAGCACAAACGCCTTTAATGTGGATAATACCATTTTGCCCACCTCAATGTGCTAGAGGAAGTGGAACAAAAAGAGATGATGGACATTGTCAAATGCTTGAGTAAGATCCACAAATTACTGGATCTTACTCAAGATCCAGTAATTTGTGGATCTTGGCTGCTAGGTGGAGTAGATCATGAAACAAACAGATGAAATTCTACTGCTCAGCTTGAAACTACACACACCTACATGCTTTTGATTATGTATCTCATTCTTACTTTGAGCCTGTTGTTGATAATGTGAAAAATGATCTTCTAGTCAGAATTAAATAGAGAAATACACTACCAGCTATTGATCACGGTATCGTTATAAAGAGGATTAGAGATTATTTATTTTTAACAATTATCAATCCTCATTTGTTATGAGATTTTCTCTATAAAGATTATTTCTATTCCTGAGTTTTTATATATGCACAAGGATTCAATTCCGATTGGTGCAATGAATTTTAACTGTTTCTTTCAAAATCCAAAAAAATCACTGACTCAAGACCAAATGCAAAATATGCACATTTAATAAAACAAAAACAATATATACACTTCAAATAAAATTACACAACTAACTACAAAATTAAATTGATCCAAGGCCTTTTAAAACAAACTTACACTTTAGAGATCACCCTTTCACTGACTCATTCTATTACTGGTTTGTTTAACATATACTTAATCACATCTACTAGACTAAACACTTTGTTTACACAATAACAAAATGTTCATAGTCAGTTTCTTTCATCATCATCATCAAATTCCTGCCATGTACCCTCAAGGGGGTGTACAGGATATAATAGTACTAATGAAAAATTTACATCATTACTAACTTCCTATCTACAATTTTCCTCCAAATCAGTCTGTTATTTGTCAAGACTCCAACATTATCAGATCTTATATTTCTATCGTCTAAGGAACACTGTACCATATCAATCCACCTATATCTTGGTCTTCCTCTGGGTCGTTTTCCTGCCAACCTGGCAAAGAACACTTGTTTTGCTAATCTTTCCTCACCCATTCTATTTAAGTGACCATACCACCTGAGATTAATTAGCTCTGCTAACGCATATCTGGATGCCAACAATGTCAAGTACTTTCCTAATATCCTCTTTTTAATATGATATTGCCATTGATGCCATCTGTTCATACCTCTAATCTTTCTCAGGAATCTCATATCTGCGCTCTCTAGTCTTTGGTCAAGTGTTTTACTTCTGACACAGCTCTCAGATCCATAATTTAAATTGGTTTGAATGCCGTCTTCTATAACTAATTTAGTGTTCCAACTAATTTCTCTCTAATTCCATATGAATTTATTCAGTTGACTGCCTACTATACCAGCTTAGTTGATTCTGTTGTCTATTTCCATATTTAATTTACCATCTTCACTAAAAATCATGATTAAGTAGCTGATATGTTTTACTTGTTCCACAGGTTCTCCATTCACAACACAGTTGACATTTTCAATGATTCTGCCTGTTTTCATTATCTTTATCTTTTTATTGCTGACCTTCATACCATATCTTTACAACAGTTATTCAATTTAGTCAGGGAATCTTGCAAACTTGCAGTGAATTTATTTAGAAGTATAACATCATCTGCATAAAGTAAGGAGCTGAGATTAACATCTCCAATTTTAATATCATATTTAATACCACTTTCCTTCATAATGTGATCCATATACATTATTCCCTCTGTTATTCATTATCTATATGAATCACATTATGAAGGTAAGTGGTATTAAATATGATATTAAAATTGGAGATGTTAATCTCAGCTCCTTACTTTATGCAGATGATGTTATATTTCTAAATAAATCCACTACAAGTTTGCAAGATTCCCTGACTAAATTGAATAACTGTTGTAAAGATATGGTATGAAGGTCAGCAATAAAAAGACAAAGACAATGAAAACAGGCAGAATCATACAAGATGTCTCACACCAGATTTAACATTAAACCATCTTCCTGTACTTCCTTCAATTCTAACTGCTGACTTACACTCAAATAAAGACTAAGTATTGCTTGATATAATGCCCCATTGACACCATATCACTGTAGTGTACTGAATAATTTCTCTCTGGGCACCTTGTCATATGCCTTTTCCAGATCGACAAAACTTAAATTCAGATCTTTGTTATATTCCCATGCTTTCTCAACTATTTGTCGTAAAGTGAAGATATGATCCTGACAGCCTCAATTTGGCCTGAATCCAGGTTGTTCTTCACCAAGTTTTTCTTCCAGAATTCATCTCAACCATTTCTCAAGTATACTGGCATAAATCTTACCAGGAACACTCAGTAGGAAACACCTCTGTAATTCCCACATTCAGTTTTATTTACCTTTTTTTATATATGGGTACTATGAGAGCTCTACTCCAATCATTGGGAATTCGTCCCTCTGTCCAGGCCTTCTTAACTATGCAGTGCAGCCACTGAAAGACTTTTATAGCACCATACTTAAGCATTTCTGGCCGATTATCATCTACTCTTGCTGCCTTTCCACATTTCAAACATTTGATGGCTTTTTCTACTTCAAGTATGGATACGTATTCCTGACTCTATGCCTGTTGAGTGTTTTTTTACCACTGTACTATAATTGTTTCATTTAGCAATTTTTCGAAGTAATTACTCCATACTTCAAGGATATCTTTTTCTCCCATTTTCATGTCACCTTTATCACCTCTATCTCCTTTTACAGCACTCTTTATTCCATTTCTAAGCTTCTTCAACAACTTCCATTATATTTTGCCACCTTCTTGATATTTATTTTCTATGCTCTTGCCAAAGTCCTCCCATGACTTTTGTTGAGCTAATTTTACACACTGTTTAGCTTTCTTACATTTGTCTCTGTATTCTCTAAGAGCACAAGCTGATTTATTTGCAGGAAATTTGGATATTCTTTCTTCTTTTCCTTCAACCTCTTTAACTTCCTGTGTCCACCATGAGTTCTGATTTTTCTATCCTTGCATACATCCTCACCACATGCCTCTCTGGCTGAATCATTCAGGTTTTCTTCAAGGCTTGCCACTGAATCTCCAAAGTTTGGTTTCTGTTCTCAAACTTTTTTTTTTTTTTCTTCAATAATCTTTGTGTATTTTAGTCTACACTTCACATCCGAGAGCTGCTCAACTTTAAAACTTTCTTACATGTTATTCTTTTCACTATGAAATTCAATTTTATCCTGCTCAAGACTAAGTGGTGATCACTTCCAATTTCAAATCCTCTGTACACTCTGGTGTCCTGCACCAGGGAGAAAACATCACTATCAACAATAACATAATCAATGAGACTTTTCTTATTCCTTGCCTCTTCTCTCCATGTGAATTTGTGCACATTTTTTATGTTGGAACATGGTGTTAGTAATAACCAGCCCATGTCCTGAGCAGAAATCCAACAGGTATTTGCCATTATTATTAGCTTTGCTCTTTTCTCCAAATTTTCCCAAAATATTTTTATATGTCTGACAATCATTTCCAACTCTGCTATTTAGATCCCCAACAAAGACCAACTTTTCCTTTTTCATTGTGTCAGTAGCTTTCTCTAGAGCCTCAAAAAATTCCCCCACTTCTACCTTAGTAGAACCTTCTGTGGGACCATAGACACAAATAAGTCTCATTGTCCACTTTCCCATTCTTATATTTGCCCACATCACTCTACTTGACACTGCCTGCCATTCAAGAAGATTAGCCTCATATTTAGTGTTGAATACTATGACTACTCCTTTTCCTTGATTGTCATTGCCTGAATATAACATTTTGTATTTATTGCTCAAAAAAGATCTCACTAGTTTTTGTCTTTTTTGTTTCAGTCACCCCTATTATGTCGATCTGATACTTATCTAATTCCTCAGCTAGCTCCATTTCTTTGCCATTCGGACTTCTTATGTTGATAGTACTGATCTTTAACTCTGGTGATGTTGAGTTGGGGTGTGTTTTCAGATTTTTTCCAGTAGCTGACTTTTCGCTGTTCGCCCTGGTTCCCTGGTGAAAACGTTTCATTGTCAAGGCCTTTTTCCGAGGATATAAGGTTCTCTTTTTCTTTTCCATAGGATCCTTTCTCATCACCCTTATGTAGCACACATTATTCCTCCTGACTCTAAAGTATAGATATTCTGAATTCACTGAAGTATAGGTACTCTTACCTCATGCAGTTCAATTTTGTTAATTTTTGAACCAGCAAAAAAAAAAAAAGTTGCTTCTACTGCTATATCTAAGTTGCTAAATTCGATCTCCTTTTCCGGTAGAAATAACAGACAGATCCGGCATCCTTAAGACAGATGAAATTTTCCAATCAGCATTTCCTTGAACATTCCTATAGAACGTCAACTGCAATATTTTCTTTTATTAACCTCTGTCTGCGTTCTTAAGCTTCCATTAGCTCTCTGGTTTTTCCTCCATTACTTCGATACCAAATGCTCCCTTGTTGTTTCCATTACCTCAATACTGAACGCTCTCGCTGTCAGCTGTCAATCACCCATCAAACTGCTCGGCAAGTATGCGCACCCCATGAAAGTGGCAAACAAGAAGTTAGGTATAATGGCTGATGTGTCATCTCTGTTAGCATTACGAGAATGTCTTTACAAAACGCAGCACTTAATAATTTTAAACCACAATAAAATTTCTGAAAGTAACACAACTATCCAAATCCAGTAAGTACATAATTTTTTTTTAAATGCTTCACATTTCATTTTGACAAAATAACATCAATAATGGGCACATCACAAGTGCCATCAATACGTATCATGAAACCAAAACTAATAATGTACTAACATAACAATTTGTAAAAATATTCATAATTTTAAATTATAACTATTTTTACAGTATGATCTCTGTTAGGTTTTTTGGAATGAGGACAATATAACTAGAATGAGAAGAAGTAAAATCTCAGGCCAGTTAGTCACATTCTATTCCTAGAGTGCCTGATCCTAGATATTTCACTGTCTGGCTTTCTTTATAAGCTATGGTAATTTCAGTAACTATAGTAACCCACCTTAGATGTGAACAGGAAAGCTATAGTTCCACAAGCCATAGTTTCCTGCAGTGCTTTTTGTTCAAGGTGTTTCTAAAAGGTGTTGAGGATATCTTGTGTCGATGGATGTACCTTCACCATCTACACAGATTTGGATGAGAGACCTACCATTATGGAATTATTGTACAAATAGGCATATTAAGCGCTGCTGTTTTAAATTCCTTTCTTTTGCTTATTTCTGCTTTTCAAGTTCTATCTCTATGTTGATGTTTCTGATGATGTCACTGCATTCTATCGCATTGTGTTGGTTTGCTATATACCAACTTCTCTCTTCATGTTTAATTTTTTTCTCCTTCTGAGGAAAGCACATTCTTTTCCCATTCAATCATGTCCTGTTTTCTTGCTTCATTGAATTTTGACCATGTACACAAATCCAAGGTACTGATTCTAACCTAAATGTTTTTCGAAGTTCGTTGCCACTGTGTCACATGACAATACTGACCCTGTCCATCTCACAATGTTTCAAAGCCAATTCAGAAATGCACTAATGTAGTTTATGTAGACTGAAGGGTTTTATTTTATTGACAGTTTTTTTTATAATAATGAATGTTTTCTAATAACTGCTATAATAGCAAAGAATAAATTGTTTCATTTTTTTTTCCATAAAAACACTACAAGACATAGTATAAGTGTTAGAAGCAAATGCATAACAAAAAATGTTGTTATTAATTAAAAATATAATAAATGTTTTCTCAGGGGTGCTTAAGGGTCAAAGCTGTAATAACTGAGAGGAAATCTCCACACAGCCTTTAAACAAATGCGGAGAACTGACAAGGGCTTCTGACCAATGTCCAATCCTCACCTTCTCGTGGTGCACCCTATTGGATATCTACCTGGATACTGAACGAATGAGGATGGGCTGGCAATTTGGGATTTAATCAACTAAATTGTATTCTTATTTGCTTAAACCAATATACAAAATGATGGTATAACATGACAAAATTTCATGCCGGCTGGCACATCGCCCAGTTAAACAAGGCCCACGTTGTTTTCGCCAGGGAACCAGGGCAAACAGCGAAAAGTCAGCTACTGGAACAAATCTGAAAACACACCCCAACTCAACATCACCAGAGTTAAAGATCGATACTATCAACATAAGAAGCCTGAATGGCAAAGAAATGGAGCTAGCTGAGGAATTAGATAAGTACCAGAGCGACATAACAGGGGTGACTGAAACAATAAAGACAAAAACTGGTGAGATCTTCCTTGAGCAATAAATACAAAATGTTATATTCAGGCAATGACAATCAAGGAAAAGAAGGACTAGCCATAGTATTCAACACAAAATATGAGGCTCATCTTCTTGAATGGCAGGCAGTGTCAAGTAGAGTGATGTGGGCAAATATCAGAATGGGGAGTGGACAATGAGACTTATTTTTGCCTATGGTCCCACAGAAGGTTCTACTAAGGTAGAAGTGGGGGAAGTTTTTGAGGCTCTAGAGAAAGCTACTGACACAATGAAAAAGGAAAAGTTGGTCCTTGTTGGGGATCTAAATAGCAGAGTAGTAGGAAGTGATTGTCAGACATACAAAAATGTTTTGGGAAAATTTATAGAAAAGAGCAAAGAGCTAATAATAATGGCAAATAATGTTGGATTTCTGCTCAGGACATGAACTGGTTATTACTAACACCATGTTCGAACATAAAAATGTGCACAAATTCACATGAAGAGAAGAGGCAAGGAATAAAAAAAGTCTCATTGACTATGTTATTGTTGACAGTGATGTTTTCTCCCTGGTGCAGGACACCAGAGTGTACAGAGGATTTGAAATTGGAAGTGATCACTATTTAGTCTTGAGCAGGATAAAATTGAATTTCATATTGAAAAGAATGACATATAAGAAAGTTTTAAAGTGAATAAAAATTGAGCAGTTCTCAGATGTGAACTGTAGACTATACACAAAGATTATTGAAGGAAAAATGAAAGAGTTTGAGAACAGCAACCAAACCTTGGAGATTCAGTGGCAAGCCTTGAAGAAAACCCTGATTGATTCAGCTGGAGAGGCATGTGGTGAAGTTGTGTACAATGGTAGAAAAATTTAACTCCATGGTGGACACAGGAAGTTAAAGAGACAGTGAAGGAAAAGAAGAAAGTATATCAAAAGTTCCTGGCAAATAAGTCAGCTTGTGCTCTTAGAGAATACAGAGACAAATGTAATAAAGCTAAACAGTGTGAAAAACTAACTAAACAAAAGTAATGGGAGGACTTTGGCAAGAGCATAGAAAATAAATATCTAGAAAATGACAAAATATAATGGAGGTTGTTGAAGAAGCTTAGAAATGGACAGCACAGCACAGTGATAAAAAACCCTGACTAGGCATGCAGTCAGGAATACATATCCATACTTGAAGTAGAAAAAGCCATCAAAGGCTTGAAATGTCGAAAAGCAGCAGGAGTAGATGATATTCGACCAGAAATGCGGTGGCTGCACTGCATTTCAGAATGCCTGGACACAGGGATGAATTCTAGTCGATTGGAGTAGAGCTCTCATAGTACCCATATATAAAAAGGGAAATAAAACTGAATGTGAGAATTACAGAGGTATATCCCTACTGAGTGTTCCTGGCAAGATTTATGCCGGTATACTTGAGAAATAGTTGAGAAGAATTGTAGAAGAAAAGCTCGGTGAAGAACAAGCTGGATTTAGGCCAAATAGAGGCTGTCAGGATGATATCTTAACTTTACGACAAATAGTTGAGAAAGCATGGGAATATAACAAAGATCTGAATTTAAGTTTTGTCGATCTGGAAAAGGCATATGACAAGGTGCCCAGAGAGAAATTATTCAGTACACTACAGTTATATGGTGTCAATGGAGCATTATATCAAGCAATACTTAGTCTTTATTTGAGTGTAAGTCAGCAGTTAGAATTGAAGGAAGTACAGGAAGATGGTTTAATGTTAAATCTGGTGTGAGACAAGGATGTACATTATCCCCTCTGTTATTCATTATCTATATGGATCACATTATGAAAGAAAGTGGTGTTAATCATGATATCAAAATTGGAGATGTTAATGTCAGCTCTTTGCTTTATGCGGACGATGTTATACTTCTAAATAAATCTGCTACAAGTCTGCAAGATTCTCTGACTAAATTCAATAACTGTTGTAATGGATATGGTATGAAGGTCAGCAATAAAAAGACAAAGACAATGAAAACAGGCAGAATCATTGAAAATGTCAACTGTGTTGTGAATGGAGAACCTTTGGAACAAGTAAAACATATCAGCTACTTAATCATGATTTTTAGCGAAGATGGTAAATTAAATATGGAAATAGACAACAGAATCAACAAAGCTGGTATGGTAGGAAGTCAACTGAATAAATTCATATGGAATAAGAGAGAAATTAGTCGGAACACTAAATTAGCTGTATACAAGACAGTGTTCAAACCTGTTTTAACTTATGGATCTGAGAGGTGGGTCAGAAGTAAAACACTTGACCAAAGACTAGAGAGCGCAGATATGAGAGTCCTGAGAAAGATTAGAGGTATGAACAGATGGCATCAATGGCAATATCATATTAAAAACGAGAATATCAAGAAAGAACTTGACATTGTCAGCATCCAGGAATGTGTTAGCAGAGCTAATCTCAAGTGGTATGGTCACTTAAACAGAATGGGCAAGGAAAGATTAGCAAAACAAGTGTTCTCTGTCAATTTGGCAGGAAGAAAACGACCCCGAGGAAGACCAAGATATAGGTGGATTGATTCAGTACAAAGTGCCTTAGACGATAGAAATATAAGATCTGGTAATGTTGGTGTCTTGACAAGTAACAGACTGATTTGGAGGAAAATTGTAGATAGGAAGTTAGTAATGATGTAAATTTTTCATTAGTACTATTATATCCTGTACACCCCCTTGAGGGTACATAGCAGGAATTTGACGATGATGATGATTGTCTCAGGGTCTCGCATTGGTGAGTACAGGCATGGCAAACCCAAGATACCCAAGCTAGACTGATCTTACTTCCTACAATATAGGAATTTTCAATAACTTCCAACAATATAGGAATTCCTGATGTTCAGGCGACTAGTAGAATACCCCAACCACACTTCCTTATCATAAGAGACAATAAATGGAGACCCAGTCCCTGAGGGTATAGCTGGGTCCACTTTGGGGATTGGTCGAAGGACTAATCACTCCCTCCCTGTAAAAATTATCTGATTACAAAAACTGCAAATCTGGATGAACGAATGCTCCTGGCAACAGACGTGACTAGCGAAACCCCCAGAAGATGGTTATCTAGCCTGGTCTGATGTGAATAACGTGATGTGATATATATATGACACACCAATGGTAAAGCCTTTCGGAACCCTTGTTGTTGAAAGAGTCAATAATGAAGTCACAAAAATTAAAGATTGGATCATGGAATGTCAAAACTCTGTACCAGGTACGAAAAACTAGGCAGGTAACAAATGAAAGGGACAATTACAAGTTAGACATTTCAGGCATCAGTGAACTCAGATGAACTGGTTTTGGTAGACATAACTAATGGCAACAAGATAATATTGTACTCCAGATCAGAGGCGAAGAATGAAAAAGGAGTTGCACTAATATTGAACCCAAAAGTAACCAAAAGCCTGATGGAATGGGAACCAGTAAATGAGAGAATTATAAAAGCCAGGTTCTATTCCGAATTTATCAAACTCTCTGTTGTGCAGGTTATAAAATAATATTTTTATGAACAACTTCAAACGGTAATAAATTCTATTCCAAAACACAGTATGATAATATGCATTGGCAATCTCAATGCAAAAGTAGATAAAAGGTCATGTGCAGAAGAAAACTCTTTAGGTTTTGAGGCTTGTGGAGACGGAATGAAAATGGCATGATGTTTGTATCCTTTTGTGAAATGAACAACTTTGTTATTGGAGGAAATAAATTCAAGCATAAAGAAATAATATAAATTGACTTGGATCGCACCAGATGACAGTACAAGAAACCAAATTGATTGTGTTGCTATCAATAGTAAATTCATAAGAACCATGCTTGATGTGAGAGTCAAATGTGGTGCTGATGTCGGTTCTGACAACTTCTTGTTAGTGATGAAGTTAAAATTTAAAGTGCATTAAAAAAGAAAAGTTCAAGAACTGCATTTGATATTGCAAAATTAAAAATTAAAGAAACAAGAGAAAAACTTGCTTTGGAGATAAAGAACAGATTCGATATATTAGAAATAGAGGAAAATCAAGATGTAACAGTAGAAAAAAAGAAAGTGGAAGAATAGTGGAAAAACTTCAGGAATACCTACAATGAAGTTGCTGAAGATGTAATTGGTAAACGAAGAAAAAAGAAAAATAAAGAATAGTTAACTTCAGAAACTTAGAAGATCATTGAAGAGAAAGAAAAAAATTAAATCATTAATGAACAATACAAATTCAGAACGATTATATAAAAAGGTACATAGCAATCACTATAATGAACTAAATAAAAGTGTAAAGAGAGCTGCAAGAGCTGACAAGAGAAAATTGATGAATTAGCATAAGAAGCACAACATGCTGCAGAAAATGGACAAATTAGACAACTTTATCAGATTATAAAATGAATGAATAGTAACAAAAAAGCAATCGCTTCTCGATTAGAGACAAACAAGGAAAGTTATTGACAATTGACTCCAACATCGAAGTAAGATGGAGAGAATATTTTGATGAAACTTTGAATGTAAAAGGTAGATACTGTATCTCAACAGGCGCAAAATATTACAACTAGTATAGTACCCACTTTGAACATTTCAAAAGATGAGATTTCGTTGAGTGAAGTCAAAGATGCCTGAAGGCAAAAAATCTAAAGCATGCGGAAATGATAATCAATGCTGAGATGTTAAAAGCTAATCTTAACACAACTACTACCAAATAACAAAGGTTATACGATGAAATATGAAAGACAGAAAAAATTCCCCCCCCATGTGGCAACACCTGTGGCCCCCCATTGGGGGTGTCCCATGGTAGCAGATCGGGGAATGCTCGTCATAGTTTACTATGAAGGGTAGGAGGGAAATAAAATACCTCCTGCAGACCAACAGGATAGCACTTCTCTCATAGGCCAGTCTGGGACCTCGAAGGTGGAACTCCCCACTACCAGACTTGGGTGCTAAAGGCTACACACCTTAAAATTTCACCCATTAAAAGAAATAACAAAGAGACAATTGAACTGCCTAAATGGTTAACGACAAAGCGAGGAAAAAGGTACATGAGATACAGAACATGGAACATTGAAAGTCTACATGAAAAAGAAAATGAATTAATAGATGAATTTAAAAAATTGAGATTGGATATGCTAGCAGTCACAGAAACAAAACAGAATGGTCAAGGCTGCTAGAAAATGAAAGATGGATATATACTTTTCTATTCAGAGGTAAACCAAAGAGAATGGGGAAAACAAGGGATAGCATGCATAATTAAACCAGATCTCAAAGAATATATTACTAAATTGGCAACTAATAAATGAAAGATTGTTGACGATCACCATAGATTTTAAATCAGATAACCAAGTATTCACTGTAATTGTTGCATATGGCCCAAATGATAATGCTAATAAAGAAATTAAAGATGCATTCTTCAAACTCTTACATAAAACAACTGAAGAAGTTCAAGGGCATATTATCAAGGGAGACCTTAATGGCCAGGTAGGGAATCAAGTAGACAAGGAAATGAAACAAGTGTTGGGATCACAAGGAGAAATGACCTGGAATAATAATGGAGAAAGAATAATAAATCTTTACCTTATAAATAATTTAGTAATAGTAAATACTATGTTCAAGCATAAAGAAAGCCATAAATTTACAAGGGAAGAGCCCAGCAGAAATGAAAAATCTATAATTGACTATGGCATCATAAGCAGATCATACTGGAAGTATACAAAAAATGCAAGAGTCTATAGGGGTCCTGAAATAGGAAGTGACCACTACTTATTAATATTGGAAACGATCCATAAAATAAAAGTTGAAAAATGTAGAAAAAGTATAAATGTTAAGATAAAGAACTACAAACTAAAGAAAGAAGAAACAGCCATGGAGTATAAAAATTAAATAGAAGAGAAGATGAAAGAAATAGAAAAAGATATGAAGACCAAGATGTAAAAAGCCTATGGTACAGGTTCAAAACGCTTCTTCTAGAAACAAGCAAAGAAATTTGTGGTGTATCATTAAATAATAAACAGAAGAAACATAAAACACCCTGGTGGACTAAAGAACTAAAAGAAGAAATTAAAAAGAAAAAGCAATTGTGGAAGAGATATATAACATCAAAGCTGAAGGTTGATAGAGAACTATACAACAACCAAAGAAATAAAGTTAAAATCTTAGTGAAAGAAGAAAAAAGAAAATGCTGGGAAGACTTTGGACATACTTTAGAACAAAATTTTAAAGGAAACCAAAAACTCTTCTATAATGTTTTAAGAAGAATGAGGTCAGAGAAAGAATGCCCCATAAAGTTTATCAAAAATAAGGATGGAAAGTTACTCACAAATTCCCAAGACATCACGGAAAGGTGGAAACAGCACTTCCAAGAATTATTGGAAGATGCAGGACATGGAAAAAATAGAACCCTAAGAGCAAGACACGCAAGCAAAATAGAAGATCAAAGTGAGGAAATTCATGCAAATGAACTGTTAGCAGCAATAAATAAAATAAAACTGGGCAAATCAGTAGGCCATGACCAAATAACACAAGAAATGGTAAAGAATTTAGGAACGAAAGTCAAAATTTCTTTTACATCTATTCAATGTCATATGGAAAAAGAAAATTATTCCCAAAGACTGGGAAGTAGCAATAATAATCCCTATATTTAAGAAAGGAGATAACCATAAATGTGAAAACCATAGAGGGATTTCACTTTTAAGCATTCCAGGAAAATTGTATGCCCATATTTTAGAAGAGAGGCTTAGGAACCAGAGGATACACTGGATGAAATGCAATATGGCTTTCGAAAAAATAGAAGCACACAGGATCTTATCTTCAGTCTTAGACAAATATCAGATAAAACATGGAATATGGAAAAGAACTACATGCATGTTTTATAGATTTCGAAAAGGCCTTTGACCGAGTTAGACACTTAATATGGCAACATTAAAGACAAACAAGATACAAGATAACTTAATATAGCAGCCATACAAAGTCTCTACAAAAGTAATAGAAATTATGTAAGAACCTGTAATAACAGATCAAAAGAATTTGAAACAAATGTAGGAGTGAAGCAAGGCTGTATCCTCAGCCCCTCTTTTTTTCATTATAGTAATGTCCGCGCAGTTAGCCTAGTGGCTTTGTGCTTCGCAACCATATGCCTAGGGAAGGAGTGTCCTAGGTTCGATTCCCGTCAACGACGTGAGGAGCTCAAGGATCTTCCTCAGCCATAGCCAAGTTAGCTGGTCTTGGGCGTGGACAGCAGGATTTTTTCCGCCAGTTTATGTGGTGTTTTTCATCCCGCAAGCAGGCAAACCAGTCCAAGGACACACACGGATTACAGTCAGGAATACTGACCCAGCCATAGGTCTGATTCGTCAGCCTATGCCGGTTCCGGAGCCCAGATAAAATTTGGGCGGACTAGATGGTAACGTGAACTCCCGTATAAAGGGGGAACGCTGTATCATCACACAGAATTTATTAATTAATTATAGTAATGGATGAAATTTTAAAGGCATGCCAAACAAAAACAAAAACATTCCACCTAGGATACAGAAAAGGAAAGAAACCAAGATTTCACACATGGCTTTTGCAGATGATGTAGTGATACTAAATATACAGCAAAAGATTTGCAGTACAACATGAACATTTGGTATGAAGAAACAAGGAAAAGGAATATGATCATAAATATAAATAAAACTAAAACAATGATCATATCTAGAAACCAATCAAAAGACATAATAAAAATGGAGAACCATCAACTGGAATAAGTTTACTCCTTTAAATACTTGGGATCATATATACAAGGAAATGGTAGACTAGACACAGAAATTAAAAACAGGATAACTGGGAGTAACAAAGCTATTCTATGCAATGAAACGCCCACTCCTAGATAAGAAAAAAAGTTACCCAGAATACCAAAATGGCAGTATACTGTTCAGTGTTTGTACCAAATTAACATACAGCTACAAGTCTTAGTGTTTAACAACAGGAAACACAAATAAACTACAAACAATTGAAATCTTAGGAAACTGACACAAAAAACAAGACTAGACCGAATAAGAAATCAAACTATAAGAGATAGCCTTCAAGTTGCACCTCTGAACCAATTCATAACACAAGCCCAAATGAGGTGGTTTGGACATCTTAATTGAATGGAAAAAGGAAGAATAGCAAAAATTGTATATGAAAGCCAGAAAATAAGAAAAAGAAACATAGGCAGGCATAACCAGGAAAGGTTAGCAAAAGGAAATTAAAGAAAAATTGGAAAAGGGAATTAACTGGAAAGAAGCAAAAGAACAAGCCTTCGACAGGACGACATGGAAATCTCTTTGGCAAAATCTCGACGTTAAAAAGCACAAGAGATCATAGACGAAGAAGAAGAAAAAATTCCTCAACAATGGAAATAAGCAGTAATTATAAAAATCCAAAAAAAAGGAGATTTGACCAAGTGTGAAAATTGGAGAGGAATAAGTTTGCTTTCAATTCCCACAAAATGTTTTACAAAAATTTTAATTAATAGATTAAAAACAAATCGAAAATTTATTAAGAGAAGAACAGGCAGGTTTCCGAAATGGTTGTGGAACTATCCGATATTCACTCTTAGAAATATAATTGAACAATGTATAGAATTTCAAGCCCCACTTTACCTAGACTTCATTGATTTTAGTAAAGCATTCGACTCAGAAGATAGAGAGAAACTTTGGAAAATATTAGAATACAGATTACCTAATAAATTTCTCAACATTATTAAGAATATGTATAATGGCGGCAAGTCTTGCATGGAAGTAGATGGAAAACTTACAGACTTCTTTATCAATGAAAATGGAGTTAGGAAAGGTTCTGTTCTATCTGGTCTATTATTTATAATTTTAATTGATTGGATTATGAAAAACTCAATTAATCATCAAAAGAGAGGAATACATTGGGACTTTACATCCACACTCTAAGACCTTGATTTTGCTGATCACATAGTGCTCCTGTCCTCCAAGTTAAATGACTTACAGTTAAAAACTGATGACTTTGCTCACTGTGCAGAAACTGTGGGTCTTCATATAAACAAGAAGAAAACCAAGGTCATGCAAATAAATGAAAAATCAAATAAAGAAATTAAGTTAAAAAAATGAAACAATTGAAGATGTTGATACTTTTACATACCTTGGATCAATAATAAAATAGCAAGATGGCACCCATGAAGACATTTTACAAAGAATTGCTAAAGCACAAAATTGTTAAAGTCATTAAATAAATTATGGAAAGCATCAAATATTACAGTTAAAGTGAAAATTAATATCTACAAATCTATTGTGCGAGCAGTACTGCTATATGGCTCTGAAACTTGGAAACTTACCCAAGCACAAAGTAATAAATTGGATATTTTCCAAAACAAATGTTTAAGAAGAATTTTAAAAATCTTCTAGCCAAATACAATCACTAATGAGGAACTTTTAAAGAAAACCTTTCCAAGTCATTAGATGAAAACATTTGCCTAAGATGGAAATGGACTCAAGGTCAATATTCAGAATGCAGCTTTGTTCTCTATGTTCCTGCTTATTTTTATAGTTTTGGTGATTTTATTGCTGATTGTCATGCCAAATTTGATGTAGCTGTTATGCAATTTAGTTAGAATAACCCTAGAGACTTGTAATAGGTGTGTTTAGGAGTACATTATCTGCATAAAGCAAAGAGCTAAGTTTGATATTTCCAATTCTAACATATCAGGCTTGATGCCACTTTCACTCATAATGTGATCCATAGAGATGATGAATAAGAGTGGAGATAATGTGCACTCATTTTACATAAAACCATCTTCATGTATTTTCTTCAATTCTCAAACTGCTGACTGATAACTTAAATATAGTATTGCTAAGTATTGCTCTGTATAATGTTCCATTTATCCCATATAACTATAGTGTTTGAAAAGCTTTCTTTGTATGCCTTTTCTAAATATATAAAACTTAAGTACAAATCTTTGTTATATTCCCACATCTCAACTACTACTTCTTCTGCAGTTTTTCCCACTTATGTAGGGTCACTGTTTGTGGTGAGAATCCTCCACAACTTCCTGTCTTGGGCTGTAGCCACATCCAAGTTCTTCATCCTCAAGTCCTCCTCCACCATCTCTTCTTTCGCAGTCTGCACTTCCTCCTTCCCTGCACATCCATCTGCATGACCTTTCTTCCCACATACTCTTCCTCCCTCCTCATCACATGACCAAACCATCTCAACCTTGCCTCCTGTATCTTTGCTCCTAAGTTCATAACTTTCACCGTTCCCCTTACATAGTCATTTCTCTGATGATCCTTTCTCGTCACACCGCACATCCACCTAAGCATTCTCATCTCCACTACCTCCATCCTGCTGATGTTATTTTTCCTCAGGGCCACAGTTTCCATAGCATACATCATAGCTGGTCTCACTACTGTCCTGTAGATTTTGCCTTTTAGATTGATCGTCACCCTCTTATCGCATAGCACTCCAGCCATCTCTCTCCAGTTCCTCCATCCTGCTTGTATCCTGCATCCCACTTCCTTCTCAGCCTCACCATTCTCTTTCATTGTTGGACCTAAGTATCTAAAGTCTTCCTTCCTTCCTGACCTTCCTGATGACATTTCTTTCCAGCTCCAGATCTGTCTTCTGGCTGCCATCCACTTTGCAACACATATACTCTGTCATACTTCTGCTCAGTCTCATACCTCTCTCTTCCAGTACTTTCCTCCAACTTTACAGTTTAGCTGCCACTTCTTCTCTTGATTCTGCACACAGCGCGATGTCATCTGCATACAACATAGTCCAAGGTGCATCTTCTCTCACCTCCTCTGTCGCCACTTCCATCACAATATTAAACAGGAACAGACTTAATGCTGATCTTTGATGCAAGCCAATTGTCACTGGAAAACTTTCTGTCTCTTTCATGCAGGTTCGAACTCTTGTCTTCACATTTCTGTACATCTCCTGCACCAACCTGACATATTTTTGTGGTACCTTCTTCTCCCTCAAACACCTCCAGACTTCTTGGCAATCTATCATATGCTTTCTCCAGATCAATAAATACCAGATGTAGCTCCTGTTGCTTCTCTTGAAACTTTTCCATCATCTGTCGTAACCCAATGATAGCATCTGTCATCGATCGACCAGGCATGAAGTCAAATTGCTCCTTTGCAATCTCCACCTCCTTCCTCAGTCTTCCATCAAGAACCCTCTCCAGGATTTTCATTGTTTGAGACATCAACTTTATTCCTCTGTAATTCTTACAGTCTTGTGCATCCCCTTTACTCTTGTAGATGGAGACAAAAGTACTTTCCCTCCATCCCTCGGGTATATTTTCCTGTTGACAAACTTTTATTAACAGGCCCCACAGCAGGTCAATTCCCTCTTCCCACAGTGCCTTCCATGCCTCCACTGGGATCCTGTCAGGGCCCACCGATTTTCCATTCTTCATTCTCTTTATGGCTTCCTTCACTTTCACTCTACTAATGTTCTGCACTACCCCCTCATAAGGCTCCCATCTTTTTTGTGAGTCCTTGCATTTTCTTCATTCAAAAGCTCTTCAAAGTATATTCGCTATCTGTTTCTTATATCCACATCTCTCCTTAATACCCTTCCTCCAGAGTGTTTGATTTGCCTCACATGTACGACGTCCTTTGATGCCTTATTTCTACATTTTGCCAATCGATAAATCCTTCTCTGTCCTTCCTTTGTTTCTAATTGATCATAAAGGTCTTGATATGCCATGGTCTTCACCTGTGCAACAACTCTCTTGGCTTCTCACTTTTTCTCTCTGTACTCCTCTCTGTCCTCTTCCACTCCTGACTCGTCCCACTTATGCTTTGCCTTCCTCTTAGCTGTCACTGCTTCTTGTACATTATTATTCCACCACCAACCCTCTTTCTGCTCTCAACTTCTGCACAAATTCTCAACTATTTATCTTAAAGTGAAAATCTAATCTTGACAACCTCTATTTGGCTTGAATCCAGCTTACAAGATCAATTATGCTTGCATAAATCTCTCCTGGAATACTTAGTAGAGAAATTCCTCTATAATTCTCCATTCAGTTTGATTTCCATTTTTGGGTACTATGAGAGCTCTACTCCAGTCAATGAGAATTCAACCTTCTGACCAGGCCATCTGGATATGAAAGCAGATACCTTTTTTCCTACCTCAAGTATTGTTATGTACTACTCTTTGCATTCCGCTTGAAAATTTTCTAGTATGGTTCTGTCACTGCTTGGTTTGCTTAACAGTCTTTCAAAGTAATTATTACTCAAGACATCTAGGCTATCCTTATCTTCACTTTTCATGTCACCTTTATCATCTTTCATTCCTTTTTCAGTACTCTTTCCTCCATTTCTAATTTTCATTAATAGCCTCCAGAACATTCTGCCACCTTTGGTACAGCTCTTCCTGGTACACCAAAATGCATTTTGGTGCTGCCATTAAGTAAAATAAGGGTTGCTTGAACACAAGCACTGCAAAACCATGACAGTCAATCTCATAACCGAGACAGCTACTGAGTGACTAACAGGCGAGTAGTATATAGTATGTCATGGTTATGCTGGACAAAGGGATGATTCAAGTCCCAGGTGGGACAGTGCAAGATTTCATCATGCTATTCAGAACGACATGCAATTTAACACTTATGAATGTTTATTTCTGGAATTTTCCATTTAATAATTTTGGGCCGGGGCTTACCACAGGTAACTGAAACCATGGAAAACGAAACTGCATATAAGAGGTGCTGTATTTATTTTCTATATTCTTACCTATTTTTGCCTTTTTTCTCGCAGTAATAGCAATTATGTCCACATAGTACTTTTCCTACATTTCCCAAAAAAGTTTCATTGATTATGTTATTGTTGACAGTGATGTTTTCCTACTGTTCAGGACATAAGAGTATACAGAGGATTTAAAACAGAAAGTGATCACCATTTGGTTTTGAACAGGATAAAATTGAATTTCATATTGAAAAGAAAAGAAATAAAGTTTTAAAATGAATAAAAGTTGAGCAGCTTTCAGCAGTGAACTGTAGACTCAAATACATAAACATCATTCAAGAAAAAATGAGGGAGTTTGAAAACAAGAACCAAACCTTGGAGATTCAATGTCAAGTCCTAAAGAAAACATTAATTCAGCCAAAGAGGAATGTAGCGAAGCTATTTGCAAGGAAAGATAAATCAGAACTCCATGGTAAACTCAGGAAGTTTAAGAGACAGTCAAGGAAAGTAAGAAAGAAAGCATATTGAAAGTTCCTGGCAGGTAAGTCAGCTTGTGCTCGTAGCTAAAGAATACAGAGAAAAATATAAGAAAGTGAAGCACACTGTGCAAAACTAGCTAAACAAAAGTCAATGGAAGACTTTGGTAAGAACATAGAAAATAAATATCAGGAAGGTGCCAACATATTCTGGGGACTACTGAAAAAGCCCAAAAATGGAGGAAAGAGTACTATAAAAGGAATCAGAGATGATAAAGGTGACATGAAAACTGAAGATAAAGATATATTTACAGTGGCTACACTGCATAATTCAGAAAGCATAATCAGAGGGCTGAATTCTGGATGACTAGAGTAGAGCTTTCATAGTACTCATCTATAAAAAGGGAAATAAAACTGAATGTGAGAATTACAAAAGGTATTTTCCTACTGAGTGTTCCTGATAAGATATATGCAAACATATTTTAGAAATGGCTAAGAAAAGATTCTGTATAGAGATTGTTCTTGGTGAAGAACAATCTGAATAGAGGTTGTCGGGATCAGATTTTCACTTTAAGACAAATAGTTAAGAAATGTGGGAAATATAACAAGGATTTGTATTTAAGTTTTGTTGATCTGGAAAAGGCATATGACAACGAGTCAAGAGGAAAGTTCTTTAAAATACTACAGTTATGTGGTGTAAACTGGACAATATTGAAGAAGGTATGAGAGGATCGGTTAATGTTAAATCATCTGTGTAGCAAGGGTGTACATTATGAAGGAAAGTGGAATTAAATCTGATATCAAAATTTTCGATGATAATCTTAACTCTTTACTTTATGCAGATAATGTTATTCTTCTGAATAAATCCAGTACAAGTCTGCGAGATTCCCTGACTAAATTGAATAACTCTTGTACCAAATTTATTACAAAAATCAGCAATAAAAAGACAAAGACAATGAAAATAGACAGAAACATTGAGAACATCAACTGTATCCTGAATAGTGAACCTGTAGAACAAGTAAAACATTTCAGCTATTTAGGGACAATTTTTAGTGAAGATAGTAAATTAAATATGGAAATTAACAACGGAATTAGTAAAGCTGATATGATAAGATGTCAGCTGAATAAATTTATATGGAATAAGAAAGAAATTAGTCAAAACACTAAATCAGCTATATACAAGACAGTGTTCAAACCACTTATGGATCTAGGAGATGGATTAGAAATAAAATACTTGATCAGACTGGAGAATAGATTTGCATTCCGAGAAAGATTAGTGTAGTGAACAAATGGAATCAATGGCACTATCATATTAAAAATGAGGATATTAGGGGGAAAAAAAATTGCCACTATTAGCATTCAGGAATGTGTTAACAGAGCTTATCTCAGATGATATGGTCACTTAAGGAAAATGGGAGAGGAAAGATTAGCAAAACAAGTGTTCTTTTCAGTTGGCAGGAAAAAGATCCAGAGGAAAATTAAGATGTAAGTGGATCAACATAGTAAAAAGTGCCTTAGAAGATAGAAATATAAGATCAGATAATGTTGGAGTCTTGAGAGATAACAGATTAAATTATAGTAAAATTGTTGATTGGAAGTTAGCAATGTGTAACTTTCTCATGTGGTAATATTATATCCTGTATGCTGCCTGAAGGTAAGAGAGTTGTTCGATAAGTCAGTGAACCTGAAAAATGAAGAAAGCAATTTTTTTGGGACAAAGATTTTTTATTTTTCAACATAGTCTCCTTTAAGGTCTATACACTTAGTCCAACGATGCTCGAGTTTTTTGATCCAGTCCATTTAGTATGATTTGTCCAACTCTTCAAAATAGGCAGTAGTTTCGGCAATCACCTCATCGTTTGATGAAAATCTCTTTCCTGCCAGCCATTTTTTTATGTTTGGAAACAGATAGTCGTCTGAGGGAGCCAAATATGGAGAGTAAAGGGAGGGGATGTGAAAAAACTTTGTAGCATAAAGCGAACAATTTTGCAGTCACGATTGCAGAAGAGTGAGCGGGTGCATTGTCGTGGTGAAAAAGAATCTTCTTTTTTGCCAAGTGTGGTCGTTTTTCCTTTATTTCATTATTTAAACAATCCAGCAAAGATACATAATATATTCCAGTAATTGTTTTGACCTTTTCGAAGTCTATGAAGATTATGCCATGAGCATCCCAGAAGATGGTGGCTATTAACCTTTCCTGCTGAAGGAAGTTTTTGCTTTCTTTGGTGCAGATCCCCCAGTTGTGACTGTTCCTTGGTCTCAGGCTGGTAGTAATGAAACCATGCAAATATTCCTATGGATTCCATTGAAACAGCTTCAAACTGTCCTTGCAACAGTTCACATGTTGATGCTTTTGATCCAGTGTGAGCAAACGTGGCACCCATCTTGTGGATAGTTTTCTCATATGTAAATGTTCATGTAAAATATTATGTATATGGTCATTTAAAATGCCAACAGCCTTAGCAATTTCACGCACCTTCACTCTTCTATTGCCCATCACATAATCATGGATTTTCTCAATAATTTCTGAAGTAGTGACCTCAACAGAGTGTCCAGAATGTTCAGCATCACTTGTGCTCATATGACCATTTCGAACGTTACTAAACCATTTATAAACCGTTCTAATCGAAGGTGCAAACTCACCATAATGTTTATCAAGCTTAGCTTTGGTTTCCTGAGCTGTTTTGCCTTTCAAAACATAATGTTTAATCACTACACAAAATTCTTTCTCATCCATTTTTCACAAATCACGGTACTTGATTGATTCAAATGAATGCCAAACACAGAGCAATAGATCTATCTGACTAAAACTTAGTGTGTGATCCTCCAACAGTTGCCAGCAACTAAAAATAACCTCGATACATACTGGTGGTGGTGCCATCTCTTAGACTTTGCACGGACTTATCGAACAGCCCTCGTACTTATCAGCAATTTGATGATGAACTGTAGAATTTTGAAGGGCTTTTCTTTTGGCACCCTATTAAATGCATTTCAGATTCTACAAAAATTAAATATTCTTATCATATTTAAGTTAAGGGATATTACATCCCATATTGTTTCACAGCCGAATAAGAAACTCAAAGAGTTTCATGCCAAATATAGAAATTATATAAAGTTCGGCAAGTCCAATCATAAGCAAATACCTGGTAGTGCAACAACTGACCCATTTCGTAGTGCAACACTGAGGCAACTCATAGTAACGGTGGAGCAAGCTTCGATCACTATTCTTGGTATTTACCCATAATGTGAAACCCAGCTCCTAGGACCTGTATTACTGTTCTACATTATGAGAGAAGGTCACTACCCAGACCGGTTTCAACCTTTATTGAGGTCTCATCAGTGAGTAGGTAGACCTAGTTAATACCAAGTTTGTAGCAAACAGAACTTACATTACATACCCTACTATAAGAATTGCCAAGAAGGTGTCCTAATAAATTACTAATTATATGAAGAGCCAAAGGCTTCGATTCGGCGACATGAACTTATTTAATTTAAGGTATATGGGATGTAATATCCCTTAACTTAAATAAGTTCATGTCGCCGCATTGAAGCCTTTGGCTCTTCATATAATTAGTATTCTTATCATATTTTCATGATTTCTCATGGGAGTATGACAACAAATTTATTTATCTTTAAGTGATCCTAACAAATAACTAGGATCAGGCCACTATTTGGCCTGATCCTAGTTGTTGTTTTCCAAGTTTCTGTTGCACAATTTTTCTTAGCCTCGTTTCAATATTGGATAAGTACTATAGGTAGATACCATGTAAGCTTTGGAACATACATATTCCTGCTAATTCCAGGAGAATAAATCTACTCGTATAGTATGTAGTCTGGAATAACATTAAACTTATACGATCATGTGCAGTTTGTAAAGACAGACACTAGATCTAAAACATCACATATTAGGAATATAGTTATTTGGGTGCATTATTCTGCATCCCAAAACATATATTGCATTTCATTAATGCTACCTTGACTCGTATAGTTTTTGGAGTAACATATCATACACTGCTATAATCAAAAAGACAGTGATTATTTCACTTTATATGTGTTCCAACATATACACTATGTGGAAGCATATACAACTTTGTATATGTTCCATCTAATAGAAATAAATTTGGTGATTCCCTAGAATGATAACTTGTGCTGTATTCTCCTTTTTCAGTTCCAAATAACCAATTCCAATTCAGTCTACTTTCGGTTATTATTAATTTTCAATATCATTAACAATTAACATAATTCATTAACAGACAAGAAAAAAGTGAGGAAGAAAAAAAATTACATTTCAAAAGTAACAATGCTTGTTTTTACTCCTCACTGCTAAAAATAAAACTGACCATCAATTATTAGCAAAAAATGAAATGAAATGCTTACTTCAGCATTAGATTCATGTTCAGTAGTGCCTTTATTAGGAAATGGTAAACATGGAGTGCTTACATTCCTATCAGATTTCTCTCTGTCAATTTTCTCCTTAATTTCTTAAGTAAACAAATAAAACAATCTTGTTTCAGTGATATGTTTCAAACATAATTTAGTATTCCATGTACTCTGAGAAACTAATTTAACATATATTAAAAAGATACAGATACTTTTAAATAATGATTGTATAACACTGACAAGTGAAAAACTGAAAAAACAAAGTATATTTCAAAATAAATAGAAGGATTAAAACCACAATAAACGGTTCTTGGTTCATTATCTGTCATGTCAATAATGCATGATGACAGATGATTGCGCTTGCAAACAATAACTTAATTATTGCAATTCTTATCGAGTTATTTCAAAATCTTAGCTACAAACTTTGAGAAAGTTCAGAAGCAGTAATATAAAACTCCAAATCTGAACTGCATTGAGAGTTTTATGATATAGTGTATATAGGACATTATACATAGTAATACATAATCTATATTTAAGTTTTAAGTTGATAGTTAGAATAAAGGAGGTAGAGGAAGACAGTATTATCAAACTGTCTTCCTCTACCACCTTTGATAAAAATGTTAATCCCAGCTTTTTGCTTTATGCAGATAATGTTACATACTCTTAAATAAACTCAGTCAAGGTCTTCTTCCGGACAACTGTAACAAATACAGTATGAAAATCAGCAATAAAAATAAATAATGAAAGAAAGAAAGAAAAACTATAAAATAGACAGGAACATGCAAAATATCAAATACATCCCGAATGGAAAACTTACACACTAAGTAAAAGATTTTGATTAATAAGCACAAGTTTTTAGTGAAGATGGCAAACTAAATATGGAAGTAGATAACAGAATAAGCAAAGCTGATGAAGGTCTAAAGTCAAATGAATAAATTTCTAGGAATTAAGAAAGAAATCAGTAAAAGGTTAAACTAGCTGAATGCAAGACAGTGTTCAAATAGGGCTGAACACTGTATACAATATGGTGTTCAAACCAGGATCTGAGGATCTGCAAGCTGAGATAGAAATGAAACAATTGATTAAAGATTAGATACCACAAATATGAGAGTTTAGAGAAAAATAAGAGAAATCATTGTCATAATCATATTTAAAATGAAAATAATTAGGAAGGAACTTGAGATTGTTGACATTCAAGAATGTATGAGCAGAACTCATGTCAGAAGTACCTTAGAAAACTGAAATATAAAACGGCAATTTTTCTGGCATCCTTAATAATAATTAAGGGGATACAAATCCCTTGTTATTCAACTGCCAGTAAGCAAAACTCTAATATCGAGAACTACGAATCAATGAGTTTCATATATATACCGAAACACTATCGGTGGATCCAAGTGTAAATGACCACCTGGTGGTACAACACCAAGGCAACTCGAAGCAAAGGTGGAGCAAGCTCCCTCACTATTCTTGATATTTTCTCTCATGATGTAAAAACACAGCCCCTAGGGGATGTAATACTGTAATTACATTATGAGGAGAGGTCACTACTCATGTTACTACTTGAACACCAAGGGATTTGTATCCCCTTAATTATTATTAAGGATGCCAGAAAAATAGCCATTTGTCTTTCAATTTATGTTATAATATACAAACACACCTTAATGGCATTCGTATAGTAAAAGGTATGTAAGTTCTTTTCACTTAAACCTCATTATCTTCCAAGTCTACCTACTCACTGATGAGACCTCAAAAAAGGTTGAAACTGGTCTGGGCAGTGACCTTTCCTCATAATGTAATTACAGTACTACATCCCCTAGGGACTGTGTTTTTACATTATGAGAGAAAATATCAAGAATAGTGAGGGAGCTTGCTCCACCTTTGCTTCGAGTTGCCTTGGTGCTGTACTACCTAGTGGTCATTTACACTTGGATTCGCCGATAGTTTTTTGGTATATATGAAACTCATAGATTTGTAGTTCTCGATCTTAGAGTTTTGCTTACTGGCAGTTGAACAACAAGGGTTTTGTATCCCCTTAATTATAAAACTGACAATATTGAAGTCCTGACAGACAATAGACTAATTTGGAGGAAAACTATTCACTGAAATTAGTAATAAAGTAAATTTTCATGTAGTACTATCACTGTGTCTTATATACCTTTTGAGGGATGATGAGGACATTTTACCAGATTAATGCAGCCCGGATTATAAAAAGAGTAAAATGGAGAAACAAGAGGCCATCACTGGAAGTTGTATAAAGGAGTGTGAGGAGTAGATCTTCTCCATGTTGAGTGTGGTTGAGTGGAATGCATTGTCAAAATGCATCATGAATGCTGGGACTACAAATGATTTTAAGGTTCAACATGAAAGACATATTGCGAGTTGAGTGGAGCCACCAATAGAGGTTACTCTAAGAAAAATAGAAAAAGTTCGTAGCTTCATTAGCCAAGAACATCATTGGCATATGGTTTTAGAGAAAAAAATAAAAATGTAGGTAAGCCAATTTATATGTAAAAAAAGCTATACAGAAGACTGAAAATATTTCAGAGGATATTAGTCAACTTGGTAAGGGAAGGAGAAAAAGAAAATATCATAAAGGTGATATAAACACTGAAGAAATTTATGTTCTGTAATTGTACAAAAAAAAGCAAAGCAATTTTTGGTAATGGAGTATCTCTTTAAGAATTATCCAACTAGGTTAGAGAGAGATGCCAAATAAAAAAAGTGGCGGGATTATATTAAATAAGAATTATTAATTTGGTACACCTGTGTGCATTCTCTGAAGGTAAGAATGACATACTTTGGAGCAGGAGTTGATGAGAATGAGTTGGTATGTGATTAGGAGGTGTTGGAGATGAAGAATTGATAGTATGAGCATAGATATACTTATTAGATAACCAAAACATGAACAAACCAATAGCAAAGAAATGAACTAAACAAACCAATAGCAAAGAAATGAACTAAACAAACCAATAGCAAAGAAATGAACTAAACAAACTAAGAATTTCAAAGAGCTGAAAAAAAGAATAAAAAAGAACATAAAACATGTTTATGTACAGAGCAAGCCAGCAACATGAGAGGTGTTGGCTTTCGTTTTAAAACATCGCATGTAGAACAGAAATAACTGAGCTTGCCACATGGTTTAAAGAAACAATGTTTTAATAAGAAGGGTTTGGGTCAAGAATATTGGGGAGTTTAACTGGTTCAAGAGTGTTAGAGCATTTGGTTGGTTTGAGAGTCATGGGGAATATATTCTATTTAACTGCCATGAGGGGAGGAGAGAGGTCTTGTTTATGGCATATTAGGTGGTTCTTATCACTAGTGGTTCAGAGCAATGTAATTTGGTTTCGTTTTCTTGGAAATCGATAATAAATTTGGGCTGTGTTTGGATTGTACTGCATGTAAGAATATCTCAGTGGTGGGATTTTTGTAGTTGCTGTGTGATTTTATAGAATGAATGGTAAAGATCCAGTTAAACTCAGGACACTCCTAGGCAGTGACCTGAATTGCCCAGAAGACACACAATATTGACCATGTACTAAAAATGATCATGGTGTGGAAGGAAGATTAATATTATCTGGTAAGTATATGAATAAATGTAGTAACTATAGCACAATAAGCCTTATTAGTCATCCAAGCAAAATCCTGTTAAAAATACTATTGTCAAGAATCGAAAAGAAAATAGAAAGCAGACTATTAGATGAACAAGCAGTTTTCCAGAAGTCCAAGTACAATAGGCCATATTTTTACAATACGAATACTAGGCGAAATATACATAGAACATAACAAAATAATCTGTCACAACTTCTTAGACCTTCAAAAAGCTTTTGACTCAATATGGCACGAGGCATTATGGAAAATTTTAGAACATTATGGTATCGACAACAAAATCATTAGGATTATTAAATCTCTTTATTCCTCATCTGATATGAGAATTGAAATTAAAAATTACAGCAGTGAACCATTCTGGACAGAACAGGGGTAAGACAGGGATGCATCTTGTCCCCTCTTCTTTTTAATTGTTTTCTGGAATATGTCATAGATGAAGCTCTTCATGAATATGATACTGGAATAGTAGTTGGGGACTAAGAATAAATAACTTACATTTTGCTGACGATATCGATCTTCTGGCAGAAAGTGAAGAAGAATTACAAGAGATAACTAGCCATATTTTTGGAACATTAAAAAAATATGGATTATACATAAACCTACAAAAAACAAAAATAATGATAACTTCAAAATCAGACATTGAATTCTTAAAGATACAAATTGGCAATAAACAAATTGAGAATGTAAACAAGTTCACTTATCTAGGAAGCACATTGAGTCAAGATGGTCATTCAAAAACCGACATTAAATACCGAATTGCTAAGGCAACCGTGGCCCTACAGAAGTTAAAACCATTGTGGAGAGATAACAGAATAGCAATCACAACCAGACTAAGAATAATTGATACCTTGGTGAATTCTATACGCTTGTATGGTTGTGAGGCCTGGACTTTATTGAGGGAAGATGAGAGGAGACTCCTGTCTTTTGAAATAAAAACTTAGAGAAGACTTTTGAGAATTCCCTATACTGCTCACAAAACCAATGAAAATGTCCGAAAACTGACTGATTCAATAGATAGCAGAAAAAGGGAAAATATTCTGACAGTCATCAGAAGAAGACAGATGAAATGGTTTGGATATGTGGAGAGGTCTAATGGCATTCCAAAGCAAGAAGGACCAAGGGTTAGGGGTTGAACTCGATTAAAATGGACTGATAACATCAAAAAATGGACAAATTCCTCCCTTTCTCAACTGACATCAAGAACAAGTGACCGAGATAATTGAAGGAGGCTAACAAAGAATATCACCTACCAGCCATGAATGACCCAACGGTCCATTTAGGACTACAGGAGAAGAAGAATATGAACAACTTGTGTGAGATTGTTAGTGATTGTAATAGCAAATGACATGATAACTTTACCTGCTGATTAATGCAGTTAGGAAATGAAAGTCAGTGGAATTGTGAATACTAAAACTATCATGGAAGATGATATCACTGTTAGGAAAGATGAACTAAGATAATCAATACTGAAAGAAAGGATGTTCAAAAAGATCAGAACAGTTGGTGCAATATGGAGAGGAAATGACACAGCAAATGAATCTGCTTGATAATTTCGGCTAAAGAAGATCAACAAGAAGAGATTCTAAGTTGCAAAACTCTGACATGGTATGTCAAAGTGAACATAATACATAAATGACACCTGTAAGATGAAAAGAATCAAAAAAGTGGGTTGCTGAAAAAAATAAGATGAGAGGTTAAACATTTCTTCATACCAAGTTTTGCCATCTTAGAATTAAGCACAGAATGTTGTAGTATTCAGGAACAATCTCAGCTTTTGGACCTTTATAATCATTTACTCCAAATAAGGAGAGATAAAAACCCAGGTAATACTGGAGAAGGCAACATTTCATAAATTTTTGAAACTGTGTTGCTTATAATAGCAGAATTTTAATACTGGAAGCCCAAAGTCTCCTCCATACTCCTTTGAAATTTCAATTTAATTTCTTAGTATCGGCTGGATCAAAAAAATTGCACAAGTTTACTATATAATTGCTTTTGTTCAGCTTCTGTAATGTCTGTAATATTTATTATATACAACTAGACAGGGAAAATTATGGTTTTAAGTACTATGGCTTTAGAAGAAAAGAAAAGTGACCCAATTTTCCAGTCTTCTAAGGTTTCAATGTTTTTTTATATAAGTTCTTGAACTGATAATATTCAGCAAGTGAAGAAGAGAATTCCAAGTATAGCAAGAGTTCTCTCTTAGGGGTTAGTCCAAAGGGAATGCTTCTGAGATCCCACTTTCCAAAAACTTTTAGGGATAACAGTTCCCTCTCCTTCATAGGTGAGGAAACTTATCCCTCATAGCATGTGTAACGTCGACTTCCTGAAAGAAAGGTTCAAGAACCAATGCAAAGACCAATGGACTAGAGGAAACCTTGCTTGACTCCTTTTTGAATTTTGGCCAGATGTGATAGGAACTCCATTAACTAGGAGGCAGGCAGTTGAACTGGCATAGACTCCTGTAATAACAGATACCAGCCTTTTGCCCACACCAATTTGCTGGGTGATGTGAAACAGAAAAGAATGCTAGACATTATCAAATGCTTGAGTGAGGTCTATCGATAATACTGCCACTGGCTGCTTTTTTTCATATTAACTAGATCATGTAGCGCAAACAGATTAAATTCTACTACTCATCCTGGAACTCCATACAACTGTGCTTTTAATTATGTATCTGATTCCTAAGTTGAGCCTGTTATTGATAATGCAGAAAAAAATCTTGTAATCAGTATGACACAGAGAAATAGGCCTCCAGCCTATTTGATTATGGTATGATCTCTATTAGGTTTTGGAATAAGGATGGAATGCTACAAATTAACTTGGTATGTGTCCTGTAGAGAGAAAATAATTAAACAGTATAACTGGAATGGTGTGAATAAAATCCGAGACCTCGCAGTAAAGTTCTATCCCTAGACCATCAGCTCCTGGGGATTTCCTTGTCTGACATCCTTTATAGGCTGTGGTAACTTCAAATATTGAAATGAGTCTGTCAAGCCTATCTTGGATATGAACAGGAAAGCCATTAATGTTCCAAGAGTTATAATTTCACACACTACTATTGTCTTCAAACAGATTTTAATAATGTTTTTGAAAGGAATCCAGGACATCTTGAGTGGTAGACATGTCTTCACCATCTCGACAGATTTGGGTGATATCTTATTTCCACAGAAATGTCTATTGAAGAATGCAGTTGGCTATCTGCTAAGTGGTGCTGTAATCTTATTTTAAAATTTCTTTCTTCTGCTTGTTTCTGAATTTCCACTTTATCTCTATGTCGATGTTTCTAATGAAGTTGCTGCATTCTATACCATTGTGTTTGTTTGCTATGAACCAGCTTTTCTCATTATACAGGTCTTTCAACTTTTTTTGAGGAATGCCTGCTCCTCTTCCCATTCAATCATATTCTGATTTACTGCTCATTTGAATTTTAACCATATAATCCCAGTTCCAAGTAACATTATTCCAGTTTTGAACAGAAGGTCTGAAGTTTGGTTGAAAAAAATCAATCAGAAATTTAGTGGCAGTCACCATGGTTGACCTCTATTGAGGTCTCATTATTACTAAAATTCTCTGGATTACAGAGAGATGTATAAAGTTGGTTGCAAATTAAATTAAACTAGCAAATAAAAAATTGTATTCTTGTTGTGCACTTTGTCCTATATGGTGAAAAGGATACAGAGTGACCAAAATAATGAGTGGTCTGTGGAATGTTCCCTATGATGATTTGAGATTATGAGAGAATTTGAGGGTTTGTGGGTTGCAAAAGTTGATTGACAGGCAATAAAGGAAGGATATGATAGAAACATTTAAGTTATTTAAAAGATTTTAAAGAATTAATACAAAGCAAATATTTCAGCATTTGGCTACAGGGGACAGACAAGAGGTCATTCCTAAAAGTTGGATAAGAGAATGGTTAGCAAGGGTATGAGGACTAGATATTTTGCTTGGAGAATGACAAATGAATGGACAAAGGATAAAACAAGAATATAATTTCTTGGAAAGTTTAATTTAATAAACCCATAGGTATAAGAGAATATTCAATCATAAATGCTCAAATATTGGAGAGTGTTTTATAGTCATTAACACTGCATATTTCAGGACTTGTCGGGTCAAATTCCAAAGAGGAGTTTTTCATAGTACTGGTCTATAAAAAAAGGATAATAAATTAAATGCAAGAATTGCAGATGAATTTCACTATTGAAGTTAAGATTTATCTTGCACATTTGCCATTTCTGAAATATGTTTGATAAATCTTACCTTCAGTAGTGAAATTCATCTGTAATTCTTGCATTTAATTTATTAACCTTTTTTTATAGACCAGTACCATGTCAAATTTAGTATATCAAATTTAGCTCCTTCCTTTATGCAGATATTATACTCCTAAACACAGCCAGTGCAAGTCTGCAAGATTCCCTCACTAAACTTAATAACAGCTGTAACAAATATGACATAAAAATCAGCAAATAAAGACCAAAACTATGAAAATAGGCAGGAGCATAGAAAACTTCAGCTGCATTCTGAATGGAAATCCTATATCAGCAATTTGAGCACAGTTTTTAGCGAAGATGGGAGGTTAAATCTGGAAATAGACAACAGAATAAGCAAAGTTAATATGGTGGGTAGCCAGCTGAATAAATTTATATAGAATAAGAGAGAAATTAGCCAAAACACCAAACTAGCAGTATACAAGAGAGCGTTCAACCTGGTTTTGAATTATGTAGTTGTTTTACAAATAAAGCACTTGATCAAGTATTAGAGATCAAGATAGGAAAGTTCTTAGAAAAATTAGGGGAGCAAACCTATGGCATCAATAAAAGAATCATATTAAAAATGAAGACATTAGATAGAACTGGACATTGTTTTCAATCAAGAATGTGTGAGCACAACTAATCTGAGGTGGTATAGTCACTTAAACAGAATGGATAGGAAAGGTTAACAAAACATTTTGATGCCAAAATGGTAGGAAAAAGACCCAGAGGAAGACAAAGGTCTAGGTGAATCAATGTCAGAGTGCTGACAAGTAATAGACTAATTTGAAGGAAAATTGTTGATAGGAGATTATTAATAATGTAATCTTAATCATGCAGTGCTGTCATAGTAGCCTGAACACTCCTTGAGGATACATATCAAGAAACTGATGATGATGAATTACACTACAGCCAACAGCATGTTGGTTTCATAAGATGATGTTATACCTGTCCATATTGCCTCGAGGCCATTCATCATATATTAAATGAAATAAGTCACCTATATTATCTCTAATTCCATTTATACTACCTTTCTTCCATTTCTATTAATTTTCAATAGCCTCAAGAACATTTTGTACCTGCTGATGTTTACTTTCTATATTCTTACTAAAATTTTCCCATAACTTTTGGTCAGCTACTTTTACACACTGCTTCACTTTCTTGCATTTTTCTTTGCATTTTCACAAAGCAGAAACTGACTTATTTGATAGGAACTTTTGATATGCTTTGACCTTATAGGAGCTTAAAGGAGGAAAATGGACCAATAGAAGACGAATATATGTACACTTGGGCAAGCGATCATGTCATCTATAAGTTTCGCACTACGGCAACTCTTAAATGCCAGTGAGTGTATTCCCATAAGCTCTCTGGTCAAATTTTGTATGAAACTTTCATAGTTTCTGCATTCAGCTTTGAAATAAGCCGAATGCTGGATTTAATATCCACTTCATTTATATAGTTTTGCATCGCCAAAATGAAGCCTTTTGACACTTTATTTTGGTAAATACTGCACCAACCGAGAGTTCACTTACAAAAAATACACCTCTCTGACACTTCGAGTTCCTTAGTACTGAACGAGAGTTTTTGTTGTTTTAAGGTTTCTGCCTGATCTCTGAGGAGACCCAACCAGTTCGAAACAGCTGTCAGACTGTTTGGTCCCCCAATAGAAGGCGAATATATGGACACTTGGGCAAGTGATCATATCTTCTATAAGGTCTGCACTAGGGCAACTCATAAATGCCGGTGAGTATATTCCCATAAGTGCTCTGGTCAAATTTCATACGAAACTTTCATAGTTTCTGCATTTGGCTTTGAAATAATGCGATTTAATATCCACTTGATTTATATAGTTTTGCATTGCCGAAATGAAGCAAAGGCTTCATTTCGGTAATTATTTTGGTAAACGGGGGAAAATGTTTCAAAGAATAGAGGAATGAAGATGGAATGAAGAAATTAGGTCAGTGTGTTGGTAGCTGGATAGTGTATGGGTGTTGGCCAGTGGCTGCTCTAGTTCTATGGTTAAAAAGAAAGTAGAAGAATGGTAGCAGCCAATTCAGAGGTGTAATGCCCATGAAAGTACCTATAGAAAATGTACAGTGCTGAAACAGAGCACCTATAATAAAGTGACTCAAGGAAGTCTGTGAGGGAAGGATCGTCTATTAAGTGGATTGCCCTCTTCTGAATATCTTCAAGAATTCTTAGAGAAGAATTGGATGTGCAATCCTAAATGTGAGAACAGTACTCCAAAGTTGGATGGATCCGAGACTTAAGTGTCAGTAGTTGAGAGGAAGAGAAATAAGAATACAAATAGAAAAGAACACCAAGTTTTTAGGAGCTAAGGAGGCTTTGTAAGTAATATGTTTGTGCTAGGATAAACTGGAACATTATCAAAAATGAGAGGGGATGAGGTAGGGTTTTCCTTGCAGGTAATAAGACAGGCTTGAGTTTTTTTTAGCACTGAAATTTACTAAGTTGTCTTCATCCCATTTCAAGATATTGAAGAGGTCAGTGTTCAATTCACTGCTAATGGAAGATCTTGAGACATTTAAAATTAGAATATGGCAGAGTTTATTGAATGAGGAAGAGGAATGAAGAGTACTGTCATCAATGAAGCTGTGAATAGGATTTGAAATTAGGGAAAGCAGGTCACTGAAGTAAAGGAGAAAAAGTGTGGGTGTGAGCACAGAACCCTGAGGCACTCCAGCATTGATGGGGGAAATCAAATAAGAGAAAGCCATCCACCATGATACACAATGAATGACCAGTGAGGAAGATAGCAGTCCAATCACAGAGTATAGAAGGGAGGCCATAAGATGACAGCTTGTTCAGGAGACTTCTGCACCTGACAATCAAATGCCTTCGAAATATCAAGACCGATAACATGAGTTTCTCCAAATTTTTCTATGGCCTGAGTCTAAAGGTAGGTGAGATTAGCTAGGGGGTAGGCTATAGAATGCAAATGGTAGAATTCATATTGGTGATAGCTAATTATCTGATGAGTCTCCAAGCAATGAAGAAGATAGTTGTTGATAACCTTCTCCATCACTTTTGAAAGTACTGAGGTGAGAGCAATGGAACGATAGTCAGATGGCCGATTTGTTTCCCCTTTTGTTAAAGACTGGATATCCATGCTGTTGAGTAGATACCAGTAGAATATGAAAGTTTACATAGATGATACAGGATGGGTGTCAATGATTGCCGGTTGAGCAGGAGACAAGTAAGTTGCATTTCATTCTTATGAAGTCTGCTTTGGAATCATTGATAACTTTTTTTACCCATGTTTCTGGCTGTTGTGTATGCTGAATTAGAAGCTGGAGTTTTAATTTAAGCCATTGAACATAAGCTGCATTTTTATCATGGATGGCAGAGGCATATTTTTAGGTCAGGAGTTTGCAGTGAAGTGGAGAATGAAGGGTCTCATTCCAGTGAGGATTATTTCAGTTCCTGGTTCAGTGCAGGTCTTTGAATCGTGAGAGTGAAAACAGTAACCTGACAATGGAAAAACAGCATAAAAATTCCAGAGGTCATCCCAGATGACACAATTATAGTTCCACAGGGATTGGCTGGGAGAAGAACTGTAGAGAAGGAGACTCAAATAATATTGTGGTCTGAGTTGCCAAAGGGAGAGCAGATGTTCACAGTATATTTGGAGGGAAAGTTGATTAAGAAAAGGTCAAGAATGTTGGTAGAATGATGAGGACTATCTGATATTCTGTGTGGTATTTTTGTATCTGCAGTTAAAATTCTAATATTTTTATGATTGACTTTCATGTATAAGGCAGTTGATTCAGAAAAGGGGTATGCAGCTGGGGTGAGGGGCTTGTGTACATAACTCACAAACAGGGAGTGCCCAGACTCAGTCCAAGTGCAGCCTCAAACAGTGCCCCCCCCCGCATAGCACTGACCCAATATCCCTCCAGGCACAACCTGGCAGGGTAAAGCGGCAGCAGGATTATTCACCAGCTGATCAGGAAACCTCCAACAGATGCATTACTATGAGGTTCAGTCCCATGCACTACCTGGTGGCCAGCCTGCAACAAACTGTTTTACTGCTGTACCCTCAAATGGAGCAGAAACTGGCTCCCTAACTAAAAATGATAATGATGTAATGAGTATGCCCAGAAAGACCATCATCCAATCTGCATGTGAGAAGAAAGGGGAGGACAGAAACTGGAGGCCCTACTATGGGGATGAAACATGGCAAAAGCCACTTCACATCTCCAAAAAGCAAGGTGGTAGTGTTTGACTGGGTGATGAAAGACATCTTCCACCTAGGAATCTGGTTGGCATTTCCTCACAACTAGAGAAGATATGCATTTAAGGAATTTGGTTCTTGATGTCTTAAAGATTTCACAACTAAAGTGAATAAGTGGTGTAACAACTTGTGTATGGAGATAAGTAAGCACATGAAAAATAACTGCATTTTCAATGGAGAACCTATAAAACTAATAAAATATTTCAGCTATGCACGTTTTAGTGAAGAGGGCCAATAAACTATAGAAATATGTAAAAGAATATGCAAAACTGAAATTTCAGGGAGTCAGTTCCATTTCCCTCTCTCCACAAAAACAGTGTGCAAACTAATTTTAGCATATCAATCTGAAAGATGAGTTATCCATAATACAGCTGACCACCGACCATAGTTATAATAGGTCTGAAACATTAGGTGAGTGAACAAATGAATGACATCAATGTCAGAATCATATTAAAAATGAAGATTTTAGAAAGGAATTTGGCCTTGCAAAGTAAAGTTCCTTTATAGACAGAAAAAAGAGGAAGACCAAGATCTAGGAGGACTGATTTAGATGTTAGGGCCTCAGAAGACAAAAATAAAAGCTCTGACATAAAACATCTGCCATTTGACAGGTCTTCATTCAACAGTCAGACTTTGCAATGACATTTGAGAGGATAATGTGTAGAACCCTATTATATAAACTGAAGCCAATTAGAAATGACATGAAATTGGCGATATATATATAAATATGGATAAAGCGTGTGGCTGATGGGCACACATCAGAAAGCAGTAAATTGTGGGGTTGTATAAAAGAGGAAAGGTGACTAGTGATGTGCCATAGGGCTGTATACTTGAGTCACTGCTGTCCAATGTGTACATTTTTTGATACTGGAAATGACTTGAGGGGAAGAGAGATATCCAGTAGAGATCCTGCAAGGTGATGTGAGTAGAGTGATAGTGTGGGTAATGGATAATGGTTACCAGTTTAATGTGGCAAAGGCTATGATGCAAAGGCTATGATACAAAGGCTATAATACAAAGGCAGCACTCTGGGATGAAGAAATTGCAAGTTGTGTACATGTAATTCTAATTATATGTGCTTTTGTTATTCACGTTTTTACACAGTTTCTTTTTGGTACATAAGGATTATCACTGTTTCCTATCCAAGGTAATAGAAGCTTTGGCACATGTGCCTTGCTAGTGCCTACTTTATTGGTCGACTTCTGTGCACTTTGACGAAGATATCTTGTCTGGCACTAGAAAAACAAAGGAAACTAATGAAAAGAAGAATGTGAATAAAGACCAAATGAAGAAAAGACCTAGAAAATCCCATCCTTTAGAGATGACGTAGGAAGTCCTGAATCGGTTTGGTAGAGGTGAATGTAGCATTAACATACAAAGGGCCACAGGATTGAGTGATTCTAAGGTGAGAACCATTCATGATAATGCTGATATAATTTGTAAGAGTGCTCAATCATCCACGAATCTCAGCATCACCAGAGAACAAAATCTCGATCTTATGTAGTTGAGAAAAGGGAAAGAAAGCTGGCTATAGGAATCTAGCTGATGAACTAACAGAACATGCCTTTGTTCTGCTAGTTCATCAGCAGAAAAAAGGCATGTTCTGCTGATGAAGGGCAGTCATATGAGAAAAAGTGAAAAATTTATATGAAGATCTGACAAACAATGAAAACAAACTGACACCTTTTGCTGCAAGTTGTGGGTGGTTCATCTGCTTTACTGGATAAGAGTCCTTATGCATTACACAGTCCCAACATGATTGGCAAGGTGGCAGCTGCAGATCACACTGTTGCTGAAGAATTTCTGGATAGCTTCAAAGCAAAGATAGCAGAAGGAAGTTATACACCAAAACAGGTGTTTAACCTAGATGAAACTAGCCATTTTGAAAGTATATGCCAAGTTGAAACTACATATCCAAAGAGAAGATAGTGCCGGGGATTAAAGCTGCCAAAGACGGCTGCACGTTGCTTTTGGGAGGCAATCATTCCATGGACTACAAAATAAGACCTCTCATGATGTATCACTAGAAACTTCACAGTCACTGAAGAAAAGATTGCCTGTTGTTCAGGGAGCAAATAAGAATGGCTGAATAACAGCACAGATTTTCAGTATTCAAGAGTTGGACAGAGAATTGAAAGCCTATTGGGGAAAATTAGAAGATTCCCTTTAAAATCCTTGTTATTCTAGATAATGTTCCTGACCACCCATGAAATGCTGCTGATTTCGGTGAAAATATTCAGGTGGTGTTGTTTCTGCTACAAAACAGAACTTCAAGGTGTCATCTCAACTTTTAAAACCTATTATCTCAACAAACCTTTTCCAGGCTTTTCAAGTAATACAATGCATATGATAAGTTTAGCATCAAGAAATCCTGGTAGCAATTCAACACAAGATGGCAATTGATATAATTTTAGAGTCTTGGAATGAAACTACACCTTATTGAATGAACAGTATGGAAGAAACTGACCTAAGACTATAATTATTTTTAGAGGTTTAAGGATCACATGGAAAAAATACTATGTGCAAGTAGAGAACGCTAGTTTTGCTAACCTTTCCTCTCCCATTCTGCTAAAAGTGACCATACCACCTGAGATTGTTATGGGTTTAAGGTTTGAGGATCACATGGGAAAAAACTACTATGTTACTGTAGAAAAAAGACTAACACATTCCTGGATGATAACAATGCCAAGTTCATTCCTAATATTATTGATTTTAATGATATTGCTATTGATGCAACTTTTAACATACCTAATCTTTCTCAGGACAGACTCTCGCATCTGTGATCTCTATTCTTTGATCAAGTGTTTTATTCCTAACCCAGCTCTCAGATCCATAAGTTAAAATTGGTTTGAACACTTACTTTTATACAGCTAATTTAGTGTTTTGACTAATTTCTCTCTTATTCCATATAAATTTATTAAGTTGATTTCCTACCATACCAGCTTTGTTGATTCTGCTGTCTATTGAGATATTTAATTTACCATCTTCACCAAAAATCGTGCCTAAATAGCTGAAATGTTTTACTTGTTCTATAGGTTCTCCATTCACAATGCAGTTGATACTTTTAATGTTTCTGCCTATTTTCATTGTCTTCATCTTTTTTTTTGCAGACCTTCATACCAAATCTATTACAACAGTTATTTGATTTAGTCAAGAAATCTTGCAGAGTTGCACTGATTTATTTAAAATTTAATTATTTATTTAGATTTATTTAAAAGTATAATCTAAAATATATAATATAATTTAAAAGTACAACAGCACAGCCATCCCTAGTACAAAAAACACACTAGAATCAGACTATATAATGTCTTGTCAAAACCAACTCTACTATACGGAAGCGAAACATGGACCATGAAAAGGAAAGATGAATTCAAACAGCAGAAATGAAGTTCCTCAGAAAAACAGCTGGATATACCAAGTGGGACCACAAAACAAATGAAGAAATCTTACAATCCCTGAAAATAAAACCAATTAATTACTACATAAGACAGTATAAACAAAAATGGCTAGAACATTTAAATCGAATGGACAACAGCAGACTACCAAACATATTATACAAAATAAGTGGAAAGAGAAGAATTGGAAGACCAAGAAAGAGATGGCATGAGACCGGAACAGGCCACTTGGCCTAAACTCCATGTTAGGAAGAAGAAGAGAAGTACAACACCTACATAAAGTAAAGAACCGAGATTAAATTAACATCTCCAATATTGATATCAGGTTTAATATTGCTTTACTTCATGTGTAGAGGCTTAAGTGCTGTGAGGACATCATGTTGGAGGCTTAATGGATTTTTTACAACACTCAAAAAGAATTAAAATAGAATTTAATACTTCCTATATTTCATCCTAGTCACTAGGACATCTACGGGGATTACAAAAACAATTAATGTAACACATACACAAATAACAAACAATACTAAGCCCAACCAACTGGTTGGGCTTAGTATTGTTTGTTATTTGTGTATATGTTACATTAATTGTAACATATACATTGTAACATATAATCAACCAACTGGTTTGGCTTAGTATTGTTTGTTATTTGTGTATATGTTACATTAATTGTTTTTGTAATCCCCGTAGATGTCCTAGTGACTAGGACGAAATATAGGAAGTATTAAATTCTATTTTAATTCTTTTTGAGTGTTGTAAAAAATCCATTAAGCCTCCAACATGATGCTTTACTTCATAATGTGATACATATAGATAATGAATAAAACAGAGGAGATAATGTACATCCTTGATTGAGACCAGATTTAACAAACCATCTTCTTGTACTTCCTTCAATTCTAACTGCTGACTTACAACTCAAATAAAGACTAAGTATGGCTTCATATAATCCCCACTGACACCATATAACTGTAGCATTTTGAATAGCTTTGTTTTGGCACATTATCAATATACCTTTTGTAAGTCTACAAAACTTAAATATAGATTTTAGTTATATTCCCATGACTTCTCAACTATTTGCCATGAAGTGAAAATCTCATCCTGACAGCCTCTATTTGGCCTGAATCCAGTTTGTTCTTCACCAAGATTCCCTTTCACAATCCTTCTCAAACGTTTCTCAAGTATACTTGCATAAATCTTACCAGGAACACTAAGTAAGGAAATACCTCTATAATTCTTTTAGAGGTATTTCCCTACTGAAATTTTATTTCCATTTTTATATATGGGTACTATGAGAGATCTCTACTCCAATCATCTAAAATTTGTCCCTCTGTCCAGCCCTTCTGAACTATGCATGCCAGCCACTGCAACTTTCATACATCCATACTTGGGCATTTCTGGTGAAATATCATCTACACATTTTAGCCTTTTGATGGCTTTTCTGCTTCATGTATGGATATGTATTCCTGATTGCATGTCTCTAGAAAAGTTTATATCCTGAACACCCCCTTGAGGGTACATGTCAGGAATTTGATAATGATGATGATGACATATGATACTATCTCCTGATTGAAAATTAAACTAATAAATTCCTTAATTGCTACCCATATCAAACATGACAGTGAATGAGATGTTTTAAAATGAAAAAGTCTGTAAATTACTCAAAGAAAAAAAGGAATCATATTTTTTATGCATTTCTCTGACATCTCTTAATGGTATCTCTGATATTTGTAAGAAGAATGGCAAACAGACTTCTGGAGACCTGATTAAATCCAACGACAAAAATGCTTTCCATTTTTTATATACATATAACATAAGTTATATATTTAAAAATTAGTTTTATTTTCAATCGGGAGATAGTATCATATCCCATCATCATTATCAATTTATAAGTAACTTCAACTGACATCTCATATTATTTATCTGGAGTACAACAAATAAATGGGTGATTATTTAAAATCCAGAATATTTACAACATAAGTACAACCAATTATGCTAATACATAAAATATTGTTATATAGCTTACTTTTATGTTCAGAGGAAGTCAATATTTCTGATGTATCAAATGTTGGCAGCTTTGGTTTGCCTGATCTTATAGCAGGGGTTGATGTCATATACTTTGATTTATTCATAATAGTTTCTGATGGAGTACTTTTCATCAAAAGGCTACTGGAGTTCCAGACAGAACCACTCAAGGCTTTATGAAATGAACCTTTGATTCTTGCACCACACCTATAAGACTAGGATATGAAACTTATCAAATGTATGATTACCGAGTGTAGCAAAAGATATATTATTGTCTTAGTAGCAGTGTACATATTCACATACTAAATTACAAAAGTAACATATCAGGTCATCCCAAAAGTAATGTCATTTTTAGCATTACATTTTGAAAGATATAAAAGATGAATCACTTGCTAATTTAATCATCATCATCAAATTCCTGCCATGTACCTTCAAGGGGTGTACAGGATATGATAGTACTACATGAAAAATTTACATCATTACTAACTTCCTATCTACAATTGAACTCCAAATCAGTCTGTTACTTGTCAAGACTCCAACATTATTAGATCTTATATTTCTATCGTCTAAGGCACTTCGTACGGCGGTATCAATCCACCTATATCTTTTTCCTGCCAACCTGGCAGAGAACACTTGATTTGCTAATCTTTCCTCGCCCATTCTGTTTAAGTGACCATACCACCTTAGATTAGCCCTGCTAACGCATTCCTGGATGCTGACAATGTCAAGTTCTTTCCCAATATCCTCATTTTTAATATGATATTGCCATTGATGAAATCTGTTCAGAGTTCTAATCTCTCTCAACACTCTCATATCTGCAGTCTCTAGTCTTTAGTCAAGTGTTTTACTTCTGACCCAGCTCTCAGATCATAAGTTAAAACTGGTTTGAACACTGTCGTGTATATAGCTAATTTAGTGTTCTGACTAATTTCTCTCTTATTCCATAGGAATTTATTCAATGGACTTCCTACCATACCAGCTTTGTTGATTCTATTGTCTATTTCGATATTTAATTTACTATCTTCAGTAAAAATCATGATTAAGTAGCCGAAATGTTTTACTTGTTCCACAGGTTCTCCGTTCACATATGCAGTTGACATTTTCAATGATTCTGCCTATTTTCATTATCTTTTTATTGCTGACCTTCATACCATATCTATTATAACAGTTATTTAATTTAGTCAGGGAATCTTGCAGACTTGTATCAGATTTATTTAGAAGTATAACATCTTCCGCATAAAGCAAAGAACTGACATTAACATCTCCAATTTTGATATCATGTATAATACCACTTTCCTTCATAATGTGATCCATATAGATAATGAAGAACAGAGGGGATAATGTACATCCTTGTCTCACACCAGATTTAACATTAAACCATCTTCCTGTACTTCCTTCAATTCTAACTGCTGACTTACAACTCAAATAAAGACTAGGTATTGCTTGATATAATGCCCCATTGACACCATATAACTGTAGCGTACTGAATAGTTTCTCTCTTGGCACCTTGTCATATGCCTTTTCCAGATCGACAAAACTTAAATTCAGATCTTTGTTATATTCCCATGCTTTCTCAACTATTTGTCGTAAAGTGAAGATATGATCCTGACAGCCTCTATTTGGCCTGAATCCAGCTTGTTTTTCACCAAGCTTTTCTTCCACAATTCTTCTCAACCATTTCTCAAGTATACTGGCATAAATCTTGTCAGGAACACTCAGTAAGGAAATACCTCTGTAATTCTTACATTCAGTTTTATTACCCTTTTAATATATGGGTACTATGAGAGCTTTACTCCAATCATCAGGAATTCGTCCCTCTGTCCAGGCTTTCTCAACTATGCAGTGCAGCCACTGTAAGACTTTTACACCACCATACTTCAGCATTTCTCGTTAAATATCATCTACTCATGCTGTCTTTCCACATTTCAAGCCTCTGATGGTTTTTTCTACTTCAAGTATGGATATGTATTTCTGACTGCATGCCTGTACAGTGTTTTTTACCACTGTGCTATCACTGCTTGTTTAATTTAGCAATTTTTCAAAGTAATTACTCCATACTTCAAGAATATCTTTTTCTGCTTGTTTAAGTTAAGGGATATTACATCCCATATAGTTTCTTAGCCGAATAAGAAACTCAAAGAGTTTCATGCCGAATATAGTAGAAACTATATAAAGTTCAGCGATTCCAAGCGTAAGCAAATACCTGGATTCTGCAGCAACTGACCCTAAAGGTAGTGCAAGCTGAGGCAACTCGTGTCAAGCTGAGGCAACTATATTCGGCATGAAACTCTTTGAGTTTCTTATTCGGCTAAGAAACTATATGGGATGTAATATCCCTTAACTTAAACAAGTTATATGTCATAAATTTAGTTTAATCCTTTATCCAAGTGTGAGCAAACAAAGTTTGCGCCTGAAAGTATCTTCAGGACTGAGGTAAGGTGGTAAGGTGGTACACACCAGGGCAACTCGTTGCAAAGGTGGAGCAAGCTACCAATACTCCTGTCTCAGTATCTCCTATAATGCAAAACACATCTCCTTGCGGATATGTCTAATGTTATGCATTAAGGGAAGGGCCACTACCCAGACTAGTTTTGACCTTTGAGGTCTCTTCAGTGGGAGCCAGGCCCAAGCTGAGATACCAGACAGAAGCATTTGCAGGTCATCTCTACCTATAGAAGTTGCCAAATGGTGTGCCACCCATTTTTAATAAATTACTCTGGATTTAGAGAAAGATGTTGAAAGTTTATTTTTCACTTGGTTAGAATATAATAAATTTAGTTTAATCCTTTATCCAAGTGTGAGCAAACAAAGTTTGCGCCTGAAAGTATCTTCAGGACTGAGGTAAGGTGGTACACACCAGGGCAACTCGTTGGTAGCTTGCTACACCTTTGCAACGAGTTGCCCTGGTGTGTACCACCTTACCTCAGTCCTGAAGATACTTTCAGGCGCAAACTTTGTTTGCTCACACTTGGATAAAGGATTAAACTAAATTTATTATATTCTAACCAAGTGAAAAATAAACTTTCAACATCTTTCTCTAAATCCAGAGTAATTTATTAAAAATGGGTGGCACACCATTTGGCAACTTCTATAGGTAGAGATGACCTGCAAATGCTTCTGTCTGGTATCTCAGCTTGGGCCTGGCTCCCACTGAAGAGACCTCAATAAAGGTCGAAACTAGTCTGGGTAGTGGCCCTTCCCTTAATGCATAACATTAGACATATCCGCAAGGAGATGTGTTTTGCATTATAGGAGATACTGAGACAGGAGTATTGGTAGCTTGCTCCACCTTTGCAACGAGTTGCCCTGGTGTGTACCACCTTACCTCAGTCCTGAAGATACTTTCAGGTGCAAACTTTGTTTGCTCACACTTGGATAAAGGATTAAACTAAATTTATTATATTCTAACCAAGTGAAAAATAAACTTTCATCATCAAGTTATATGTCGCCGAATTGAAGCCTTTGGCTCTTCATATATCTAATAATTTATTAGGACACCTCATGGCAAAACTCGTAGAAGGGTTACAAATTCTGTTTGCTACAAACTTGATATTAACTAGGTCTGCCTACTCACTGATGAGACCTCAAAGGTTGAAACCGGTCAGGGTAGAGACCTTCTCTCATAATGTTTAACAGTAATACAGCTCCTAGGAGCTAAGTTCGCATTATGGGTAAATATCAAGAATAGTGATCGGTTCTTGCTCCACCTTTGACACGAGTTGCCTCAGCTTGCACTACCTTTAGGGTCAGTTGCTGCAGTATCCAGGTATTTGCTTACACTTGGAATTGCCGAACTTTATATACAGTTTCTACTATATTCGGCATGAAACTCTTTGAGTTTCTTATTTGGCTAAGAAACTATATGGGATGTAATATCCCTTAACTTAAACAGGTTATATGTCGCCGAATTGATGCCTATATTTAATCTTTTTCTGCTGTTTTCATGTCACCTTTATCATCTCCTCCTTCTTCAACAACCTCCAGAATATCTTATCTATTCTTTTTCTGCTGTTTTCATGTCACCTTTATCATCTCCTCCTTCTTCAACAACCTCCAGAATATCTTACCACCCTCGTGATATTTATATTTATTTTCTATGTTCTTGCCAAAGTCCTCCCATGACTTTTGTTTAGCTACATTTACACAATTTAGCTTTCTTACATTTGTCTCTGTATTCTCTCAGAGCACAAGCTGACTTATTTGCCAGAAGCTTTTGATATGCTTTCTTCTTTTCTGTCACTGCCTCTTTAACTTCCTTGTCCACCATGGAGTTCTTATTTTTCTATCCTTGCAGACAACCTCACCACATGCCTCTCTGGCTGAATCAATCATTGTTTTCTTCATGGCTTGGTGAAGCCCTTTTCTTCAAGGCCTTCAACAAACCTTGGAGATTCACTGAATCTCCATGGTTTGGTTGCTGTTCTCAAACGCTTTCATTTTTTCTTCAATAATCTTTGTGTATTGAGAGCTGAGAGCTGCTCAACTTTTATTCTCTTTAAAATTTTGTTACATGTTATTCTTTTCAATATGAAATTCAATTTTATCCTGCTCAAGACTAAATAGTGATCACTTCCAATTTCAAATCCTCTGTACACTCTGGTGTCGTGCACCAGGGAGAAAACATCACTATCAACAATAACATAGTCAATGAGACTTTTCTTATTCCTTGCCTCTTCTCTTCATGTGAATTTGTGCACATTTTTATGTTGGAACATGGTGTTAGTAATAACCAGTTCATGTCCTGAGCAGAAATCCAACAGGTATTTGCCATTATTATTAGCTTTGCTCTTTTCTCCAAAATTTTCTCAAAATATTTTTGTATGTCTGACAATCATTTCCTACTCTGCTATTTAGATCCCCAAAACCAACTTCTCCTTTTTCATTGTCAGTTGCTTTTTCTAAAGCTTCAAAAAATTCCTCCACTTCAACCTTAGAAGCACCTTCTGTGGGACCATAGGCACAAATAAGTCTCATTGTCCAGTTCCCCATTCTTATATTTGCCCATATCACTCTACTTGACACTGCCTGCCATTCAAGAAGATTAGCCTCGTATTTAGTGTTGAATAATAGCTACTCCTTTTCCTTGATTGTCATTGCCTGAATATATCATTTTATATTTATTGTTCAGAAAAATCTTGCCAGTTTTTTCATTTTTTGTTTTGTCATCTGTATTATGTTGATCTGGTACTTATCCAATTCCTCAGTTAACTCCATTTCTTTACTTTTCAGGTTTCTTATGTCAATAGTACTTATCTTTAACTCTGGTGATGTTGAGTTGGGGTTTGTTTTCCGATTTGTTCCAGTAGCTGACTTTTCGCTGTTCGTCCTGGTTCCCTGGCGAAAACAATGGGGGCCTTGTTTAACCGGGTGATGTCCCAGCTGGCATGAAATTTTGTCATGTTATACCATCATTTTGTATATTGCTTTAAGCCAATAAGAATACAATTTGGTCGGTTAAATACCAAATTGCCAGTCCATCCTCGTTCGTTCAGTATCCAGGTAGATACCAACTAGGGTGCACCACGAGAAGGTGAGGATTGGACATTAGGTCAGAAGCCCTGGTCGGTTCTCCTCATTCCTTTAAAGGCTATGTGGAGGTCTCCTCTCAATTATATAGCTTTAACCCTTCAGCACCTGTGAATAATAATGCCATTTCTATAAAATTCAGGAGGTTTGGAGAAAAGTCACATAGCCTTAATTTCAGTGCTTGTAAAATGTATTATATTGTTTTTCATTCATAAAATGTTGCAAACTTCTAAATAAGTGGTAATCTAAAGGTGCAAGATCAGGAGGATGTGGAAGCTTTTCTTAATCTTAGTAGAGGTGATTCTTGCACAATGAGTGAGTGCATTATCATGATGAAAAACAATACCCTTTTGATTGATCAGAGAGTACCTCTTTTCTTTCAGTTTTTCATTCAATCGATCGAGTTGTTCACAGTATACTTCATCTGTGATTGTTTGGATTTTGTGGCAAGAATTCAGTGTATAATATCAGCCATATCCCACCAAATGCTTAACAAAACCTTCTGATGGTGAAGGTCTTGTTTTGGCTGAGGTTTAGCATGTTCCCCTAAATGAACCCACTGCTTTCAGTGCTTAACATTCTTGTCAAGTATCTACTTTTCATCATCAGTGACTACATGACTCAAAAACAGAGACTGAACCTCTCGAGAATGAAGGACAATGAATAAAGTGCAGATGTTGATGTGCTCTCTTCGATTGTTGTTCGTCAGTTCATGAGGAACCCACTTGCAGAGCTTAGACACTATTCCCAGTTCTTGCAAATGGCGATGGATGGTCAATGACGATGAATTAAGATCTTTTGCTAAATCTTCAACAGTTGCCTTGCCATTTCTTGCAATAGAAGCTTCCAGCATATCATTATCAAGAGACAGGGTGCCCAAAGCGAAAGACATCTTTCAAGCTCAATTCCCCTTGTCAAAATTTTTGGAACCATTGCTGGGACTTTTTGAACATTCAAAACATTATCGTCATACACTTCTGGCACATTTTTAACAGTGTTAGCAGCACTGTTGCCTGTTTTGAACTCAAAGTATGATGTGACTAATGTGCTCTTCAATGACCACCATAATTATAAAGGGTTATTTAAACAATAACTTTGATATGATATTCTTGCAAGGTGAAATTCCTTAGAATAAAGCTGCCTCAGCTTAGCAGTACTTATAAAGCTTTAAAAATTCATGTTTAGACAAGCTAAGACATGTTTGAATAAGTACAGTATAAAAAACGACATTACTTTTCGGATGACTTGATATAACATTATCCAACCTGCAAGTAAAATATAAAGTTACTACACAATTATCTACAAAGATATACATTTTTTTAAAAAAATGTGTAAACTCTGACTGCCTGATTTTTCCGAATCATCCATAATCCTCATATTACCATTTACTCAGTTTCCTGAAAATCAATCTTATAAATATTTTTAGTCTTCCGAATCCATGGTCTCATCTAATCCTCCAGTATCACGTTTTGAAAATGTCTCTAATTTAATGCAAAGTTCTACAGCTATAAACCAAGGGTGGATTACTGTTATGTTCTTGGGGTCTGTGCCTAATAAAACATCAGTAACAGAACTATACACTTTTTAACATTTTTAATATCAACGATCCTTTGACAGCAATCCTATCACACAATACATTCCTACTTGGAGGAAATGCCAACTAGACAGGAAATGATAATCTCCCATCTACTTGGTGTAGTTGGCAAGATGGAGGTGTTATGACAGTGAAACATCTGAACCTTGAATACTGGTGGCAAGATGGAGGTGTTAAGAAGGTGAAACATCTGAATCTTGAATACTGGGAGCCTGAAGAAATTGATGCTATTGCCTCAAGAACAGGGATTCAGGTTCTCAGTCTTCCAAAAGGCAGTGGGAGTGACACTCTTCAGGGGCATGACAAACATACTGTGGATAATAAAACATCAATAAATAAACAGAACTACATACTTTTTAACGATTTCTTTTTTTTATTTCAGTAATACTGCTGTCAAATGATACTGTCCTAATTAAAGGATGTGCCAACTAGACCAAGTTGATGGGAGAGATAACCTTCACCTCCCACCCACCCCCCTTTTCCAATGAAACACCTCTACCTTCATATTAGTGGCATGAAGAGGCAGATGATATGTATGGTCTCAAGAGGATCATGCTACTATTCCTCCAATTTTCTAACATACAATGTTCAGCAGTATATTAAACATACTGTGGAGTTCCAAAGCCTCCTGACTTTTGTGGATGCAGCAATAAAGCAGTTCTGTAAGCTGGCCAACAGAGAGTATATAGGATCAAACACGATGGTAGCATGTTCAGAAGGCACATACTCTTGCTGCCTTTTACAGAACAAATTTGTACATGGAGGGTAGCAATGTAGTGGAATGTGAGAACACCATTGAGACTATGCTATGATGTGGAGACTTGATTACCCTCTGTATAGGAAATATGACTAAGGGTCTATCTCCTCCCGATGCCTGTTTCCCTACTCTTTACCTCTTATCACTAACATGACAAGAAACTCAACTAGATAGTGTCACTGCAGTTACTATAAAAAATAAACTTACCTCAAACTTTTCCATATTCACTTTACCAATATTTATAGCATAAATGACATTAACTAGCAACTACAGCATCTAAAACTTGATCTCTTGTTTTTGACCAAACTCCAAATGACCGCCACAATCACCACAATCCAGCTTAATTCTCCAAACTAAACTTCTGCCATAAGGATGGTACGTGTGAAGTCAGATGTTCCTTACCAGAGGATGACTAATCTTAAACCACCACTTTTTATTTATCTTCTGTAGCTTAAAATTTTCTTGTTTCATTATACATCATTAGCATGCCACTCTAAAACCACTATCCCAAGTTCTGGAAAATCATTCTAATTTCTTCGATAGCTTAATTTCCTACAGTCCAAATCCTAACAGTGAAGTGATCATCCTTGTGACTTTAATGTCCACAACTCTAACCAGCTCCCTTTCTCCAATTCCAATGACCAAGCCAGAACAGAAACTGAAGTATATGCTATAAGCAATGACAAAGCAAACTGCACATCTACCCAGCATACATACTGATAATCCCCTCCACTCACATAACACTGTAGACTTTTCTTAATTCTCCTTCTATGCACAGTGCCGAGGTAACTGCTCCTCTTACTAATTCAGATCAAAATCCCATCCAAGTTTCATCTCTAGTGGAATACCTAACCCTCAGCCATTCACAATTTCATGTACTATGTCACTACAATGATGCAATGTGGAAAAATCTCCAAGACTTTTACTTCTCCATTTCATGGTCAGAGTACTGTTTTGTTCTCCAAATTCAGTTGTGATCGTGTTACAGAAATTATCCAAGTTGAAATGATAGCCTTCATTTTACACTTTTTACACTCTGTTCAAATTTCCTAACAGTATCCAAGCCGAAGTCTTCTAGTTAGTGTGCAAGAGAGAAAAAAAATTGCTAAAGTAGGTGTCTTGAAATAAGAACTTCACCTGCATTCATAACCTGCAATAAAGCTTACAGCACTTGAAAAACTATTAGCAGAGGTAAGGCTTACTTTGAAAGTGCTAAATGTAGAAACTTGTTCCCTGTGCCAATAGCAGTCATGCTTTCTGATACCATGCAAAAGCAGCTGGACTCAACTTCTCTCTACCTGTGCTCCTATCTCACACCCAGAAGGTAGTACTGCAGCCACCTAAAGATAAAATGAATGCCCTGGTTTTCATTCTTCTGATCAACTCCTGCATAGATGACCAAGGCAAATAACCTCCTTTAACTGGAACATTGCACCATATATCTCCAGTGGCATTCAACCAGAAAGACATAATTGCACTGAATCTAAATACCTAAAAGACCTCCATGGTATCCCACCAATCATGCTCAAGAGACATGCTTCTGAACCAACACCTGGTTATCTTTATCATTTCTATGCTGTATTTTACTCAGCTGGGATCAACTCCACTACATGGAAGCAAGTCCATACACAGCCAATTATTAAAAAAAAAAAAAAAAGAAGTGATAAGTGTCTACCATCAAATATTGGCCAACCGCTCTTATCTTAGTGCTATCTAAAGTAATAGAGAGAGTCGTCAACAATCAACTTTAACATCTGAAGAACTGACAACTAATCAGTGACTACTGAACCAATCAATATCCATGGCAGATTTTGCAGGCATCACTTACCTCTGACAACAAGTCATGAAAGGTTTGGAGGGGAAACCTGTACTGTTAGACCACCATAAGGATTTTATTTGACCTTCTCTTCTGAGAAGCAACATACACACAAACACACAACAGATTCCCACTTTTATGACTTAACTGGTTCCTGGAAAACCTCTAATAAGCAAGCCATCACAAATAATTTTTCATAAACCCAGGGTCATGAATTGGAGTTACATTCCTGGAAATACCATTTGAACTCTGTAAAAATAATGCCTCCATAGCGCAATTGGAAGAACAGTAGAACCTTATACCCTTCAATTAGAAAAGATCTGGGCCTTGTGACTTTAATATTTAAAATTTCAATTCTCATTGTGACAAGGGGAATCCTTATATGTGGGCTTTTTCAACTTAAGGTGAATTAGTTGATCACATGCAATTTACAGACGAAAAATATACTGTTGTTGATGATGATGAGCAGTAGATAACATTGATGGTAGTAGTGTCATAGTAGGAAAATTTAGTAGTAGTGGGCAAGGGTGAGATGTATTTAGTGAAGTAGAGTGCCCTCGCACAATGAGTCCTTGGACTCCCTGGAGGTGTCACATAATAATAATAATTATTATGGTCCAAATTCTCATAGTTATAAATGGTGGGAAAGGGGTATGAAGCGAATTGTCATAAATCAGGGTTCTACTGTTTTTGTGTGTGAGAGAGATAGAGAGATGTGGAAAATCGCATTTTTCAGCAAATATGATTTCTCAAATTAGTTTTATTCCAAATTGATTATTATCGGGTATATTATCGCGTATAATGCGAACTAGAAATTTTGTTTGAAAACTAGCCCTGAAATGCCATGTCCACGTATAATGCGATCTGTTAATCTTGTTCCATAACATTATAAACAATACAATACGAATTAACGAAAGAAATATTTATTTTAAAACAAAACGTCAAAATACAATACGAATCAACGAAAGAAATATTTATTTTAAAACAAAATGTCAAAATCCTTTAAATTCTTCATTTTTTGAGTCATCAAACATTTCATTTATAAATTCATTTGTAGTAGTGTCGTAACACTAGTTACGACAGTGTTAGTAGTGCGTCATCAGTGTAGCAGTTGTCGTCATCGTCTTCATGCTCTCCATTTTGTTGTGTGTCATCCTCGCTTTCGTATATGACGTGATCTTCGGATTCATCCACTGAATTACTTATTCCACATTTAAGAAATGAGTGTTGAATCATTTCAGATGATATCGAATCCCAAGCTTCTTTAACCGAACGGGTGACCAGGGTGTTCTCAGGGTTCTGAAAAATGAAAATGTACATATCAAAGTACATTTGATACTTTGATATGCCTGGGAATCAATATGGATGAGATGCCCATATTGGCAATATGCGCATCTCATCCATATTGCCAATTTGGGAAAGTTCGTATCCGGGACATTTCCGTAATTTTATGATAAATTTATGGAAGGACTGAACTTTTTCTTCAAGCTGCTTTGGCAACTTCTGCGCACTTTTTGTTCGGTGTCATAATGTTAATGCTTTGCGTTCCATAAATCTGTTGCACCACCCAGGCAAAGCAAGAAAAGATAAAATACCTGGTGTGTCCTTGAATTTACCATTCTTGAGTTGTAGAGCTCGAAAATGAATTGCATTTCTTGTTACTATAATACCATCTTGTCGTTGCATCGAAATCCATTCATTTAGCTCTTCTTCGCATTCTGGAAAGGATGCTATATCTCCACGACGGGCACGTTTCATTTTGGGGGTTGTTTCAAGACTGTCTTTTTACTTATGCCAAAGTCTAATATTATTCTCTGCTACACCAAATTCTCTCATAGCAATACTGTTATTATGTTCTTTTGCAACCTGCACAACACGCAATTCAAATCCTGCTTCAAAAGATGAACGTTTCTGTTGGCTCATTTTCAGGCTAGGTTTGTTTAACGAATAATATTTAAAATGAACTGTGGTTAAACCGATACACCTAACTGTGCTCTATCATATGGCAACTGAGCACACATCGTATCTGCACATAAAGCCAGTAATGTAAGTAGTTTTATGTGCAGATACAATACGCACTCGGTCGCCAAATGCAAGTGGGTCAAGTAGATTTGGTTGCATAGGCATTAGGTAGTATATATTGTGTGTACAAGTCTAATAAGATGTTATATTTTTTAGGATCCGTACATAATGAGAACCGCTAACTTTAAGTAGTATTTTTTACCATAAATTTTTCACATTATATGCAATAATATATGGTAATAGGATTATTAAATATATTCAACTGTATTTGCAGAAAATAATAAGAAGTAGTAATAAAATATGAAGGAAATTGTGTAATGATAAGTGGTTTCATGTGTGTATATCTTGTTAAATGTTCAAACATGAGAAATTAGTGAAAGAAACATGAATGTGTTATGGAAAATAATAGAACTTTACATTTTATAAATATTCTATTACCGAATTAATTTATTTTCTTCATTTAGAATTTGTAGAGACATTTTTTTTTTGTAGAGAGATATTTTATTGCAAAGATAATGCATTACAAAATAACCACAGAAGGACATCTCATGACTCAATAAATCAGTTTGCTAGTTATGTAAATAAGTTCACTGAGTCATGAGATGGGAGGGGGGGGGGATAGAGACACACGCTGTTATGATGAAAAGCATAAAAATAATGTATGAGAGAAAGAGATGTCACTGTTATGGCAGAATAAAAAACAATAATACAGAAGAGAGAAAGATTTGAGATGAGACACTAAAGAAGGATGTCAGGATTAAGAAGAAAATCCTTGCTTTCTGATATAGACCTGTCAAAAAGACTATGCTTTATCATTTACTTTCCTTTAAAAAATGTTTTGCATTTATGCCTGTTAAGTTACTCACTACATCACTGACAGGTATTAAGGTGACTGCTTCTGCATAAAATTTTGCAAAATGGGAAAAGTATTCCAATCAGCTGAGTCTACATTATGTGCTGCAAAAAAAAAGTTTTTTTTTTGTTCTTCTTTGTCCATATTTTTTCTACAATTGCTTCACCTTAGACTAAATTAAGAAAGTAGATGTCAAATTATGTTAAGTAATAAATATATTTCAGTATATCCCTGAATAAATCATAGTACAAATTATTTGTATAGAGGCACAACAGGGAAATGGTTGCCAAGATGTAATTGGTTGGGAAACTTGACATGCACGACTTTGTTATATATATATATATATATATATATATATTTATATATATATCTCTTCAATAATTTTAATGACATAAACCACCGAGATAATTAAGAATAAAGTTTAATAAGAATACAACTAGTTTTGTTGGTAAGCCAACCTCATCAGGTGTCAAAGTACAAAGGTATATACAAAAAAAGACCGACAGAAACATTACACACTAACAACAACAGAGCTATCAAAAACCGTAGTTAAGTTTTGCTTATTGTTGTTAGTGTGTAATGTTTCTGTCGGTCTTTTTTTTTGTATATACCTTTGTACTTGGACGCCTGATGAAATTGGCTTACCAACAAAACTAGTTGTGCCCTTATTAAACTTTATTCTTAATTTATTCTTGTACCTATTTCAAATATCTTCTTTTGTCACATAGGTCCAAAATATTGTTGGTTATCCATGGTTTATTTATTTTCCTTTTGTATCCAAGGAATTCTTCAGCTGTCTCAGTTATCTTTTGTGAGAAGTATTTGGTTTTAGATTCGATACTATTATGTTTCTTGAAGCTTGTGTCAAAAATTTGTTTTAATTTGCATTTATATAGTGTATTTATTTGGGGATCTTTTAATTTTTCTATATTATATCTTTTACGAGTTGATTTTGTAGGTAATCTTTCCCTCGTTTTCATATTCACAGTTGTGATGACCATATTGTGGTTGCTGCCAATGTCGGCTCCAGGAAATGATCTGGTTCTTGTGAGGTTGATGGAGTTTTTAAATCTTGTGCTTACAAGGATAAAGTCAATTTGGTTGTGTGTTTTACCATCAGGGGACGTCCATGTCCATCTTCTGGAAGGTTTATGGGGAAATAGAGTGTTAGTAATGGTAAGTTCATTTTGTGAGGCAAAATTGATCAATTCAAAACCTCTTTCATTTGTCTCCCCATAGCCATATGGTCCGACAAATGGGAGATACTCCTTGCCGATGTCTGTTCCAATTTTGGCATTCCAATTGCCCTGTACAATCAAAAGGTCTTTTCTATTCACTCTGGTGATTGTTGCATTAAGTTGACCATAAAACTCCTCTACTTCGGAGTCCTCATGATCTGTGGTTGGGGCATAGACCTGTATGATGGTGATATTGAGTGGTTTTCCTCTCAGGCAGACTAGAGCAATTCTGCTATTGACAGGGTTGAATTCCATGACAGAATTTCGTGATGATTTGTGTATCAAAAACCCGACACCTTCCTTTCCGCTACAGTCACATCCAGAGTAAAAAAGCAAATGTCCATCTGTTGTTAGCTCTCCTGTTTTGGGCCATCGAATTTCACAAAGCCCATAACAGTCCATTTATATCTTTTTAGTTCGAGTTGTAATTTGAGTTGACCTGATTGTAGTAGAGTCCTAATATTCCAAGTTCCAGTCATTAAATGGTTGCAGAGTCTGAATCTGGATCCAGTTTTTCTATTATTTTTGTCAGTGATAGTGGCAGCGCCAGCCGCTAACTTCACATTGCCACCCCTGGAGCTGCTACCAAATGGCAACACGGACCTTGTTGAACCAGGCGACGTCTGAGCTGGCATGGTGTGTTGTGTTAAATCCTTCGCCATGAATGTCTAATGGGCAGTAAATTAAGACAGATGGTGCCAATCTCCTCTTCTGTCTTCGCCTGCTAGCATTTAGCTGGGCATAGTGGGATGGCCTTCAAGCCTTGGGAGGCCCTACCAGGAGTAATGATACTCCCGACGTGCTTCGCCCATCCCGCCCAGGGCCACTCCACCACCACGGTGAGGCAACATAGCAGGACTAGGGGGAGCATCTGCATTCACTCCTAAGTACATGGACAGCTGACCTGTATTTTGCATTAACCTTTTTTCAACCTCATTCATTAATTCTGCAAGGCCAATGTAATTAGTAGCAGAGACAAGATGGAAGAATGTGGAAGAATAAATTCTTCCACATCTTTTTCTGAGGTCCACTTTATTTCCAACCTCAATTATGCTTGACATCAATTTATGAGAAATATTAAGGGTGTGTAATGTTTCAAGAACAGCAATTTTCTGAATACTTGCATCAGAATGGCTGATATCTCGAACATGAATTATGGACAGCTATTTAAAATTTGGTTTCATACAATACCCTCACACACTGACCAATTGCCAAGACCTAGATGTGTCATTTGTGCTGCTGTTCTGCGAAATGAAGCATACATGAATTACTGTGTGCAAAAAATCTGGTTGCCTGGTTTCCAATGTAAACAGGGAACTCTGAAAAGGATCCACAGAAAAATTACTAAGGCAGTACCAGGACTATGGAATGTTGGTTATTAGTTAAGGGGGGGAGGGTGTTCAAAAAATATAAACTGTAGAGTTTAATGGATAAAAAGAAAAGACAGTAGAGTAGAGACATTTAATTGATGAAGGGATTGCACAGGGCTAATAACACTTTCAGAATTTCATTGCTTAGTATATAATCAAGTCCCTCTTTTCATTGGTGAGTATGCATATACCTGCAATACAAAATAAGATATTGATGTATATAAGTATATATATAAGTAAAATTGATTACTTATATATACTTATACATAAGTAATCAATTATACAAGGCAGTGAGATGTTCTCCTGGAATTTATCAGTTTAGTTTTCTGAGCATTTTTCATGAATAAATATTTTATAGTGGAAATATTCTGAGGAGAATAATATTCATGAATGTGTCAAAAAGCTCAAACCCAGAACACCTAAAAAACATCTGTGTAGCAAATGTCGGTGACCAAGCCTAAACATGGAAGTATTCATGAATGATCAAGAATTTTCAGACACCGAAATCTTTCAATGCTTGGGAAAGGGAATACCGCTGTTTATGACCAGTCATAAAAATTGCCTGCAAGCAGATTACAACAATGGACCTCATATCCTCTATTTTCAAAACTAAATGAAATAACATCTGTGTTGCATTCTTCAGTGACCACCAGCAAGGAAGTATAAAGAAAATTTTTCCACTGAAACTGAAGATCAAGGCAGTCTGTATCCAGTTCTCAAATCTAGTAATACTGAATACTTTCTTTGCAAGTTTGCAGTGTAGTGTGTGTAAGTGCTAGTTTCGAAACCCGAGTGCCGCCATTTTTTAAAAGTAATAGGCCTACAGATTTAAATTTTAATATGAATAGGAGACAAGGGACTTTGTTTAATTTTGGTGTTAAGAAATCTCTTATTGAAGGTGTTTGTAATGCAACAAATAGTGATTCATCCACCTCAAGCCTACAGAGTGATCTTCGGGATGTACAAAAGGAAGGGAAAACTACCAGCACACAGAAGAAAAAGTCTGCATTCACTCCTAAGTACATGGACAGCTATTTAAAATTTGGTTTCATACAATAACCTCACACACTGACCACTTGCCAAGACCTAGATGTGTCATTTGTGCTACTGTTCTGCAAAATTAAGCTATAAAGCCATTGCTATGTAAAAATAATCATATTAAAAATTCTGAATATTTTTACGTATTAATTTTGCTTGTTAGTTTTTGTTTTCATACACGCAGTGTCTGCACTTGTGATGTGCTCGTTATGAAAATATTATGTTAGAAGTAATATGTAGGGAAGTAAAAATATTGAAGTACTTACTTAATTGATTATTTGTATTATTTATAAGAAAGTTTGTTGTATTTTTAAATGTTGAATTTTGTGTTTGTGAAAGACTTTCTTCAGCGCTGGTGGATACAGCGAGTCAGCCATATTATTACAATGCGTAGTTTCTGACGTTGTTGAAGTGCGCATGCTCCCGGAGTGAACTTGATGTTTGATTGACAGCTGACAAGAAAAGCGTTGCGTATCCAAGTTACAAGGGTAAACAAGAGAGCGTTCGGAAAGTTTTTTTTTAGAACACTGGCCGAGATATATTCAAATAGGAAGGAACTTGATTTTTTTGTGTGCGGCAGTCAAAAGGAAATTTCATATTGTATTCCGAAAAAGGAATAGTGGAAATAATATGTTTCAAGAAGGAATAAGTAAAGAAAAGGGAAATCTTGAAACTAAGTTTTTATAAACTGGCCAAGATATATTCAAGTAGGAAGGAACTTGATTTTTTTGTGTGCGGCAGTTAAAAGGAAATTTCATATTGTATTCCAAAAAAGGAATAGTGGAAATAATATGTTTCAAGAAGGAATAAGTAAAGAAAAGGGAAATCTTGAAACTAAGTTTTTATAAACTGGCCAAGATATATTCAAGTAGGAAGGAGCTTGATTTTGTTTTGTGTGAGGCAGTAAAAAAGAATTTTAAAGGGATCCTGAAAATGAAGTACAGAACCTTGTAACTTCTGGAAAAGAGCCTTAACAGGAAGAGAAAAAGACTATGAACATTTTTTTGTGATTTGTGAAAGAAAAAGTGTTTTGTCTTAAGAGTAAGTTTATATTTTTTTAATAAGGCCTTGGATCCATATAATCTGTAGTTGTAGTTATGTATTTTTACTAGAAGTGTATATATATTGTTTTAAGTTTTATTAAATGTGTTTATTTTGTACTTGGTATTGAGTCAATGATTAGTTGGATTCTGAAAGAGTGAGTTAAAGTCATTGCACCAATTGGAGTGAACTCTTTGTGCAAATATAATAACATATAGGGACACTCGGAGTCAAAAATAAAAATAATTGTTAGTAAATGAAATATTATTTATAATACACAATATAAATAACAATGGCGCAGCCTATAGGATAATTCATTATAAATAACAGCTATTTACCCGACATCTCCACAGAAAACATTCCAATCTAGTCAACAAACCCATTGAATTCTTTATGTGCAAAAGAGATGCACTTAAAATAGAAAAGAAAATTATTTCCTAAGCTTCAACCACTGACACTTCACTTCTGACGACACCCTATTTAATATAGCTAAATGTTAAAAACTGTATTTCATCGGGGAAGAACTCATTAAGCCTTCTTTGATTGCTGCTTGTAATGAAGTATTAGACCAGTATGTGGCAAGTAAAATGCAAGACATCCCATTGTCGAATGACTTTCAACTGTATCATTCGACAATAATGTGCAGTAAAATGCAAGACATCCCATTGTCGAATGATACAGTTGAAAGTCATTCGACAATGGGATGTCTTTGATTGTTTGCATTACAACTAAATGAATTTAGAGATATTCAGAACAACAGCATTTTACTTACGTATGTACGATATATTGACATTTAGGACATATTCTGAATTACCTATGCACACCACCAGCAGTGAAATTTTCAAAGTTTTAAATGGTTTCATTGAAGAGAGGTCTCAAACGGAAAAATTGCGTTGAAGAAATTCCGAAAAACAGGTAGAAATTCAGGTTTAGTCACTAAAATTCAGGATATGGTGAGCAATAACTTATTGTCAACTCATTGCTACAATCATAGGCAAAAACTGGCCTCCAAAAAATTGGCACATGAGCTTAATGAAGTCCTGTCTCAATCTGTTAAAATTATTAATTATATAAAAAAAGAGTGCTTTAAATACACGACTGTTAAAAGCATTGAGCGATGAAATCAGCTCTGATCATCAAAATCTTTTCCATTCAAAAGTTCATTGGCTGTTCCGGGGTAAAGTTCTCAAGAGGTTATATGAACTCCGAAAGGAAGTTAGGCTGTTTCTGCTGGATAAGTAAAGTGACATGTCCCATTATTTCCAGGATAAGAAATGGGTAGCCAGGCTGGCATATCTCAGCGACAAATTTTCTTACATTAAACGAGTTGAATTTAAAACTTCAAGGTCCAGATACAACAATATTTAATGCTTGGAACAAGATAAAACCATTCAAAATGAAACTCAAACTCTGGCTTAACCACCTTACCGGCCATTGTGGATCAAATACGCATCCTCATACGCTTCGTATCCATCACATATTTCAATGTAATATCAAGGGTATTAAAATTTTAACATGCACTTCGTATCCATGATAATTTTGACGTCTATAGATGTCTTGGCCGGTAGTGTGGTTAATATGATTGCAGAAAGAAATAATTACTATTACTATTATTACGGGCAACTCCAGGGAGTCATTAGACTCATCGAGGGAGGCCCCAAATCATATTCATCACAACTATCTGACATTCATACAGTATCTATCATACCTCGCCTTAAACTCATTCACTGTCACAGCATCCACTACAGACTCAGGGAGCGCATTCCACTCATTCACTACTCTAAAAGTAAAGAACCCAGCTCTAACACCTTTACTAACCACACTTTTGCCCAGTTTCCATGGATGTCCCCTAGTCCTCCCACAACCAGCCCCGTTCTCAAAAATATCTTCTGAATTAATTTTATAGAAACCCTTCAGTAATTTGAATGTCTCAATCATATCTCCCCTCCTCCGCCTATCAACCAATTTTTGCAACCCACAAATCCTCAAAAAATAATGAAATGTTTCAGTCATACTCAGATTATATTATGGAAGCAGATGATTTCTATTCACAAAATTCAGTTTCAGATATTATTGCAGCCCACTTGAAGATGTTGTTGTCATTTGAAAAGTAATATCACAACCGTGAGGATCCTCAGAGACAAAATATGCGGATTGTAAACCCCTTTGTTGAACACAAAGAGACAGCCCTTTCCCATGAAGAAAACCTTCGACTTATTGAATTATTATCGGACAAAGGAAAGTACTTTTAATCTATTTTCTTCTTCTTGAACCTTTTGATTCTGTCTACTGCTGGATGAAGGTCTCCCCCCCATGATTTTCCAGATCACTCGGTTTTCTGCCTCTCCCATCCATCTCACTCCTGCAATTTGTTCCAGTTCATCCCACCATCTTCTTCTTCTCAGTCTTCCTCTTTGTCTTGCTCCATCCATTGGTCTCCACTCTGTTGTTTTTCTAGTCCATCTCCCATCACTGCATCTGGCAATATGGCCAGCCCATCTCCACTTAGCTTATTTAATGTATTTTACGATATCCATGACACCTGTTTGAGATCTTATCCAGGTATTTGTCTTCCTATCTCTTAATGTTATTTTTAGCATACTTCTTTCCATGAGATGTTGTGTTGTTCTCAGCTTTTTGTTTAGGGCTTCTGTTAAAGTCCATGTTTCTCCTCCATATGTTAGGACAGGAAGTATGCACTGGTTGAAAGCTTTCCTTTTTAAACTCATAGGGATGTCACTTCTGAATATGTCTCTCATTTTCCTATAAGCCATCCATCCAAGGTGAATTCTTCATTCAATCTCTTTTCTTTGGCACTCCTCAAAAGATAACAATTGGCCCAAATATACATATGAAGTAACTTGTTCTATTTCATGGTTTTCAACTTTGACAGTTCCATGGTTAATATATTTATTCATCATTATTTTTGTTTTTTCTTTTTATTTTTTTTTTATTTATTTTTAATCCAATTACTCTGGAGGCTTCATTTAGCTGATTTAATCTTTCTTCTAGATCTTCAAGATTATCTGCTATTAGGACAATATCATCTGCAAATTTCAGATGATGCAGCATTTCTCCATTCACAATCAAGACTTCTAAAGACTTCCTCTAGTGCAGCTGTAAATAATTTGGGAGATATGGTGTCACCTTGTAGGATGCCTTTTTGAATTGGGAGCCTTCACTGTTTTTATATAATTTAATTACAGAAGTTGCATTATTGTAAATATGTATTAGTGTTTTAATATATGGTTTCTCGGTTCCCTGAGTTTCAAGTGCTTTTAGTGTTGCAGATGTTTTAACTGAATCAAATCAAATGCTTTTTCATAGTCTATATAGGGCAGACATAAGGGTTTATTGTATTCAATTGATTTTTCAATGAGCTGTCTTAATGTGTGAATATGGTCCAAAGTATTGTAATTCTTTCTAAATCCAGCTTGTTCACAGGATTGCATTCCCTCTAGTTTAGATTTTATTCTATTATTTATAATTTTTGTGAAAACTTTATATATGGTGGGGAGTAGGCGTATAGGTCTGTAGTTTAATTTCTTCCTTATTGCCCTTTTTAAAAATTAATATTAGAAGAGAATTGTTCCAATTTTTTGGAATTTTTCTCTGTTTTAAGTATTTATTAAAGAGTTTACTCAGCTGCTTGATGACAGGGCTTCCTCCTAGTTTCAAGAAGTTTACCATAATTCCATCTTCTCCTGGAGCCTTTCCATTCTTCATTTCCCATAGTGCCATTTCCACTTCACCTTGTAAGATCTCGGGGACACCATGTTCTTCCTCACTCGAGTTATCCATAAATGATTCTTGGATGTCCTGGTCTTTGTCTTCATAGAGTTCAGTAGAAAATTCCTGAATTCTTTTGATTATTGCAATTCTATTTTTAATAAGTTCACCATTTTTTCCTCTTACAGCAGCTATTTCCTTTTTTCCAACTGATAATATTCGTCTTAGGACCTTCATATTACTATTGTTTTCAATTGTTTCTTTAATTTTCCTAGTATTATATGATCTAAGTTCATGTTTCATCCTTTTACGTATAATTTTACAAATTTCCGCATATTCTATTTTATTGGTGTCATTCAAATCTCTTTTCATATCTCTTCTTTTCTTCATCAGATCTAAGGTCTCCTGTCATAGTTTTTCCACTCTTTGGTGCCTTTTTACACCTCCTATTTCTAGTGCACAATTCAAGATAGATTTTGTAAATATTTCATTAGTATCATCAATGGTAGTAGCTGTGTTGAATTTTTTAGTTCATTTTTGAGTGATTCTCTATAACAGCTTTTATTGTGGTAGAGGTTTTGTAGATTCACTAAATTGGACTTTTTTCTTATGAGCTTATTCTGTTCCCATTTTTTGTTGATCCATACTTTTGCCCTTACTAGTCTGTGGTCACTTCCTGTATTAAATCTATTAAGCACCTCGATATTATTTATTATATATCTTCTGTTGGAGAGGATGAAGTCTATTTCATTGTAAGTTTGTCCATTTGGGGGCTTCTCCAAGTCCATTTTTGGTTGATTTTCTTCTTGAAAAGCTCTTCATAATAAAGAGGTTATTTTCTTCTGCAAATTCAATAAGTCTTTCTCCTCTTTCATTCCTCTGTCCAAATCCAAATTTACCGATGAAGTTCAGATGGTCATCTCTGCTTCCAATCTTGGCATTAAAGTCACCCATTATAATTATGTAGAATTCTTTAGAATTATTTAATGTGGATTCTAATGTTTCATAGAAATCTTCTGTCCCTTCATCTGGATGGTCGGTAGTTGGGGCATATACTTGTATAATTTTCAGCTGGTATCTTTTATTTATGAAGAGACTTAGTTCAGCTATTCTTGATGTTATTTTATTAACAAACAGGACATTGTCCTTGATTGTTTTATTTATTAGGAATCCTACACCACCAGTTGAGTTTCTGTCACATTCACAGTGGTAGAGTAGATGTCCATCTTTTAAAAGCATGAGAGTTTCTTCTTTCCTTCTTATCTCTGAAAGGCCCACAACGTCCCATTTTATATGTTCCAATTCCTTTATCAGTTCTTCCAATCTATCATCATCCTGTAGAGATCTGCAATTATATGTTCCTACTAATATCTTTCTATCATTGTGCAATGTAGGTGGACTCATTGTAACAGGTGGAGACTGTAGCATGTTTTTCGACCTACACCCCCCGCCTAAGTCCAGGATGCGTCCTTTTTATGCTGGGCGACAGACGAGCCAGTATGTAATTTTCCTATTTTATTCATTATTTGCATTGTCCTCATGCAGAGGTATTTGGCCTTAATCTATCAGTAATTCAAAATTCTGGATAAGAATGAAAAATGAATATCCAAATTTACATGAAATAGCAATGAGATTTCTTCTTTGTTTTTCCACCACATATCTTTGTGAAACTGCATTTTCTGCCATAACTGTGCTTAAAATGAAACAAAACTTTCTGACTATCTCCATTTGGCTATCACTTCAATTCATCCCAGGATGAATAAGCTAAATTCAAAATATTAATTAGTGTTGGAACTAGTGTTTAGAATTGATTCATACATTTTTATTTATTAAATTACATACTTTGCATACATAAATAATTGGCGTGTGTATGTGATAATATGTCTGTGCGGCTAGCCTAGTGGCTATGCCCTTCGCAACCATATGCCTGGGGAAGGAGTGATCTAGGTTTGATTCCAGTCAACGACGTGATTAGCTTAAAAATCTTCTTCGGCCATAGCCAAGTTAGCCAGTCATGGGTGTGGTTAGCAGGGTTCCCCCACCCAGATGCATTAAAACACCAGTAATCCCTCATTAAGAGGAGGACTCAACCCATCCTAGATGGATGAGAAGGATAAGATGTGATAATAAGTGTTTCGCCGATAAGTTGACATCCTCCTGCTGCTTCCCCTGCTCAGATGACTTCTATGGTGAGTTACAATGCATAAATATTTTTCTCACTCTTTTTTTTTTCAAACCAACATCAATAAAATCAATTTAGTAATACAATAACCAATTTTACACTGAATAATATAACTTTTTTTGGTGATCAGAATGGGATATGTCAATGAAAATCTGCACAAATTAATTTAATGATGTTGGCCTGAGGAAACTACAAGATTTCATTAGTCCAGTGATTGATAACTAATTTAAGTGTAATTTTATATTTCTCAACATGCCACACCGTTTACATAAGTGTACTAATACTCTTTATGATTATGCATTAATTAATTATTCTTCTTTGGCACTACAGCCCCATGTAGGGCCTTGGCCTCCCATTTTTGGGTTTCATAACTCACTACAAGGTGGGATCATTACCCCCACGCTCAGCCATGTGTAATTGTCTGTGAAGCATTGTGTTCTTAAGACCAGTTTGCCTGCTTTGCGGGAGGAAAAATCCCAAATAAACTGGGAAAAAAAACTCTGCAGTGCATGCCCAAGACTGGCTAACTTGGCTATGGCTGAGAAAGATCCTTAAGCTCCTCACGTCAGTGACGAGAATCAAAACGCAGGACACTCCTTTCCCAGGAATATGGTTGTTGAGGGCGTAACCATTCGGCTAACCGCACAGACGCCATAATTAATTATAATACTTATGTCAGTTTAATGTATGAACTTTAAAAAAAAAATTGGAAAGGTATTTACGAGTAAATTTGTTGGGACCAGGCACTTGTCTTATAAAATAAGAATTTACTGGGCCATAGTCTCACAAAGTGTTCTGAGGTAATAGCCACTGGTAAGTAACCTCCAAAGAAAAAAGTTATATTATACAAAAAGATTTTACATTTTAAGAAATAATGATTTAAAATTTAAAACCAAAATCTGGGAATATATTTAGTACATTCAGATTCATATAGATAAAAAAAAATAAGAATAGCTGTCAAATACAACTAATACTCAATGGATTAAAATCACTACCTTCTGTGAAGACCTTCCTTCCAGTGTTGTTTTATGAGAAACAGGCAGTGATTGTGATCCCACCTAATGACATTCAGAAGTTATCTTATCTGAAAGAGAAATGGATGCAGAACTCACAGAAATATGCTATACCTCTTTCCTTCATTACTAAATAGAACACAATATTTGTGGCTAATAATAAAGGAGAAAATTAATAAATCTATCCTAAAAAAATTGCCTTATAAAATTTATTCAATCAGCTTGTTTCTGCATTTCTTTTAAAAGAATAGGTGGCCGACAAATTATTCCTTTTTTTTTATTTCCTTGATAAAAAATAACGATAAAGAAAAAAAGTTTGATTTAATATCTATCCTTTTACTCTTAAATAGATTCTTATCCCTTAGCCTAATTAACAGAAGTCACAAGGTAAACATAAACATAGAATTACGTTTTCAACCACTTAAGTAGTAGATTCAAACATCTGGATGGTAGATGACTTTCCTCAGACATTGAAATGCCACCACCCTGCTTACTGTAGGTGTGAAGTGGCTACCGCTATATATATTTCATCTCCAAAGTAGGGTATCTAGTTTCTAACTCACATTCTCCTCTCAAAAACAGTGCAGGTGATGGAGCTATAATGGGAGACTTTAATTATCCAAATATTGATTGGGTAGCAGTAGAATCTCATGAGAAGAATGAAAATGCATTTATTGAGTGTTGCAGGACAACTTCCTCAAGCAGCATGTGACCAAAGGAACTCAAGGTCAAAGAGTGTTAGATTTGATTATAGTGTCAGAGGCGTTTCAGTTAAAGACGTGACTATTCTGCCTCAAGTGATCATGGGTACTCACTTGGAAAGTGACTAAGTTTATGAATGTTCCATTCAGAAAAGGTTACATGCTGAACTACAAAGCAGGAAATTATGACCAACTGAGAAGTATACTGAGTTCAGTGGAATGGGATCAGTTGCTAGAAGGAAAGAATATCGACAATGCATGGGAAGCATTTAAATAATACTTAAATGGTGCGATATCAGAATGTGTCCTGAGAGTTCGAAGAATAAATAGAGTAGGAGTCAAATGGATGTGTCATCTTATTAAGCAAGAGATTCATAAGAAAAGGACGATTTGGAAGGAATACCGTTTGCAAAAGGATCACGTCCATTATGAACATTATACGCAGCAGGCTAGAATAGTCACAACTGTTGTATGGAAAGCAAAGTCTGAGTATGAAAAGAAACTAGCTCTGCATGCTAAAGACAACCCACAAGAATTCTATCGATATGCTGCAAGTAAAAGAATGAATATAAAAGAATAACTTTTCTAAATTCATGGCATTAGGGTTACAGATGCAGAAGAGGTTGTTCAGTTAATGAGTGCCCATTTCGTTAAAAATCTATCAACATGGTGAACGCAACATTGAGCTCACTGTTACCTTTTCACTAAATGAAGAAACGCAGGTGTGTCAGGCTGAGGTATTAAAGCTGTTGCACAAATTGAATAAGAATTCAGCAATAGGGACTGATGGAATATCAGCACACGTGCTAAAAGTGGTTCAGCTGAACTGGCCATTCCTTTGACCAGGATATTTAATATGAGTCTCAGAACAGGGAAGAAATGTATGGAAATACCCTTGTACAATGGAATTGAGTGGTGGTGAAGATTTTGGAAAAATTGGTTAGGGCCCGCATTCAGAAATGGATTGACAGTGAATCCCTACTTTGCATGGGTTTACTAAGGGAAGGTCATGTTTTAGCAACTTGCTCACATTCTATAATAATGTTACCACTGAACTAGACAAGGGGAATGGATACACCATGATACTTTTGGATTTTGCTAAGGCTTTTCACAGAATACAGCATGGAAGACTGTTGCATAAATTGAAGAAAATTGGTTTGGGTTATACAATATTAGCATGGATAAGAGGATGGCTAACTGACAGATATCAAAAAATGGTATATGGGGGATCTGAGTCTGCAAGGTTTAAGGTAACAAGTGGTGTACCACATGGATCAGTGCTTGGTCAACTGTTATTCAATCTGTACAATCTGTACAAATATTGGGAGGGATTTGACAAGCAACATACAGTTATTTGCTGATGATGCAAAGATAGGTAGGGTAATCAGAAATACTGCTAATATGCAGTCTTTACAGAATGATTTGACTAGGCTGGAATTGTGGGCATGGGAAAATGGGTGTCAGTTCAATGTCAGTAAATGTAAAGTCGTTCACTTTGGCATGATTAGATATCCAATGTTATATTATATTGGTGGGATTAGGCTAGAAAAACTGATGAGGTAGGGATCTTGAAGTGTTAATAGATAGGAAGTTGACGTTCAGGGGCAACGTGGCAAAGATTGCAAATACAACTCAAAAGATAATTGCAACAATGCTGAAATGAACATTCACATATAAAGATAAGGATGTTATTTTGCCTCTTTACAAGGCCTTGATAAGACCTCACTTGGACTATTGTGTGTAGATCTAGTCTCCTGGTTTCCATTGTGATTCTGGTATATTGGAGAGAGTACAAAGGAGAGTGTTAAAAATGATATCAGGATTGTGGAATACTGATTATGAAGACAGATTGAGAATTTGTAGACTGCAGATACTAGCAAACAGGAGAAAGATGGGTGATATGATTGAGACTTACAACCTTCTGAAAGGGTCACACAGGATTTCAACTGATGGAATTTTTCTGTTTATGGAGGGCAGAGAAAGGACGAGAGGGCATCCTTGGAAGCTGAGAATGAAGACCGCCAAGAAAGGTATGAGGGAAAGATTTTTCTCTCAGAGGGTGGTGAGTGATTGGAATGGATTACCTTTGGATGTTGTGAGTGCAAGCAGTGTGAATGAATTCAAGAATAATTATGATAGCTAGAGTGAGTAGTATGTGGCCTCCCTCGATGAGTCTCTGACTCCCTGGAGGTCTCTCTTAATAATAATAATATGTTTATAAACAATGGCTATAGCAAAAATAGCATTAATAAAATTCTTCCCAAAACTACACCTAAAAATGGAAATATAGATTACAGTAAAACCATAGCCATTCCATACATCAAAGGAGTATCAGAAAAAAAATTGTGCTACAAAATCAATACCTCCAAGGATACCCCTTTCTCCCACCCCAGTGGGAAGGGAGATCCTTGTCAGTGTTGAATAAGTTACACTGTATCCAGTGCACATGCAATTTACCTTATTGATGAAACAGGATACACAATTCCAATCAGAAAAAGAATACAAATGACATATTATATTTAGCAATTTTGATAAATCAGACCGCTCTGATCAAGTTCTTAAGACTGTGGGCCAAACTGTGGGTCACCGTGAAATAATGAAAACAAATTTAAAATGTTTTAAAACTAAGTAGTTCTTTTTTTTTTTAATCTTAAAAGAAACGTATTTAATTTCTATGATTTATTATATTTTTTTGTTATTTTTTATATTTTAATGGAAAAAATCACATGGTGTTGGTTCACAAATTTTGCTTCCTGTGTATTTTGGCGCTTAACGAATATTAATAAATATATGCTTATTCATATAAGTTTCATTTCAAAAGGTATCGATAAGAAGCACCAAAAAAAGCTTACAAACACAAAATCTTGAATATAAATTGAATTTTTGAATATAAATACAATAAATATTATAGTAATATATTACGATTTTACGCTAATATTATGATTGTTTGTTTTTCGATGGGGGCCGTGAAATATTTTAATTTTTCCAAAAGGGGGTCTTTACATCCATGAGTTTGGGAAGCACTGATTTACACAATATCTATCATACCTCATCTTAAACTCATACACTGATGAGGCATTCACAACCACCCTCCAAACAAAAAGTAGTCCATCAGGGTTAGGGTTAGTAGTCCATCTTGCTAATGATACACATGATTTCCACTGGTAGACCCCCTTGTTCTCTTCCTTTCCTGCCATATATTGAAAAAAAAAGTCTTCACGTCAATTCTATAAAACCCCTTTTAACTTACATGCTTTTATCATGTCTCCTCTTTTCACCTATCATCAGCTAGTTTTTGAAGCCGAAAGACTGTCGATCTATTCTTACAGGAAGCATTCCATAGAGTTGCGACAATCTTTGTCTCTTGCCTCTGGATTCTCTCCACTGCTTCTTCATCCTCACAGAATCCTTGTATCCAGATTTGCATGCAGTAGTTCAGATGTGGCCTTATTAAAGCCTTAAATAGGAGAACAATAACCTGTCTATCCCTGCTTGCTTGCATGTCCTTCAAAAACACCATAATCTGATGTGCTATTTTGGTTACCTTTGCCATATGCTGTCTAAGCTTGAGCTCCCTGTTCATAATCAGCCCCATCAGTTTCTTGCATTTCAGTTCTATCTGCTTGTGATCTCTTCCCAAAGTGCATCATCTTATGCTTGACCACATTAAAATGGAAGTGTTTACCTTTGTCATACTGCTAGTTTAAGTCTTCCTGTATGATCTCTACATCACCTTCATTTACCATTATTCATTCCATTTTAGCATCATCATCAAACAACTAAATATTTCTAGCAATATCACTGATAATCCATTTCCCTTATCCAACGTCATTGTCACTTTATTATAAAAAGTAAGCAAGTTACTAAGGCAAGACTTTCCCTTCACTGAACTATGTTGTCTTATAGAGTATCATATTCCTATCCACCCAGTCCTGAATTCTGTCTTTCATCAGTTTCTCCAGTGCCACTACTCCTGAGATGCTGATTGGCCTATAATTTGCTACTTCTGTCTTGGAGCTTCCTCTATGCAGTGGGACTACTTCGCTCTCTTTCCATTCTATTGGCACTTTCTCAGTACTTGGGCTTAAATTAAGCAGCTTGGTGAGAGGAGCTGATAATTTCCTCATACATTCTCGTAATATACTGGCCAATATGCCATCTAATCACATGGATGTGTTTGTATTGAGGTTCTACAATTCTAAGCACCTCAGTTTCTCAAACTCTTCTCTCATCAGTCACTCTTGCATCTGGGATTGCAATGTCACCTCCTAGATGGTACATGCCTGCATAATATTCACGCAGTAATTTAACTGTTTGGTTTAGTTCTGTTACCTTCCAGCCATCAGCACTTTTTAAAGTCATCCTTCCGTAGACGTTACATGTTTTTCTTGCTACACAGTGCAATAATTTTTTCCAGGCCAATAGAAATCTTTAGGCCACATCAGCTAGCTTTCTCTAATTGGCCTTGCTTTGTCAAAGACAAGTTAAGGACCAGATTTGTTATTGACGTGAAATCATGGAAAGTTAGTCTTGTTTTCTGTTGGTTTTGTAAACCTCATTATTTATCTTTCTCATTGAAGCCCACCTTCCTGCGGTATGGCCTGTTTCCATCAGAGGGGCTCTGGCGAAACCGGCGAGCATTCCTTCTACAAAGAGAGTGTCTTAGTTGGAGGAAGTGTCAGTTAGACAATGATGTTCTTCATTGCTCAGTGAAATACCACCACTAGGCTCATTGGAGGGCTGAAGTGGCAAATGCCATGTTTGGTCTCCAGAGCAGGGATTCCAGTTTCTTTTCCCCCTGCTCTTCTCCGTGCACTGTGAGTGATACCCTTCAAGGCCATGACAAACATACTTAGAGACTCAGAACCTCCTGCATTTTGAGGGTATAGCAGTTAAAACAGTAATGCCACAGGCCAGCTGCCAGTTATTTCACCAGCTGAACCTGTCAGTAATGAGTCAGGAGGCTTCCCAATCAACTGGTGCATAATCCTGCTGCCACATACTCTGCCAGGTCATGCCTGGAGAGGGAGTCCAAGTAGTGGTATGTGGGGTGGGGCACTGTTGAAGCCATGTGGTGGCAGCACTGAGACTGGCTTCTCGCTGTGTGGAAGTCATGTCCAAGTGGCTGTCTTCTCTCACTACATGTTCTTCCCACTATATCCTTCCATCTAATCAAACTTATGATCAAATCTATGAAGACTTATGAACAATAGCAGTGCCATTGTGACAGAAGCGATCTCCCTCAAACTAATCCAGTTAAAAAAGAAAAGTCACATCACAACCAGCCATAACATACAAACCATACCAGAATCTCTTCACTAAAAACTCACTTTCACATCTGCTTTACTAACATTTGTGTCATTAACATAAATAACATTCACCATCGTTTCAAATTGGTTTAGTATAGAGTCTTAAGAACTTGATCAGAGAGGTCTGATTTATCAAAATTGCTAAATATAATGTCATTTGTATTCTTTTTCTGATTGAAATTGTGTATCCTGTTTCGTCAACATAAGGTAAATTACATGTGCACTGGATACAGTGTAACTTATTCAACACTGACAAGATCCCCCTTCCCACTGGGGTGGGAGAAAGGGGGATCCTTGGAGGTATTAATTTTGTACCACAATTTTTTTTTTCTGATACTCCTTTGATGTATGGAATGACTATGGTTTTACTGTAATTTATATTTCCATTTTTAGGTGTAGTTTTGGGAAGAATTTTATTCATGCTATTTGGGAAGCACTGGTGTAAATAATGGCTAGTGTGCAAATAATCAATATCCTACAATGTGTCTTCTGATTCCATGACGATACCTATATAATAATAAAATAGTAAGTGGAGGTTTCTGTGGTTTAGAAGTTCATAAGGCATATTCCGGTGTTAAACCTTGATAAGTGGAAAAACTAAAGAATTCCACATCTATCATCGTTTAACAGATAGAAAAATAAGATACAAAATTTTATGTAGAAATGCTTGCTTCTAAATACATGTAATATACACATAATGAAATATAAAATTATGTTAGCATAAAGAAAAGAGATTGTATGTTGTTAGAGGAAATAATTTTTTTGATTGTGCAAGGCTGTTAATACTGTATAAATTGAACAAAGATTTACTAAATTTTGTAATAATTGTGTGAAGAATTGCTTGCATAAAATATTGTGAGCAACGGCTCAAAGGGCAAGGGCATGTCAACAGAAGGAGAGGTGGCTTCAGGCAGTTGCATGCTCACAGCACATGGCGGAGCATGGTCAGAAGAAAATCGGAAACAAACAGTATGAAGCAACACCCAAGTGGGAGAGTGCTACGCATTGGGTGAGTTACGAAGGTTGCAGTGATTACCGGTAGGGGAGAAAGAAATAAAAGGGTTAGGAAACCTCCCCCCCCCCTCACTCTTGTAAGTTTTTTCTTCACTTGGCTGGTGGCGGAAGGTCGTCTGGCAGATAGAAAGTTGCACGGAGGAGCGGCTCTGTCTCGAAGTGCTCGGACTAGGAACAGCAGCAAGCTATGTTCAGAGTCCAGTGAGCGATGGCAGGAAATGCCATCCAAGTGCTGGCGATGTTACAAGCTCCTGATCGTATGATGGAGTACATCTCAGCTAGTGTATCCACAGTCCTTGGAAACACTCGGCATCTAAGGTAGCAAATATCTTGAAGGAGAAATCGCCCAATGCCACAGTTATGCCTGGAACAAGTCGGTCATGCCGGAATCGTGTGAAATCATAGAATGATTGGAGAATTCAAGGTACCTCATCGTCTAAGTGAACAAGAAGGAAGATCGACTGAAGGAAGGCAGTAAAAATTGAAGGAACGAGTATGAAAAGCCTTGGTGTATGGTAATGTTAAAATAAAGAGGCATTAAGGATCGAGGACTTTGATTTATTTAGAGCAGGACTGTAGCACATTAACATTAGAAAGTACAGTGAGTTAGCTCATATACAGGTTAATTTAATGTGTATGCTTTAGAGAAAGCTGAGATGAATTAGTCTGAGTAACGATATATATAATGCATGTTTAATGAAAAAATATTACTCTAAAATAACCATCTTTGTGAATGATTTATTATGAATGCTGTTTTTGATACTCTTGTTTCATTAAGGATACATGCAATCTTATCTGATTAGTATTGGAATTTAGTATGAATGTTAATTGTATTGTAAATGTGTTAATATGCTTAATAAGCCTTTGATATTTTTAAACCTAAGTGCCTGAATTCCAGAATCCGATGCACCCCTTGTAAAAGGTTCAAATCTGAGCGGGGAAGAATAAGTTACATTGTGGGTCATGACTGCAAATCAATAGTCACTTGTGTGTGTCTTGAAATCACTTCTTGGTTAAGATAACTTCACTTAATCTAACTGTTTTAGGTGGTGCAGCAAAAAAATATTTTGTACATCCTTTTGGTGAACGAACACCAAAAGGATGCACAAAACAGAAGAGAACATAAATCAGGTCTAGCTTTCCATACCACTTCCACCAGCCACAATGTACTCTGGCAGAAAACAAACATGTATTATATAGAAAAAACCTGTTACATAAGGAAATTTAAAGAAGCTACAAACATGCTTAGAATTCCAACACAATGCAATAAAAACCAAGGCTTAATTCTACACCAAGTTTGGTCAGCTTTGATAAAAAAAATACACCTCATTCAGACCTCGGACATTATGATCGTGAACAACAGAACATCATCCAGCGTTGTTTAAACTTAGCACTGCTTTGAATCTGCATTCTGATTTTTTAATTTTATAAACAGTCAGACCCCCACAACTGTATAGTATGAACTATTAATTTCTCCTTTTTTGTTGTTTTAACTTTCAGTTACCTTTTACCCCTGAAGATGTAAGTCAAATAACTTACAAAACTTGTCGGGTTTTATTTCTTTATTGTGCTTTTAGCTTATTAAAAAAAAAAATGTGGTCCAATTACCGGAATATGCCTTATGAATAATAAAATAATTGTGTTTTTAAAATAACACTTTAAAAAACCCTTTTCATCATGTATCCTTGGATCTCAGGTTTTCATCATTATACTTGGATCTTGGAATTAATCTCTTCTCATATTCAAGTTTTGCTTTCCCTACAATCCCAGTTAGTTTCTGAGCAGATGCACTGTTCATGCATTTGCTCCCCACCCCTCTCCTTATGGTTCTTCTATAGCCTTTTCTTTATCTGCAGTTCCCATCAGATATCGTTTGTCATTCACTTTACACCAAATTATATCATCTATTTCACTTGAGTATAATAAATTTAGTTTAATCCTTTATCCAAGTGTGAGCAAACAAAGTTTGCGCCTGAAAGTATCTTCAGGATTGGGATAAGGTGGTACAACCGGGCAACTCGTTGCAAAGGTGGAGCAAGCTAACATCACTCCTATCTCAGTATCTCCCATAATGCAAAACACATCTCCTTGCAGATATGCCTAATGTTATGCATTAAGGGAAGGGCCATAACCAGACTAGTTTCAACCTTTATTGAGGTCTCTTCAGTGGGAGCCAGGCCCAAGTGGAGATACCAGGCAGAAGCATTAGCAAGGTCATCTCTACCTATAGGAGTTGCCAAACGGTGTGCCACCTTTTTAATAAATTACTCTGGATTTAGAGAAAGATGTTCAACATGCTTGAGGTATACAACTTGCCACTGCTGCTCTTTAACTTCTTAAGTCAACCATGAAGTTCAGAATTTTCTATCCTTGCAGGCTAAATCGCATGCCCAATCAACCACTGGCTGAAGCAATGTTCCCTTCTGAGTTTACCAAAGAGTTTCCAGGTTTAGGTTTGTTTTCAAAGTTTTATCTTTACTTCTTGAATAATAAATATATGAATCTATAGTTCATCTCTGAATGATGCCAACGTTCTTGCATATTTTTCTTTTCAATGTGATATTAATTTTTATCCTGCTCAAGATCAATGGTAATCATTCCTATTTCAAATCTCATGTGTGTTTGTCATAACCACATACATCCCTTCTTGATAGAAAATTCTGCACATCTGCATAATCAACCCATTCCAGTATCTTAACCTATCATGAAAATATCAGTTATCAATATCATAGCCGATTTCTTATAGCTTTTCTATCTCAATTTGTACATATCTTTATGTTGACTTTATATATCATCATAGGTAGTCAGCAGTGACCATCCTATGACGATTCTATTTTCTAAACTAGCTTATGACTAGTCTTGATGAGAAGTCAGCATGCACTAAACCATTATTATTACCTCTGTTCTTTTCTGCATTTCTTTCCACATTCCCATATGTCTGGTATTCATTTCCTAAACTGCGGTTTACATCATCACATGCAAAGGAACTGATTTTTCTTTATCTCATCTACCTTCTCTAAAGGCAAAAAAAATTAATTAAATAAATAATAATAATTCCAAATCTTCCTTAGTAGAAGGTTCTGAGGTATAGTGACCAGATTATCCAAGGACCAATGCCGGACACGTTCCACTGGTTGCATAACTTTTGTTTCCTGCTTTGCACGTTTGCTTCCCTCCAGGCATATATTCTAAAATTGATGTATTTCTTCTTATCCCAACAGAAACATAATCATACCTTTTCAATAAAATATTCTGCTTTCATTCTTGTTATTATTACTAATTAATAATATTGTTACTCCTAAACTATCAAGAAACTTTTATTTAAATTCTCAATAATGGATTCAAAAATAAATATCCAAAAAAATTATTTTATATTATACAATGAATAGATATTTATTAAAAGCAACTTTTATTTAAATTCTTAATAATATATTCAAAAGTAAATATCACACTCATTTATCTTATACGATGAATATCTAATAAAACTCTCCAAATAAACAATTTTAACATTTTTTCAGAAGAAAAAATTCTTTTCAATAATTCATCATCCTCTGATATTTCACCCATAAAATCTTCACAGGAATCAACCATATTATATTTCACAATAAGAATGGCCTTTATTGTCTCAAGTTTTAATTGTGTTTTCTCTGCAGTCCATAATTCACAACTGAAAGCTTTTTCTGTAACAGCATTTGTCCCAGGTAAACAAGAGGCAAATTCCATTTTTTTATATATTACCATAAGGCACTTGGTTTCTCAAAAAACACAAATATCTCAACCCATCTATCTCTTGTAGGAATTTTTTCCTCCTTCCATTCTTCAATTTTTGAATCAATTATATACTTATTTAAACAAGAAACCTCATCAAAAGGTTATTTTCATATATGCCATGATTTTTTCCAAAATTAGAATCCATATTTAACGTGGCTTTTCAATGAAAGTCTGGCTTTGGCAAAGGTGCCCAGGGAATGGAAGGAAGGTAAGATAGTGCCATTGCATAAGGGTGGTAACAGACTGGAAGTGTCTAATTATAGGCCAGTCTGTGTGTCATCAGTAGTCGTTAAGATCTTGGAGAAAGTAGTGAGGGATCGTGTACAGCATTGGGCCGATGAGGGTAATGTTATCTGTGAGAATCAACATGGATTTGTGAAAGGACATTCTTGTTTTAGCAATATGCTAGCCTTTTATAATAAAGTTACAAGAGCATTAGATGAGGGAAAGGCATATACTGCAATTTTCTTAGACTTGGCAAAGGCATTTGACAGGGTGCCACATGATAAGCTGATATTTAAGTTGCAGCACATGGGTCTGGATGTCAGATTGGTCAACTGGATTCAGGATTGGCTGTCTGATAGGTATCAGAGAGTTGTGTATGGTGGAGCAGTTTCCAGGAGGCAGAGGGTTACAAGTGGGGTCCCACAGGGCTCAGTACTAGGACCTATATTATTTAACCTTTATATCAATGACATAGCCAGTGGATTGCAGGGGGATATTCAGTTGTTTGCGGATGATGCAAAGCTGGGAAGGATTATTAGTAATAGTGCAGATGTGGTAGCCCTGCAAGAGGATTTAAATAAGCTAGATAGATGGGCAAATGAATGGGGGTGTCACTTTAATGCAGCAAAATGTAAGGTCTTGAGGTTTGGGAAACATCGATGGGATGCTGCATACTCTATGGGAGGAGTTATACTGGAGGAAGTAGGGGAGACAAGAGATCTGGGGTTGATGAATGATAGAAACCTGAAGTTTAGGGGACATATTGCAAAGGTGGTGAAGGTAACACAGAGGATTGCTGCTATTATGAGAAGGACACTGACCTGCAGAGATAAGAGGGTTATCATTCCGTTGTATAAGTCTCTGATCAGACCACACTTGGACTATTGTTCTCAGATTTGGTCCCCAGGATTTGAAGGGGATAAATTAACTGTGGAAAGGATACAAAGACGGATGACAAAGATGGTTTCAGGACTGTACAAGGATAGTTATGAAGATCGGCTGAGAGAATGTGGACTGCAGAGTTTGGTGGATAGAAGAAGGAGAGGTGATATGATTGAGACTTTTAAACTGTTGAGAGGTGGTTACAGGGTTGACACTGGGGAGTTCTTTCGCTTGGTTGATCAGCGGGAAGGAGTGATGACAAGAGGCCATCCCTGGAAGTTACGAAAGGAAACTGTGAGCAAGAGGGTAAGGAGTGGTTTCTTTGTGTGGAGGGTGGTTGAGCCGTGGAATGCATTGCCTGATGGAGTGGTGGGAGCGAGAACGGTCAGTGAGTTTAAAGAGTGGTATGATAAACTTTGTGTTTCTCAGGGGGGGACCTCCCCTCGATGAGTCTTTTGACTCCTTGGAGGCCTGAATAATAATAATAATAATATACTCCAATAATGCCTCAAAATCATGCCATGATATCCTATTGTTAAGGTTTATCTACTTAAATGTCTTAATTTCCAGGAATTTGAATGACCACATGTCCAAATATTCCAAACAGTTACTGTAAAAAGTTTTAACATGAGAACTCAACAAATTTTTTTTATGTTTCCATCATCTTCTAAAATTCTTAAATCTCTTCTTATGCAAATAGGAACGTAGCTTGATTCAAGACGTTCTCTGCATTTTGCTTTCAGCATATGCAAGTTCCTCTGAGACTTCCGTTATTGTACAATCATTTCCTTCAATGTTTCTGACTACTGCCTCAAAGACTGATGCCTGACTATGAAGAAATGTTAACCACAACTCAGAGGTATTACCATCGAAAAAGAGTTCAATTATTCTAGGACACTAATCAAGGGATAAGACATATGACTTCAATGGCCTATATAATTTCAGAATCCACTCAATCACAGGCATTAAACCTAGCCATCTAGTTTTACTGTAGCCTAGTACTATGTGATATTCAACTTCTACTTCCTCACAGAGTTCTTTCAAAGATTCTACTCTGACAGTGTAAATGTAAAAATGGCTAGTTACAGTAGACTATGTCTAGTGGTAAAAGATCAGCAGCAGTTTGAATAGCATTGTGAACTATATGAGCTGCACAACCTACACCAATAATACTTTGCTCTAAACTTCTGTTCAATATAGTGAAGACATTGTTAATACCCTTTCTAGCTACACCACCAAAATTGGTATTTGCATTATCAGCACAATATGCAACAAACTTCTTAGATAAATTGTTTTTTTTTTCAAGAACAGTTAAGATAGAATTGCTGATAAGCGCTGCAGTTTCCCCAGGTAGGGCCACAAAATCAATCTTATTATTCACTCCACTTTTTGAATCAAAATAACGAATGATAGTAGGAAAAAGTTTTACATCTTTATGGTTTGATGCATCAGAAAACACAGATATAAAGTTTATATTTTGTAATTCCTCACCAAGATCTTTCAATGCATGTGGTGCTAATACATTCTTAATGATAGCTTCTGCTTTTGTCCTTGCACATGTGAATTTGCTGTCAAATAATTTGCAGATCAATCTGGATGTACAATCCATGGATCTAAAGTTTGATTGTGATATATGGTATGGAAAGAAAACAGACTCTGTAATTGCTAATTCTCTTTCTTTCATTCCAAATTCAGTTTGAAGAAGAAAACTGGTCATCTTTACAGATGAAGACACTACCTGTAGAGCTTTCTTATGCTTATGGGCAAGAGCGTGGTTGACAAGGGTGTTAGAGCTAGGTTCTTTACTTGGAGAGTGGTAAATGAGTGGAATAAGCTTCCAGAGTCTGTTGTGGGTGCTACGACCGTGAATGAGTTCAAGGCAAGGTATGATAGATACTGTGTGAATGTTGAATAGTTGTTCTTGACATGATGTTAGGGCCTCCCTCGATGAGTCTGTCGACTCCTTGGAGTTTCCAGGAACAATAATAATAATAATAATTATTATTATCAGAAACTAAATGCCTTGTGATATCTCGCTTTCCTCCAGAGGTCAGAAAATTTTCAAAAATAGATTGTACATGAAACATATTCCTTAATAAACGGATACTCTTTTTTTTCAAATTATCTGTCAGTTTGCAATCCCTTCGTTTTCTTTTTACTGACATGGTTTAAACCTAATTATTAAAAAATAATTAAATATTTTAAAATAATTATAAACTTTCCGATTTTTAAACATAAAAAAAGATATAGCAAAGTATCACTTCTGCGAATACCTGGGATCTATGATATCAAAAACAACAATTGTAATACTATGTCTACAGGTAAAACATTTCTGAAACATACAACAAAATATCATTCTTTAAATTACCATTACGATAACCACAGTCGATATATATCGTTGCGTGGTTTCCTTTGCTCCCCAATCGATTTTGTATCGACGTGAGTGAGATACAATAACTTAAATAATCTTTATTATTAAAAAAGGGAAAATACAGCTTTTGCCGTCACGCGTAATTGTTCATTTTATGATTGAAATTTAAAAGCGACAGATATCACATCTAAACTTTGTTTTATGATAATAAAACGTTTATTACGGGCATTAGCCAAATTACAATTTGTTACAGATGGTTGTGAAATTGCACAGTAAAAATCGGTAATATTTTTACAAAACAGAATATAAATTACATACATTATGTAAATTATGTAAATTAAACACATTATGTAAATTATAGTAGTAAAAACATAAAACGTTGGTATTACATAAATTTAGATTACACTGACTGAGGATGATAATTTTGTCGAACTTTAAAATAAAATTTTGGCATATAATCAAAAAATAATTTTACATGAAAAAGGTCCTCAGAATAAACAACTAATGTTAGTATGTCGTAGTTTACTTTTTCTCTTAAGGTGAATAAAATATTTTAAATGCTGTACACGACCAGTAAACGCTATACATCTGGTCACATAATTCTGAGGGGGTTATATATTCATAAATAAATCTCACTGCCCATTTCTTTTTTTAACTCTGAGTACATACATCACTCTACTTGAAACTGTCATTCAACTTTATCTATGTGGTGAATACCGCTGCTACGTATTTTTCCGTGATAATCATTGCCATCATCGCATAGTTTTTATTTAGCAGGTTTTTATCATTCACTCAAAATTTTTCAAAAAATTCTCATATAGCCGTTCCTCACCTGAATCCACCTAAACTTTAACCGTACAATCAACTATACGCAACGTTCAAATGTTTATTCGCAAGAAACTTGTTTTACATGTAAAATCTTAAAATCATAACATTCGAACAAAAAAACGAAATTAATACTGTACATTAACAATCTATAATACATTATACATAACAAGCGCCAAAAACAATCCAGCCAATAGCTATGGAAGATGTAGAAATCAGCTATAAACAAGCTAAATATAAATAAAGAAAACAGATATATAATGTGATTTGTATGAAAGGGTAGTTTAAATTATATACTTTTACATCTTTGTTGACTTGAGATTGTTTTCTAAAATTACGTACACAGTGAGTGTGAATCTGCGAGATTTAATGTGACCAGTGGAGTACCTCAGAGTTCAGTCCTTGGCCATTATTGTTTAATCTATACATTTATGACATCAGGAAGAATCTAACATCAGATGTGCAGTTGTTTGCCGATAATAAAGATAGGGAGAGCAATCAGGCAGATGCTACTGATATTCACAATTACAAAATAATTTGAATACACTGGAAATTTGGGCAACGAAAATGGCTGTCAATTTAATGATAGTAAGTACAAAGTTATGTACTTTGGCGTGATTAGAGCTCCAGTGACAGGGGATATTAGCAGGGTTATGCTACAAGAAACTGAAGAGGCAAGAGATTATTATTATTATTATTATTATTATTATTATTATTATTATTATTATTATTATTTCGGGCGACTCCAGGAGTCCTTAGACTCGTCGAGGGAGGCCCTAAACATCATGTCCACACAACTATGCGATTACATTCTCACAGTATCTATCATACCTTGTCTTGAACTCGTTCACCGTGATAGCACCCACAACAGACTCTGGCAGCTTATTCCACTAATTTACCACTCTAAAAGTAAAGAACCCACCTCTAACACCCCTGCTAACCACACTCTTGCCCAGCTTCCATAGGTGTCCCCTAGTGTTCCCACCTGATCTCAAAAATATCCTCTGAATTAATCCTATAGAATCCCTTTAGCAATTTGAATGTCTCAATCATATCTCCCCTCCTCCGCCTATCAACTAGTTTCTGCAACCCACAAATCTTCAAACTGTTCTCATATGGTTCATTCCATAGACCTGTTATCATCCTAGTCACTCGCCTCTGGATCCTCTCCACCTCCTCCCCATCAAGAAGGAACCGAGGTGACCAAATCTGGGCACAGTAGTCGAGATGAGGTCTTATCAAGGCTCGGTACAGAGGTACAATAACTTGCTTGTCTCTGCTCGTCAAGGTATTTTTCAACAACCAAGTGAGTTAATTAGCTGATTTAGCTACTTTAGCAATGTGCCCCTTAAACTTCATCTCCCTATCCACCGACACTCTCAAGTCCCTGGCCTCATCAATCTCCTGGAGTACAGTTCTACCAATGTTGTATACTGCTGCTAATCGTTTCACCTCAAAATGCATAACCATGCATTTTGTCACATTAAATTGACATCCATTCTCCTTAGCCCAGAACTCCAATCTATCTAAGTCATCCTGCAAGACTTTGACATCTTCTGCTTTCACTATTGCCCTACCCAACTTTGCATCATCAGCGAACAAATGAATTGTTCCACTTAGATCCTTCCCTATATCGTTAATGAACAGATTAAACAGCAGTGGTCCAAGAACAGAACCCTGCGGCACACCACTAGTCACAGGCCGTCTTTTGGACTCTACTCCTGAATAAACTACTCTTTGATATCTCTCCATCAACCAACCACCTATCCACCTCACCAACCCTATATCCATTCCCATATGCTGTAGTTTACGGATTAGTATTCCATGTGGTATCCTGTCAAACGCCTTTTCCAGGTCCAGCAGTCTCACTGTAAACCCATTTCCCTTATCCAGTTCAGCCGTCACCTTGTTATAAAACTTGAGCAAGTTACTGAAGCATGATCTACCCTTCACAAAGCCATGCTGTCCCCTGTACAATGTCTCGTTTTCATCAATCCATTCCTGTATTTTTCCCTTGACTACTTTCTCCAAGACCTTGACAACGACTCCTGATATGCTGATCGGTCGGTAATTTGCAACCGTAGTCTTGGATCCTCCTTTATGCAGTGAAACTATTTTCCCCTCTTTCCACACCTTCGGGACTAATATAGACCTGAGACTCAAATTAAACAACATGGTCAAGGGCACTGATAATTCTTTAGCCGCTTCACGCAAGGCCTGTGCCGGTATACCATCCAATCCCACAGATGTGTTCACATTAAGGTTCTGTAATAGACTATTCACCTCCACTTCATTCATCACTATTCCCGTTTAAACTAATGGTTCCTTCATTTTTACAATGTCACCACCTGGATGATATGCTTTTGCAAAGTGCGCGCTCAGTAACTCCACTATATCGATTGATTCAGTGACCTCCTTACAACCGTCATTCCTTAAAATCATTTTGCCGTGCACAGTTTTTTTTTTTGCTTGCAGCATATTGAAAGAACTGTTTTGGATTCTCTTTTGCTTGCAAAGTTAGTTTCCTTTCATAATCCGCTTTTGCTTTTTTTACCACACTCGTTACCTTTCTGGCCTGCACTTTATACCGTTCGTGTGCCTGCAGGTCACCCCTTTCTTTAAATTCCATCCACAGTTGTTTCTTTTTTTGCAGCTCAAGCTTAATGGTGTTATTCATCCATTTAACCCCTACTTGATTTATTATTCGGACTCTAGGTATACAGTCAGCCATTGCTTCATGCAAACACTTCTTAACTACCTCCCATGCACTAGTGACTTCTAGTCCTGCAGTTGTACATGCCATGGCACAGAACCAATCAAACTCCTAAGCTTGTCATACTTTCCAGCCTGATAATTCCACATATACCCTGTCTTAATCGAAAATTCCACACCTTTAGCCATCTCCCAGGTCAAGACCTTATGATCACTCTCACCAATAGGTGGCAACATGGTCATATTCATTACAGTCAAATTCTCAGATGCCATTACCAGGTCAAGCACTCTCACACCCCTAGTATTTTCAATTACATGCTGTCTCAGATAGTTATCCCTTAATAATTGGATAAAATCCTTTTCCTTCCTCACATGTGTCCTCTCCTCCTTCCAATCAATGTTACCATAGTTGAAATCCCCCATAATAATTACCCTCCTTCCACTCATTTCATCAATTTCCCTATGCATACTATCTCCACCATCTATTCCATCACCTGGTCTATAGCAGCACCCAACTGTATATTTTATTCTGCCAGTCTTAATCTCACACCAAATAGCCTCAAATGAGCTCCTTTCACTATCCTGTGATACAACTTCAATTCTCCTTGGCTGCAGTTCATCAGCTATCATCAATAATACCCCTCCCCCCATTTTATTCTCTCTGTCCCTCCTAAACACACTATAACCTACACATTCTATCCCACTAACTATATCTTCTTCCGTCAGCCATGTTTCACTTATGCCAATAACATGTGGCCAGGAAGAGCCAATCAAGACCAAAAATTCTTCCTTCTTGTTCCTAATACTCCTGGCATTAGTATACATGAAATGCAGTGATCCCTTAGTCCCACCCCTATATTGATACGTTATTCGAAATGACCCATTCCCATTTTTTGTCCTTAGTGCTGGGTCGGGTACATTATATACATTCTTACACTCATCTGTCTCACTGATGTCTGCATGGATGTCTGCAGCAGATCTTGGCGTATTGGTGGATAGGAATTTAATGTTCAAAGTTCACATAGCAAAAGTTGCAAATACAACTCTGAGGATAATTTCTATGATGAAGCGACCCTTGACATGTAAGGATAAGGAAGTAATTTACCCTCTTTATAAGGCTTTGATAAGACCACACTTGGATTAATGTGCGCAGATTTGGTCTCCCGGGTTCCAAGGGGATAAAGGAACTGTGGAAAGGGTACAAGGAAGAGTTACAAAGATTATATCCAGATTATAGGATTTAGATTATGAGGACAGATTGCGAGTATGTGGATTACAGACTCTGGTTAACAGGAGAAAGAGGGGTGATATGATAGAGGTCTATAAACTTTTGAATGGGTGTTATAACATTTCAAATGATGAAATTTTTCGTTATATGGAAGACTGTGAGAGAACACGGGGGGCATCCATGGAAGTTAAGATTGTTCTCAGTCAAGAGAGGTGTAAGAGCGAGGTTTTTCTCTCAGAGAGTAGTGAGTGAGTGGAATAATTTGCTTTCAGGGGTAGTGAGTGAATCTAGTGGAAATGAATTTAAGGGAGTTGGATAATTTACAGCCTCCCACGATGAGTCATTGACTCCCTGGAGATTTCATATAATAATAATAATAATAATAATAAAATAATAATAATAATAATAATAATAATAATAATAATATCATCACCCAGCTGGTACACCCAAAATGATCATTCAGTAAATGAACTGTTTGATTTGTTATTGTTGCCTCCCAACCATCAGCATATTTTAGCCATTCTTGCATAGTTGTGCCTCCTCTTACTTGACACACAATGAAAGATCTCTTTAGGATTACTTTTGGTTCATCAGCTAACTTTGCATAATAACTAAAAATCATCTTGAAAAAACCTTTCTTGGGATTATATTGAATAAGTGCATATAATAAACAACTAAGTTATACCAACTAGTTTCACCAACTATGTCTGTTGACATCTTCAGGGTACATAACTGATGTAAGATACTAAAAAGTAGAAAACTGTTACAAAGTATAATCAACCGATTGCAATTATATTAAACAAAGAACAGAGCGCGTACAATACATTCATAGAGCGTGGATGATATCACTTGTTTCAATTTAGGAACGTTCTATAGTTGGCACTATAATTCAGCTCTGGCGAGTTGAAGGATCTGATAAGGGTCTTCCAGATCACGGGCAAGATTAGCCCTTGGTTCCTGTTAAGGTTTTGTAAACAGCGGGCAACTGTTGTGGCCTCCTTAAAAATTCAGGAGCGGAAGTCCTCCTCCATGTAAGGAATTGTGCTTCTATCCCACTCTATGGTATGGTTCGTTCTTGAGAAATGAAAAGCTAACCCTGATTTTTCTTTTCTGTTATTATTGACAAGGCTCTGATTTCAAGGCTCCTTGAAGTTTGGCCGATGTAATTCAAGCCGCACGAGCATGGTATGTTATAAACTCCAACATATTTGGAGAAAGGATGGCTATCTTTTGGAGATCTCAAGAGTTGTCTAATCGTTTCTGTGGGTTTAAAGGCCAGTCTTAATTTATGTGGTATAAGGAGTCTAGCAATCTTATTGGAAACTGTCCGTAAGTATGGAATGACGATGGTAGAAATATAACGCACGTCATCTTGTTGTCTTTGTCCGGTTTCAGAGAAAAGTATCTTGTTTACGAGTATTCGAGGAAATCCATTCACGATAAGGTTGGTGGATATCAGGGATAGTTCTTCCTGGAGGTCTTGTTGATCTGTTGTAAGGAGAGAGGCATGGTTCTTCAACATGTGTACAATACTAAGTTTCTGAGAAATGTGGTGTGAGGAAGTGAAATGTAAATAACGTCCTGTATTGATAGGTTTGCCGTAAACTGAGAGGTTGATACCACCATTCGGAAGCTTCTTAATTAAAGTGTCCAGAAATGATAATTGGTTATCTTTTTCAAGTTCTAGAGTGAATTTGAATGTGTGGTGTAGAGAGTTGATTTTGTTAAGAAAGTCGAACAGGTCCTTTTTTGTGTGGTTCCAAACGATAAAGATATCGTCCACGTATCTCCACCATACTGTGGGTTTAGGGTCTGTTTGAGTTAAGATTTTACTTTCAAAATCCTCCATAAAGAGATCAGCACAAGATGGAGAGAGGGGGCTACCCATTGCAAGGCCGGCCAATTGCTGATATATGGTTTTATTCCATAATAAAAAGTTTGATATTAAGCCAGTATGGAACAGAGAAGTAATGTCTTGTGGTAGCAAACTTCCTAAAATGTTGATGACTTTCTCCACAGGGATGTTAGTGAATAGAGATGTAACATCGAGACTGCTGAGTAAATCCGTATTGGAGATAGAGATATTGTTCAGTTTCTCAACGAACTGTTGCAAATTTCGTATATAAGTGTCTGAAGTAATAATGTGAGGTTTGAGGAGGCCTGCCAGATGTTTAGATAACAGATAAGTTGGCGAATTGATTCCATCCACAATCGGGCGTAGTGGTATTCCATTTTTGTGTACCTTAGGAGGTCCATATAGTCTTGGTGTTAGTGGATGCATGGATTTCAATCTTCGTTTTATGTCTATAGACCAGCTCTCCTCATGACGTATTAAATCGTTGGTATCATTGTGGTTCTTTAGTGTTGGTTCTGTGACTAGGACATGGTAGGTTGATGTATCCAACAATAAGCTGATAATCATATCTTCGTAATCACTGATGTTTAAAATCGCTGTTGAATTTCCCTTATCTGCCTTCAATATGATAATGTCTTTCTTTTTCTTCAACCTATACAATGTTCTTTTTTCCAGAGTAGTGATGTTTTTGTTAGGAGTTCTGGAAGATGAGAGGATGATACTACTTTTTAATCTAATATCATTAGCTATGGGTTCCGGTAACGACGAGACTTTCTTTTCTATATTACAAATGATATCCACTTTAGGGACATTATGAGGGGTTATCGCAAAATTGAACCCTTTTTTAAGTATATTGATCTCTGGTTTTGTTAATACATGATCCGATAAATTAAAAATAATTTTGCTGTCTGGAAGAGAAGGTTTTGACTTAAAACGTTTTGTATAAAGATCGTTAATTTTTTTTTTATTTGGTTTCGTTTGCTTCTTGTAAAGGCTTTAGCTAGTAGTGACCATCCTGTCCAAATGCGACCATATATCTTGATCTAAAGTACTAGAAATATCGTCATAAATCTGATAACAGTCTAAATCTATTTGGCTTAAAAGAAATCTGGTATGCTGTATCCGTTCACGTAGAAGTGCCAAAGCTGTTTTAAAATAAATATGTTTCGCTCGTCTTGAATGGAATTGTTCTTTTAAAAATAGAAACTTTGGAATAATCTTGTTATCTTTTCAAAAAAGTGAGGTGATTTAATAGTTTGGGTTTTTTACATTTAAGGAATTGAAAACGGCGTACCTTTCTTTTGGTTTCCACCATGGATTCTATTCATGTTAAAAAACGTTTAATTTTCTTGACCAAAAAGCTCTGGAAAAACTTTTATTAGGATTATATTGATCAAGTGCATATAATAAACAACTAAGTTATACCAGCTAGTTTCAGCAACTAAGTCTATTGGCATCTTTAGGGTACATAACTGATTTAGGGCACTAAAAAGTAAAAAACTGTTACAAACTATAATCAACCGATTCCAATTATATTAAACAAAGAACAGAGCGCGTACAATGCATTCATAGAGCGTGGATGATATCACTTGTTGTTATTTAGGAACGTTCTATAGTTGGCACTATAATTCAGTTCTGGCGAGTTGAAGGGTCTTCCAGATCACGGGCAAGATTAGTCCTTGGTTCCGGTTAAGGTTTTATAAACAGCGAGCAACTGTTGTGGTCTCCTTAAAAATTCGGGAGCGGAAGTCCTCCTCCATGTAAGGAATTGTGCTTCTATACCACTCTATGGTATGGCTCGTTCTTGAGAAATGAAAAGCTAACACTGAGTTTTCTTCTCTGTTATTATTGGCGTCACCTCTGTGTTCTTTTTACCTAATTTCCAGGCTCCTTGAAGTTTGGCCGATGTAATTCAAGCCGCACGAGCATGGTATGTTATAAAGTCCAGTATATTTGCAATGCGTAGCCTCCTCTCTCTCCATCTTGTGCTGACCTCTTTATGGAGGATTTTGAAAATAAAATCTTAGCTCAAACAGACCCTGAACCCACAGTATGGTGGAGATACATGGACGATATCTTTATCGTTTGGAACCACACAAAAAAGGACCTGTTCGACTTTCTTAACAAAATCAATTCTCTACACCACACAATCAAATTCACTCTAGAACTTGAAGAAGATAACCAATTATCATTTCTGGACACTTTAATTAAGAAGCTTCCGAATGGTGGTATCAACCTCTCAGTTTACGGCAAACCTATCAATACAGGACGTTATTTACATTTCACTTCCTCACACCACATTTCTCAGAAACTTAGTATTGTACACATGTTGAAGAACCATGCCTCTCTCCTTACAACAGATCAACAAGACCTCCAGGAAGAACTATCCCTGATATCCACCAACCTTACCGTGAATGGATTTCCTCGAATACTCGTAAACAAGATACTTTTCTCTGAAACCCGACAAAGACAACAAGATGACGTGCGTTATATTTCTACCATCGTCATTCCATACTTACGGACAGTTTCCAATAAGATTGCTAGACTCCTTAGACCACATAAAATAAGACTGGCCTTTAAACCGACAGAAACGATTAGACAACTCTTAAGATCTCCAAAAGATAGCCATCCTTTCTCCAAATATGTTGGAGTTTATAACATACCATGCTCGTGCGGCTTGAATTACATCGGCTAAACTTCAAGGAGACTTGAAATTAGGCAAAACGAACACATAAGTGACGTCAATAATAACAGAGAAGAAAAATCGGGGTTAGCTTTTCATTTCTCAAGATCGAACCATACCATAGAGTGGGATAGAAGCACAATTCCATACATGGAGGAGGACTTCCGCTCCCGAATTTTTAAGGAGGCCACAATAGTTTCCCGCTGTTTACAAAACCTTAACAGGAACCAAGGACTAATCTTGTCCGTGATCTGGAAGACCCTTATCAGATCCTTCTTCTCGACAGAGCTGAATTATAGTGCCAACTATAGAACGTTCCTAAATAAAAACAAGTGATATCATCCACGCTCTATGAATGTATTGTGCGCGCTCTGTTCTTTGTTTAATATAATTGCAATCCGTTGATTATAGTTTGTAGCAGTTGTTTACTTTTTAGTGCCTTACATCATTTATGTACCCTGAAGATGTCAACAGACTTAGTTGGTGAAATTAGTTGGTATAACTTAATTGTTTGTTATATGCACTTGATCAATAAAAGTTTTTCCAGAGCTTTTTGGTCAAGAAAATTAAACGTTTTTAACATAAAAATCATCTTTCTTGCTTCTGCCTTGTCTGCTCATGGACATACTGATTGAACACGTTTTTATTTGATAATCCTTCCCCAACTTTTTCTTAATCTGCAACTCCTGTGTAAGGATGATATTAATCCAGCTAACTCGTACGTAATTTATACGTCTGATTCTGGGTATAGTTTGACTGCTTTCTCCATGGTCTTATGCCATGGCACTGCTTAAAAACTAACTGTTCAACTTATGATATTCACTTACTTTGTAATTTCACATATACTCCTTTTTAACAGTAAATTCTCGAAACTCTACTTGAGAATTTTCCATCCGCTTGAGAATTGTGCTTTACTCTATCGATGGCAGGATGATGAGAAATTGACCAAAACTAGAATCAGAGAACTTGTCAGTTGCTGTGAAGTTCTTTGATTCTGTGACCACTTTCAAAACTGTGAAGCCTCGTGTTCCCTCCAATTTATTCTCTCCGGTAATTATATTTTTATAAGTACTATAAATTCCATTTCTTTCCGTCCCTGTGATAATTCCACTTCTTAAACTATGTCCTCGTACGTGAAGTTGTTGTTGTTGTTGTCTTGTCCTTTGAAAAGTCCTAGATATTTCCACGTTCTCCTTGAACTGATTTGGCTAAGTCGATAATTTCGTTCGTATAGAGTTTTTGTTCAGGATTAGGGTCTATTGCTTACAAGGTTACTGTAATTGCTGGACAGGTGAAAATGTGTGTGGGTGTCAGTACAGTATTAGGGTAGTTATTGCATTTCCATATGTTCTGTATCATTCGTATTGATCTTCATTCCTCTAAAATATCCTCTTTGGAGCCTTCCTATCGTGGTGTAGGTCTTTCTGTCAACATTGATTTCGGGAATTTAATGTTGTATTCCTGATTTTAGTGGACTTAGTTTAGGTTTTGCTAGTGCGTTTGTATCAGCAAGAGTAATCATGTCAGTTTCTAATTTAATATGAAAAAAAAGGACAACTATGGGCAATAATATTGAAAACAATAACTGCAGCTTAAACACAGAACTTAGAATATTTAAAACATTAACGCTATTTAAGCATAATTTTTAGTGAAAATGGCAAATTAATTATGAAAATAAATACATAATTATCAAATACGTAAGACTGGGAGTCAATTGAATTAGAGAGCATTTAGTAGGACCAATAAAGTAAATACATACAAAAAGTATTGAAAAATTAACTTCTCTATATAAGAATTCGATTAGAAATAAAACAGTTGATAAAATATTGCAGACCATATATATATATGAGATTTTCACAAACATAAGGAGAATAAAAACATAGCCTTTACACCAGTATCTTATTAAAAATGTCGATAAGGAAGGAACCTAATGTTGTTTCATTCAGAAATATGTGAATCTAAGATTATTTAAGATAATATAATCAAGTAAAAGAGAAAACAGATATAAGCAAAACAGTTCTTTGTTCTAAGATGGCAGAAAAAAGACTTAGAGTAAGATGTGATCTAGGTAGATTAATAAGTGTCTTTAAAGATTGAAAATTAAGATCTGAAATATCTTAAACTTTACAGATACCATATTAATTTCAGGAATACTCTCAAATGGAGAAGGAAAGTCTGGAACAACAATCATTTCATTACCAGATGGCAGACCACTAGAGGTTAGGGCGATTATGGTTTAGGTTGATTTTACCATTAGAATAAAAATATTTGTGGGATCTGACAAATAACATAATTTTGTGGTAAAATATTGTAGCGATTTACAATGAAAATGTAAAGTTAATTATCTGGCATTATCAGTCTTTCCTTTTTACACCTTAAGGATATTGATTACAAATCAGTAACCATGAAAATGTTAAGTAACTATTATGCGCTACTCTATAGAGTCCTTAGACTAGTCGATGGAGGGTCCTAATTTCATATCAAGCACAATCCAATATTCTCAAAGGAGCTATCATACTTTGTTTTGAACTCAAGAGTAGCTTATTCAGTAGTAGAGTTCAGTGGAAGGCATGTGACTAGTCGCGAGCCACAAGGATCTGCTCTTGGGCCTCTGCTATTGAATTTGTGCATTAATCATATAGGAAAGGATCTGAGAGTAACTATTCAATTGATTCAGAATTGGTTAGACAATAGTTAATAAAGGTGATGTTAAAATTTAGAACAAGTAAATACTTTCAATTATCTGGAATGCGACTTGTTATATGAAGATAAAAAAGATTTAGAGATTAAAATAAACGATAATAAATAATGCATTTAAGCCAAGGTACACTGTACGTGTCACGACAGTTGTAGGTGTCACAGCCAAGACACTTACAACCGTCTCTGGCAACCTATTCCACTCTTTTATGCCTCTCCAAGCAAAAAATCTGGTATTGACACCCCTGTTAAATACATTATTGCTCAGTTTCCAAGGATGGCCCCGGTTCTTCCATAAACAGACCTGTTCAGAAAAATGTCCTTATCTTTATTATTAATCTAGCCCTGTAAAAACCTATCAGTAATTTGAGTTCTCAATCATATCACTCCTTTTCAGCCAGTCAACCAATTTCTGTAACACAGAGATCTTCACCTTGTCCTCATATGGTTGATTTTAAACATGTTGCCATATTGGTTAGTCTTCACTGGATAGTCTCCACGTCTTCCTCATCCCCCAAGAAATCCATATGACCAGATCTGTGCACAGTAGTCAAGATGGGGGTCTTAACAAGGCTCTATATAGAGGTATAATAAGCTACTTGTCCAACTCATCGGGATATTCTTCATTAACTAAATAATCAATTCAGTTGCTATAGCTACTTTTGCAATATATACCCTCTAAACGCCCACTAACAGCCCCAAAATCCAGGCTCATCAATTATCTTGAAGTGGCCTGTTCTGATATCCTGCAATCACATGCTTGGTGTTCCAATTCTACGTTTTCAATTTATTTAAATCTGTATGATATTTTGGCGTCTGCTATTGTCTTCATTCTATTTAGACGTTCTAACCGTTTTTGATTATACTATTTTTAATTATATAGTGGGTCTCGGATTTTATATTCTGGAATCGTAAAATTTCTTCTTTTATTTTATAGTTCTACTTGTTATATTCATCTGTTTTTCTCAGAAATTCCATTTCTATTGTTTGAATTCATTTTCATTCTTCTCTTTTTATGGTCCATGTTTCACTTCTGTATAATAAAGTTGGCTTAGACAATGTTATATTGTCTGATTCTGTTGTGTTTTTGTACTTTGGCTTAAATATATTATTTATTATGCGTTCATTTTAACTAACTTTGATATTTTAATCTCTTTTTTATCTTCATATGATAAGTCGCATCCCAGATAATTGAAAGTATTTACTTGTTCTAAATTTTAATATCACCTTTATTAACTATTGCCTACCCAATTTTGAATCATTAACAAACAATTCAATAGTTACTCTCAGATCCTTTCCAAAATTATTAGTGTACAAATTCAATAGTAGAGGCCCAAGAGCAGATCCTTGTAGATCGCCACTAGTCACAGGCCTTCTACTGAACTCTACTCCTGAATAAACTACTCTATAATATCTCTCCATCATTCACCCTCTAACCACTTCACCCTTGTGCTGCAATTTAATAATGAGAGTTCCATGAAGTATCCTATCAAAAGCCTTTGCAAATTCCAGCAGTATTACTGTAAACCTAACCTTTATCCTACTCAGCTGTTATTGTATAACATGAACAAGCTATATTCTCATTCACAGCTCTGTTCACATCAAGGTTCTGTATTATGCTCTACACCTCCAATTCATTCACCTCAGTTTCCATAAATGACTTTGCCTTGTTACTGTAATATTCTTGCAGTGTTCACTTAGTAATTCTAAAATTTCGCCTAATTCAGCTACCTACCTACCAGTAGCACTCATTGAAACCATTCGGGCAAATATTCTTCCTTTTACAACATACCAAATAAACTTGGATTATCTTAAGCCAAATAAACTTGGATTATCTTAAGCCTGCACTGCTAATATCCTTTTATATACTATACTATTGTCTTTCTTACCACACTAGTTACCCTTCTTGCCTGTGCTCTGTACTGTACTGTACTGTACTGTACTGTACTGTACTGCTCATGTGCCTAGTGGTGACCTTTCTCCTTGATTCCCCGAACAAATTTTCTTTTCTTTTTGTATCTCCAGCTTAATTATGGTATCCATCCGTTCAATGCCGGCTTGATTTATTTTCCTAATTTTAAGCATTCAGTCTGCTATTACATCATTCGAACACTCCTTTACCACTTCCCATGCACTGTCAACATCCAGCCTTTGCAGTTTCACACGCCATGATACTGATCTAAGAAATCTCCTAAGTATGTCATATTTACTAGCCCTGTAATTCCAAATATAGTCGTTCTTAACAGAAATTTTCAAACATTTGGATTAAGCCCAAGTGATTACTCATCAATTAGTGGCAATGTGGTCATATCGGTTACAGACAAATTATCTGATGCAGGCACCAGATCTAAAACTCTCATCTCCCTAGTACATTCCATCACATGCTGCCTCAGGTATTTATTCCTTAATGACTACATAAATTCCAATTACTTCTTTCCATGTGTCCTATCCTCACTCCAATCTATCTTCCTAGAAGTCTCCCATAATAATTACCTGTGCGCCACTCATTCAGCTTATGTGGCAAAGTATACACTGTCCCTATTGTCCTTTATATTCCCTGATGTATAAAACCAACCGTGTGTTTTCTTCTGCTCGCCACTATATAACACCAGATGGCCACAAATATCCGATTTTCACTATTTTTGTTGCAGTTCATTGGCTATCATCAATAAAACTTCACCTCCATTCTCTTCTCTTCTCTCTCTCTATCCTCCCTGAAAGCACTATACATTGCACATTATATCACTTCTGTCAGCCATATCTCAATAATGCCAATGACCTGTGGCCAGGTTGAAGTAACGAATATGGCAGAAGACCAGCATTGGCCATCTTTCTCAAAAGTTATGCACTGCCAAATTTTCAGAAGTAGACTGTAGTTGATCTTGATATTTATATCTTTGTCTGACTTGTGCTTACAGCCAACATTCTTTGTTGTTGTTATATAGACAATATTCTTCTCTAAGGATTCTGATATAATGTAATAGTGATGTATATGTAAGCATTTTAAGCCAACAAATTCAAAACGGATCCTAGTACTAACACTATTTGAGACAATAATATATTCGTTTTTGGATTAATGAAGGTGCTGAATAATTTCAGATGCATATGAAATTATTCAGCATATTGGACCAGCTATCAGGGATAGATAACTAAGTGTGGAAAATAGCTGTCCATCATTCTTCAAAGTTAGTTAAGAGAAGTGCCTCACATACCCTGCATGGGTATGTGCAGGGTGTTCCACCATGGCACCTGCCATAATTAGATGTAGGACATCTTTTCACTGCAACATTCCTACAGGGCATACTTTCGACAAGTGAACGATCAACGAGAATTTTGCACCATTCTTTCTATAGGCATGCAACGGGGACATAGACTGTTGTAGGGTGGACGTTTCTTTACCTTACTCAACACTCCAGTTCATCCCACAGATGTTCAATAAGATTCAGATAAGGACAATCTGGATGTCGTCAAGTGTGGTGAATTGTCCACAAACCACACAGTTACAGCAGCAGCCTTACAACATGGTGCATTGTCCTATTGAAAGAGACAATGGTTAGTTAATTAGAAACATCACAAACTAGGAAGCACTGCATAGTCCAGAATGTTCAGATACTTCTCAGGATTCAATCTTCGTGGCACCAGAAAAAGAGGTTCGATGCCAAACCAGGAAAAACAGGACCATACCATTACACTGCTCTGAATTTCATAGTTGGGGTTATGCTTCCTGGGAAGAGACATTTTCCAGACATCCGCCACACCCATTCATCTGCTCGGTAGGTGTAGCATGATTCGTCCCCTTAACACGTTTTTCCAAGCTTTCATGTCTCACTGTACATGCACTATGTACCATTGAAGATGATGTTGCATTTTGGTTCGGGTAATATGGCGCTTACATATTGCAGTCCGACCAAGGGCTGAATGTTTTTGTACAGTCTCATGTTCCAGTCGATGCCTGGAACTCCGCGTTGAACGCGGTTTTTGCATATTATCATTCGTAGCACCGTCATCGTAGCCCAGACTGTAGCGAGAGATACTAATAACTTCCTAGCTTCTGCTGTTTCAGATCTCAAGGAGAATTCATTTTGTAATTTCTCTCTCATAGTAACTAAAGTAAATGCTGAAATATTTTCATATAACAGTTTACATACCATAATATAACATCCTTTGTTGGCAATGAACAGATTTCCACTTTTATCAGACCATTGAATAGGTGGATATTTATTTCAGAATTATATGATTTTTATAAGTATAAGACAACTACATTTCACAGTGATGTCTCTTGAAAAAATAAAATTTTTCCCTCTACTTCAGTACTGCTTAAAGTTAAGTGAAATTTTCTTAAAAATGAAAGAAGTTTTTGAAATCAAAATAAAATTCAAAACAGTAACATGAAGAATAAAATCCATCTTTCAGTTCATCTCATAATATACTGTATATGTATATATACACGAGGGACGTACGTGCAGAAAATAAATTCCGTTTTTAAATATTTTCCCTGCAGCGCTGCGATCGCAATGATGCGCATGCGTGCTGGGTTTGTTGATTCCTTAGCAAGGCATTGGTGCCATTTTCAGACATTCTCGCAGTGCATACACTTCTTGGTGTGCATTTATAATGTCTAAGAAAATCGAATCGCCGCCGCATGCGAAATTAGGTCAGTTCTCCGTTTCTTGAATGCGAGGAACGTTAAAGCAGCTGAAATTCATTGGCAAATTATTGGGGTTTATGGAGAATATGCAATGAGTGATTCAATGGTACAAAGATGGGTAACTTTTTAATGAAGGAAGGGCACGATGATAAACGGAGTGTGCGACCACCTTTAGTGACTGACGATTTGGTGTGTTCAGTTGAAGAGAAGATTCGACAGAATAGGGGATTGTGACCTCACAGTAACACACCACCTTCGGCTGGAACAATTCCATTCCGAGTCCTGACCTCGCGCCAAGCGACTTTCACCTCTTCAAACATCTGAAATCTTTCCTTGGTGGCCTGCGGTTTCAAGACGATGACAAGGTCAAAAAAGCAATCAATACGTGGTTTGCGTGAAAGGTGGCAACCTTCTACGACGAAGGTATACAACTCTTGGTGCCCCATTATGATAAGTGCCTGAAATTATGTAGAAAAGTAGTGGAAAATATCTACTTTAATTCCCAATAGTTTTTTTTTTTTTGTTTTTGTTAGTATGTTTTTGTGTCTCTGACAGCCCATCGGAACTTACTTTCTGGATTCCTCGTATGTATATTCAAAAGTAAAGGATGCACGTCCAAAATATTAAACAGCTATTTTCAAAAAGGAATCCATCAGTACTAAGTAATTTATGACAAATGATGGGAATGAGTTATAAATAAATCAGGTATTGCTCTAATAAATATTACCGTATTTTTCGATAGATAACGCGCTCGTTATCTATACAAAAAATACAAAAAAAAGTCTAAATTCGTTAAAAATGAACATGCGCGTATTACATTTGAAAGGTATGAGAGGTGAATCAAATGTAATAACAAAACTAAGGTAGAAGTATTACTTAATATTTATTGAACACTACACTATTCAAATCCAAAAAATTCTTCATCAGGCTCAATATTGAAAGAATCAAACTGCGTTAAAATTTTCGTTTTTAACGCAATTTAACGGTATTTCTTCAGCTTCATAATCATTGTCACCAGACACCACTGAATTCCCTTGTACTTTAATGAAACCATTTCTAACAGAGTATTCACTTACAGCAGCCCAACCTATAGTAATTGTACACCTACCTTTTAATTGTAGTCGTAATAATGTCACAGTGCTCCCCAATAATGTGAAAATTGTAAAATTTGGAATTTAAAATAATCGACCACTGCTTAAGTTCTTAAAAGAACTGGGCGATGGACTGAGTCCTTGACTCTTTATCCCGTCATCTGAATGAAGAAAATCTCTGTGGATGGAGTGTTATTGAGCTAAAGAGCTCTAGTCATGGCTGGGTAACGGCAATAGCTGAGCCTCAGTTAAAACTTCATTGGCTACAGCATTGCCATTTGTTGCCCTGGGTGTCCTAAAAAGGACTTTTGGCTTGTCTCACGCCAAAAGCCTTCTCTTTTCGACCACTGCTACCAGCAACGAAGTGCTTTTAAAGAATTCCTCCGTCTGTACTTCCTAACTCTACCGCTAGTTGCCGCATGCCCGTTATCTACGTGTATATATCAAATATCAAAAGGAGTGATGAAAAATGTTGGGGTGCACGTTATACATTAGGTGAGCGTTATCTATCGAAAAATACGGTATTATGCATTGATTCGGTGATTTTAAATGACGGTAGATTGTGGGATGAACTGCTGTTTTCCTATCTGAACGATAGCCTCATAACCTGGGAAAACATTCTGAATCAAATTAATAAGTAAAATGTGGGTTTCACTTAGGGTGAACCCACATTTTGCTCATTAATTTGGGTGTATCACATCCTTATAAGAAAAGGGGGGGGAACCCCTGAAAAGTCTTGAACACTTAAAAAATTTAATACTATTCTATTTACATTAAAAACGAATCAGATATTACTGCTGCCACTCACATCTTCTTACTCTTTGCTCATACCCATTTATACTTCCCTGTAGATACTATCTATCTACAAAGAAGTATAATTTCAGTACCGATTTATTATACTTCAAAAATATACCGACGATTTTACAAGATGTTTTTTCGAAAGTGTATTGAACAAAAGATATCCATTTCAAAGAATCAACGCTTAACTTGTTCCACTCCTTTTGCAATGAGTTTGAAACTAATGTTGCCGACCTTCCTGGAATTGAATTTGGGCACATTTGTCTACTGCTGCTCTGATGGTATACATTCATGGTAGACTGTGACAGTGTATCTGCAGATTCTATATCTATATGCACAGATATTTGTACGTTCCCTTCTGATTTATGCTTACGGGTAGACCTGCGACACCGTATACGATGTCTGCTTTTGAAATCCGGTCTCCACCAACTACAACGAACCGCAACCGTATCTTTTCATATATTTTTCACCGCGCGACTTAAAAATCAAATTTTATATTCGTTAAATTTCTGTCTTCCCGTATCGCGCATGTAGTTATAAGTAGCGAATATATATTAAGGGAAATACCCTTTAGCACGCATGTACGTCAATTGTTTACCGTATAAAGTGCTTATTGTTGAAAGTTGTCTTTGTTTTCTGCCAGGAAAGCGCATTAAAATCATAAGTGTATTAATCTCAAGCTGAGCACTTTATTTTCTGGTGAGTTACATGCAATATGTAAGGCTTTTTTATGTAAAAAAATTATTTTTGTAGTAATGGCCACTTAGAGGGCTTTTGCGATATGGTTGAAAACGAAATTAGTGAATTAATTGATGGGGAAATAGATTTAAATAAGAAGGAACTGGTACAATTAATAGATGACGTCGAACCAAATGGCGGGGAAAGTTCTGCCGAAGATTTTGACTGTGATGATAAAGAATTCAGTTTAAAGAAATTAGCAGAAGGATTGGACTTGGCAAGAAAGTTAGGAAATTATTTTATTTTACAGATAGTGATCCCTCAATGGAGGGCTCCGGAAAATTCACGAGACAATTGGATATTTGTTTAGCCCTATATTGTGAAATATTGCAGCATAGTGGTAAGTAAGGTCTTATTACTGATTTCTTAATAACTAAACCAGCGGAATTAAGCAATGAGAATTATACGAATGATATCCAAGAGATTTCAAGTGATGACGATGTCCGGCACTCGTAAATAAAGAACATCTACGAAATGTCTGTTTTGAAGACAGTGATGACGATTAAAATGTGCACTTCATTTTATTTTGCCTAGAGCTTTTTTGTATTACGTGCAATGAGGTTTAGCTAAAATTTGTAACTTTTATAATTTTTATACTATGTATTTACTATGTATTTGTTTCATAATTTATGTAGACGATTTCCTTCTAGCTGACGTTTTGCATTCTTTTTCCAGAATAATGAGGTGAGAGAGTAATGGAAGAAAAAGACCCACTTCTCTTCAACAATAGACTGGATAAGCTTGCTTTTGTAGTGGAGGATTTGCTTTGGACTAATGTATTGCAGGAAGATGCCAATTGTAAGAGGTCTGCACTATATTTACTGATATTACTGCCTTGGGTAACACAAGGCAGTAGTGACATCACTATTCAAACTATTTTTTCAACCATCTAGAAGAATCCTTGTTTTCACCCATTCGTCCCCAACCCACTCTTTAGTTTCGTTACGTCGATGTTTTTCCTCTTTGGCCCCAAATCAATATCCTTCATTTCCATGGTGAATTAATCAATTCACCATGGAAAAGGCAAATGCTGGTAGTTCATCACTGTTGGACATCCTTCTTACTCTCGCAGCCTCTGGCTTTGTCAACTAGTGTTTATCAAAAACCTACATTTATTGGCAAATACATTCAAGTCTGCTTATCACATCTCCCAAAAAATTGGTGTTATCAAATCTAATAGAGCATATAATGTATGGTCCACTCCCTCAAGCTTATAACAAACTTCTATCAAAATTTTAATGAAATTAAACGATTACAACCCTCATCAAATCCACAAGATAACTCCTATGTTCCAACACAAGGATTGTTCAACAGACTGCAGGGTTCCAATCCCTTATATTTCTGGTATCACTGGTAGAATTTTAAAGTATCACTTTATGGATATTATTTCTGGGAACACTTCCATGTTACTCCTCTTAACAAACTACTATATTTACAGCTATTTTGCCTGCTTCTGTTTAGGAGTGCCCCTGTTTAAATGTCATTGGCTCTTTACTCACAGATTCTTAGGGCACTGTAGATGTATATTTACCAATAAATATATGTAGCATAAAGGAAGAGAAATTTGCACATACCTTTTTCTGGGTGTTGTAGCTTTTCTTCTATCTGAGACGTCCAAACTACTGTGTGTGTGGGGGGGGGTAGGCAATGTGGGAGAATTAAAATAGAAATGGAAAAAAACCCGGTTTTTTTTTTTAAATAATATATATTATATTAGGAATAGGCGGAGCGTTTTTTTTTTATATTTATATAGGATGGGAAAGGGTAACAGGGGTTGAAAACAGCAACTGATTTTTAGAAAGGGGGGGGGGGGTTGATGGGGTGCGGTCCATTTCGACTATGCTTGGTCGTCGTCTGAACACATGGAGGAAGTGGATGCTATGCCAGGTCGGGTAGGTGCTTCTGCTTTTGAAGTGTTTGAAGTGTTGAACTCTATCAACGTCCACAGGCCCTACATAATCTCCAAGGTTTGGAAGCTTCACAACATAAAATTGAGGTCACAACCCTGACCAATAGGCGATAACACAAACACTTCAAAAGCAGAAGCACCTACCCGACCTGACATAGCATCCACTTCCTCCATAATATAATACATATAATATATATGCATATATATTATTAAAAAAAACGGTTTTTTTCCATTTCTATTTTAATTCTCCTACATTGCCTACCCCCCCCAGTAGTTTGGACATTGCAGATAGAAGAAAAGCCACAACACCCAGAAAAAGGTATGTGTAAATTTCTCTTACTTTATGCTACATATATTTATTGGTAAATATACATCTACAGTGCCCTAAGAATCTGTGAGTAAAAAACCAATGACATTTAAACAGAAGCAGGCAAAATAGCCATAAATATAATATAATAGTATCACTTTATTCCCACATATTTTCCTATCAGCAAAATTTATGACCTGTCACTCCTATCATTAGCTGGCATTTATCAGATGCCTTGTGAATGTAATTTGACATTACTTTGGCCGATAGGCAGTTCTGTGGAAAAAAAGAATGAACATCAGTATTACATTGAATACGTGAAACCTCAAAAGTCAAGTCTGGCACAGCATAGTATTGACACTAAACACAGCATCTGTTGGGATAAACCTCTTCTTCTCTATAGACAGTTTTAAATATGAATGCCTTTTCTAAGAAAGTTGCAAAGCCCTTAACATCGGCCTAACCTGAATTGCAATGATTTCCTCTCAAAGGTTTGGGAGAAAAAAATATCAAAAATAGTTATATTAATTTCTAGCCCATAGCAACCGTGTTTTAATTGGTAAATCGGTTGTTTCAAGCCTTTCATTAAACATGGTTACTATGGTTGTGTAATTTGTTTGTCACTGTATCATCAGGTTTTGAGGTGGGGAAAAAAGTGCCTATTCTTGACAGGCTTAGTAATAGTCCAAAAGGCTTTGCTGCCATTTTAGCAGGATCCAAAGTTTTTAGAATTGTCCCTAATAAAGTCTGCATTGAAATTGTTCAGTTATTTTTATAGACTAGCAAATTTCTTTAGCTTCAGCCATTGAATACAAGTTGGAGTTTTTGAATGGAGTGGAGATGAAGGCTCTCATTTCAGCAAGCATTATTTCATTTATTTATGCAGTTAGAGATGTTTAGATCATATCAGAAACAGTAACCAGATGAAGGAAATCCCATGTCATTCCAATTAGCACTGTTGCAGTGCTATAAGAACATGACTGAGATTTCTGGGGGAAGTTCAATCAGGGTTCAGAGTTGTCCTAACATTGACAGTGTATTTCAAGGGGGTGAGAGGATTAAGAAACATCTATTGTTACAATAATTATCACTGCTCATAAAAAAATATTTAACTATTATGAAATTGTTCTAAAGTGCAAAATACATTTAAGTGAAACATCCCAATATTACTGATGCTCCAAGAATTTAACATGGAGACATAAAAATATTCAAAAACGAACTTATTGGAGTATTACGTTTCTGTACCATTTATAATTCAGTATTAAAATAGTATTCAAAGAATTTTGCAACATGTAAATATGTTTAGTTAATGCCAGCTCCGACAAATTCTTATTCATGAAATTATCCTGGACAAGTGAAATGCCTCTTCTCTTAACAGGATGAGAATTCATATCCCATCATGGTATGGGTGTTTGCAAGTTTTTAGGTGGTATATTATTATTATTAAGAGAGAATTCGAGGGAGGCCACATGCTACACACACCAGCAATCATACTTATTCTTGAATTCATTCACACTGCTTGCACTCACAACATCCAATGCAATCCATTCCAATCATGCACCACCCTCTGTGAGAAACATCTAGCCCTCAGACCCTTCTTGGCGGCCTTCATTCTCAGCTTCTAAGAATGCCATCTCGTCCTTTCCCCACCCTACATAAATTGAAATCCTGTATTACCCTTTCAGAAGTTTGTAAGTCTCAATCATATTACCCTTCTTTCTCCTGTTTGCTAGTGTCGGTGTCTGCAGTCGACAAATTCTCAATCTGTCTTCATAATCAGTATTCCACAATCCTGATATCATTTTTAATACTCTCCTTTGTACTCTCTCAAATATATCAGAATCACAACAGAAACCAGAACTGCACACAATAGTCCAAGTGAGGTCTTATCAAGGCCTTATAAAGAGGCAAAATAACATCCTTATCTTTATATGTGAACGTTCGTTTCAGCATTGTTGCAATTATCTTTTGAGTTGTATTTGCAATCTTTGCCACATGGCCCCTGAACGTCAACTTCCTATCTATTAACACTCGAAGATCCCTAGCCTCATCTCACCAATATAATACGACATTGAATATTTAATCGTGTCGAAGTGAATGACTTTACATTTACTGACATTGAACTGACATCCATTTTCCCATGCCCACAATTCCAGTCTATTCAAATCATTCTGCATCATTCTGCAGACTATATATCAGCAGCATTCCTGATTACCCTAGCTATCTTTGCATCATCAGCAAATAACTGTATGTTGCTTGTCAAATCCTTCACAATATCATTAATGTACAGATTGAATAACAGTGGACCAAGCACTGATCCTTGTGATACACAACTTGTTATTTTTTATTTTATTTATTTATTTTTTTATTAATCTTCGTACCGGTTATTGGCAGTACAACCCTTACATTACATCCAGATTTGATATAGACCTAAGCCTGTTACCCTATGCCTGTTCTAGTTATCATTGTAGTCATTCTCTGGTGGCAATTCCATGCACCAGTGTGCCCTCAAGGAAAGAACTTTTATATCCTTCTGCATAAGCCCAAGCTGTTTTAAGTCTTTATAACTATCTGCACTCCATACGCCATGTAAAGAGATGGTGGCGCTGGTAAACCTCGGAGTTGCCCCATGCTCCTCCGTGTTAATCTTGGTTATTCTTATAATAGTTTACCTTATCATTATGGCTATAGGCTAGTGGTACCCTGTTCCCACCACCTAGGCATCAACTACCCAAACATCACCATCTCTTTTAATCACTGTCTGGCTTACGCAAAACTGCGTAAGCCAGACTTAGTGTTGCCAAATGAAAATGACTAAAAACAGCTAAATCTTTAAAAAAAAAAGTTAGAAAGGGCTAAAAAGGAGTTAAAAATCAAAATTTGAAGCTAAAATTTTAAAAGTAGTAGTAGCTGATATTTTTAAGTTGCTTACTTTATTCAAGTTGAAGTGATACTTGCATATAAGTATCACTTGGAGGTGTCAGGAATAATAATAATGACTAAATACATCTTCCATTTTGTCTTCTGCACTTAATTCACTTGCATTTTCACTTAGATTTTCAGCTTTATTATATATTATATGTGGCCATCGTTCCACTATTACTCAGTGTAGATGCTAGTAAATGAGTCTGTACAGCACTTGTTACCTGAGGCCAAACTTGATTGACAAAATAGCAGTCAGCATCGGCAATTCCATCTTGTTTCTTAATTGTTTTAACTATATTCATGGAACTAAAAAGTCGTTCAATTTCTGCATTAGAATTTGGCAGTATTAATAAATTTATTGCACACTGAGCAATTTCTTTAAATGAATTCATTCCAGAATAGCTCGGTGTTTTCTATATTTGTTCATTTATTTAAGTGGATAGTATTGTACTGGCATGCAGCAACAACATCTTTTTCTGTTTTCAGCATTATTTCTAAGATGGGAGTAGCAGGTTCTTTTATATGTTTTAAGGTATTGTCAAAAGAAAAAGACGACATCATTCTTAAAATATTCAAGATTTCAGGAAACCTTTGCTTAAGCTGTATAAAGAGACCAAGAAGAAACTATTTTACTCTTCTTCTAAGATTTCGCTCATCGTTTTGCGTTATTTTCTTTTGCATCATCATCATCTCTGGCATTTTTCTTTCAAACCTGTAACCAAGATTTGGATTGGGATCCAAATAGTCATCAATCTGACTCTAGAGGGTCGACTGTGGATGATGGTGGCACTAACATATTAGCAATAGAGCGAATCAAACGAGAAAAGTCTTCAAATAATCTCATCTTATCTGTCTGCACTGTTAGATTCGAAAATTTTGTTAACTTGAACTAGAGTAGAATGCAAAAATAAGAGGTACAATAGATTCCTTTCATCTTTGTACATCTCCCACAAAATTTGAGCTTTGCAGCATTTCTCAGTCACACTCACGACTTCGAAGCGAGTTTTAATTCCAACCATTGACTGAGAATTCTGTCTACTGCAGGTTCAATGGAGAGCCACTTTGTTGCACAATTGCTAACAATTTTCAGAGATGCATCATTTTCGTTGATAGAGCTCTTTGTATGCTGCTTTTCTTGAAGATGTGAAAACCACTTATATGTTTTAACTTGTGCAGAATCTCTCTGCACAAGTGTGAGACATTGCCAGTTGTAATGAATGGCGTGCACATCTAATTAAAATGGAGAGAATATATGCCTTCAGTTGTTCACAAATGCCATTATTGACAACAACCATAACATTGGCATTGTCTGTACCAATTGAAATGAAATTTTTAATGTCCAGTTTCTTGGTCAAGAGCATTTTTTCAGTGCAACCACTAGCATCACACTTTTCTAGAACCACCATGCTCAGAAATGTATGCATAATTGTGTTGAATTTCTTGCTATAATAAATGATGGGCAATTCCTAAAATCTTATTCACTGTGATATCATTCGATTCATCTATTACCAAGCTGAAATTTTCATCTCCAATGTCCACAATTAGATCTTCAAAATGCTCATTTAGAATATTCTTTACAACTGCAGAGCACTTAGTTCAATGCATTTGTTCATCATTTGACTGACTGGGATGATATTTTTGCAAAGATCTACTAGATGATCGCAACTGTTGAAGGATGAGTGACAACAAAGAAATAATGCTAACCTACCTTCAAAGTTTGCGATCACTTTTTCACAAGCATATTTGTAATAGGAACAGCCTTATATGGAACTGCAGCAAGATGTTTCTTAGTTTCGCTATGCTTTACAAGTTGACAATATTTAGCAGCTATATCACATCTGCAAAATTTAGTGGCCTTTTTAGCGTCCAGGAACTTCACACAACCATTTACTAAACATTCCATTTGCAACCACTCCTTCCAAAATTTTTGCTTGTAAGCTTTATTTTTCTCTTTGTTCGTTTTTGAAGAAGGGTATACAACTCTTTACTGCAACGAATTACAATCAGTCTTTAAAAATTCCCACTCGCTATCGTAACTACCAATCAGAACACTGTGCAAAGACTAACTTGTAGGGTGCTATCAACTTTAAGTCAACAAAATGGCAGACTGTTGGGCGACGTGACTGACTGGCGTCATCATGCATTTGAAACGTGTACGATGCTCGCACCAAACGTACAATACAATTCCTTATCAAATGCGAACATCTGGAAACTCTTTTAAAACAATTTCTTTAACAATAAGTTATAAAAACAACTAAAAAGAGCTGAAACTAGTTCTGAAAGAGTTGGATTTGGAGCTAGGGAAGGAAAAAAAGAGCTAAATTGGCATCACTGCTGCTGCGGAGGTCCTATAATGTGGTTCCACCGTGGTCTCCGAACCTTTGTTCTTAAAGCAGTTGTTCAGAATGGAGACCACGATGTCATGGGTCCACACACGGACCCCATGGGTGCGGAAGCAACACTGCGCTATATAAGACGTCTCCCTGTAGTGGCAGCCAGCCCTACAGCTTGAGTCGTCACTACCCCATCGAGCTGTGCGGCCTCGGTGGGCAGGGCATTGATCATCCTGATAAGGTCAATATACTCAAACCCAAGGAGGACTCTGGTGCCATCCCTCACCCAATTATCATGCTGGGAAGACACCAGATGTGGCTCTTTTAAAAGAGCACCATCTACAGAAGAGTGCAGCAGAGATGACCATTTCTTGTGTTCTGCAGCTTTTGTTAATGGGATAATGGTAATGACAATGGGACCAGCATTTAGCACACCTAGTCTTCTTGTATTAATGCGCTATAGAAAGCCTCTGCAGATAGGGGAAGAAGTTAGTTCTAACTTCGCAATTCTGGACAGCCATCTAAGTGATGGAACCCAGCCGTCCTTCACCCTCACATGGAAATATGCAGCAGGGGTATCAGTCGGAGCCATGATCTCACAGATGAAGGAATAAGTCCTGTCCATTCATGGTAAAAGCGAGGTAGGAGATAGTGGGAAAGGAGAAAGTCTTTGCTGGGGTTTGAGAAGAGCTTTCCTCAAAGAAGCGATCCCAGCTTCTAGGATAGACCTTCCCTTTGGGGTGAACATGATACCGAGGTATCTCCACTCTTCCAGTATGGTCAAAGCATGCAACGGCCTCCCGTGCAGGGAAAAACTCGTCTCGACCAGAGCTAAAGAACAGGACTTCTCTACTTTAATAGGAAGGCCTCGAATAGAGAAAAAGTCAACTGCTCGGTAGAGGCTACAAGAATAAGATCGTCTGCAAAGAATATAGCATTAAAGTGCCTAGAGAATATACTATATGGCTAGGAAGCGAGTGAAGAAACTCGTCTGACAGTTAAAGAAAAGGGGACATAGAGGATCACCCTGGCGAACACCCCACTGCAGGAATAGAAGTCGTATGGGACCCTGTAGTGATGGCACTACCCAAGTATAGCTCCATAACAAAGGAAAGAAAGGGTACTGGACATCCAGCAATAGTGCTTGAAGGAGAGCAGACACTATCAAAGGCCTTTTGGAGGACCAGCGACGCCATATATATATATATATATATATATATATATATAGAGAGAGAGAGAGAGAGAGAGAGGTTTAAGGCGGCACCAGGAATCAGAGAAGAAAGATATATATATATTCTCGGCACTGCCATCCAAAGGGACAAAGCTATCTGTCAATAATCATGCTGTATATGTTGCTGAACTAAGATTTTATGATAGAGTCTAAGTATCACAGGGGAGATGGTAATAGGTCTAAACTCTGATTCTTCCCGTTTCTTTCTTCGGAATGAAGATAGTTCTTCAAGCATGTAGGTATGGTGGTATTGCTTTAATGGAAAGTAGAATGTCCAATAGGTCTTGAAGAATCTTCAATGGCACCTTTCGAATCCTAAACGCAGGAAAGCCATCAGGTCCAGAGGCAGAGAAACTGAATGGAAGAGCTGCTTTGATCTCCTGGATGGAGACAGGCGGATATATTTAAAGGGCAGGAATGGACCTCAATATCGTAGAATGGTCATCATCAGGGAAGTGGTGGAGCAGAAAACATCGTGTAAGTCTGCTAGAGATGGAGGGGAAGCACCGTCAAGGTTGGTTTTGGCACATTGCCCTCTATTCTTTTAAGAGGGCCTGCATAGCTATTAGGCCATGTTCCTGTTTTCTATTTGACAGTCACTGTAGAATGAGACATAGGCTGATATTGACGAGGCATCAAGTGTTCAGAGAATTCAGCATGGAGGTAGTCATTTAACTAATCTGTAATATCCATTCCCAGGCGAGTCTGGATGAGATTTCCGGAAGAGGAGAATCATCTAGAAATGATGTCACTCTGAGAATCAAAGCCTATTCTTCAACAGCTGGATGGTGTCTGGCAGATGGAGAGGCAGAGACAGGAGATATTACGTGTCCCTATCTGTGACGGATGGGCTGCCAATTCTTGAACTAAGGCTGTGTGGCTGGCTTTCCGTCTATGCCACTTGATGGCATCCAAAGATCTTAATGGGAACATCTTAATAAAGCCTCAGTGATTTTCTTTATCCCTCGAGCTGTCAACTCGATCTCATGAGCAACAAGGATCTTTTCTTCTTCGACAATCCATGCTTTGACACAGTTCTTATTGCAGCGTTGGCTTAGGCTAGATGTTTCGAGGTGTGATGTACGCCAAGGCCCACTGCAGTGGAGAATGCATAATTGCAGACCTGACATACAAAGTGCCTGAGATTTCTCAATCCTGCGTACACCACTTTTTAATATGTCAGTCAGCCATCCTCTTATCCATGCTAATATTGTATAACCCAAACCCATTTTCTCCAATTTATGCAGCAGTCTGCCATGTTGTATTCTGTCAAAAGCCTTAGCAAAATCCAAAAGTATTATGGTGTATTCATTCCCCCTTGTCTAGTTCAATGGTAACATGCAAGCAAGTTGTATAAAACATGACTTTCCCTTAGTAAACCCATGTTGTTCATTGCAAAGTAGAGATTCACTGTCAACCTTTCTGAATGCAGGCGCTAACCAATTTTTCCAAAATCTTGATATAATTTATCAAGCATGAGATCACCATCATGCAAAATGTTTAACGGAAATTTTAAATGGCTCGAATTCCACACTATGAGCAAGGTTTGCAGCATTGTATAGAGGGGATTTTGAACAATTAAAAAAAAACTGCACAGATTAGTAAATTCTAGATATGAAGAACATCTTTCCATTCCACATAGCATTGTAGTAAACTGTAAGATGATTTTTGCAAACTACTGTCAGAGGCATGACAATTATCTTTCCAATTATTTTCAATTTCTAGCTGAGAAATACTAAAAGTGGCACAATGCCTTGTATATAAAACTGTAGACCTGCATTTCATTGGTACAGGGGGAGGCTTCAAATATGATCCATGATAAAGAACCTTTAAAAGAGCTTTTCACAATTCAAGTTGAATTAGAAGTCCCATGACTTTCCACAAAACAGGTAAACCAACAGACAAGGAATACACAATTTAAAAAGATAATATACACCGGCCTAAACCTCACTACTTTGGCCATATCTCCAACAACTTTAAGACCAATCATGTTATTTATCAAGTCACATCAGGCCTAAAATAATGACCTGGACAACTACAGTAATACAGTATAATTTCGATCAGTGCTTCCAAACTTACAGATGCCAAGGCCCCCCTTTGAAAAAAGTAAAATATTTTACGGTCCCCATCAAAAAAAAAAATCGTAATATAGACATATTATTATATTTATATTCAAGATTTGGAGTTTGTTTCTGTAAGGATGAATCCGATGACATCCATTCAGGCATTAACAATATTGAAAACTATCAGTGATCCTAACAGGCACTTAAGTGCTCATGACCTTTCCAACTATTCCTGGCCTTCACAACTGCAACTCGAGGATAAAGTGGTTAGCCCTATGTTCTGCAGATGAGTGTTCGTTGGGCCGGTTTGCCTGTTCTGGGAGAGGAAAACAAAAGCTTCCAGGCAAAAAAAAAAAAAAAAAAAAAACCTAACTCCACATAAGACCAGCTAACTCACTTTCGTCAAAAGAGACCGAATAAAGGTTTCTCATTACTGACAGGAATTGAACCCACGTCTTTAAGACCTGACTGAGCTACGGAGGTGTACTCGGTGCTAAAAACATGGTGTTTCTAGCATACTATGAATTGGAACATTAAGAATTCACATCTGGATGAGATCAAGCATCATGAATTATGACAGCACTAGTGGGATGATTTGATTTCAAAAAACACATGTTTGAGGAGACTGTGCAATCGAACAAATGAAAACTGATTTCTAACCTCCAAACAAAGAAAAGCAATCTATATTGTCAGCTGTTTTTGTAAATATATGAACAGTAGCTTGGACATCATCCTCAGGTTTTTTTCTTTGCAGATAAGAATTAATGCTTCATATGAAACAAGCAGTTGTAAAATGTTTGTAGAATCATGAAAGGCATTTCATGCCGACTGGGCATTGCCCGGTTAAACAAGGCACCCATTGTTTTCGCCAGAGTGAACAGCAAAAAGTCAGCTACTGGAACAAATTCTGAAACACCCCAACTCAACACCAAAGGAGTTCAAGATCAGCACTATCAACATAAGAAGCCCGAATTCACACCTGGCTGAGGAATTGAATAAGTACCAGATTGATATAATATAATAGGGGTGACTGAAACAAAAAAGACAAAAACTGGTGAGATCTTTCTAAGCAATAACAATCATGAAAAAGAAGAAGTAGCTATAGTAATCGACAAAAATATGAGGCTAATCTTGAATGGCAGCCAATATGGATAAGATCCAGATAATGGGACTTATTTGTGCCTATGGTTCCACAGAAGGACAGATGTGGAGGAATTTTTTGAGGCTTCAGAGAAAGCAACTGACACAATGAAAAAGGAGAAGTTGGTCCTTGTTGGGGATCTAAATAGCAGAGTAGGAAATGATTATCAAACATGCAAAAATATTTGAGAAAATTTGGAGAAAAGAGCAAAGCTAATAATAATGGTAAATGCCTGTTGAATTTCTGCTCAGGACATGGACTGGTTATTAGTAACACAATGTTCCAACATAAAAATGCATATAAATTTACAGGAAGAGGAAAAGAATAAGAAGTCTGTGACTATGCTATAGTTGATAGTGATGTCTTCTCATTGATGCAGGAGACTAGAGTGTACAGAGGATTTGAAATTGGAAATCACCATTTAGTATTGAGCAGGAAAAACTGAATTTTATATTGAAAGAGGATCATGTAAGAAAGTTTTAAAGTAAATTAAAGTTGGACAGCTCTCAGATGTGAACTGTAGACTAAAATACACAAACATGACTCAAGAAAAAATGAGTTTGAGAAACAGAAACCAAACTTTGGAGATTCAGTGGCAAGCCCTGAAGAAAACATTGATTGATTCAGTCAGAGGGGCATGTAGTGTGGTTGTACAAGGACAGAAAAATCAGAACTTCATGGCAGATACAAGAAGTTAAGGAGGGAATGAAGGAAAAGAAAAAAGCATTATTGAAAGTTCCTGGCAAATAAGTCAGCTTGTGCTCTTAGAGAATACAGAGACAAATGTAAGAAAGCTAAACAAAAGCCATCGGAAGACTTTGGAAAGAACATGGAAAATAAATATCAGGAAGGTGGCAAAATATTCTGTAGGCTGTTGAAAAAGTTCAGATTTGGAAGAAAGAGTGCTGTAAAAGGAATTAGAGATGATAAAGGTGACATGAAAAGTTAAGAAAAAGATATCCTTGATGTATGGAGAAATACTTGGAAAAATTAAATGAAATAATCAGTGACAGCACAGTGGTAAAAAAAATCAAGAGACATGTGACCAGGAATACATATCCATACATGAAGCAAAAAACGGCATCAAAAGCCTGAAATGTGGAAAGACAGTAGGAGTAGATGACATTCGAACAGAAATTCTCAAGTATGTAGGTATAGTTGTTGCAGTGGCTGCACTGCATAAATTACAAGGCCTGGACAGAGGGACGAATTCCAGATGATTGGAATAGAACTCCCGTAGTACCTATATACAAAAAGGGAAATAAATCAATGTTAGAATTACAGAAGTATTTCACTATTGAGTGTTCCAGGTAAGATTTATGCAAGTATACTTGAAAAATGGTTGAGAAGAATTGTAGAAGGTAAGCTTGGTGAAGAACAAGCTGGATTCAGATCAAACAGACTGTCAGGACAGTTTCACTTTATGACAAATAGTTGAGAAATCGTGGGAATATATCAAAGATCTGTATTTAAGTTTTCTAGACCTGCAAAAGGCACCAAGCGACAAGGTGCCAAGGGAAAAGCCATTCAAAATGCTAGTTATATGGTGTTAATGGGACATTATATCAAGCAATACTTACAATAAATCTGGTACAAGTCTGCAAGGTACTCTGACTAAATTGAATAACTGTTGTAATAGATTTGGTACGAAAGTTAGCAATAACAAGACAAAGACAATGAAAATAGACAGAAGCACTGTGAATATAGAACAAGTAAAACGTTTCAGCTACTTAGGCAAGATGTTTACTGAAGAATGTAAATTAAATATGGAAATAGACAAAATAGACAATAGAAATGGTCACTTTAAACAGAATGCGAGAAGAAAGATTATTACCAAAACAAGTATTTTCTGTCAGGTTGGCAGAAAAAAGACCAAGAAATAGGTGGATTGATACAGTAAAAAGCTTTAGAAGAAATTAATATAAGATCTGATAATATTGGAGTCTTGTCAGATATCAGATTGATTTGGAGGAAAATTTTTGACAGGAAGTTAGAAATGATGTAAGTTCTCCATGTAGTACTATCATAATATCCTGTATACACCTTGAGGGTACATTCAGGAATTTGATGATGAAAGGCACTTCATTTCCATGTCTAATTTTAGTTTCCAAATGATATTGAATAGACATTGTCCTTACATGTAGTAGTTTCAAGGTATGAGCATGGCTATTACATATTAGTAAAAGCATAAATCACCATTGATCACTGTTGCATCACCAATGTTTCATTGCATATGTTAGGTTAAGTAATATTTAAAGAGGTTACTATCACTGCAATGAAACGTGACACTATCGCCAACATATAGATCATCATGGTTTAACAATATTTAATCTGCTACACATCTACGATATTAGCAGTTATTTATTCACAACTGCTAGAACAAAATTTGATTGACATTGCATTATGTCAAAAATAAGCTATATAGAAAATATTTATTTGTATTCATCAGCTATTCATGAACAATATCAATAGGCTGGTCTACCAATCTCTGCTTACTCAGGAGTACTAATGTGACAGATTCTGTTGCATCTCATGAGGTGGTATATCATACAGGCATGGCAAAGAGCATGTTTCTTTCTAACATGCTCTTTGTAATAAGTAATATTTTACATCAAGTGCTTCTTACTTATTTCATTCATAAACGCCACTGGATTAAAATTGTTTCCATTTTTACTTTGTTGATTAAATCTTATTTACAATATAATTTTACAATATAAGTTTTTTTTTTTTTTTTTTTGCAATCAGTCCAAACTTAATTATTCTGGCAATAAGCTTGTATATGACAGAGAACATCCAGCAGGGAAATGCTTATTTCAGTACAGTGTAGGGATCATCTCCTCCAACAATTTTAGAGGGATGTTGTTTTTTAATAAACATTTCAATTGCTTCTATTTGTAATAACATTCCAATGCTCGACATGTCAAAGATTCACATTTCTAGAACTGTAATGATCCCATGCTCCAGAAAAGCAACCCAGGTAAAATTAAGATGTTTGCTGATAATGGAATTTGGCTATACCTTTGTGTGTGTAAGAGAGAGGGGATAATTCAAGTTTTCAAGTGATCTTTTAACACGTTCATTGCCAAGCTGAAAATTGGAATTTCGTGTGGTGGCCAAATTTTTTTTATTTAGTTTTTATTGTGCCCAAAATAAGTTAATATATTATTTATATGCTTTTATTATTATGTACATAGGATTTATGTACTCTAAATATCTATTACACGATATCGCATGATATGTAATTCGGTCAAATAAGTTATATATTTTACAAATAAAAAACATTTAAATATAATAATTATAACTTTAATTATCAGTCTTTTATAATATTACACGCCGTTTTGCTGTGGCCGCTATATTATTCCGCTTAGAAACTTGATAGCGACGTCCACGCGACAACCCGTGATCGGCCACCCGGCGAGAATTCGCATCGCGCGATATCGCATGATTCACAATGAACGCGTTGAAATTGACCAGCATGTTAGTAATAAGTAATATTTTACAATATCACAAAACCCAGTAAATTTGGAAATATATAACAGAATAAGCAAAGCTAATATTATGGGAAGCCAGCTGAATAAATTTATATGGAATAGCCAGATTAGCCATAACACAAAACTAGCAATATGCAAGACTGTGTTCAAATCAGTTTTAAGTTATCTGAGAGCTGGGTTAGAAACAGAGCACTTGATCAAAGTCTACAGACCAAGGTATAAGAATAGCGATAAAAATTAGAGGACTGAATGGATGACATAAATGATAGAATCATATTAAAAATGAAGACATTAAGAAGGTAACTGACATTGTTAGCATTCAAGAATGCACGAGCAGGGCTATGGTCTAAGATGGTATTGGTCACTTAAACAGAATGGGAAAAGAAAAGTTTAAGCAAATCAGATGTTTCAAGCCATAATAAAAAAAAACAACAAGATGGATTGATTCAGTCATATTGGTTTGGTTTGTTTGGGTTTACAGCTGAAGCAACTCAGGTTACAAGGCCAATATATTATCTGTTCCAATGTCTGGTTTCCATGTTGTGAAAACTCATATTCAGTTGAAAAGCGCTTCACACCCTAGATAGGATTTGATCCTGGGTCTTTCTAACCAAAGAGCATTGGCAAACCAACTAAGCTATGACTGGTTGTTGTATTACAGCAGAAGCAACTAAGGCTATGGACACAAATGTATTCATTTCTGTAAATTGTTTGTGTTCTTCTGGTCAATTTGCTGTTCTGATGGATGAAAAACCCTGCCACCTCCATAGGAGACCAGCTAACTCACCTTCAGTTGAAAAAGCATGATAAAGGTTCTTCATGTTCTACACATGATTAGAACATAGGTCTTTCCAATGAAAGGGCATCACCAAAATACTGAGCTATGGAAGCTCCGGTTCAGTCAGAATAGCGAAATATTAGATACAATATTGGAACGCTGATAAAAAAGTAATTTGGTGGAAGTGTCAATAGATTAATAATAACGTCAAGTTAATCATGCAGTGATGAATAGTAGCCCATTCCTTGAGAGTACATATCAGGAAATTGATAACAAAATGTTTAGCACATGCAGTGTTTCAAAATGATTAAGTTAAAAGAACTATGGACTAGAGAGCCAATTAACAGTGAGCATCATGTAACGATTAACATTTAATATCAGAATACTGAACTATAGGTTTCTAGATAAGGAAAAAAAAAAAAAAAAAAAAAACTTGAGTATTTTTCCGAAATATCGAAACTTGAAGATAAAGAGAGTCAAATATACATAAATTGCTACAAAAAAGAGAGACTAAACATCAGAAACAAAAATGTTTATTTTGTAGGTCTACCATACTTTACACTCTGGGGCCACCAGGGAATGGTAAAAGAGGAACCACTTGAAGTCCTGGAATACCAGCCAAATCCTACAAAATAGAACAAATATGAATTAAAATAATGTCAAAATATGTGACTAAATAAAGACAAGTTAAACAAGTCTTTCTTTTCCTTCTATATTCATTAACTTACCATTTGTTTTAACATCTCACTAGTATCAGGATCAACTTCAATCACATCCATATCAATTGCAGAAACCTATCATGAAAACATAATTAGTATGACTGAAGTTAGTGTACAAAACATTTAAAGAAAGACATACTGTGTTTTCTACAAGTTATAATAACGTGAAAGACTTGTTTAACCACACAACCATCCATGTGAATGAAGTACCAACCATTTTATGTTTCACAGCTACAGCAGTGAACAAATTAATCCGAACAAGCCGATTTTTTTTTCAAGTTTCTGGTTATGGTTTCAGTTCACTATTTTGGTTTGAGTGCTGTGTTTTTAAGTGTAAACAAGTTGACATTCATAGTGTTTTATTCATTTTGTGTGGCTATAAAATGGATATATCTCCAAGAAAGCATTAAAAAAAAACATGTACACTTCTCAGCACACATCCATGACTCAAAGACAAATTGCCAATGAGTGTGGTGTTGGTTTGGATACTGTTGATGTGATTTTAAAGGGGTTTAGGGAGACGGACACCTTTCCTCCTGATGGGAAAGGAAAATGTGGACAAAAAAGGACAATTACACTGTTGAAGATCGTTGGAAGCAGGGAGGACTACACATAAAAAAAAAAAAAAAAAAACGGTTGACAAAGGTCATGCAGAAAAAGAGGCTTTACTGGGAAAAAATGGTACAAAGATTGGACTGTTAAGAAGTAGGTCGTATTCTCAGATGAGAGCCATTTCTTTGTCCAAGTAGAGTGAGTATTCTATATTTGCAAATCACAGCTGAGAAGACCTCTCCTACCCACCTAGCTAAAAAAAAATGTGACTAATATATATGGTTTAAGCCAATAAGAATACAATTTGGGCAGCTAAATCCCAAATTGCCAGCCCATACTCGTTTGTTCAGTATCCAGGTAGATAGTTAACAGGATTTGCCACGAGAAGGCGAGCATTGGACGTTAGGTCAGAAGCCCTGATTAGTTCGTTGAATTCCTTTAAAGGTTATGTGGAGGTCTCCTCTCAGTTATATAGCTTCGATGCTTAACTTCCCAACCAGCCAGGACGTATATATGTCCAGATAAATCTGGATGCGATTCTGTAACACCTATTGAATAACATGGATAAGAAGTGCAAGTTGGTCTTACTATTCCATCCACTTTGGCCGGTAGAGAGGTTAAGCACCCCTTAAGCAATACTTAGTCTTTATTTGAGTTTAAGTCAGTAGTTAGAATTGAAGGAAGTACAGAAAGGTGGTTTGATGTTAAATCTGGTGTCAGACAAGGATGTACATTGTCCCCTCTGTTATTCATTATCTATATGGATCACATTATGAAGGAAAGTGGTATTAAACCTGATATCGAAATTGGAGATGTTAATCTCAGCTCTTTGCTATATGCACATGATGTTATACTTCTAAATAAATTCGGTACAAGTCTGCAAGATTCCCTGACTAAACTGAATAACAGTTGTAGTAGATATGGTATGAAGGTCAACATTAAAAAGACAAAAACAACAAAAATAGACAGAAACATTGAAAATATCAACTGCATTGTGAATGGAGTGCCTATAGAACAAGTAAAACATTTCAGCTACTTAGGCACGATTTTTAGTGAAGATTGTAAGTTAAATATGGAAATAGACAACAGAATCAACAAAGCTGGTATGGTAGGAAGTCAACTGAATAAATTTATATGGAATAAGAGAGAAATTAGTCGGAACACTAAATTAGCTGTATACAAGACGGTGTTCAAACCAATTTTAACTTATCGATCTGAGAACTGGGTCAGAAGTAAATCATTTGGAAAAAGACTAGAGACCGCAGATATGAGTCCTGAGCATTAGGGGCATGAACAGTGGCATCAATGGCAATATCATATTAAAAAGAGGATATCAGGAAAGAACGATACTGTCAGCATCCAGGAATGCATTAGAAGAGCTAATCTGAGGTGGTATGGTCACTTAAGCAGAATGGGAGAGGAAAGATTAGCAAAAGAATAGTTCTCTGCTAGGTTGGCAGGAAAAAGACCCAGAGGAAGACCAAGATATAGGTGTATTGATTGATTGATGTCTTCTAAGGCACTTTTTACATAAAAAGTGACAGAAATATAAGACCTGATAATATTGGAGTCTTGACATTTAACAGACTGATTTGGAGGAAAATTGTGGATAGGAAGTTAGTAATGATGTAAATTTTTCATGTAGTACTATCATATCCTGTACACCCCCTGAGGGTATATATATCAGGAATGTTATGATGATGAAATATTAAAATTTTCAATGTTGTAAATGTTTTAATTCAAAATGAAAACCTCAAAGAACAGAATGAGTAAAATACATACCTCTGGAACATAATTATCTCTTCTCTCTCTCTCTTCCTCTTGTAATTTAATTGAAATGCCTCTTACTGGGCCACGTTGAATACGTTTCATTAAATGAGTCACAAACCTGTATATAATTGACAACAAAGTTAATTACTTTCTGGAAAGTGAAAATTTTAATTAAAAAATAATTCAACTCGCAATGGGTCTGAAGAACAATAGTAATTCATTACTGCAATTTTTTTTGGCATCTAATAAACTGACTTGTAATCTAAGATGTAATGAAATCTTCCACTTATACAGATTTAAAGAAAGCTACTAGATTACAGAAACTGTTTCAGTTAACAGCTATTTGCTTTTTTTTCTGAGACAGTTTTTCCATTTCTCTTTCAAAATGTAAATTCTAGTGTTTTTCAAATTTTACTGACTGTGATCCACAATAAAAAATACATTTTACTTCTTAACCTGGCATGCATGATACCCGTGTTGGCAACAATCAAGTCTTTGTTAGGTTGTGTGGAATTTTTTCTTGACTATTATGTATAAGACTATTACACTTTTTTATATAATGTTCATCAAGTAGCTTTATTTTATCGTCCTACATGTTTCGCCAATTTTTTTTCTATCAGCATCATCAGGGAATAGAAACTAGTAAGCTATATGAAGGTAACAGACTAGGTTATAACTGATGATTCTAATTCATTCAAAAAATTAGTATTGAACGAGGCAATGTGTGTCTCGGGTACATGATTTATTCGTTATGGCGCTCATGATGTAATTGTCACGAAAGTTCATTCCTTTGATGTTTAATGATCTGATTAAAGCGTTCCAAATTTCTGGTAAGGTTAGACCTTGATTCTTGTTTAGGTTTTCAGTTTTACGGACAACTGTAGCTGCTTCCTTGAAGGTTCTTCAATGGTAGTTATCTTCTATATAGGGCATAATTTTCTTCTTAGAAGAAAAAATCTTATCCCAGATCAATCCAAAACCAAAAATTTGATACAGATATGTGGATGATATCTTTCTCATTTGGGATCATACAAAAGAAGAACTAATGGATTACCTTAACCAAATCAATAGTTTCCACCAATACCATCAAATTCACATTAGAAATTGAAAAAAAAATGGAAAACTGCCATTCCTTGACATCCTAATAAAGAAACAAACCAATAATAGCATCAACTATCTGTTTATAGAAAACCTACAAATACTGGACGTTACCTCCATTTCAACTTGTCTCATCATATAGCTCACAAACTTAGCATTATCCATATGTTCAAGAAAAGAGCTATAGCTATACAGTACACAACAGATAAGAATGACCTACAAATGGAATTAACTACAATATCCAGAGAACTATCTTTAAATGGTTATCCAAAAAGACTCTACAACAAGATTCTCTTGACTGATATACCACATAGACAATGTGATGATGTCCAATACATCAGTACTATTACTATTCCACTTGTCAGCAGCATTTCCAAAAAATTACCTAACCTTCTAAAACCCATAATATCAGAGTAGCATTCAAGCCAATCAACACTATTCGGAAATTTTTAAGATCACTGAAAGATCCTCATCCATTCTACAAGTACTCTGGAGTATATAATATACCTTGATCATGTGGTATTAGTTATGTAGGTCAGACCTCTAGAAGCTTTGAAACAAGAAAGAAAGAACACAGAGGATATGTCAGAAACAACAGACAAGACATTTCAGGCCTTTCTTGCCACTTTGCCTCTACTAACCATCACATTGAGTGGGATAAGAGCCTTATGCCCTATATAGAAGATAACTACCATTCAAGAACCTTCAAGGAAGCAGCTACAGTCGCCCGTAAAACTGAAAACCTAAACAAGAATCAAGGTCCAACCTTACTAGAAATTTGGAAAGTTTTAATCAGATCATTAAACATCAAAGAAATGAACTTTCATGACAATTACATCATGAGCCATAACGAATAAATCACGTTCCCGAGACGCACATTGCCTCGTTCAATACTAATTTTTTGAATGTATTAGAACCATCAGTTATAACCTAGTCTGTTACCTTCATATAGCTTACTAGTTTGTATTCTCTGAAGATGCCGATAGAAAAAAACTGGCAAAACATGTAGGACGATAAAATAAAGCTACTTGACCAACATTATATAAAAAAAGTGTAATAGTCTTGTCTTTGTTAAGTTTTTACTATTGTTACATTTGAAAACACAGGTATGTTAATTAATATCCTTATTAAACCTTATTAAATTCAACTGTTTTAGCTTAGTCATTAAAAGGGGTTTGCTCCACATCTCAAAATAGCTTAGCTTTTTCATTCATATTTGTAAATCATTTTGTAAATTTTAGGAACATCATGATTTAAGGTATTAAAAATTTTAAATTTAACATATGATTACCATACCTTGGCTATAACTATGGAGAACTTAATCATGCTAACTCACTGAGATGTGCTGATTACAAAATAAGCTGAATGAGCAATACCTTGAAATGTTCTTAGAATACTAGTTCAGTCAAATAATAATAAATAACTGAGGAACAATATGGATTCAAAGTGGAAAAATACAAGCAATGCAATGTAAACTTCAGAATGATGTGCAAAACCAGGTTTACTTCTACTATATTCATAAGCTAGAAAGAAGCATTTTACATTGTCTTTATCAATAAACTTACAGGGATCTTAGAGAACACTGGACTCAAAAATAATTAATAATAAAACACATTGGTATCAGAAAACTGCAATTAAAAACACTGGGTGATATAGAATTTCCCTGCCTTACTCCTCTCCCCATATCAAATTCCTTTCCACATTGTTCTAGCATTATAATGGCTGCTGACACTTTCACAACGGATAGTGATAATACATATCTCATTAAGGATGTGTATTATCGCTGCTGTTTTGGATACCATCAAAAAGGGTTATGTAAAAAATAGAAACAAAGAGAGGAATCTCAATTAGGAAGAAACAAATCACCTAAGCTTTGTAAATGACAATACCAAGAACAAAGAGGAGTTGTGTTAAATCTGGTCTAAAAATAAATACCCAGGAAATAAAATGTTAATCACAGATACGAGGATGGATAAAAACAAACATAACTTTAAAAGACCACCATCAGAAAAAAAACAGAACAGATGTATATCTGAGAAGTATAAGCAGTGTGATGTAAAATGTGTAGCAAAACAAGAAATAAAAATGCAAACATGAAACAGAAATATGAATTTGAAAAAGTAATATGAATACATAAATGTTGCTAATGGATTACTATGTCTATTACACATTAATGTACAATGAAAATAAATAGAAAAATGGCTGATGGCTCTGGTGATGTTATTAGTAAGAATGATGTACAACAGATGGATAGAAATGAATTCAAACAAACAAGTGAACAACACAGGGCAGAGGAAAACTAAACGGAAACAGACACCAACCAATACATCATATGAAGGCAAATGTACCATCCAGATCTTTAAAGACACATCAGCCGGAAGAGGAGAACCACACCTGCTAACTGGGTGATAGACAGCTAGTGACTTTCAGCAGCCACATCACACCATTATATCAAGAATGAAGGCCATTACTTGGAAGATAATATTTAAATTGAATTCCAAGAATAAAGTGATTTGTCAATACCACTGAGGATCCTTTTTTTTCCCCACCATGCTGCATTTTCATCTCAGGTCCAAGATTTTATAAATTTAGAGAGACAAATCATTGCCTCAAGATATTCACAAACATCAAAGTTGAATTCATACTCACAGCCTATTAGTTGATGAAAAGAGACATTATTTAGCCAACCAGACAAGCAAAACATTACAAAACTCTGAAAGATGTGTTCTTGAAGTCTCAGAAAATTCTAAAGGCCTTTAGACTTTCGTGAAAAAACTATGTTGCTTATCGACAATGGAAAATGGTAAGTGGGAAGTCAGATCATAAATAGAATATCCACCAGTAAGGTACACATCCTTGCTCTTAAGCACATTAAATGGTTTCAAAGGGCATTTTTCTCTTTTCATCCCTGAGAGCATCAGGGATGAAAAGAGAAACTTTGTAAAATTCAGTGTTTTAGATTTTAATTATCTGAATTTTACAAAGTTGTGAAATTTTTATCACCTTCCTGTTTTGGAATACTAGCATACTTTCCCAAATAGTTTTGTATCTTCGAAAAATACTTCTGTAGCTGTTGTTCATCAGAATTGGCATCAATAATTTCTCCACCCTCCATCAAATTGGTCCAACTGCATGAAATGCAGCCAATTTTTGCGGTTGTATCAAAAAGAGATATTAGGCAGCTTCTGCTTGCTCTCAAACAAGCAGCATCTCCTTGTTTGAAAGGATCAACAGAAAATGGAATAATGAAGGTTGCTAGTTCAGTAGATACAGCAATGTCCATAAAACCTGTAAAAACACACTATTTGTAAGACAGAAGGATCATCAGCCAACAATGCCAGGAAAAGCCAAAGGAAAAAAAATTAGTCCAAGGAGAGAGAGATCTCATACCCTATCGTAGTGTGTATTACTGAAAGTAAAAGTAGACAACCTGAGATTTCTATTGCAAGAGAAAAGACAAAATCACGGAATTTTTACTTGGCTATGGTACTGATTATATACAGGAATAACTTGTATAGCGCGGTTTTTATTATTACACTTATCATTATTACACTAACATTGTCAACACTGACCGGTGACTCCTGGGCGTCGCAAGTGACAATCGAGAGCCACATTTATGCAGTACTTCTTCGATTGGTTCTCACATAGACACGTTCTTCCCCCCCGGCATTTTATTATTTACGTTAATATTAGTATTTAAAGGGGTGCTTAAGGGTCAAAGTTGTATAACTGAGCGGAGGCCTCCACATAGCCTTTAAAGGAATGCGGAGAACCAACCAGGGCTTCTGACCTAATGTCCAATCCTCACCTTTTCGTGGTGCACCGTGTTGCGTATATACCTGGATACTGAACGAATGAGGATGGGCTGGCAATTTGGGATTTAGCCGACCAAATTGTATTCTTATTGGTTAAATCAAAATAAAAAATGATGGCACAACATGAAAAAATTTCATGCCGGCCGGAGCATCGCCTGGTTAAACAAGGCCCACGTTGTTTTCGCAACGGAACCAGGGTGAACAGCGAAAAGTCAGCTACTGGAACAAATCTGAAAACATACCTAAAGTCAACATAACCACAGTTAAAGATCGGTACTATCAACATAAGAAGCCTGAATGGCAAAGGAATGGAGCTAGCTGAGGAATTACATAAGTACCAGATCGATATTACAGGGGTGACTGAAACAACAACAAAAAAAAAAAAAAAAAAACTGGTGAGATCTTTCTGAGCAATAAATACAAAATGTTATATTCAGGCAATGACAATCAAGAAAAAGAAGGAGTAGCAATAGTATTCAACACAAAATACGAGGCTAATCTTCTTGAATGGCAGTCAGTCTCAAGTACAGTAATGAGGACAAATATGAGAAAGGGGAACTGGACAATGAGACTTATTTGTGCCTATGGTCCCACAGAAGGCTCTACTAAGGGAGAAGTGGAGGAATTTTTTGAGGCTTTAGAAAAAGCAACTGACACAGTGAAAAAGGAAAAGTTGGTCCTTGTTGGGGATCTAAATAGCAGAGTAGGAAATGATTATGAGACATACAAAAATATTTTGGGAAAATTGGAGAAAAGAGCAAAGCTAATAATAATGGCAAACATTTGTTGGATTTCTGCTCAGGAAATGGACTGGTTATTACTAACACCATGTTCCAACATAAAAATGTGCACAAATTCACATGGAGAGAAGAGGCAAGGAATAAGAAAAGTCTCATTGATTATGTTATTGTTGATAGTGATGTTTTCTCCCTGGTGCAGGACACCAGAATGTACAGAGGATTTCAAATTGGAAGTAATCACCATTTAGTCTTGAGCAGGATAAAATTGAATTTCATATTGAAAAGAATAGTGTAAGAAAGTTTTAAAGCGAATAAAAGTTGAGCAGCTCTCAGATGTGATCTGTAGACGAAAATACACAAAGATTATTGAAGAAAAAATGAAAGAGTTTGAGAACAGGAATCAAACCCTGGAGATTCAGTGGCAAGCCTTGAAGAAAGCCCTTATTGATTCAGCTAGAGAGGCATGTGGTGAAGTTGTCTGCAAGGATAGAAAAACTAGAACTCCCTGGTGGACACAGGAAGTTAAAGAGGCAGTGAAGGAAAAGAAGAAAGCATATCAAAAGTTCCTCGCAAGTAAGTCAGCTTCTGCTCTTAAAGAATACAGAGACAAATGCAAGAATGCTAAACACTGTGTAAAACTAGCTAAACAAAAGTCATGGGAGGACTTTGGCAAGAATATAGAAAATAAATATCAAGACGGTGGCAAAATATTCTGGAGGTTGTTGAAGAAGCTTAGGAATGGAGGAAAGAGTGCTGTAAAAGGAATTAGAGATGACAAAGGTGACATGAAAACGGGAGAAAAAGATATCGTTGAAGAATGGAGTAATTACTTTGAAAAACTACTAAATGAAACATGCAGCGATGACAGCACAGTGGTAAAAAACACTGATCAGGCACGCAATCAGGAATACATATCCATACTTGAAGTAGAAAAAGCCATCAAAGGCTTGAATTGTAGAAAAGCAGTAGGAGTGGATGATATTCGACCAGAAATGAGGAGGTATGGTGGTATAAGAGTCTTACAGTGGCTGCATTGCATAATTCAGAAAGCCTGGACAGAGGGACGAATTCCCGATGATTGGAGTAGAGATCTCATAGTACTCTTATATAAAAAATGAAAAAAAAAAAAAAAAAACTGAATGCGAGAATTACAGAAGTATTTCCCTACTGAGTTTTTCTGGCAAGATCTATTCAAGTATACTTGAGAAACGGTTGAGAAGAATTGTGGAAGAAAAGCTTGGTGAAGAACAAGCTGGATTCAGGCCAAATAGAGGCTGTCAGGATCAGATCTTCACTTTACGACAAATAGTCGAGAAAGCATGGGAATATAACAAAGATCTGAATTTAAGTTTTATCGATTTGGAAAAGGCATATGACAAGGTGCCAAGAGAGAAGCTATTCAATACGCTGCAGTTATATGGTGTGAATGGGGCATTATATCAGGCAATACTTAGTCTTTATTTGAGTTGTAAGTCAGCAGTTAGAATTGAAGGAAGTACAGGAAGATGGTTTAATGTTAAATCTGGTGTCAGACAAGGATGTACATTATCCCCTCTGTTATTCATTATCTATATGGATCACATTATGAAGGAAAGTGGTATTAAACATGATATCAAAATTGGAGATGTCAGTTCTTTGCTTAATGTGAATGATGTTATATAATCTGAGATGGTATGGTCACCTAAACAGAATGGGTGAAGAAAGATTAGCAAAACAAGTGTTCTCTGCCAGGTTGGCAGCAAAATGACTCAGAGGTAGACCAAGATATAGGTGGATCGATACGGTTCAAAGTGTCTTAAACGATAGAAATATAAGATCTGATAATGTTGGAGTCTTGACAAGTAACAGATTGATTTGATGTTAAATTGTAGATAGTAAGTTAGTAATGATGTAAATTTTTCATGTAGTACTATCATATCCTGTACACCCCTTGAATGTACATGACAGGAATTTGATGATGATGATGATGATAATGAAATCTGATGTTATTCCTAATCAAATCTCAACTGGCATCCTGTACAATTACATTACACTTTCACTTGTGAGAGACCATTGTGGGTCACTAACTCAATAACGGTTCTATTTTTAAATGAGAAATAGAAGACTATGTAAGGAGAATTTTTATGTGTTGTGATATTTGCAGCAAAAGTTTTAACAAAGCTTAAAAATTACTATCATTGCAGATTTATATATATAAAAAATAAAAACACTGTGCCATATAGCTAGTTTAGGGGATAACTCCATTTTGCAACCAACATGCTAGGGATTCGAATTCCACTATAGCATGGATGTTTGTGAATGTCTTCAGCTGAAATACAAGTTTCATCAAATGGTGTGAGATCACCACCCATGTCTCCGGAGTAGAATTCTCAGATTATTTAATCAATAGGTTTTCAAATTTTCATATATCGGATTCATAAAAATAATTAGTTACTGCACTGGTAAAACAAATTACTATAACCATGTGTTCATCTGAAATGTTTATATTCTTGGATATACAGGGTGTCCACATTGGACTTCCCCAGTTTCAACATGTTACTACTACTTATGTGTATGGAGCATAGTGTTGAAATTGTACAAATGAGACGAAACATTCACCAAATTTTTATAAATTCTGGATGAAACTTGTAGAGCCTCTGGAACATTTGAACAACCCAAACCTTACATATTTCCGCATTTTAATTTTTTACCATTCTTTGCAAGTAGGGAGGTTCAATGTAGACACCCTGTATTATATATATCTGTTAATATACCAAGGTAATTGCATCATAAAATGAACATACCCAGCTATTTTATTTCTCAATTTCTTACTGGGAATAATGGCAATTTCTTCACATATCCTTTTGTTAGTATGGAAATCAAGGGTTAACCTGGTGTAATATTTTTCAATTATCATCCTGGCTGCCTTTTTCACAGTCTTAGTTCTGACACGACCCTAAAATGAAACGTCTATTATTAGTAATGTTACTTTCACAAATATTAAAGAAAAATATATGTATATTAATCCTAGAACACTAATATGATGTAGGAGTAAATGATTATCAAAAGTATGACTGAAAAGTAAATTTAAAACATTTTCAGAATTCTAGATTTTTTAAGTTCTTGTTTAAAGTAAAAACTAGAAATGTAATTATTTTAACTCCATATTCAGCATACAATCTGCTGTACTTAATAAAAACAGAAGCACTCTGGCACAGTCCATGTGTTCATCTAGGAAACATCAAACATCTTTCTTTTAGAGGTTTGTAATAAGTTCCCCCTCCCTCACTTTGCCAGAAAGTAAATTATATCCTTGCTTTAATTGGAGCAAACAGTTTCCACGTGAAGTATCTTTATAATTAGACGTACTAGTATATAAATTGAATGCACATCATTTAGCTTCATTATCTGATAAATAACCCGCCCCCACCACCACCACCATGGATGTGCATACTGTCATGCATTATGGTAAGGATCAAAATCCAGATCACTTTTGACCTTGACTGAGATCTTACTAGTAATTTTCCATATGCAATTACCAAAATGGTTTATCACATATTATGAAAACACTAGATGAGAGTCAAAACACTTGTTTGAATTTTTTTTTTCACTTATTTAAACAGTAAGTTATATTCTTGTATTACTCCTTTACCCAGTGGTGTAGCCAGAGCTTTTGCCACCCAGGGTGATCCCTGAGTTTGCCGCCCCTCTCAATATACCAAAAATACTACAGTCAAAATGATGTAAAGGGAAATAAATTAAAACACTATGTTTAATTTTAAAGTAAAACTTTAATTTCAACGTTCTAAAATGTTATTTTTCTTGCTTTTCTTTTAACAAAATCGTCGGTGACATTGGCGAAGTCTATTTCATAGTAATGTAGATAATTTATAATCAATTTTAATTTAGAAAAATTCCTCTCACAACTAGCAACACTTACAGCAATTGTGAGGAAAATTCGCAGTAGTATTACAATATTTGGAAATGAGTTCTTGAGACTGTATTTTAGAATTAACTGCAAAAGTTCAAAAAAGGTTAAAGTGCCGCCCGGGGCACTTTTAACTGCCAATCCAGCTTATTCAAATCCTCTTGAAAAGCCAAAACATCAGCATTATTACTAATAACCCACCCAAGCTTCACATCATCTGCAAACAGCAGAACGTCTTCTCCCTGATTGACATTATTAGTGTAATGGATAAGTCCCCTCCTCACAGCCATTTACTAAGCTACCAACAAGTATACAGGCACAGTTTATAATTGGAATCATAAAACTCATCACAGGTCAACACTAGTGAACATAAAATCTATCATATGACTCCTTAAAATTATCCGCAGTCTGCACATTCACCACTCAAAGGCAATGCATACTATGCTCTTACCCCCTCTCCATCATTGACATAAAGATTGAATAGCAATGGTCCCAGGACTAAGCCCTATGGAATTCCGCTTGTAACATTTGCACTCTCTGATACTGCTCCCCCACCCCACATATAAAACTCTCTGATATTTATGAGAGCCAATCACCAATCCAATCCATTAACCTGATATCCAAAACCATATGATGCAATTTAAAAATCAAATTGTCATGTGAAACCTGGTCAAATGCCTTGGAAAAATCCAAAAAAATGACATCGTATGCCTTGCCTTCATCCATTACTCTTGTTTACTCTATTGTAAAAGGAAATCAGAACTTTTTAACAAAATATCCATGCTGGCCTAGATAAATAATATTACCCTCATCTGCCCAATTCTGTATATGAGTTCTTACTAATTACCCCAAAATCTTAACTACAGAAGAAATATACAAACAGGCATATAGTTTGATACTGCCATTCTACCACCACCCTTATACAATAGTACTATCTTACCTTCCATCCACACTAGAAACCTGCTCAATTACAAGACTTTCATTAAACAGCCAAGTTAATGGCACAGTCAGTTCTATAGCACATTCCCTTAAACCATGTAGTGAATTTCCATCTAGACTCCCAGCCTTCTTGACATTTAGTGTACTCAATATTCATTCAATAATACTTCACCACTCATTATCTTTACAGGAATAAACCCTGAGTACCAGAGAAAACTAATAAAGTAATCATTAAATGGCTCAAATATGTCATCTGTTTTGGTCACCCAACTTTCATCTCCATCCTGCAAGATAATCTGTCATAATTTTTCCTCCTCCTCGCCACATAATGAAACTCCATATGATTCTCCTTGGATTGCAGTGCCAGTCTCCTCTCATATTCAAAATTTTTCCTCCTTACAATATTAGTCATTTTCCTAGCCTTAGCCTTATATTACTCATGCAACTGTCCTCCACTTCTCTCTTTATATACCTCACATAATCTCTTTTTCATCTGCAATTCCCTTTTATCCCCCTCCATGTGGGGCACCTGTACATGGTGGATGGGACCTCCTAGTGATGGTACTGGCCCTTTTCATTCTTCCTCTTTTTCTTTGCTTTTCTTTCCATATTCTTCGCTCTACTTTTCTGAGTCTTTTTCACTATCCTTTTTTTCAGACCACCATCACTGGGATCCAATGCCCTGCTGCAGTGTTTACCATGCGGTGTGACCAAGAAAAGGGGATCCTGGTACTCTTGCACTACTTTGGCAACACGGGCAATCCTGGATGGCACAGCCAGGATCAATCGGCTAGTGGGTTTGTCTGCAAGGGTTAACGGTGTTGTAGTAAGTCTCTCACCCCACCTTGCACTACAGCAAGCCTAGGGTTGGAATCCTAGGCTTGCTGTAGTGCAAGCATAGGATCCCGGTACAGCATCCCAGCAGTTGGCATCCATGGTTGGTGGGGAGCTCCGGTCCCAAACCGAAAACTTCTTGAGCATGAATCCTTCATCTTTAAATGTTTCAGGGGCCCTAACAAAGTCCCAACCAAGTACTGATACCGCAGATATAACATATGGAAACAGAAGTAAGAAACAAAAGACATATGATGCTAACATAAATTTATTTATTTATTTATGCTTATGGCTACATGAAAAAAAGTGAAAAGTACAATCACAATTTCCAGAAACAAATGATGAAAATCTTAACATATAAAAGTTCATTACATAAAAGGCACAACCTCCTTTCTAAGTCTTTCCTTTTTTTAAAAAAAAAATAAAATAAAATAAAGCAAAAGTAACTTGTTCATAATTAAGCCGGGGATGATTACACTGGCCAACAAAAAAAAAATTTTTTCTGCTGATTATGATCTGACACTTGCTTTTTACTAATTTGGGTGTACTACTTTCAAATATCAAACCCTTTCTCTATCACGTCAGGTTTTTCCTCTATGGCATTTTCTTTTTGCTAATTTGTAAGTTTTTGATATTTTTGAGGAGGCAGTACTATTTAGAGGATCAAAAAAATCGATTTTTTAATATTATTTTCTAAAAGTATGTACTTTTAAAAATCTGTTCCTAACTTTTTATCAAGACATTCGAAAAATTTCCGAAGATATAGCCTATTATTCAAAGCAGTGCGCAGATCAGAATCGGAGTGCTCACCACTCTCTCTTGTTAGTAAACGAATAAATGCGTAAGAATCTGCAACGGCACGTACTGGCGCTTTGAATGCGAGAGAGGCCGATAACCGACCTAATACATTTAGGTGATGAAAAGTAGGCGATGACAACTGCATAAAACAAATGAATGCTATATGCATCATAGCAGACAAAGAACGATCGTTAATCAATCGTGAAAGTATGAGCGCTTATAACGTTTCAATAAAGTCTCTGGTTTTTTTTGTCTTGTTAATTGCATGTTAGTCGGCAGTGAAGAAAATACATCATGTCTACTACTCAAAATTGTGTCAATAGTGTAGATTCCTTCTGCTACGTTTCTGGCAGCTTTACTGTACCTAGTCAAAGGACAAATATCACTGATTTCTTTAAGAAAGTGTACTTTGCATACTTTGACATAAAAATTGCAGATCAGGACAAGTCATGGGCTCCAAATAAAGTGCGTAAGTCATGTGTAGAAAATTTACGACAGTGGAGCAAGGGAAAACGCCAAAAATTAGCTTTTGGCATTCCAATGATTTAGCGTGAACCGAAAAATCACGTAGATGATTGCTATTTTTGTTTAGTTCAGACTTCTGGTTATAATAAGAAGAATAAGAAAAAAATTGTGTATCCAAATCTCAACTCAGCAATTCGGCCAGTTGCTCATTCCAATGAAATAGCCGTGCCAATTTATAAAGGACTTCCTTTACTTGAGAACGAGCATGATCAGGATATGCCAAATGTTCTTGAGGAGCAAGACCCGGATGTTGATTTAGACAATGAAAATTTCATTTCTAGTTCTGAACCGCAACGTTTTACTCAAGTGGAATTGAATGACTTAGTAAGAGATTTGGGCCTATCAAAGGAATCATCGGAATTGTTAGCTTCAAGATTAAATGAAAAAAACTTACTGGAGCAAGACACGAAGATAACTTTTTATCGTAGCAGGGAAAGTCATCTTGTACAATATTTTAAACACGAGTGTGGGTTTGTTTACTGTAACAATGTGTCAGGATTACTAACTGAAATGAGTGTTGTACAATATCATCCAAATGAGTGGCATTTATTTATCGACAGTTCAAGCAGACGTCTCAAGTGTGTCTTACTACACAAAGGGAATGTATATGGCTCAATTCCTATTGACCATTCAGTCCACTTAAAGGAAGCATATGAGGACATTAAAAAGGTTCTGAAATTATTAAAATATACAGACCATAACTGGATCATCTGTGTGGATCTTAAAATGGTGAACTTTTTACTTGGCTTTCAAAGAGGATATACAAAGTTTCCGTGTTTTCTATGCTTCTGGGATAGTCGAGCTAGAAACCAACACTGGAGTCAGAAACATTGGCCTCTTAGAATATCCTTAAATGTTGGAGAACAGAATGTTAAAAATCAACCTTTAATCGACAGAGAAAAAATTCATTTTTCCACCTCTACACATCAAACTAGGTCTTATGAAGCAGTATGTTAAAACTTTAGATTTACAAGGTGACTGTTTCCAATACATGTGAAAAATTTCCACGACTTAGTTAGGAAAAAATTAAAGCCGGTGTATTTGATGGACCGCAAATTAGAACTTTAATGAGAGACCCAAATTTCATCAACTCTATGAACGAAATTGAGAAAGAGCCTGGACTTCATTTACGATGGTCGCGAATAATTTTCTTGGAAACAAAAAAGCGTGCAATTACAAAGATCTAGTGGAAACAGTGTTTGAAAATTTCCAGCACCTAGGTTGCAACATGAGCATAAAGCTTAATTTCCTATACGGTCATCTTGATAGATTTCCCGAGAATTTAGGTGCTGTAAACGATGAACAAGGCGAAAGATTTCATCAAGACTTAACTATGAAAGATCAGTACCAAGGAAGATGGGATTATCACATGATGGCCGACTACTGTTGGAGTATTCAAAGGGATTGCCAAAACAGAACACACAGCAGAAATTGCTACAAACAAAAATTTATTCCCTGAAGCTCATGTGTAAGTAAAATTGTTATTTTTTTATAAATATTCTTGTAATTTTTAATGAATATTGTTAAGTAGTTATGTATCTAATTATCGGCCTCTCTTGCATTCAAAGTGCCAGTATGTGCCGTTGCAGGTTCTTATGCATTTATTCATTTACTAACAAGTGAGAGCAGTGAGCGCTCCGATTCTGATCTGTGCACCGCTTTGAATAATAGGCTATAACTTCGGGAATTTTTCGAATTTCTTGATAAAAAGTTAGGAACAGATTTTTAAAAGTACATACTTTCAGAAAATAATATTAAAAAATCAATTTTTTTGATCCTCTAAATAGTACTGCCTCCTCAAAAATATCAAAAACTTACAAATTAGCAAAAAGAAAATGCCACAGAGGAAAAACCTGACGTGATAGAGAAAAATGGGTTTGATATTTGAAACGAGCACACCCAAATTAGTAAAAAAAACAAGTCTCATATAAAAGTCAGCAAAAATTGTGTTGGACTGTGTTATCGTCCTGCTGCACCAAGTATGACAAAGCTGCATGTTCTCACAACACTTCACACAATAAAAGTAGCTGTATCCGAGGTTTAAGTAGAGAGCAGTTGTGTCTTGTGTGAGAAAACTCGATCCATTAGAGGAAGCCCATTTCGCACTGTATCATCATCTTCTAACACGAGGAGGAATTCTGCTGATACTATGACGAGGACTATGAGAGTAACTACAAGAATAACGTCTTCATAGTGAGACGGGACCATGAGCTTCTGTTTCCTCCATAACCACCGCCACCATCACACCAACTACAGGTCAAGGTCCAGGCTGGAAAGCCAATTCAAGCCCTCATCCATCACCTTGTGGATGTCTTGTAGGCCACCACCGTGAAATTGGCGCCTTGGGCAGTCGTACACAATATGAGTAATCGTCTGAGCCACAGGAGAACAATCACAATAAGGGTGATCTGACAGCCCCCATTTATGTAGAAGATAGCCACATCTGCCCTGACTAGTTCTGATCCTGTTTATGGATGACCAAATCTTCCTGGGAAGATCAAAATTAGGCTGCAGAGCACAGGGATCTTCTACCAGGAAGCCGTTTGTTGGGAGATTGTTGGTCTGGTGTAGGGGTAGGAGTGGGTTGCTCATTGCTTTATTAAATTGCTTAATCGAGGCTTGTCTTCTCCAAATGTGTGGTGGAGCAATGTTGGATAGAACACGCAGCCAGGAGAGAGGGTTGCTTCTGACTGTCCCACTAATTGTGGACATGGCAGAGTTCAGCTGGGTGTCTATAATGTTAGTGTGTGTACTTCTTTCCCAGACAGGGGCACAATATTCTGCTGCAGACAATGTGAGGGCTAGTGCAGACGACCTTAGGACTTGCATCACAACCTCAGGTTGTTCCAGGAAGCCTTGAAATGATGTTATTTCTGGTTTTAATTTTATTGGAGAGGTTGATGAGGTGCCTTTTATAGGGTAGGCTTCTGTCCAGGCTCACTCCAAGGTATTTTGGGTGAGGCTCATGTTCTACCATTTTTCCACAGAAGGAAAGGTTGAGTTGTTGACTCGCCTCTGCAGTGTACAGGTGAAATACCGAGGACACTGTTTTCGTTGGATTTGGCTTCAAGTACCACTGCTTGAAGTACACTTCCAGGGTATTCAGGTCTGTATTCAAGGTTGGTAAAGGAAGTGGATTCATGTAAGATCGCTAGGTCATCGGCGTACATATACTTGCTTGATCTGGTATGAGGTAGATCACACACATAGATGTTAAAAAGTATAGGGGATAACAGAGCCCTGAGGAAGACCGTTGTGAAGGAATCTAGGCCTGCTCTTTTTTCTGCCATATTAACCTGGATCTTTCTGTTGGAGAGAATAGATTCAAAAAGGTGTAGTTTTTTTTACAAAAAAAAAACTAGGAAATAACATTTCCTAGTTTTAGGAGGAGGCCCCTGATCCAGACAGTGTCATAAGCAGATGTGAGGCAATAAAAGTGGCTCCAGATTTAAGTTTCTTCTGGAAGCCTGCTTCAATTTGAGTTGTCAGGGCCAGGACCTGGTCACAGCAACTTCTTTCTGGCCTCAAGCCAGTTTGTTCAGTCGGGAGTACTCTTTCGATGAGTGGTGAAATTCTTTTAAGGAGAATTCTTTCAAAGAGCTTAAAGGTGGTGCAAAGCAAGGAGATAGGTCGTAGGTTTTTCACTTCATTTGGATCTTTCCCTGGTTTGGGCACGGCAATTATTTTGGTTTCCCGCCACAGCTTTGATAATTTCTGAGAAAAGGGCAGCCAGTCATGTTTGTCCATGTTGACCAAGATGTTTAGGAATTCAGGGAGTATACCATCCACTCCTGCAGCTTTGCCATTCTTGGTAAGTTTTAAGGCTATTTGTACCTCTTCCCGAGATATTGGGTGTATGAGTTCAGGTAGCTCGGGTTTCGTCTTCAGGATTTGTCTGATGGAAGCTTGTACAGCAATTTTCCTGTAGCGCTGGGATGGATCTTGGAGGTTTTCAATAAATGGCTTAGCCATTTGATCAGGAGTTATCTCTGTTGTTTTGTGTATCATTGGCTCTGCTCCACCTAATTTTCTCAAAAGTGACCAGCTTCTCCAACTAGATGTGACGAAATCGAGTTCATTGATGGTCGAGATCCATCAATGAACTCTATGGATAAATGTATAAATGGCTAACATAAATGTACCAACATTTTTGATCATTCATGCTACAGGTGAAAAACCAACAGGGAAAATGTCACCCTTCTTTATTCAAAAAGGTTTAGAAGGACTGGCAGGATCTCCCAGAACTGTTAAGAAATTGCATTCTGGTGATGTCCTTGTGGAAACATTGTGTCAGCAACAGTCTGAGAAACTACTGAGAGCAACAACAATGGGTGGAATAGAAAGTACAGTAACACCTCATAAAACCAACTCCTGTAGAGGAGTGATGTCAGAATAGGATCGCCTTGATGTTACTGATGAGGAGATATGTTCAGAACTTAAAGATCAAGGAGTGACAGGTGTGAGGCGCATCCTGATACATAGGGATCACTGCCTAGTTCCAACCAAGAACATCATCCTTACTTTTGATACACCTAAGCTTCCGACATGTGTAAAAGCAGGATATCTCAGCTGTCCTGTTAGAATGTACATCCCTAGCCCACTGAGATGCTTTAAATGTCAGAGATATGGACATGCCCAAACTGCCTGTCATGGTTCTACTACCTGTGCTCGATGTGGTAGTAAAGAGCATGATAACAAATCTTGCTGTGCAAAAAAAGCTAAATGTATCAACTGTCAGGGAGATCATCCAGCTTACTCTCATGCATGTCAGAAATGGAAAGATGAAAAAGAAATACAAAGAATGAAAACAGAGCAAAACATAACATACCAGAATGCAAAAAAGAAAGCCAGCCACTATCACACCTGCTCTGAGATCCTCTTATGCTGAGAAGGTAACAATTAAGAAAGTGACAGTAGCAACTCAAACTTGTATGTCTGTTCCACCATACCTGCACCTTATCACAAGTACTCCTCTGTTGAGTGCATCAATCGCATGACCCATGGCCTTACTCCAGAGAGAACTCCAAAAATGATCCCACTCGATGAAAACCCACTTGTCAAAAAAATTACAACAAAGATATCACTTAAAAGATAAACCACCAGATACTCCCACAGAAAAAATTAATACTCCAGTACCCGGTGAAAGCAAACTAAACTTACCAACAACTGACCATAACACATCAGACGTATTGAATACTCTACCAGAGGAAGAGATGGACACTGGCCATCCAGACTTCCTCAAAACAATTGATAAATATAAATATGACAAAGGTAAGCCCTCAATCTCCCGAAAACCAGACAAGTCTATAAAACCAAAACGATAGGAAAATTTGTACAATGGAACTATCGTGGATTTCACCAGAATATCGATGATATCAAGATTTTGTTGCAGAAACACAAGCCTTTCTGTTTCTGCCTACAGGAAATGTACTTAAGACCCAATGAGGACCCCACCTTTAGGAATTTCACTGTTGTATGCAAGGATAGAACTGGAGGTGGTCCTGCTCATGGAGGAGTAGCTATCCTAGTGGGAAGTCATGTTCCTTTCCATCAGGTCCAACTTAATACTTCTCTGGAAGCAGTAGCGATTCACTTCTCCGTGGGATTTCTTATTACAGTATGTTCAATTTATTTACCATCAAGTGCTGAGTTAAATGAAAATGATCTTGATAACCTTATCTCGCAACTGCCTGAATCCATACTTTTGATGGGTGACTTTAATGGTCACAATATTCTATAGGGGTAGTGCCAATACTAATAGACAAGGTTGAATCATTGAAAGAATTCTTGATAATAATAACCTATCCATTTTATAATAAATTCAATACTTTCTTCCATATGCCTACCAGTCATATTCTGCAATTTATCGTACAATCTACTCCCCCCCTCCATTCTTCTACTGCTCACATGGGACGTCGAAGAGAATACATATGGAAGTGATCACTTTCCTGTTCTCTGCACAATGTCTTCACGGGAACCATGTTCACCCACATGAATACCTATATGGAAAATGGACCAGCCTGACTGGAACATTTTCTCTCATCTTGCAAAATTTAATGCTGATGCCATCAGTCAAGCACCTATCAACGAAGCGGTAAAATATATAACAGAGTGCATTGTCCAGGCAGCAACAACCTCCATCCCAAAAATATAATTTCGGTTTCCACTCTATTAGCCTTGGTGGAACCTAGAATGTCAGACAGCCAAAAAAGATCAACACAGAGCATGGGATGGAGGTTGTTGCTGCCTACCTTATTGCTTTCAAGCGTGCTCGAGCCAAAGCACGCTATGTGAGGTGTCAGAGTCAAAAACAACCATGGATGATCCAATTTACTACATCAATTAATCAAATGACCAGTCCAAAAATTACATGGGATAAAATCCAGAAAATGAAAGGCAGATATAGAACAAATTGTTTGTCCACCTTAGACCACAATGGAAGTGTTATTGCTGATCCCAAAGCCATTGCACACACTCTGGGAGAAAATTTGCCCAGAATCTCAGCAACAGCTTAATATCCTCCAGAATTTTTAACTCTGAAAGAACAGCAAGAGAAACAAAGGCTAAATTTTTCTACCCACGTTCTTGAACCATACAATCAGCCATTTGTTAAGGAGGAACTAAAAAGAGCTCTCCTACTATCTCATCGTAGTGCAGTAGGGCCTGATGACATCCATTATTAAATGATAAAACATCTATCATCATCTTCTATGGATCTCCTTCTCTTACTATACAACAGAATACTTGCAGAGGAAACGTTTCCAAATTCTTGGCATAAGTCAATTGTCATTGCTATCCTAAACCAGGAAACGATCCAACATTATCGACCCATTGCTCTAGTATCTTACAAAGATACTAGAGAAAATGGTTAATGCCAGACTTCTCTGGTATTTAGAAAGCAACAATCTTCTCTCCAATAAACAATGTGGGTTCTGTAGACATCACTCAACTTTAGACCATTTGGTTCATTTAGAAACTTGTATAAGATGCATTTCTGAAGCAAGAACACCTTTTTTCAGTTTTTTTTACATGGAAAAAGTTTGACACAGCCTGGAGATATGGCATATTAAAAGACCTCTATAACCTGGGTCTTAAAGGACATCTTCCTGTATTTATTAAAAACTTTCTTTCAGGCGAATTTTCCAAGTCAGAGTGGGAAATACGTTATCTTGATCATATTATCAAGAACAGGATGTTCCCAAAGGCTCTGTCTTAAGTGTGACACTTTTCACTGTTAAAATTAACTCAATCACCAAATAGCTTCCTCCAACTGTAGATAATGCTCTATATGTTGATGACTTCACAATTTACTGCCACTCCTATAACATGAGGGTAATTGAAAGACAACTCCAGCAAGCAATTGATCATGTTTCTCTGTAAGTTCTTACTAATGGGTTTAGGTTTTCAACAGAAAAGTGTCTGTGTACACTTCTGTTGAAAACGCACTCTTGACCCAGATCCTGAATTAAGAGTGGAAAGCACTATTATTCCAGTAGCTACAGAAGCCAAATTCTTGCGACTGATCTTTGACAGTAAACTTACATTTGTAGCACACATTCATCAACTAAGAGAAAAGTGCAAAAGTGTTGAACCTTCTTTGCACTCTATCCTCTACTGAGCGGGGTGCTGATCGAGCTTCACTGCTCCATCTTTATCATGCACTTATACATTCAAAGCTGGATTATGGGTCTCAAGTCTACATCATACATAGACTACTCCCTTTACTCTGCACTGGGAAGCTCAATACTACACACTCCTTTTGGTATGCGTATTAAAGAGACTATGCAAGCTCTTGGTATAGTCTCTTAAATGTAGTGTAGGCAATGTTGACAACATTGCCTAAACTAAACATAACAACATCCCTCCATGGCATGTTTGCACACCATCCTGCAACCTCTCACTTTAACAGCTACAGAAATCTCATACTCCATCATATCTGTCTACCTCCAATTGTTTAATGCACACAGATTTCTTGCCTATCTATACTGATGGTTCAAGAACTAATACCTCTGTTTGCTGTGCTGCTGTGTTTCCTGACATTATTATCTCCAACCAGATCCCACCTGATTGCAGTAATTATACCATGCCATTCAGCTTGCACTCGTTCATATAAAAGAAAACTGCTACCAAAAGTGTATAATTTATATAGACTCATTGAGCTCTTTACAGGCTATCTCCTCTCCTATGCATAATCCACATCAAGTACTTTATGAGGTCTTACACCTGGTTCACAAAATGAAAATCCTTAATTTGATGTTCAGTTGTGCTGGATTCCCAGCCACATTGGAATTAAGGGAAATGAGGCTGCAGATGCAGCTGCTAATCAGCTCAAACTTTCTCCACGTACTGTTTGACAGTACCATAGACAGAGAGTTTATACGATCAAAGCTAATTGTTCAATGGCAGGAAGCATTAACAAACAAATTATATGACATTAAACCTGAAATGATGCATTGGCATTCTAGTCAATGAATAAAGAGAAGAGAGGAAATTGTTCTCACTAGGTTCCGCATAACTCACAGTCATCTTACACATTTACTTAGAGCTAGTGATCCTCCCATGTGTGAAAAATGCAATCTACATCTCACTATTTATCATATACTGGTAGTGCCAGCACTTTGTACGAGAGAGGAATGAAATTTTTGCCTACCTGGCCAGACCATATACACTCAGGCAGATTGCACGATGTTTTAAATTTTTACAAAGACTTAATTTATATAAACACATTTGACCATAATTTTGTTTATATGTAAATACTGTATTGCTTCATTAACTTTTGTATGTATATATTACAAAATATGTAATGTATATGTGCAGGAGTTGAGTACTAATATATATTATTCATTAGCTTAATTTCTGACCAATCATGTATTTCTGTAGCCTTATGTTACCTTGTTGTAATTTTGTTAATATGTAAATACCACACTGCTAAACTTAATTTTTATGCATACATAATGTATAATTCCTCTTTAACTCTATGTATTAGTGTAATAACATTTGTTGTAATCTTATATGTAGATACTGCATTCCTTGGCTTGGTGTTGTACATGCATTTTGTTTATTAACTGATATTGTTGTCTAATTGTGTACTGCCTTAAATGCTGCAGTAATTTTGTTACAATGCAGTAATGTAGACACTGCATTGCCCAGCTTAACTTTTGTGCATACATATTATTTACTAATTTTTTTGACTAATTATTATAACTAATTATATGTAGATACCACATTGCCAAATTTTATTTTTATGCATGCATGTTGTATAATAATTCCTTTTTGTCTATTTATGTATGGCCATAAAAACATCTATTATAATTTTAACTATATGTAGATACTGCATTCCTTGGCTTGTATATGCATTTTGTTTATTTAACTTGTATTGTTGACAATTGTTGTACTACTATAACCTTTAACCTTGTGTTGCTGGGCCCTCTGCAACAATTCTGTTTCTATGTAGATGTTGCTTTGTGGAACCAAATTTTTGTACAGGCATATCGTTTACAATTTTCTTTAACTGCTTATGTATAGTTGTAACCTTAGTATGGCACAGTACGACCTTTGTAGTTTTTGTGCCAAATAAACTATAAACCAACCAACCAAACCCTTTTATCATCCATCTGAATCCAAATTGCTTTATCTTCTTCACTCCAGGTATACAATCTGTCACTGCTGTCAACCAGCAGTAACCTGTCTTATAATTCCATGTAACCAGCCTGGTTGGCCAAGTGGTTAGCGTATCCGCTCTCCAGCCAAAAGGTTGCGAGTTCGAATCCTGCTGTGGGCATGGATGTTTGGCATTGTCTGTGAAAATACTAGTAGTAGTGGACAGTAGATGGCGTTGTGTAGATGATGCGGTTCGCAGTAGTTAGAGGATTGAGTGGTATAGGCAGAGAGTGGTAGAGCAAGTGTCCTCCCTCGATGAGTCACTGGACTGCCTGGAGGTGTCAAGTAATCATAATAGTAACTTTCTTGTTTTGATTCCTCCCTGTGCATATTCATCCTGCAAGTCAGGTGGACTAAATAGTCACTCTTATCAATGTAAGGGAAAGTATGATATCTCAGTCACAATGAGATCCTCTGATGCTATGACCAAATCCCAAACTCTCAATCCTCATACTCCCTCTACATGTTACTTAAGACAGTTATTCAACAAATCCACAAATTCAATTCCCATTACTCCATGCTCTGCTCTGACCAGTTTATATCATTGCATTTGAAGTCCCCCATAATGATCTGTTGCTTTGTACTTCAAACAAATATGCCTAAACATTTCCTGCTCATCTCTATTCCTTGATCTGTAGCATCACCTGACTAAATATCTTGTCCTATAAACATCCATCTCACACCATATACTTTCAAAGCCATTAGTGTTATTTCCACTGAGATTCTCCACCACCACATTTATCTTTCTATTCCTGCCAAAATACGCCACACCCATCAATTTCTATCCCTGTTAGAACATCCTCCTCAGTTAACCCAGTTTCACTGATACAAACAACCTCTGTAGATACTGAGTCAATGCCACAAACTTATTCCCTTTATTCCTAATGCCCCTAGCATTTTCTATGATTTTCTGTGTACCCTAGATTTTCTGTGTACAAATGTACACAGAAAATCCAGTGTATCACTAGCCTTCTTATAGGCATTACTCTCCCCCCCATACACCACCGTTCTGTAATACAGTGTACATCCCTGCAACATTCCTGTGCAATTCTAGTTTTCCTGTCGCGACATGCCCACTTGCCCGACTCCAAAGGCCCTTCTGCATTCAAATGCAATCCATCTGTTTTCTTGCCTACAGCTTCCTATCCTCCTCTCCATGCATCTGCATTCTCCAAACTCCATTTCCTGCACATTCTTGCTATCATCTCATCCACAATCAGTACTCTTCTCCTCCACTCTGCATTTATACCAATGCAACATTATTTTTCCTTGGACACATTTCTGCTGCACGATGTCTAACATTGACCTCAAATCTCCTGCTACACGATTCATGCTATCAGGCTATTCATCCTAATCATTATTATCATCTGCTTTACACTTTCACCCCTCTCAAAGAGATATTGAAGCAAACTGATATGAGGATATTTCACAGACTGTCTGCTAAAATTTAATAAAGAATAAAAACAGGAATATAATTTCTTGTTTAGTGTAATTTACTTCTGACTAAACAAAATAAATAAATAAATTCTACAACACTTAATCAGACTATTGTATCATCATCAAATTCCTGATATGTACTCGCAAGGAAGATCTACAACGAATTTCTGATAAAATAAAGGAAGAATGTATGAAATTTGGATTAAACTTAAATATAGACAAATTATGCAAATAGGAAAAAAGAAACACCAATCTGAAAATTGAAACTGATAGTAACAATCTAGAGTAGGTAGAAAACTTCACCTTCCTCAGAGGAGTAATCGAGTACAATGGTGAAATTACAAAAGATATAAAATAAACAGATGAATTAGACAAGCATCCCAAACTTTCAGACGACTAAATAAAATATGGAAGTCAAGAGACATCAAACAAGTAACAAAAGTAAGAATCTACGAGACAATGGTCCTCCCAATATTTCTCTATAGAAGTGAATGCTGGAATCTCAAAAAAGTTGGAGAAAAAAATTATGAACTAACTACTGAAATGGGATGGCTAAGAAGATTACTTGGAGTAACTCTGCTAAGAAATGAAAACATAAGGAAATGACTAAAACAAGAAATAACAATAATACATGAAATTAAAGAAAGAAGACTGAGATGGTTTGGCCATGTGACCAGAATGGGAACACAAAGATTATTTATCAACTAAAGCCCTGTATACAACAATGGAAGGTAAAAGATCCATTGGGCTGCCCAGAATTAGATGGGTAGACAAAATAAAAGAGGACCTGAAAACCAAATCACAACAAGGAATACCAAACTGGACAGAACTGTTCAGACACCCCAGGGACAGACAGAAGTGGAAAGAGTTCATTCAGCCTCATCATTATTCACATAGATGATGGAAGAGAGAAGAAGACTCAGGGGGTATACAGGATATGATAGTACTACACAAAAATCTTACATTATTACTAAGTTACTATCTACAATTTTCCTTCAGATCAATCTGTTACCTGTCAAGACTCCAACATTATCAGATCTTATATTTCTGCCATAAGGCACTTTTTTACTGTATCAATTCATCTGGGTCTCTTTACTGCCAATCCAGCAGAGAACACTTGTTTTGTTAATCTTTTCTCTCCAATTCTGTTTAAGTAACATACCACCTGAAATCAGCTCTGCCAATGCATTCCTGGATGCTAACAATGTCAAGTTCTTCCCTAATATCCTCGTTTTCAATATGATACTGCCACTGAGGCCATCGGTTCGTGCCCCTAATCTTTCTCAGGAGTCTCATATCTCCAGTCTCTAGTTTTGGTCAAATGTTTTACATCTGACCCAGTTCTCAGATCCATAAGTTAAAACTGGTTTGAACACTGTCTTGTATACAGCAAATTTAGTGTTCTGAGTAATTTCTCTCTTATTCCAAATAAATTTATTCACTTGACTTCCTACCATACCAGTTTCGTTGATCCTGTTGTCTATTTCCATATTTAATTTATGATCCTCACTAAAAACTGTACCTAGGTAGCTGAAATGTTTTACTTGTTTTATAGGTTCTTCATTCACATGTAGTTGGCATCTGCCTATTGAGGAGGCTCAATTATAAATGGATGTTTTATTTAGTTCATGACTTAAAGCACAAGTTTAAGCCCAAATTGAATGTCATCAAAAACGGATGGAAGAAATACTATGAGGAACAAGTGGATAAAGAAAATGTGGAGGTGCCTTCTCACCAGGAAAATTTTGATTTGTAACCTCCTCTGCTTAGGCATGAAGTTGAAAGAGCAGTTAAGCAGCTTAACAGCAATAAGGCATCAGGTGCAGATGAAATAATCCCAGCCTTAATTAATCCTGCTGGGATGGAGGGATGAGTATTTCATAGATTGATTACAAGGATATGGAAGACAGGATAATAGTCTAGAGACTGGAAGAAGTCTGTTTTCATACCACTACATAAGAAAGGAGATATGAAAGCTTGCAAGAACTATAGAACTATTAGTTAAATATCTCATGCAAGCAAAATTTTATTGAAGAGCATGCTAAATAGGATTGAGGCCAATGTTGAGGCAGAGATGCCCGAGGAACAAGCAGGGTTTAGGAAAGGTGTGGGCACCGGAGATCAGATTCTTTGCCTTAGACAGATCATAAAAGAATATAAAGAATTCAGACTCCCTCTGGTAACGTGTTTCTTAGTCTACTAGAAAGCTTTTGACTGTGTTCAGCATGAGAAACTATGGGAAGTAATGAAAAGAATGGGTTGGTTTCAGGTTGGAAAAGGAGTTAGGCAAGGATGTTTACTTTCTCCTCACTTGTTTAGTATATATACAGAACACATAATGCATGAAGCATTGGATAAGCTCAAGACAGGAATTAGGATAGGAGGTAGATTGATCAGTAAGTAATCTGAGATATGCAGATGAATACAGTACTCCTTTGTAATGACATGGAAGAACTAGGACAAATTCTTGACAAAGTTGACAAGATCAGTAATAACACAGGACTTCAACTCAATCCTAGCAAGACAAAGATTATGGTTCTCAAAGGAAATACAAACAGGGAAGCTCTTGAGAAACAAGTGTACATTAATGGAGAAAGAATTGAGGAAGTCAGCAAGTTTGAGTACCTGGAATCCATTATTAATATGAAGAATTGCTGTTCAGAAGAAGGTTCTAAAACAACAGTCAGAGACTTGTCTAAAATCTGGAAGGATCGATCTTCTCCTTGGGAACAAAGTTGAGAATTTTGGATATTTGTTTTTCCAACAGTGACTTATGAATGTGAGACTTGGAACCTAAAGAAGTCAGATAAGAAAAGGATGGCTGCTTTTGAGATGTGGTGCTACAGAAGGCTGTTGTGGATATCATATACTGAAAGGCATACAAATGAATGGATGTTAAAAAAGATCAGTAGAACTTTAAGGCTCCTTAATGATATTGACAAAAGAAAGTTAAAATATTTTGGACACATTGAAAGGATGGAAGGAGGACTTCTCAGAACAGTAATAGAAGGTAAAGTTCCTGAAAAAAGAGGAAGGGTAGACCATCAGTGAGATGGATGGATGGATGGATGGTGTGTATGGAGCGACTAATCTTCAGAGAGTTGAAGTCTCCAGAAAACCAAACAACAGGACTACATGGCGAGGCCTGGTGGGGCACATCACCAAGCATTGGAGTGACTATATGGCATCTGTGGATGCCCAGTGAATATATAGATCTTCCTATTTTCATTGTCTTTGCTTTGTTATAGCTGACCTTCATACCCAATCTATTACAACAGTTATTCGATTTATTTAGGAAATCTTGCAGTACCAGATTTATTTAAAAGTATAACATCATCCGCACATACATTTAAATTTTAATAAGAATAAGAGACAAGGGACTTTGTTTAATTTCGGTGTTAACCAGTGGTGATCTATAAGGGGCTCATGCGAGCCCCTTGTTCTTGTTTAATAATCTTGTAGAACTAGAAAATATAACCACAGAATGTATACATGCTACTATAATTGCTACTTTAAATTCATATGGATTTTCTGATAACTATTTAAAAAATCATCTCATTGCATTTTGTTCTGATGGAGCTAGTGTAATGTTAGGAAACAAATCAGGTGTTTCAATCAAACTTCTACAACAAGCATGTCAAACTCAAAGGCTAACACAGGCCAAATAAACGAGGTTTAAGTTTATGTGGGCCTCTCATAAGAATAAGAGACAAGGGACTTTGTTTAATTTCAGTGTTAACCAGTGGTGAGCTATAAGGGGCTCGCGGGAGCCCTTTGTTAAATTTTTTTCAAATTTGCGAGCCCCTTGTTTTCTTCTTTAATAATCTTGTAGAACTAGAAAATATCACCACAGAATGTATACATGCTACTATAATTGCTACTTTAAATTCATATGGATTTTCTGGTAACTATTTAAAAAATCATCTCATTGCATTTTGTTCTGTTGTTCTGATGGAGCTAGTATAATGTTAGGAAACAAATCAGGTGTTGCAATCAAACTTCTACAACAAGTATAAGCATGTCAACCTCAAAGGCTAACACGGGCCAAATAAACGAGGTTTAAGTTTATGAGGGCCACAAAAAACAAAAACTTTAATTTTCATAAAAACGCAGGTTTATTTTGAAAAGTACAGTATAAAAAAACATGAACAAAGATAAAATTAATGTTTTTTCCCTGACACTTGGCATCTCTTCTCTGCTACTATCTTTCCTACTTCAGGGGAAATCTTGTTTGCAGTGATTACTGTCAAAACTGATCAAAGGTGAATGTCAGTAATTCTGGATCTGACAGGAGACTTACTTCCCTTCATAATTGTAAATAACTTATAAGTACTTCCGAACATGGATATAATTTCACATGTGAATTTGAGTATTTTTAAACCTGGCAGGTAAATATTTGTAAAATCCAGGCACACCAACTTCACTGAATTTTGCCTCCAAATCTGAATCACACTGGATCTCAATTACCTCCATGTGCATTTGATTAGGTATTGATTCAATATTTATTGAAAAAATCGAAGAAAACTTGTCTTCCAAAAATTTAAATTCTGCAAACCTTGTTTCAAATTCAGTTCTAAGGCTTACAATTTTTTCTGCATATTTTTGATACGATGCAGTTTCACTTAAACTTGATTTGTTCATATTGCATGTCGGAAAGTGCGTTAAATCTTCATTTTTCAACTACTTTCCCAAAAGAACTAGTTTACATTTGAATGCCTTAACTTGGTCACACATATTCATAATGATCTGATCTTTTCCTTGCAATTTTAAATTTAAATCATATAAGCGTTTTGTTATAACAACCATGAAGGATAAATCTTGCAACCATACTGTGTCAATAAACAGGCCTGTGTCTTGATTTTTAGTTATTAAGAACTGACATATTTCTTCTTTCGAGTCCCAGAATTGTTTAAGAATCTTGGAGCAGGATAGCCAACGTACCTCGGTATATTCGCTGTCTAATTCACTTAAGAAAGCAGAGGACTGTCACTGATTTAAGCCACGAGATTGTATGAAATTAATGATTTTTTTGATAGATGTCAATACATTTTCCATGTTTATTACTTTCGCTCATAATACTTCCTGATTTTTAAATCTGGCAGGTAAATATTTGTAAAATCCAGGCACACCAACTTCACTGAATTTTGCCTTCAAATCTGAGTCACACTGGATCTCAATTACCTCCATTTGCATTTGATTAGGTGTATAATGCAAAGCGTATGATGAATCTTGGATCCTTCATAAATTTCACTTTTTTTTTTTTTTTTTTTGCAGTAATGCCACAAAATGATTGTTTTTTCCTGTCATAGAAGGAGCTCCATCTGTAGCTGCAGAAGTTCAAAAACACAATTAAATATATCTTGTCCTGTACTAGTGTTATATATTGGTACCAGTTCCAATAATCCTCAAAAATGTTGAAATCCGTGTCGCAAGCACGAAGAAACACAGCTAATTGAGCAATGTCCGTACTCTCATCACAGGCAATGGAAAAATCTTCGAAACTAGATGATTTTGCTTTGATCTGAACACTGAAATTGTCGGCCAAATCAGTAATTCTTTCCGCAACTGTATTCCGAGGCAAAGATTGTTTGAAAAGCCTTCATATTTTCAGGACAAATAATTTCTGCAGCTTTAATTAGACATTCCTTAATGAAATCACCTTCAGTAAAAGGTTGAGTGTTTAGCTATCAACTCCAACAAGACGTAGCTTGCATGCACCTCTGCTTCACTTTCTGGTGATACGTTAGTAAACATGAGCTGTTGTTTTTTTTTTTCAGTCCCAACTTGAGCTCTTTCAACTTTTTTTGTCTCATTAATCCCTCGTAATTATCATTTTTGATTTATGTTGTTCAAAGTGACGATTAATGTTGTATAACTTTGGTACACTGATAACATTATTACATATTAAGCAGATTATTTTATTTTTTACTTCACAGCAAAAATACTCAAATTCCCACTCTCTTGGGAATTTCGATGTTCATCAGAAATTTTTCGTTTATTACTATCACTTGGTTTCGATAGACATGCTGAATATTTTAATAAAAACTGATATTTTTTCTTGAACATCAACTTACCAGACACTAAATAACTGCACAAATTAATAAGCGTAATGTAAACAAACTTATTTTTCATTCACCGAAAGCAAAATATTTCCTGTTACGCACAATCAAATAAGTCAGTTCAAACAAGACTGACGACTAGATATGGGCGTGGCACTGGCACGTGATAGTAGGTATATAATCGGCTGGTAGAAATAGTGGGGAAATGGTTCACCTGCATGTAAAGGAAATGCATGCAACACGGCTATATGTAGTAATCACTTTCATTGCCAAACGTTTGGCTGGGCCACAAAAATATCCATCGTGGGCCACGAGTTTGACACTCATGTACTACAAAGATTTACCAACATTGTGATTTGGCTTTGCATAGCTCATCGTTTACAATTAGCATTAGACGATTCGATAAAAATACATTACAGAAATAAATCATTTTGAAACATTTATGGATAAATTATATGCTTTTTATCATCAATCACCAAAAAATCAACGAGAATTAAATATGATTGCAAAAGGCCTTGGTATCGAAATTTTAAAGATCGGTTGTGTGTTTGGACCACGATGGGCAGCTTGCAGTTTACGAACGGCTCTTGATGTGTGGAGAAATTACCCAGCTTTATGCAAGCATTTTGCATCAAATGATTAATATAAGGGCTTTTTAAACTGACTTCTCAATTTGGAATTTTTAAAAGATTAGCATTAATGATAATCATACAGAAATTATCATATGTCAGAAGCTCTACAAAGTCAAAATATAAATATTATAAGGGCTAAGTTAGCCGTTTTTTTTTTTGCTTGACGATGTGAGCCCTTTGTTAAAATTTCCATAGCTCACCACTGGTGTTAACCCTGTCAAGACAATGGGACATATGTGTCCCCACATAAAATCTTGATTGTGTATGTAAACCAAAATGTCAATTTTTTTTCCAGCAAATGTGTAATCTGGAATGTATTTTTGATAATTTTATTACTGAAACCCCACGTTAGTGCCACCTGTCAAAAGTAAGGTTTCGTGGCAAATCGTACGTTCAGAGCGCAGCATATTCAGAACTTTTCATAAGTGTTTTTGCATAGAACATTGTTTGTTATATGTTTATGGTATAATATTTCATTTAATAAATAATAGTATTATTATGTTTTCAATAAAATTTTGAAATAATAATCCATAAAAATTAGTAAAAACATATAGGGACACCATTTTACAAGTAAATTACTCGTTGTTGTAATTGGAGTTTTTTTATTTATTTTGCCCACTTTTGTATTTTGTCTTTTTATGATTACAGACATGCTGAGAAAAGGGTGCAAGCAGTTTCAACTGAAAGATAACGAAATTCTGCAGTATTTAGTAGGAAAATAATGATGAAGAAGATGTGCTAGAACTTGATGGGGAAGACCAGGTATTTATAACTCAGGACGCAGGGGAGATTTCTGTGGTTGAAATTGAAGACTCGGCACAAAACACATTGAAATTTTTTATTTGACTACTAACTTCGAAGCTTTAGTTAGAAAAATAAGAGTTGAATCTATACAGTACGTTGAGCAGAATGGAACACAATTCACAGTCGATGATGATGAAATGAAAGCCTATCTCGGTATGAATTTGGTGATGGGTTATCATGTTTTGCCATCATTGAGAGATTACTGGTCTATTGATCCAGATATGGACATTCCCTACATTGAAAATATCTGCAAAAACTTACATTTGCAACAATGAAGACCAACCAGATAGAAATAGGATTAACTATGACAGAGCATATAAAATCAGGCCTGTAATGGATTATATGAACAGTTCTTTTCAAAAAGTGATGAATAACACCAAAACACAATCCATTGATAAGCATATGATAAAATTCAAGGGGCACACTATTATGAAAAACAGCATATCAGAAATAAACCTATAAGATGGGGTTTCAAAATGTGGTGCAAAACTGATGCTAAAACAGGCTATTTGTTTGAATTCGATCTGTACACGCGAAAAAATCATCAGAAACTGAACATGGGTTAGGTGAATCAGTAGTGCTGGAGCTTACAAAAGCCACCGAAGGCTTAGGTTGTGAAGTGTACTTCGATAACTTTTTTAACTCACCCATGCTGCAATACGAGTTGAAAAACCGAAACACACCGAGGCATGTGGGACTGTTTGTCCTAACAGAAAGCGTCTTCCGAAATCTGTGCCATCAGATACACATGAATTGAGGAGATATTTATACCGAAAGTTTCGATGGCATATCGTATGTAAAGTGGATGGACAATAAGACGGTACATCTTTTGACAAACTTTATATCTCCTATACTTACATCCACTGTAAAGAGGTGAAAGGCAGGATCTGCCGAAAAGATTGACATAAAGTGCTCTGAAATTGTCATAAAGTACAACAAAAACACGGTCAATGTCGACCTTATGGATGAGCGCAAGGTGTGCTACGAATTCGATCATGAATCAAAGATAAAGTACTACCTCCATTTTTTGATCTTCTGGATATAGCTGTCAATAATGACTATATCATTTACACAGTTTCACGAAAATAAACGTGCTGTGGGCCCTTTACTATTCTGCCTCAAGTACAGACAGGTCATAGCTCGATCTATTATTGGCGATTTCTCTCCGAGGAAGAGGGCCATACATACAATGGTGACAAGTACAAAACGTATATTTCTGAAACGTTACATGTCTTCGCATCCCATGGCAAAAGCGAATACACGTAAAAGACGTGTAAACTATGCTAAAAGTAAAATTGAAAATTGCACTAATAACACTTGCACTACATGTAACGATCATCTAAGCTATACAAATGACAGAAATTGCTTTGCTGAATACCATAACTAAAAGGCTTTATTTGCTCATTTTTATTTATTTATGATTACAGTGTATCTTTTTTTACGTCCATTGTTGTTTTTATTGATTTATGTACTGTTATGTTTAATAAAATGTAATTGAAGCTAATACATAAATGTTAGTAATTTTAATTTATTTGCAATCCTTTACATCCATTGGGACATGTGTCCCATGAAATTCTATAAAACCTGCGATTTTTTCCCAACATAATGATGACATTTTATGTTAAATAGATACCTAATAAAGTCATTTTAATACCTAAAATCTTTGTATTACTTCATAAGTCCTTCTGGTACTGAAAGGGTTAAGAAATCTCTTATTGAAGGTGTTTGTGATGCAACAAATAGTGATTCATCAACCTCACGCCTACAGAGTGATTTCCAGGATGTATAAAAGGAGGGGAAAACTACCAGCACACAGAAGAAAAAAGTCTGCATTCACTCGTAAGTACATGGACAGCCATTTAAAATTTGGTTTCATACAATACCCTCACATTGACCAATTTCCAAGACCTCAATGTGGAATTTGTACTACTGTTCTGAGAAATGAAGCTATGAAGCCATTGCTATTTACCTGAGATCTTAACAGAAAACATTCCGATCTAGTCAACAAACCCACTGAATTCTTTATGCTCAAAAGAGATGCACAATAGAAAAGAAAATTATTTCCCAAGCTTCGACCACTGAAGCTTCACTTCTGACAGCTCCTATTTAACATCATTACAGATAGCTAAATGTATAGAACCGTATTCCATTGGCAAAGAATTAATTAAGTCTTCTTTGATTGTTGCTGAAGTATTATGCCAGTCTGCAGCAAGTAAAATGAAAGACATTCCATTGTCGAATGATACAGATGAAAGGCAGATATCTGATATGGCAAAAGATACAAAAACACAACTCATTAAAATAATCGAAATTGTTTGCATTACACCTGGACGAATCTACAGATATTCAAAACAACAGCATTTTACTTGTGTATATATGATATATGATCACGATGCAAGTGGCATGAAGGAAGACTTAAATGTTTCTGAATTATCTACACACAATACCAGCAGTGAAATTTTCAGTTTTAAACGGTTTCACTGAAGAGAGGTCTCAAATGGAAAAATTTGTGTTGGAGTTTGTACTAATGGCGCTGCTGGTCTTAGGGAGAAATTCAGGAATAGTCACTAAAATTAAGGATACGGTGCACAATAACTTTTTAACAGGTTTTGCCTATGAATGTAGCAATGTGTTGACATTCATAGGCAAAACCTGGATTCCAAAAAATTGGTACCTGAGCTTAATTAAGTCCTGTCTCAATCTGTTAAAATTAATTATATAAAAAACAGTGCTTTAAATACAAGGCTGTTAAAAACATTGTGCGATGAAATGGGCTCTGATCATCAAAATCTTCTTTTCTGCTCGGAAGTTCATTGGCTGTCCCACGGTAAAGTTTTCAATAGGTTATATGAACTCTGAAAGGAAGTTGAGCTGTGTTTAATTGATATGAAAAGTGAACTGTCCCATTATTTCCATGATAAGAAATGGGTAGCCAGACTGGCATATTTTCTTACATAAAAAGCCTGATATAGTGTAAGGCAAATGTTGTCAGAGGTTAAGCATCTTGAAACATTGGTTTCAATCCTACTTAGTACAATTAAACTGGGTAAATATTTAAAAACATTTGACAACTCAAGTGACAGTGTTATAGATGACTTGGTATCATTAAAGGTTAAGGAGTCAGACTTTCCTAATGAGTATGGTCATCTAAATCAACTTTCAAGTGGCCTTGACCTGGTTTCTGAAGGCCAACTGTCAGATGAATGTGTGCATACCAGTGTATGGTCCCTTTCAGTTTCAGATGCTTCAGTTAATTCTCACCTGCCAATCAAAATCAATGGGTAGTGACGACATCAATCCTTTATTTTCTAGTTTTGATATGTCATCTGAGTCAATCATTTCTTCTGTGGTTAGTAGAGATGTCAATCCAGATTACTTAACATCTTTATCGTCCTGTGTGTCTATGGTATCACCTCTTGAATCTGATGTCAAGGTAGAAACGAAAGATTATGCAGTCCATTTCACATCTACTAAGGTGTCAACTGTTTTGCCTGTATTAATTGACTCGTATAAACACCGAAGTTTCAGTGTAATATATGATGATACATCTAGTTTGTGTAATGTCTCAAGTTTAAGTGATCATCAAGACTTCACAGTTAGATGCCATCAATCTCATAGAAAACATGCCTTTTTTTATACAACCAAACCCCAATGTAACTGATAGAAGCATGTGTTCTAATGTTCCAATATGTTCTAATGTTTTTTATGGAATAGAAAGTAAGGGGTGTGGGGGGAATTAAGAATGACAAGGAATGAGAATAATGGATTATTTAGTAATGCATTAAGTGGGTGTGTGCATGGAATAAACAGCGCAGAAACACATACACAGAGACTGCTGAGTGATATACAAAAGAATGTGAGAGAAGATCAGGGACAAAAACAAACATCAGTGGGGGCAAAGAGCATCAATGGGGTGTGAAGGATGGTAGAGTAAATAAAGCGTGTTATCCAGGATCAAAGATTAAGGATATAGAAATTGACAACAACCGATTACATATGTATATATGTAATCGCTTGTTGTGATAATCCAAGGGGAATGAGGGAGAATGTAGATAGTATGTATTGGCAAATTAGCATGATGAGTGAAGGTCGAGTAATTATTATGGGGGATTTTAACTTTGGAGACAGACTGGGAGAAGGAATGGTCACAAGGAACAAAGGAAATGGAGTTTATACAGTTGTTAAGAGATAATTATGACAGCATGATTCAAGAGTGTTAGATCTCGTCATAGCATTGGAGAACATATCAATAAATAATTTAGTTACATTCTCCACTTGGGGAAAGCGATCAAGTGGTCTTGACCTGGGAGACTGTAAGATGTGCTGAATATTCTGTTAAGAAGGGGTATTATGTGGAATTACAAGGCTGGTGATTATGACAAGCTGAGAAGTCAGCTTTCAGGAGTGCTATGGCATGAGAATTTAAAGGGGACAGATGATGGTGCGTGGGAGATTGCCAAGGAATATTTAAAGAAAGTTCTATCAGACTGTATTCCTAGCATCAGAAGGAGAAAACAAGTAAGAGTAAGATGAATGAATAATATAATCAAGCAGGAGTTGCAGATAAAGAAAAGGTTGTGGTGGAAGTATAAAGAAAAAGGAGATGAGCAGTACAGGCAAAGAGAGTAACCTGTATGGTAAGGAAAGCCAAAGCTAATTATGAGAGGAAGCTAGCTGATGAGTCCAAAAGAAATCCTAAGGAGTTCTTTCGCTATGTGGCAAGTGATAGGAAGAATAAACATGGAAGGATCATTTAAAAAGTGTTGATTGTAGGGAAATTACAGAAGCAAATCAAATAGTTGAGTTACTTGGTATCATTTTGCAAAAGTGTATCATCTTGGTTGTGATATTGCACTGCTGAATGTATCATTGACCAATGAGAGTCTGGAGATAGATGAAATAGAGGTGCTTAGTATATTACAAAACCTTAACACTGCCATTGGGTTAGATGGCATATCGGCCCAAGTGTTACGAGAATGTGCAAGAGAATTAGCACCTCCTCAAGCCTCAGTTCTGGTAAAGTTCCAATAGAGTGGAAAATAATTCCAAAAAATAAAGGAGGCGCCAAGATAGAGGTTGCAAATTATAGACCAATCAATATATCTGGAGTGGTGTTAAGGTTTTGGAGAAATTGGTAAAAAATTAGAATTCAGGACTGGGTGGACAGCAATATGATACTTTATAAGGGGCAACATGATTTGGTGAAGGGTAGGTCCTGCCTCAATAAATTGCTTACTTTCTATAATAAAGTAACAGGAGTTGGATAAAGGAAATCCTTTCTTAGTGATACTGCTGGACTTTGCAAAGGCATTTGACAGGATTCCACATAGAAATCTGTTGCAAAAATTAGAGCAAATGGGTATGGATCTGAAGCTGGTGATTTGGATTAGAGGGTGGCTGGTGGATAGATATCAAAGAGTGGTTTATGGAGGGCCTGGGTCCAGAAGATGGCAGATGACTAGTGGTGTACCTCAGGTCTCAGTGCTTAGTCCTCTATTGTTAAATTTGTACATTAATGATATTGGAAATAATTTGAAAGGAAATATCCACCTGTTTCCTGATGATGCAAAATTAGGAAGAGCAATAGTCAATTCAGATGATGTAGATATCTTGCAGGATGATGGTATTGGGCTAAGGTAAATGGCTGTCAGTTTAACGTGGCTAAGGGTAAGGTGATGCCCTTCGGGAGGATGAGATCACATGCTGTTTACTATATTAATGGAACTGAATTACAAGAAGTTGGTGAAGCAATGGACTTCGGAGTTATTGTGGACAGAGAACTGAAGTTTAAAGGGCATATTGCAAAGGTTGCCAAAACATCACGTCAAATTACATGGTTTTGAAGAACACACAGAAAAGCAGGGATAAGGAGTTATTGTTCCACTTTATAAGGCATTTGGACTATTGCGCACATTCTTCTCCTTAAATTCATTCACAACCCCCTCTGGCAATGCTTCATCTGTGAATGAATTTAAGAAGTATAATAGGTATTGTGTGAATAATGGTTAGTGTGTCAATGTAGGGTCTCATGCAATGAGTCTTCTGACTTCATGGAGACACCGTTATAATAATAATAAACGAGTTGAATTTAAAACTTCAAGGTCCAGATACAACAATATTTAATGCTTGGAACAAGATTGAATCATTCAAAAAGAAACTCAAACTTGGCTTAATATGATTGCAGAAAGAAATAATGAAATGTTTCAGTTACTCAGATTATATTAAAAGTATTGAAGGGTTTCTTCATGGGAAAAATACGTGGATTGTGAACCCCTTTGTTGAACACAAAGGGGTTCACACAATCTTTCCCATGAAGAAACACTTCAACTTACTGAATTATCATCAGACAAAGGATTGGAAAGTACTTTTCATTCTGTGTAATTCGAAATTCTGGATAAGAATGAAAAATGAATATCCAAATTTACATGAAACAGCAATGAGGTTCCTTCTTTGTTTTTCCACCACATATCTTTGTGAAAATGCATTTTCTGCCATGACTGTGGTTAAAACAAAACAGAGGAACCACCTGCAACTTTCTGAGTGTCTCCATTTGACTATCACTTCAATTCATTCCAGAATTAATAAGCTAACAGAAAGAAGATGCAACAAAACAGCAACAAAAGTCTCGCTAACCTAACTAAAACCTTCAAAAACTCAGTTGTAACAAAAGAAACTAAGTTTAACTTCTTCAATAACTTATAGATGCCGTTAAAGTGCTGCATTTTTAAATTCAAAATATTAATTAGTGTTGGAACTAGTGTTTAGAATTGAGAGATTCATACATTTTTATTTATTAAATTACATACTTTGCATATATAAATTTGGAGTGTGTATGCGATAAGTGTTTCGGTGACAAGTTGACGTCCTACTGCTGCTTCCCCTGCTCAGCTGATTTCTATGGTGAGTTACAATGCATAAACATTTTTCTCACTATTGTTTTTTTTTTCTTTCAAACCAATATCAATAAAATCAATTTAATAATACAACAATCAATTTTACACTGAATAATGTAACTTTTTGGTGATCACAATGGGATGTCAATGAAAATCAGCACAAATTAATTTAATGATGTTGGCCTGAGGAAACCACAATATGTTACAAGATTTCATTAATCCAGTGATTGATAACTAATTTAAATGTAATTTTATATTTGTCAACAAGATATACCATATACATAAGTGTACTGATCCCCTTTATCTTCTCTTCACCTGTCTCCTTATATCTCTTCCATAGCTTCTTTTTCACATGCAATTCCTGTTTAATATTGTTTGTCATCCACTTTACTCCAAATTGTGTCCTCTTCTTCACTCGTGGTATACAACTCACCATTGCTGCTAACAAATATTCTTTCACAATTTCCCATACACTAATGATATTCCTGCCTTCCAATTCCTCCCTCCATGAAACTTCCCGAAGTTGACGTCTAAGACTATTATAATCACCTGCATTATAATTCCACATAAGTTCCCGCCTCGTTGATACTCCTGATGTCTATTCATTTTCCAAGTCAAAATCATATGGTCACTCTCTCCAACTGGTAGGAGAGATGTCAACTCAGTTATTATCAACTCTTCTGATGCTATAATCAAATCCAAAACTCTTGAACCTCTTTTTCCCTCTGTTACATGTTGCCTAAGACATTTGACCCTCAAGAATTCTAGAAATTCCATTCCCCTATTGCTACATGCATCTTCCTCTCTCCAATTTATACTACTGTAGTTAAAATCTCCCATAACAATCATTCTTCTTGCACTTGCCAAACTTAGCTGTCTAAACATCTCCTGGTCCCCATCCTCTGTGCTCCTGAGTCTGTAGCAACACCGCACTAAATATCCTGTCTTGCCTACCTCTACATCACACCATATGCTCTCAAAATCATTTGTCTCACTTCCTTCCAAAGCCTCCACTCTTAGAGGACATAGGTCATCACTTATCATAAGCAGTACCCCACCACCACACTTTTCCCTCCTATCCTGACGAAAAATGCTATACCCAGAGACTTCTATTCATGTTGTTATATCTCCTTCTGTCAACCACACCTCAGTGATCGCAATAATTTTTGGCAGGCTGATGCTATCTGCGCCACTAATTCCTCTCCCTTATTCCGGATATCAGTCTGTGACTTGTCAAGACACCAACATTATCAGATCTAATATTTCAATCGTCTAAGGCACTTTGTACTATATCAATTCACCTATATCTTGGTCTTCCTCTGGGTTGTTTTGCTACCAACCTGGCAGAGAACACTTGTTTTGCTAATCTTTTCTCTCCCATTCTATTTAAGTGACCATACCACCTGAGATTATTCTGCTAACGCATTCCTGGATGCTGACAATGTCAACTTCTTTCTTAATATCCTCGTTTTTAATATGATATTGCCACTGATACCATCTGTTCACACCTATTATCTTTCTCAGGACTCTCATATCTGCGGTCCCTAGTCTTTGGTCATGTGTTTTACTTCTCACCCAGCTCTCAGATCCATAAGTTAATACTGGTTTGAACACTGTCTTGTATACAGCTAATTTAGTGTTCCGATTAATTTCTCTCTTATTCCATATGAATTTATTCAATAGATTTCCCACCATAATAGTTTGCTGATTCTGTTGTCTATTTCTATATTTAATTTACCATCTTCATTAAAAATCGTGACAAAGTAACAGAAATGTTTTACTTGTTCCACAGGTTCTTCTGCGTTTATAATGCAATTGAAAATACGCAGAATTGTTGAAAATGTCATTGTCTTTGTCTTTTTATTGCTGACCTTCATATGATATCTATTACAAGTTATTCAATTTAGTCAGAGAATCTTGCAGACTTGTAGCAGATTTATTTAGAAGTATAACATCATCCGCATAAAGCAAAGAGCTGACATTAACATCTCCAATTTTGATATCATGTCTAATACCACTTTCCTTCATAATGTGATCCATATAGATAATGAATAACAGAGGGAATAATGTACATCCTTGTCTCACACCAGATTTAACATTACACCATCTTCCTGTACTTCTTTCAATTCTAACTGCTGACTTACAACTCAAATAAAGACTAAGTATTACTTGATATAATGCCCCATTGACACCATATAACTATAGCATTTCGAATAGCTTCTCTCTTGGCACCTTGTCATATGCCTTTTCCAAATCGACAGAACTTAAATACAGATCTTTGTTATATTCCCATGATTTCTCAACTATTTGTCGTAAAGTGAAGATCTGATCCTGACAGCCTCTATTTGGCCTGAATCCACCTTGTTCTTCGCCAAGCTTTTCTGTCACAATTCTTCTCAACCGTTTCTCAAGTATACTTGCATAGATCTTGCCAAGAACACTCAGTAAGGAAATACCCTCTATAATTCTCACATTCAGTTTTATTTCCCTTTTTAGATATGGGTACTATGAGAGCTCTACTCCAATCATTGGGAATTCGTCCCTCTGTCCAGGCATTCTGAACAACGCAGTGCAGCCACTGTAAGACTTTTATACCACCATACTTTAGCATTTCTGGTCAAATATCATCTACTCCTGCTGCTTTTCCACATTTCAAGCATGGATATATATTCCTGACTGCAAGCCTGGTCAGTGTTTTTAACCACTGTGCTGTCATCACTGCTTGTTTCATTTAGCAGTTTTTCAAAGTAATTACTCCATACTACAAGGATATTTTTTTTCTCCCGTTTTCATGTCACCTTTATCATCTCTAACTCCTTTTACAGCACTCTTTCCTCCATTCCTAAGCTTCTTCAACAACCTCCAGAATACTTTGCCACCTTCTTGATATTTATTTTCTATATTGTTGCCAAAGTCCTCCCATGACTTTTGTTTAGCTAGTTTTACACAGTGTTTAGCATTCTTGCATTCGTTTCTGTATTCTCTAAGAGCACAAGCTGACTTATTTGCCAGGAACTTTTGATAGGCTTTCTTCTTTTCCTTCACTGCCTCTTTAACTTCCTGTGTCCACCATGGAATTCTAATTTTTCTATCCTCCTTGCAGACAACTTCACCACATGCCTCTCTAGCTGAATCAATCAGGGCTTTCTTCAAGGCTTGCCAATGAATCTCCAAAGTTTGATTCCTGTTCTCACACTCTTACATTTTTTCTTCAATCATGTTTGTGTATTTTAGTCTACAGTTCACATCTGAGAGCTGCTCAACTTTTATTCGCTTTAAAACTTTCTTACATGTTATTATTATTATTATTACGGGCTACTCCAGGAGTCCTTAGACTCATCGAGGGAGGCCCTAAACATCATGTTCACACAACTGTTCAACATTCTCACAGTATCTATCATACCTTGCCTTGAACTCGCTCATTGTCATAGCACCCACAACAGACTCTGGCAGCTTATTCCACTCATTTACCACTCTAAAAGTAAAGAACCCAGCTCTAACACCCCTGCTAACCACGCTCTTGCCCAGCTTCCATGGGTGTCTCCTAGTTCTCCCACCACCAGTCCTGATCTCAAAAATATCATCTGAATTAATCCTATAGAATCCTTTTAGCAATTTGAATGTCTCAATCATATTTCCCCTTTTCCGCCTATCAACTAGTTTCTGCAACCCACAAATCTTCAACCTCTGAATCCTCTACACCTCCTCCCCATCAAGAAGGAACCGAGGTGACCAAATCTGGGCACAGTAGTCGAGATGAGGTCTTATCAGGGCTCGGTACAGAGGTACAATAACTTGCTTGTCTCTGCTCGTCAAGGTATTTTTCAACAACCAAGTGAGTTGATGAGCTGATTTAGCTACTTTCGCAATGTGCCCCCTAAACTTCATCTCCCTATCCACCAACACTCCCAAGTCCCTGGCCTCATCAATCTCTTGGAGTACAGTTCCACCAATGTGGTATACTGCTGCTAATCTTTTCACTGCAAAATGCATAACCTTACATTTTGTCACATTAAATTGACATCCATTCTCCTTAGTCCAGAACTCCACTCTATCTAAGTCATCTTTCAAGACTTAGACATCTTCTGCATTCACTATCGCCCTACCCAACTTTGCATCATCAGCGAACAAATGAACTGTCCCACTTAGACCCTTCCCTATATCGTTAATGAACCGATTAAACAGCAGTGGTCCAAGAACAGAACCCTGTGACACACCACTAGTCACAGGCCGTCTTTTGGATTCTACTCCTGAATAAACTACTCTTTGATATCTCGCCATCAACCACCCGGCTATCCATCTCACCAACCCTATATCCATTCCCATATGTTGTAGTTTACGGATTAGAATTCCATGTGGTATCCTATCAAACGCCTTTGCCAGGTCCAGCAGTATCACTGTAAACCCATTTCCCTAATCCAGTTCAGCCGTCACCTTGTTATAAAACTTGAGCAAGTTACTGAGGCATGATCTACCCTTCACAAAGCCATGCTGTCCTCTGTACAGTATCTCATTTTCATCAATCCATTCCTGTATTTTTCCCTTGACTACTTTCTCCAAGACCTTGACAACGACTCCTGATATGCTGAATGGTCGGTAATTTGCAACCATAGTCTTGGATCCTCCTTTATGCAGTGAAACTATTTTCCCCCTCTTTCCACGCCTTTGGGACTAAGCCAGACCCGAGACTCAGATTAAACAACATGGTCAAGGGCACTGATAATTCATTAGCCGCTTCATGCAAGACCCGTGCCAGTATACCTTTTCTTCATCATCATCAAATTCCTGCCATGTACCCTCAAGGGGTGTACAGGATATGATAGTACTACATGAAAAAAATTACATCATTATTAATTTCCTATCTACAATTTTCCTCCAAATCAGTCTGTTACTTGTCAACACTCCAATATTATCAGATCTTATATTTCTATCGTCTAAAGCACTTTGTACCGTATCAATCCACCTATATCTTGGTCTTCCTCTCGGTCGTTTTCCTGCCAACCTGGCAGAGAACACTTGTTTTGCTAATCTTTCCTCGCCCATTCTGTTTAGGTGACCATACCACCTGAGATTAGCTCTGCTAACGCATTCTTGGATGCTGGCAATGTCAAGTTCTTTAATAATATCCTCGTTTTTAATATGATACTGCCATTGATGTCATCTGTTCACGCCTATAATCTTTCTCAGGACTCTCATATCTGAAGTCTCTAGTCTTTGGTCAAGTGTTTTACTTCTGAACCAGCTCTCACATCCATAAGTTAAAACTGGCTTGAACACTGTCTTGTATACAGCTAATTTAGTGTTCCGACTAATTTCTCTCTTATTCCATATGAATTTATTCAATTGACTTCCCACCATAACAGCTTTGCTAATTCTGTTGTCTATTTCTATATTTAATTTACCATCTTCAGTAAAAATCGTGCCTAAATAGCTGAAATGTTTTACTTGTTCCACAGGTTCTCCATTCACAACACAGTTGACATTTTCAATGATTCTACCTATTTTCATTGTCTTTGTCTTTTTATTGCTGACCTTCATACCATATCTATTACAATAGCTATTCAATTTAGTCAGAGAATCTTGCAGACTTGTAGCGGATTTATTTAGAAGTATAACATCATCCGCATAAAGCAATGGACTGACATTAACATCTCCAATTTTGATATCATGTTTAATACCACTTTCCTTCATAATGTGATCCATATAGATAATGAATAACAGAGGGGATAATGTACATCCTTGTCTCACCCCAGATTTAACATTAAACCATCTTCCTGTACTTCCTTCAATTCTAACTGCTGACTTACAACTCAAATAAAGACTAAGTATTGCTTGATATAATGTCCCATTGACACCATATAACTGCAGCGTATTGAATAGCTTCTCTCTTGGCACCTTGTCATATGCCTTTTCCAGATCGACAAAACTTAAATACAGATCTTTGTTATATTCCCATGCTTTCTCGACTATTTGTCGTAAAGTGAAGATCTGATCCTGACAGCCTCTATTTGGCCTGAATCCAGCTTGTTCTTCACCAAGCTTTTCTTCCACAATTCTTCTCAACCATTTCTAAAGTATACTTGCATAGATCTTGCCAGGAACACTCAGTAGGGAAATACCTCTGTAATTCTCACATGCAGTTTTATTTCCCTTTTTATATATGGGTACTATGAGAGCTCTGCTCCAATCATCGGGAATTCGTCCCTCTGTCCAGTCTTTCTGAACTATGTAGTGCAGCCACTGTAAGACTTTTATACCACCATACGTCAGCATTTCTGGTCAAATATCATCTACTCCTGCTGCCTTTCCACATTTCAAGCCTTTGATGGCTTTTTCTACTTCAAGTATGGATATGTATTCCTGACTGCTTGCCTGGTCAGTGTTTTTTACCACTGTGCTGTCATCACTGCTTGTTTCATTTAGCAGTTTTTCAAAGTAATTACTCCATACTTCAAGGATATCTTTTTCTCCCGTTTTCATGTCACCTTTATCATCACTAATTCCTTTTATAGCACTCTTTCCTCCATTCTTAAGCTTCTTCAACAACCTCCAGAATATTTTGCTACCTTCTTGATATATATTCTTGCCAAAGTCCTCCCATGACTTTTGTTTAGCTAGTTTTACAGAGTGTTTAGCATTCTTGCATTTGTCTCTATATTCTCTAAGAGCACAAGCTTTGATAGGAACTTTTGGTATGCTTTCTTCTTTTCCTTCACTGCCTCTTTAACCTCCTGTGTCCACCAGGGAGTTCTGATTTTTTTATCCTTACAAACAACCTCACCACATGCCTCTCTGGCAGAATCAATCAATGTTTTCTTCAGAGTTTGCCACTGAATCTCCAAGGTTCGATTCCTGTTCTCAAACTCTTTCATTTTTCCTTCAATAATCTTTGTGTATTTTAGTCTACAGCTCACATCTGAGAGCTGCTCAACTTTTATTCGCTTTAAAACTTTCTTACATGTTATTCTTTTCAATATGAAATTCAATTTTATCCTGCTCAAGACTAAGTGGTGATCACTTCCAATTTCAAATCCTCTGTACACTCTGGTGTCTTGCACCATGGAGAAAACATCACTATCAACAATAACATAGTCAATGAGACTTTTCTTATTCCTAGCCTCTTCTCTCCATGTGAATTTGTGCACATTTTTATGTTGGAACATGGTGTTAGTAATAACCAGTCCATGTCCTGAGCAGAAATCCAACAGATATTTGCCATTATTATTACCTTTGCTCTTTTCTCCAAATTTTCCCAAAATATTTTTGTATGTCTGACAATCATTTCCTACTCTGCTATTTAGATCCCCAACAAGGACCAACTTTTCCTTTTTCATTGTGTCAGATGCTTTCTCTAAAACATTAAAAAAATTCCTCCACTTCTACCTTAGTAGAACCTTCTGTGGGACCATAGGCACAAATAAGTCTCATTGTCCAGTTCCCCATTCTCATATTTGCCCACATTACTCTACTTGATACTGACTGCCATTCAAGAAGATTAGCCTCGTATTTTGTGTTGAATACTATGGCTACTCCTTCTTTTCTTTGATTGTCATTGCCTGAATATAACATTTTGTATTTATTGCTCAGAAAGATCTCACCAGTTTTGGTCTTTTTTGTTTCAGTCACCCCTATTATGTCGATCTGGTACTTATCTAGTTCCTCAGCTAGCTCCATTTCTTTGCCATTCAGGCTTCTTACGTTGATAGTACCGATCTTTAACTCTGGTGATGTTGAGTTGGGGTTTCTTTTCAGATTTGTTCCAGTAGCTGACTTTTCGCTGTTCGCCCTAGTTCCCTGGCGAAAACAACGGGCTACCTTGTTTAACCGGGCGACGCCCCAGCCGGCATGAAATTTTGTCATGTTGTACCATCATTCTATATTTTGGTTTAACCAGTAAGAATACAATTTGGTCGGCTAAATCCCAAATTGCCAGCCCATCCTTGTCCGTTCAGTACCCAAGTAGATACCTAACAGGGTGCACCACTAGAAGGTGAGGATTGGACATTAGGTCAGAAGCCCTGGTCGGTTCTCCGCATTCCTTTAAAGGCTATGTGGAGGTCTCCTCTCAGTTATACAGCTTTGACCCTTAAGCACCCCATAACTTTTCTTTTCAATATGAAATTCAATTTTATCCTGATCAAGACTAAATAGTGATCACTTCCAATTTCAAATCCTCTGTACACTCTGGTGTCCTGCACCAGGGAGAAAACATCACTATCAACAATATCATAGTCGATGAGACTTTTCTTATTCCTTGCCTCTTCTCTCCATGTAAATTTGTGCACATTTTTATGTTGGAACATGGTGTTAGTAATAACCAGTCCATGCCCTGAGCAGCAATCCAACAAATATTTGCCATTATTATTAGCTTTGTTCTTTTCTCCAAATTTTCCCAAAATATTTTTGTATGTCTCATAATCATTTCCTACTCTGCTATTTAGATTCCCAACAAGGACCAACTTTTCCTTTTTCTAAAGCCTCAAAAAATTCCTCCACTTCTACCTTAGTAGAACCTTCTGTGGGACCATAGGCACAAATAAGTCTCATTGTCCAGTTCCCCATTCTCATATTTGCCCACATTACTCTACTTGATACTGACTGTCATTCAAGAAGAATAGCCTCGTATTTTGTGTTGAATACTATGGCAACTCCTTCTTTTCCTTGATTGTCATTGCCTGAATATAACATTTTGTATTTATTACTCAAAGATCTCACCAGTTTTAGTATTTTTTGTTTCAGTCACCCCTATTATGTCGATCTGCTACTTATCTAATTCCTCTGCTAGCTCCATTTCTTTGCCATTCAGGGTCTTATGTTGATAGTACCCATCTTTAACTCTGGTGATGTTGAGTTGGGGGTGTTTTCAGATTTGTTCCAGTAGCTGACTTTTCGCTGTTCACCCTGCTTCCCTGGCAAAAACAATGGGGGGGGGCCTTGTGTAACCAGGCAACGACCCAGACAGCATGAAATTTTGTCATGTTGTACCATTATTTTTTATTTTGGTTTAACCAATAAGAATACAATTTGGTCGGCTAAATCCCAAATTGCCAGCCCATCCTTGTTCGTTCAGTATCAAAGTAGACACCCAACAGGGCACACAACGAGAAGGTGAGGATTTGACCTTAAGTACAGAAGCCCTGGTCGGTTCTCCACATTCCTTTAAAGGCTATGTGGAGGTCTCCTCTCAATTATACAGCTTTGACCCTTAAGCACCCCTACCAGGAACATTCAGTAGGGAAATACCTCTGTAATGCTCACATTCAGTTTTGTTTCCCCCTTTATAGATTTATACTATAAGTTTTGGTCTAATCCTCTGGAATTCGACTTTCTGACCAGGCAATCTGAATTATGCAATGCTGCTACTATAAAACGTGTATACCTCCATATTTGAGCATTTTTAGCAAAATTTCCTCTACACCAGCTGCCTTTCCACATTTGTTTTTTATGACTTTTTTTTTACTTTTAAAGTGTTTATATGTATTCTTGACTGCATTCCTGTTGGGAGTTTCTGCAGTCATGCTGTCAGTGATTGTTTCATTTAGCAATTTTTCAAATTAATTACTCCACACTTTAAGGATATGTTTTTCTCTAGTTTTCATGTCACCTTTATCATCTCTAATTAAATTTACAACACTCATTTCTCAATTTGAGCTTTTTCAACAGCCTCCAGAATATCCTGCCATTTCTAACTACCGATATTTATTTTCTATGTTCTTACCAAATTCTTCCCATGATGCTTATTTAGCTAATTTTACAGTGCTTCAGTTTCTTACATTTTTCTCTGTATTCTCTAAGAGCACAAGCTGAGTGTTGAGGCTTAAAAATGCTGTGCAGAATTCATGTTGGAGGTTTAATGGAATAATTATCAGCACTGAGAAAGGATTAAAAATTATTATAATAATGGCTATTATAGCCTGTTTTTGTTTAGGAGTGTCCCTTATTTTAAATATGTTGACTATTATTACTCAAAAAAAAGGGGTATATATATTTTAGGGCATTATATAGAAGATTAAAAATTATATTAAAAATTAAATAGAGGATTAAAAATAATTTTAATACTTTCAATATTTCGTCTGTCACAGACATCTTCAGGAATTACAAAAAACTTTTTGTAACAACACACACACATACAAAAGCAATACAGTAGTGAGTGAAACTAAAGTCCTATCTAGGTGGTGCGCCCTCTATGGGCATTTGCAGGTGGTCTAGGATGTAAAGAGGAATCTCTAATAATTAATGTTTCCCAAATTTTGGGAAGTTTAATGCAACCGTATTTGTTTAAATTAGGTTGATTCCTGAGTGCCGATGCAGATTCAAAAAACAGTCTTTCTCTTTTGAATTTACTATGGTGGAGCATGGTCGTTTTTTTTTTTTGAGATCCTGTGGGTTGTATCCAAAACATCGTCTGCAAGGTCAGATTGACCATAATCGTGATTGCAGATGTAAGACGTGTTCTTCTAACCGGATGGATGCTGACCTGCCTGTCTCTCCAAAGTAAGTCAGTTTACAGGCACAAGGTACTCTATATACTCCAGGCACCAAGAGAGGAGGGAGCTGGTCTTTAGTGGAACAGATAAGGGTAGCAAGTTTACAGTAGGGCTTAAAAGCTGTATGGAGGTTGTACTTTTTTAATGATCTGGCTATTTTTTCTGATGTACCACAGATGTAAGGAATGATGATGGCATTTCTGTAATCCTTCTGAAGAGGTGGTTGGGGAATGGGAAAGATTTGATTATTTTTTTAAACCTGTAGTCATTGTAGCCATTGGAAAGGAAGGTGTTGTGTATGTGTGCGAGTTCAGTTGAAAGGGCAGTTGCACTTGAACAAAGATTGTTGGCTCAATTGGTTAGTTTTAATAATGCCATATTGCTGAGAGGGGTGACAGAGTTTGTGAATGTATCTGCCTGTATAAGTTTTCTATATACAGAGAAAGAAAGGTTACCATTAGGAAGGTGTGTTACTAAGGTGTCCAGGAAGGGAAAACTATTGTTATTTTCCTTTTCCATCGTAAACTGGATTCTTGGATGTAGACTATTGAGGTGACTGAGGAAGGAATCTAATGTGTCTAGGCCATGAGGCCAAATAGAGAACACATCATCTACATATCTTAGCCAGATATAAGGCTTTAGAGGAGAAGGGTCTATGAATCTTTTTCAAAATTTTCCATGTAAAAATTGGGGTTGAGAGGGGGGGAACCCATGGTAATTCCCTCTATATGTTTGAAGATTTTGTTCTCCCAAGGAAAACAACCAGAGTATTCTGGTTATTTTGTTCTTCCAAGAAAACTTTTAGCAGAAAACTCAATTAGAATCCAAAGTAAAATGCAGTGTAAAAAACGATTTTATGAAGAATGTAAACTGGCAGTAAAGAAAAAAAAAAAAAGAGGCATTTGGCTTAATAACCAGACTGATATTCATTCTGCTCAGAGATACAATGAGAGCAGTAAGGAAGCTAATAAAATAATCAGACAATAGAAAAAAAATTTTTTTACTAAAACAGATTGAAGAAATCCAGCAATCATTTACAGTATATAGCCCTAGATTTTTTTTCTATGAAATTAAAAAAACAAAAACAGGCACATATGGAGAGAGAGAGGGAACTTGAACAAACTCCTAAATTGTGACGAACCTGCTGGTCTTTTAAACAGAATACTTATAATTGTCACCCAGAAATATTTAAATCTTCACTAGCTGAAGAAGTATTAAGCAAATCAAAGACAGGCACCAGGTACTGATGAAATAGTGGTTAAACTCATCAAATATGTAGGAAGTGAATTAGCCACTCATATACATAAACTGGTAAATTTAATATGGTAAAAAGGGAAAGAATCAATCATTCCAGTATATAAAAAGGGAAACAAAAATGTGAAAATTCCAAAATTCGCTATCAGCAGGTTTATAAAAGTTTATCTAATATAATACTAAAAAGAATCTTACCTTATGCTGAAGAAAATATAGGTGAATATCAAGGATTCCAAAGAAATAGACTAGGGGGGGGGAGAAGATAATCTGCTGGTTATTATGAATGACAACATTCATAGAGAAGGCCTTTGGAGAGTATTAGATGAACTAGGAATATCTCATAAGATAATACATTTAATCAAAATTTGCATCATTCAACTAAAGCATGATGTTGACTAATGGAATTAGATCAGAACCTTTTGATATTAAGACAAGATTGAGGCCAAGAGATGCCCTTTCACCCATCCTTTTTTTAATTTAGCATTAAAACAATGTATTTGAGAAACTATAAATGATAACACAAGCAAAACAAAGTAATATTAGGATAGGCAGATAATATATGCCTTGGAGAAAATGCTCAAGATATTAGAACAACATTTAGAAAACTCAGAACTGCTGCTGAAAAACTAGGATTACAAATCAACCAGGATAAAACTGAATAATTAAATACATGCAGATACAATCAGGGAGAAAATGACAGTTTACCATTGATAACCTGAAATTCAAAAGTGTCACTTCCTTCAAATATCTTGGAACATTAATTACTTGAGATAATAAAACTAGTAGAGCAATAAAAGCTAGAATACATGCTTCCAATAGATCTTATCAGTCACTAAATCATTTACTATCTTTCAAAATGCTATCAAGCAAAGATAAAACAGAAATATATTTATATAGAGCAGAAATGCGGAGCATAACAGACTAAGACACAAAAGCATTGCAGATTTTTGAGAATAAAGTCCTCAAAAAAAGTCTATATGTAAGAGAGATGACAACAGGTGTATGGAGAAGAAGGCAATCGAGAAGTATATGAAACCTACTGATTCCCACTTCTAGCAGAGAGCTTGTAGAATGAGAAGCTTGGACATGCGAAAAGAATTGCCAAACAAACATTCAAGATGAAACCTGATGGAAAGCAACCTCCAGATAGACTGCAGATGTACTGGGAGGGCAATATCCAAAAACACTGAGATGTGAATCTAGGACTGGAATGAAAGAGCTCAACATAGAAAGGAATGAAAGAAGTCGGTACATGCAGCAAGCTGAAGACTACTTCTGTTTTGTCATTAATTTTTTTCCTGTTTTTAAAACATGAGATATTTATATAAATCAGATAGACACTAAGAGTGAGTACTTTTTTTATTCTCCTTCAGCTAGTAAAGTCAAGTTGTATTTCTCAATAACTATATGTTTGTGATGATTTCCTCCATTCTGAAACTATATTCCCATTTATATATATATATGCTTAGTTTTTTCTATATAGAGAATTTATATATATTCTGTCCATTCTGAAATTATATTCATGCTTATATCCTTTGTGAAAAAAGTTTGCACTTGGCTTGTTGAACAAACTAAGTTACTTGTATACAGAAGCAATTGACTTCACATCAAACTGCCTGCACGCTAATACACATTACAATTTTGGATATGTATACTGCCATGGATTATGCAAATAACCAGGCTACCAGATCAACTGCTCCACACAGCCTACTAATGTTAATGTTTCAGTGCAAACTTCGGTCTACACACACACTTGGACTGACTTGATGGAATTACAACCAAAGTTATTACTGTATTACACCTGTAAAACTACATGTGTTCTTACGGCCAACCATATTACTGATAGACTATTAACCTGACACTAAACTATAAACCGAAGTACTTTGTAAAGTTTCACTGAAACTCCAGTATTTGGCTTTAGTCAGGATTTCAAACAAAAAAATTTTATATCAAATGAAGCATGTAAACTCTGTAATCTAATAATGACAAATTTCAGTCTGTAATCTAATAATGACAAATTTCAGAAATATACACTTATAAAAACAAATAAAATATACCGGCACAAGTAAAATGCGCAACTTGCAAATATCTTTCACAACTACCAAACAATTATTATTTACTTCTTTATTTACGATTCCACAAGATTAATTATTCGAAACAAATTCATAAACTTACCATTTTTCGGCTAAGATTTCAGAACACAGAGTTCAGCTCACAAGCGACACCTAGAATAAAGAACCAAACATCTAACTTTAATATTGTGCACAGATCTGGTCGCCAGGATTTCTTGGTGATGCGGAAGTGGTAGAGAGGATTCAGAGGCGGGTTACAAAGATTCTTGCAGGTCTGTGGGATGTTCCCTATGAGGATAGATTGATGATCTGTGGGCTCCAAAAACTAGCTGATAGACGTAGGAGAGGAGATATGATAGAGGAATTTAAATTGTTAAAGGGATTTTACAGGATTGATACTGATGATATTCTTAAGACCAATGCAGGATGTGAGAGAACGAGGGGCCATCCCTGGAGATTGTGCAAGAGTGTGGTTAATAAGGGTGTTAGGTCTAGATTTTTTACTTGGAGGGTTGTGAATGGGTGGAATGCTTTGCCAGAACTGGTTGTGAATGCTTCAACTGTGAATGAATTTAAGGAGAGGTATGACAGGTATTGTGTAAATAATGGTTAGTGTGTCAATGTCGGGTCTCCCGCGATGAGTCTTTTGACACCATGGAGACACCGTTAAAATAATAATAATAATAATAATAATAATAATAATAATAATAATAATAATAATCTAAAAATTACGCTCGATCATTAACTATCATAATGTAAAGAGACCAAAACATTCAGATAAGAGTTAAAAATAAGTAAAAAGGAATTAATCTTAAAATGTTTTCAACATTGCATGCTAAAGTTGTTTTTCATCTATTTTTAAGTTATAATAATAAAGTTAAGTAAAGTAATTAAGTTATAATAATAATATACTTCATTATTATTATTATAGTAAAAGATTAGAAGATGGAATACAATATAAAAGAATTAGAGCCATAGCTAAAAGAGAAGTCAGAAAAGACATAGAGAATCATGGAATAAATTTCTTTCTTATTTAGAACATGATTTATATAAAATAAGACCCAATGTATATAAGATTTTGAAACACTTAAATGCATATACCAAAGAAAACATAAAATTAAACACTGAATTGAAATTAAGAGAATTTCTAAATTACTACACAGAACTGTGGACAGACAAATATTTTAAAAAAGACATCTGGCAAACAATTAACGAAAATGAAAAGGAAATAATTGAAGAAGAATTAGAAATCAGCCTGAAAGAAACAAGAAAACGGAAAATCACCTGGAGAAGATAAGCAAGGTTCGTCCAGAACTATATAAATACGCAGGAACAAGATTCAAAGAAAGACTGTTATTTTTTTTTAATAAAATTTACTCAACTGGTATCCCCTCAATAGAATGGAAAAAAGCAATTGTAATTCCTATCCTTAAGAAAGGTAATAGAGATGACCCTAAAAACGATAGAGGTATCAGTATACTAAATTCCTGTTACAAAATATATAGCAGAATCTTAAATAACAAACTAATGAAATATTACGAAAACTTTATTCTAGAAGTACAAAATGGATTTAGAAAAGGACGATCATGTAGAGACCCGGCCTTTTGCCTAAAATTAATAATAGAGAAAAGAAGAGAATATAATTTAGAAACACATATTGCATTTATTGACTTTGAAAAAGCATTTGACAAAGTTAAAAGAAACATATTATTTAACATATTAAAAGAAAGACAAATACCAAATAATATCCTCAAAGCTATCACAAGTATATATGAAAATAATCAAATACAAATAAGATTAAATCACGAGCTATCATATACGAGAGAGATAAACCAAGGGGTGCGACAGGGATGTCCCCTCTCAGCAACTCTTTTTAATAGCTACTTAAATGAAATAATAATAAAATGGAATAAATATTTACATCAAGGAATTAAACTTTCTCCTACAGTGTTAACTTAAACACTCTCCTCTTTGCCGACGACCAAATAATAATTACAAATTCTGAAAATAACTTACAGAAAGCTATTTTACGTCTAAATGAGATATCCAAAGATTATGGTATGATAATATCAACGGAAAAATCAAAAACTATGGCCTTTAAAGGACAAGATCCAGCAAGAACTAAAATAGTAATAGATAAGATCTGAGAACAGGCGAATTCATTTAACTACCTAGGATGTATGATCACATATGAAAATAAAAAAAGATAAACATAAAAATTGCAAAATATTTAAAAATTACAGGTGTAATTAACTCTATATTTAAACCAAACCTAGTTCAAAAACAAACCAGGCTAAAAATATACAATACATTAGCCCTACCAGTCTTAATGTATGGAAGCGAAATCTGGACAATAAAACAAAAAAGACAAACAAAGATTAACAACAGCAGAAATGAAGTTTATGAGAAAAACTGCAAAGTATATCCTATTTGATCACAAAAGAAACGAAGATATTATGAAAGAATTAAATCAAGAACCAGTAATAGAAAAAATTTAAAAATATAAACATAAATGAAACAAGAAATGGATGGAACACGTTCAAAGAATGAAAACAGAAAGATTACCAAAACAAGCCCTAAAGTACAAGCCATTAGGAAAAAGAAAATCAGGACGTCCTCTTAAACGATTCAACGATGACTTCTAAGGCCGGAACAGGCCATACTAAGCCTAAATCCTTGATACGCATGATTATGATGATTATTATTATTATTATTTGTCACCTCCAGGGAGTCCAAAGATTCATCGAGGGAGGGCATCTACTCTACAACTCTGCTTCCACCATTCACAGTCCACCAGTTGACTGCAACTACACCAGCGCCATCTCCCGCCACCACTATTTTTTCCGCAGACAATCACAAACGTCCATGCCCACGGCGGGATTCGAGCCCACAGCCTCTTGACTGGAGAGCGGACACGCTAGCCACTGGCAATACTTTATAGTACTTTATAGCATCAGTTACCAATATATTTACGCCTCAAGTGTAAAGAATGCTATTATAGTTCTACATATCGGCAAAATGCATATCAAAAGTCATAAAAATAGAAATTGATAACTAAGGAAGTCAAGCAAGAATTGCAGATGAAAATGAAAAATTTATGAAAAAAAATTATAAAGCGAGGAGTTGCCAGTCTGGTAGGCCGAGTGGTTAGTTTATCGGCTCTCCAGCCAAAATGCTGACGGTTCGAATCCCACCGTGGGCATGGATGTTAGTGATTGTCTGTGGAAATATTAATGGTGGTGGTCTACGCTAGATGGCGTTGGCGTAGTTACTGGATTAAGTGGTGGAGACAGAATTGAGACACAGCTGGTGTCCTCCCTCGATGAGTCTTTGGAGTCACTGGAGGTGTCAAATAATAATAATAATATATTAATAAAGCTATTTAATTAGATATACGATACAGGCCGACCTTCATCATGCTACCTTAAAAGCGAAAGTGAAAATTTGTAATGCCTATAGAATGATCATCCTAATGAGTCATATTCTCAAAATGTCTCTGAAAATAATTCAAAAAAAATGTATAGAAAATGTGAATACACCATCCTACCCAATTCAGCTTTAGAAACTGTATGGGAATGGGTAAAGACATCAAGATCATTGAAAAGTTATAATTGAACCAAAAGGCATCTGTTCAAGTTGATGACATTATTACAGACACCATTAACATGAAACGAGGAGTAAAGCAAGGATGTGTGCTGTAACCTCTTGTTTTTTGCTTATACTCAGAAGCCATATTTCAAAAAAAAATCTTAAAAGGAAGGGATTAATGTAAATGGTGAAATGATCAGTAACATACGATATGCTGATGACACAGCTCTTCTGGCTGATAATATTCAGGATCTTCAAAATCTTCTGGAACTAGTGAATGAGGAGAGTGAAATAAACGAGATTAAAAATAAATATCCCCAAAACTAAATTCATGGTCATAATCACGAAACCAATCTTAATTCAGCACTTTCTTTGAATGAGAAACAAATAGAAAGAGTGACAGAGTTTAAACATCTCGGATGCTGGTTAAATAAACAATGCAATCCAGAAATAAGAGTTAGAATTGAAATGGGAAGAAAAACTTTTCTCCTGATGAAATCAACACTGTGTAACCACAATTTAAATTTAGAGATTAGAGTAAGCATGGTTAAATGCTATGTATGGTATGTATTGCTGTACTGTGCAGAAACTTAGATCTTGAAGACAACATCAATATAAAAAAAAAACATTTACATGAATGTTAACAGTACCATGGACAACAAAATCGACCAATCAGAAAGTACGGGAAGAAATGGGGAAATCACGTGAACTTTTAGATACCATAAAAAAGAAGGAAAACTGCATATCTTGGTCACCTACTACGTAATGTAAAATTTAAGGTACTTCAGTTGATTATAAAATGAAAGCTAAATGAAAGAAGAGGACAAGGAAGATGAAGAAAATCCTGGCTGGCAGACATCAGACAGTGGATTGACATGAGCTCTGAGGGACTGTTCAGAGTGGCTGAGGATCGCTCAAAATTTTCCAAGGTGGTCGCCGACTCCGATAGGAGATGACACTCAAAGAAGAAGATACGATACTTTATATACGTCTGCAAAGCACAGCGGAAACTTGTCACATTTTTAAAGAAACGGGACACTTTATAACCGCAGGAAAATTTATTGCAAAAAACCGGACGACATCAAGAGTGTTCTGAGACGATGGATGCCACAGATTGCAATAATAAAAAATGTACTCTTTTGGCTAAACGAGAAGAAGATAAGTAAAAAAAAAACAGATAATCGTTATCATTACACCGATGTGTAGAATTTGTACATATAGAATAGCTATATGTATAAAAGAAAAGACGATAAAAAATATCATGACAGAATTCCATTAATACATATAAGATGCAATTAAAAACTCATTGCATCTTTGAGCAGGGTAATCCAGGGGGGACGTAAAAATGTGTATTTATTATTGCGTTTTTCAATACACAAGTAATCCTATGAGCTACCTTTGCAACCTTTGAAATGTACCCTCTACACTTTCCAACTCCCTATCAACAAAAACGACCCCCAAATCCATAACTTCATCTATTGGGCAAGTACAGTTTCATCATTCCTACACACAGCTTGTAATCTACAGTATTTATCACAAAATGCATAACTTTAGATTTCTTCACATTAAACTGAAACCCATTCCCTTTTTCCAATACTGACAGCCTATTAATTTACCCTGGAAGCTCTCGACTTGATTAATGTTCCTCTACCTAATTTTACACCATCCTCAAACAACAAATATTCCTTCAGATTATTTCCTATATCATTTATGTATAAATTAAACAGTAGTGGTCCTAGTACTAAATCTTCCAGCATACCACTACTCACCTACTTTCTCCAGGATATTGCTCCTCGATATATCAATTTTGGGTATCTCTACATCAGTCACCCTCGTATCCATGTAACCAGTGTCATATGTTTCCCATTTGTCCTGATATGTCTGAAAGAGTTCCATCTGATATTCTATCAGATTCCTTTACACAATTCATCGGCATCATCCTGGAACCATTCACTTTATCAAACTCAGTTGTCACTCTATTATAGGTTCGTGAATTATTAAGCAAAAATAACTGAATGGTTTTTATAATATTAATACAGAGGAAATTTTTCATAACAGACTCATGTGTGGAGGACTACAGACCATTCTTGATAAGTGAGCAAGAGTGGGGATAGCAGTAGAAGTGTCAGGTTTTTTACTTGGAGAGCAAATGACTGGACAAGATTGCCGGAGACTATTGTGGGTGCAATTACTGGGAACAAATTCAAATAAAAGACGATAGATACAGCACGAATGTTGAATAGTGGTTGGCATGATTTTTAGGACCTCCCTCGACGAATCTAAGTTCTCCATGGAGTACCCAGCCCACAATGTTTTTAATAATATAATAAAAATAATATGTTGAGAGCCTGTGTAGCTCAGTGAATGTGGCGTTTGCCAACCACCGCGCTTGGCCACACGAAGGAAAACTTGGTTTCGAGTCTAGTCGGCGACTAGAGGAAATTTTTCTATGCCTTTTTTCGACCAGTTCCCGAGTTAGTCGATCTCTGGCACGGGCAAGCAGGTTTTTCCTCCCGGAAACTCGGGTTTTTCGTCCTGTAAACTCAAGAAAATCGACCGTAGAACCCACATTATTTCAGACATTAAAAATATATTGTGTTAGGGTTAGGGACCACGAGATGGCGGCACATTTGAGCCGTCTCTCTTCACTGAGTACCGCTTAATTAGTGATAGCCTTGGGCCATCTATCTCTGATTGGTACCAGTGGAGATTGAACTGCCCACTCAGTCTCCAAAAGTTAGATAGGGCTAAATGGTCTCGCCTACTCCCTGTATACGTCGAATAAAAAGGCGTTAGCTGATTTTTTCTTTTTTTTAAATAATATGTTTTAATTATTATTAAGTATTTTGACTCCATACCAATATTTTTTATTATTACTATCAGTTTAATATGAGAGACAGTTATAAATGTCTTTTTTATCAGTGTCTTCGGCAATTGATCATTCGAATATCAATCTGAGGTTCCATATTGCATCTGAATTTACGGGCTACCGAAAATTCATGAAGAAAGCACACCATTCCGGCCTATAGTTGATGGGATCGATAACCGGAATTATCACTTAGCCAAAAAATTAGCGGCAACAATCAAGGAGTTGGTAGGTCATTCCTTCTCCTTTATCAAAAACGCACAACACTTCATAAACATCATCCAAAACGTAACATTAGAAAAGGTGATTTATAGTCAGTTTTGACGTCTCTGCCCACTTTACGAATGTCCCAATCAATGACACAATCCTTCATTTACAGAACAAATTCCCTCCAGATATCACGGCGCTCTTTGCACATGTATTGCATTCTGATTATTTTGTATGGCAAAACACCTTCTAACTACGAAAAGAAGGCACAGCCATGGGCTCGCCATTATCGTTCCACCCCCCCGATTGGTAATTTTTATATGGAACATTTTGAGCAACTTGCTTTAAATCCCTCTCCTTTAAAACCCAAAGTCTAGCTTAGATACGTTGACGATGTTATCGTGATCTGGTCCCATGGCCGCCAGACACTAGACACATTCCTTAGAAACCTAAACAAACAACATAAACGCATACAGTTCACAATTGAGTTTGATAAACAGAACACACTTCCGTTTCTAGATACACTGGTCACAAGTCTTCCTTCTGGCAATCCTTCCACTGTTTACCGAGAATCGACACATAATGGCCAATATATACACATAAACTCCTACCACCACCCAACATAAAAACTAGGTGTCATTAATACTTTAAAAAACAGAGCTCTGAAGATCTGCTCCAGTGAACAGGCACTGAAAGACGAATTTAATGTTATCAGCAATACTTTTCAAAAATATGGATACAGCCATTATAATAAAATAGTTTAAATAACACCATTAACAAAATTCTCTACAAGACCTCAATAAAAAACAAAGACAAACTAGACTACAATAAAACTGTAACTATTCCTTACATTAAAGGGACATCAGATAAAATAAACAGAATATAACAAAAATACAAACTCAAAGCTACCTTTAAACCTCCTGCAAAATTAAAAAGCTTATTCAACTCATCCAAAGACCCACTCTCTCCGCTGGCTCACCTTGGAGTATACCGTATTTAATGCACCTATAAGATACGATATATAGGAGAAACAGGACACACAATTCCTATCAGACAAAAATAACATAAACTACACATTAAATATAATAATTATGGTGAAGCTGGACTTTCTGATCATGCCCTTAACACCTTACATACAGAATTGACTGAAAATGCACTGGCTGTCTACATCACACCAAAACATGGTATGAACGCAAATATAAGGAAGCTTGTGAGATTATTACCAACTACCACAATCTGAACAATGATGATGGTCTAAAAATCCCAACATATGGAAGGCATATATTCGACCCACAGAACCTTCCTCTCTAAGAGTAACTATAAACAATACTGTAGAAATTCCAGGATCCTAAATCAAAAATAACAATTGTAATGCTAAAAATAGAACATCATTGGTACTGAAAGAAAACTATCTGTAAGAAAGAATGTTTATTCTTTCTTACAGATAGAATTTTTTTCCACTAGAGGTCATGCCAGTAGAATAACTTGTGATCAATTCATTGTTTCTCTAGCTTACAGTATGTAATTTAACTTAGTTTGTCCTGTATATTTGAATATGCTCCATATAATGATCTTGATATGAAGATCGAAGAGTTATTTATAACACGGTTGTAAAGTCCATAATATCTAAAATGAATGCTGAACACCGTGTAACACTAAAAGAAAGGAAGGTTTAAAAGTTTACAAGCCCCTGTGAGGGAAATATCTCCACAATGTATTTGGACACGTTTCATGATTCATATGGAAGCTCTCATTGCTCGGGACAGCATAGCTGATGAAGCCTGCCTATGGCAGGGTCTTCAGGTATTCATGACTGTAATTCGTGTGTTCATGGGGCCGGTTTGCCTGTTCTGGGGCCGGTTTGCCTGTTCTGGGGGACGCACACCCGAGTTTCTGGGAGGAAAAAAACCCTACGTCCGTATGAGACCGGCAAACTCACCTTTCATAGAAAGGGACCCGATAAAGTTCCTTACGTCACTGGCAGGAATCGAACCTAGGTCTTTCTGACCAAAGGGCTTCGTTTATACCTAATGCATCACCATCATATGAGAAGCTTTGCTCCAGAACACAGGCCCAAGGAAGCCAATAGTTTTTAGATTCATTGTTATTGTTTAGTTTAATTAGTTGCTTAGTATATTTTGCAATATTGATATGTTCTCGTAAACATAACTACACCATCTGTCCAAAAAGAAACCGAACTTTTGATAGAAAATAAAAATAGGCCAATTATAATTATTCAAATCAGTTATTTCAATCAACATATTCTCCAGCAGCTTCGATGCAGCGTTTGGCACGGTAAATTAATTCGTTAAATGAGTTTTTTATATCTGTTTTGGGGATACCCTTGATGGTCGTGGTTACTGCCGTTTGAACTTTTTCAATGGTGCTGTATCGCTTTCCTTTTGTCGGCAAATAAAGACGGGAGAAGAGAAAAAAGTCACATGGTGCTAACTCAGGTGAATACGGCGAGTGATGCAACACACAAACTTGGTTTTTACTCATAAATTGTCTCACAATGTTCGAACGATAAGATGGTGCATTATCGTGCAAACGTGACCAGCTGCATGCATCACGATATTCACGCCGTACATGACGAATTCTCGCTATCAATCGCTTCAAAACTTCAAGATAAAACTCACCATTGAACGTGTGCCGAGGAGAAACGAACTCTTTGTGAATAATTCCCCTGAAATCGTAGAAACAAATCAGGATTGTCTTTACTTTTGAATTCTCCAAGCCACGTTTTTTCGGATGCCCCTTTTCTGGTAGTCTCCACTCAGCACTGTGGAGCTTTGTTTCGTGGTCATTCTCAAAACATCGTTTCGTCACCAGTAGCGATCGTTTCAAGGTTTCAGTCCTAACGAGCGGTTTTAATGAGATACTTTCAATGTTCATTTCGATACATTTTTTTATTCGTCGGTCAACTTGTGGGGAACAAACCGCGAATTCAATTTACGAAGGCCCAAACTCTCGGTCAAAATGTTGTGCACAGTTGATTTTGGAATCCCCGTTTCATCTTCAATCAATCTCAGGGACGATTTTGGGCTTTCTTTGATGAAATCACGTACTTTTTTTTTTTTTTTTTTTTTTTTTTTTTTATAGCCTGTGTAGCTCAGTGGATGTGGCGTTTGCACACCACCGCGCTAGGCCGCACGAAGGAAGTCTTGGTTTCGAGTCTAGTCGGCGACTAGAGGAAATTTTTCTAAGCCTTTTTTCGACCGGTTCCCGAGTTAGTCGATCTCTGGCACGGGCAAGCAGGTTTTTCCTCCCGGAAACTCGGGTTTTTCGTCCTGTAAACTCAAGAAAATCGACCGTAGAACCCACATTATTTCAGACATTAAATATATTGTGTTAGGGTTAGAGACCACGAGATGGCGGCACATTTGAGCCGTCTCTCTTCACTGCGTACCGCTTAATTAGTGATAGCCTTGGGCCATCTGTCTCTGATTGGGTACCAGTGGAGATTGAACTGCCCACTCAGTCTCCAAAAGTTAGATAGGGCTAAATGGCCTCGCCTACTCCCGTATATACGGGAATAAAAAGGCGTTAGCTGATTTTTTTTTTTTTTTTTTACGTACTTTTTTGGATGTTATCTTCACTGAGTCCAGTTTTTGGAGGGTCCCGCTTTTCGTCTTCCTCAAGCGTCTCACGACCAGTTTGAAATCGCTTAAAACACTCAAAAATTTGGGTATGGGATAAGTATTTATCACCGCATGCTTTTTGAAGCATTTTGATGTGTTTCGGTAAAATGTTTACCAAGTTTATCACAAAAGTCAATCGCAGGTCTCAGTTTTAAACTCATTTCTGACTGTTCGTCAAAACACACTGTCACTCTTGGCACTATAACTTAGCTTCTAATGAAACAAATGCCATAGACATTTGATACAACTCCAATGAGGGTTGCCGCTTTCGACAGCAAAAAGATACAACAGCTGTCGCCATTAGTTTCTTCTATTTTCGAAAAGTTTTCTCTTTGGACAGAGGGTGTTGTTTATTCAATACAGTCGATTATATACATTTTATGATTTTATTTTCAGAGTGATTTTATGTTTTTGTTTTTATATTGCTTTTGTGTCAATAAATAGTTTCGTTAAATGCTGTTGTTTCAATAAAGTAATTTTTCAGTTTTTCTTTAATTTCGACTTTCTTCGCACCCCCTTTATGTATTTCCCGTCCTCCGTAGGTTGAGAATGACTCTTTTATAGGGAGTAGGCTATGCCGTTTTAGTCCTATCTTTTCGAGACTTAGAGTATTGTGCAGTCTCCATCAGTAGCCAATCAGATATAGCTGGTGCAATAATATCAGTAATTATATAAGCTGCGTCTTAGGCATAGACAACTGCAACTGTTGCCATCTCTTAGTACCTTATCCTGAAACATATGTTATTATGTTTCAAGATAACATAATAACATTTGTTCTACTGCGATTTTCTTTAGTTTGCAGGATCAAAAACCAGAGTGTGCTGTAAAAAAAAAAAAAATAACCTGATGTGCCAGAGATCATCTAACTAGGAAACCGTTCAAAGAAAGGCATAGAAAAGTTACTTTAGTTGGCGATTAGAATCGAACAAAAATCTATCTTGGGGCGACCTAGAGTAGTGGATGTAAACGTTACTTCCACTGAGTTAGACAAACCTAGTTTGTTTGTTTTTTTTTTGTAAAAAAAAAATTAGCTAATGCCTTTATTCCCTTATAAGAAGTTTTGTATTTTTAAATTTAATTTCTTATATCGGTAATTTTATGGGATTTTTAACGTAATTTCCTAATATCATTCGTCCATGGAGGACAAATTCTGTCACCTGCTTGTGGTGCCCTCTGGATAATCTAACGACAGCAGCATTTCTTTTTTCCAGTCATGGAGACAAATTGCAGTGTTTATACCTATGCTATCGCGTACTGGGCATCCGATGCGATTCTTCATTTGGAAATGATGTCAGAGTTGAGAAATGAGCAAATCATTCCACCTATTTCAAGAAACATTATCATCATCAATGGAATTTAAATGGTATCGTTACTCCAGCAAGCAAAGAAAAACTAAATGAACTACTACTACTAGCTGACAAACATGATGCTGAGATTATCTACATCCAGGAAACCAAACTTTGACAAACCAGCAGACTAAACATTAAAAATTATTTATTTATTTACGCATATGGCTTTGTGAAACTGGCAAGTGAAATGCACAATCACAATCTCCAGAAACAAATTATGAAAATCTTAACAATTAAAATTTCATTACATAAAAGGCACGAACTATATTCCAAGTTTTCCTTTAAAAAAAAAAAAAAGCAAAAGTAATATTTTGTAATCAAGTCAGGAAAAATTGTCATCCTACTGCACTAAATATGACAAGGCTGCACGTTCTCTCAGCACATCACAATACAAATGTAGCTGAATCCAAGGTTTTGAGAGCAGTTGTGACATTTTCCTTTGAATCATCATCTTCTAGCATGAGGAGAAGTTCTGCTGATACTTCGAAGAGGACTATGAGAGTGGCTACGAGAATATATTCGTGGTGAACGGGACCTTGATCTTCTGTTTCCTCCATAACCACCACAGGTCACAATATGAGTAATCATCTGAGCCACGGTAGAACAATTCTAGTAAGGGTGGTCCGACAGCTCCCATTTATGTAGTAAGTAGCCACATCTGCCCTGGATAGTTCTGATCCTGTTGATCGCTGACCAAATCTTCCTAGGAAAAGCAAAGCCAGGCTGCAGAGCACAGGGATTAAAAACTATGATATCATAATACAAGATAGGCCTAATAACTAAAATGGAGGGCTTCTGACAACAATCAGAAACGTCATATAAAGTTGTTGAACTAGACATAGTAGCAGATGGAACTGAAATACAAGGAATCCGAATACTGTTAATGGTAGCAGATGAGTTGTGCCCATTTAAGGTGGAATTGCAAGGTGCAAATAGTGGTCACGGTTTTGATGTGTGAGGTAGAAGTTAACAGGATGAAATATTTAGTTGGGATGTTGCTATAGACCTGATAATATGGAGGGTAATGAGAAGGAAATGTATAGGCAAATTGGCGTAGCTAGCAAGAAATGAGTTATCATTATGGGCGACTTTAATTATGGTAATATAGACTGGAAGCAAGAGACTGCATCTGGTGGTAAAGAAAATGAATTTTTGGAGTTTATGAAAGATGATGTTATTATAAATCAGATGATGTTATTATAAATGAGGTGTCAAATCTTCCACCAGTTGGTGAGAGTGACCACGAGGTGATCACGTGCAGGGTGACCAGTCATTCGAGGACGTCTGTTAGAAAGGGATATATGTGGAATTATAAGAGTGGTATTTACGAAAAGCTCAGGAAACAGCTTGCAGTAATAAACTGGAAAGAGGAACTGGATGGAAAGGATATCAATGCTGCTTGGGCCATACTCAAGAACTATTTGGTGGAGGCAATATCAGAGTGTATTCCAAGGGTCAAGAGGGTAAACAGAGTGGGTGTAAAATGAATGAATCAAGAGATAAGGTATGCAATATGGAAGAAGAAGGTATTATGGAAGAAACACAAAATGAGTATATATAACAACCAGTTGCATGAGAAGTACAAAGAGCAGGCGAGGAAGGTGACTAGCTTGATAAGGGTAGCAAAAATGCAGTATGAGCAGCAGTTAGCTAAAGCGGCCAAAAAAAATCCTAAGGAGTTTTTTCGATATGTCGCCAGTAGAAGAAAGAATGATTATGGTAGAATGGGATTGATTGGTGAAAACGGAGGAATGATAACCGCTGCGGAGGATATAGTTGAGATATTTAGTGAGCAATTTCTAAAGGTATTTCATTCTTGTGAATGTGACATCATGCAGAACTTGAAAGCAGTGGGAGAGGAGGAGGAGGAACTGTTAGTAAGTGAAGAGGAGGTATATGAGGAATTGAATAGACTTGATGTAAATAAGACTGTGGGACTTGATACTATTTCACCATGTGTCTTGAGGGAATGTGCCAGAGAGTTAACAACAGCTTTTGTATATCTTTTCAACATGAGTCTCTCACTGGGTCAAGTTCCAAAATAGTGGAAAGAGGGTAAAATTTTTTCAATTCATAAGGGAGGTGATAATAAGGCTTTGAATTATAGACCAGTCTGTATGTCTGGAGTTGTGGTCAAAGTATTAGAGAAGTTAGTTAGGAATAAAGTTCAGAATTGGGTTGACAACAGAAAAGTACTCTTTGGTGACCAGCATGGATTTACTAAAGGAAAATCGTGCTTTAGCAACCTGCTTACTTTTTATAATAGTGACAAATGCGTTGGATAAGGGTATTGCATATACAGTGGTATATTTAGATTTTGAAAAGGCATTTGATAAATTGCATGACAAGCTGGTAATTAAATTGGAACAGTAGATTGGTTCACTGGATTGGAGATTGGTTGTCAGATAGGTATCAGCGAGTTGTCTATGGAGGAGCGATATCCCAGAAAAGGAAAATTACTAGTGGTGTACCTCAAGGGTCTGTTTTGGGTCCATTGCTGTTTAATTTGTATGTAAATGATATCTGGAGAGGTCTGAATGGTGATGTGCAGTTATTTACAGATGATGCAAAGTTGGGCAGGGCTATCAGGAGTAGTGGATGCTATAGCTTTGAAAGAGGACTTGAATACACTGCCTGAATGGGTAAATAAGTGGGGATGTCAATTCAATGTTTCAAAGTGTAAGGTTTGAAATTTGGGAAGCAGAGATGGGATGCAAAGTATACAATCGGTGCGAATATCTTGGAAGAGGTAGAGGAAATGAGAGATCTGGGAATGATTGTAGACAAGGACCTAAAATTTCGGGGACATGTTACTAAAATAGTGAAGACAACACTGCGGATAATGGGAATGATGCGGAGGACATTGACTTGTAGAAGTAAGGATGTTATGGTTACTTTGTATAAGGCTTTGATCAGGCTACATATGGATTACTGTGCACAGATCCGGTCACCTGGTTTTCAAAAAGATGAAATTTCGTTGGAAAAAGTTCAGAGGAGATTGACTAAGGTGGTTTCTGGTCTCTGGAATGTAGAGTATGAAGACAGATTGACAAAATGCAATTTGCAGAAATTGGTGGATAGGAGGAGGAGGGGGATATGATTGAGACATATAAGCTGTTAAGTGGTTATTACCAGATTAACGTCGGGGATGTTTTGCACAGAATGGGTGAGGATAGCAGGAAAACAAGAAGTCATTCCTGGAAGCTGTATAAGGAGGGTGTGAGGAGCAGGTTTTTTTGCATGGAGAGTGGTGAGTGATTGGAATGCTTTGCCCGAGTGTGGTGTGTGCAGAGACAGTGAATATATTTAAGGCACAGTATGATAAACTGTGCGTATAACAGTGGACCTCCCACGATGAGTCTTTGACTCCATGGAGGTTTTTATAATAATAACTCTCACCAGTGGAGAACCCACTTGTTTGTCTCATTCTTATGGTGCAAAAGATGCCTTAGATATTACTGCAGTTTACTTAGATATTCACGACAAAGCTACTTGGTCTGTTTTGGAACCAGTAGGAAGCGATCATACCCCAATATTAATCAATCTGAAACCCAAAAATGACTAGAACCTTCCAAAAAAGAAAATATCATTGGAACTTCCAGAAGGCAAATTGGGAGAAATACAGGGAGGAAGCAAGTAAAATGCTGAATGATCACACATATCATGATGACTTAGACAAAGACAACCTAACTTGGAAAAATACTATCATAAATACAGCAAAGAAAACTATCCCAAACGGCTACAAGAGAAAAGTTTTTTCAGACTACACAGAGGTTCACCAGGAATTTGCCAGTAAAATAACTAAATGAAATGAATTATACCTTAAAATTGGAAGCTCTCCAGAAACCAGGATCGAGTACAAGATCAATGCTGAAATTAAACAAAAATATGAACTCTTACAAAGTACCAGGTGGCAAGAATTTTGCCACAACTTAAATCCAAACACTTCAGATACCAAACTTTGGAACTTGACTGCTAATTTACAAAGAAAACTACCAAAGGCAAATGAGACTAACACTCTAAAAGATCAGGGTGAATATATCAAAAGTGGAGACAGCGAGATCACAAATACCTTGGCCTTTCATTTTCAAAATACATTCAAACTAGAGATGAATACTAGGAAAGACCATCAAATATCAAAACAGGCGTGACAGCAGAAAACCGGGGCAAATTCCCCCTCAAAAAATTATTCTGGAATCCATTTACAATCTCAGAATTGAGAGATGCCATGGAGAGACTAGATATAAATAAATCATGTGGACCAGATAACATACAATGAATTATGATTAAACATCTTTCTTCCCTAGATTGGCTACTTCGCCTATACAACAATAGTCTAAAACAAGGAAAAGCTCCAAAAGACGCGATGACAGCCACAATCATACCAATTTAAAAGCCTAGCAAACCTCAAGACCAAGCAGGAAGTTATAGACTAATTTTACTGACTTCAATTCCAAGCAAATTGATGGAAAAAATGACACTCCGTTTGAATTACTATCTAAACAAAAATAGTATACTCCCATATTTTCAGGTTGCCTTTAGAAGAAATAACTCAACAACTGATCAACTTTTCTACTTAACCCAGACAATTGAAGATAACTTCAAGACCAAACCTATCAAGTCCACTATTGCATCTTTTATAGATTTTAGCAATGCCTTTGACAAGATGTGAAGGCAGAAACTCTTTTCCAAACTTTGCCATATTGGAATAAAAGGGAAAGTTCTAAACTGGATCTCTGACTTTCTAAGAAATAGAACAATTTGAGTTAGAATAAATGATACATTTTCCAAGAAAGTGAAAATAAGACAGGGACTCCCTCAAGGTAGCATTTTGAGTCCAATGCTTTTTTCCATCTACTTAAACGGTTTAGATAAAAAATATAAATAAAGAAACAAAGCTAGCTATGATTTGGTCCTATTGTCAGCTCTCAACAACCAAGAAGCAGCAGCAGGACACTTAAACAAAACAAAAGTTTATCTACCTACCGTTTTCGCGTGGTTAACCTAGTGGCTTTGCACTTCGCAACCATATGTCTGGAGAAGGAATGTCCCAGGTTCGATTCCCGTCGAAATCGTGAGGAACTTGAGGATCTTCCTCAGGCATAGCCAAGTTAGCCAGTCTTGGGCGCGGGCAGTAGGGTTTTTTCCGCCAGTTTATCTGGCGTATTTCATCCCGCAAGCTGGCAAACCGACCCTTGAACATAAGCTTCTAGAGCCAAAAAATATATCCCCCCCCCCAAGCGCAGACTAGGCAACAGGTCGGTTAGGAGTGGTACTAACAAGTACTCGCATCTCAGTAACATGCGGACCATGCATAGGAAGCGGGGGAAAACGTGTAGTGAAAGAAGATCATACTGTGAAAACCAAAAAATCAAAATTAACCCTACTAAATCAGAAAATTGTGTATTTACCATTAATAACCACCTCAGAAAGTGGAGACCAGAGAATAAGCTAAACAGTCAAGTAATTACATTTAATGAAGACCCCAAATACCTTGGAGTTACTCTGGATCCATCACCAAGCTTCAATAAACATATCAACAATGTTGCAGTGAGATACAAAAGAAGACTAAACATCATGAAAAGTATCTTAGGTAAAGAGTGGGGAGCCAATGCTAAAACCTTAAAAGTCATATTCAACCCTATTATACAACCCATAATGGAATATGCTTCACCTATCTGGATGCAAACATCACAAACCAGTTTAGACAAGCTTATAAAATTTCAGAAAAATGCAGTAGAATCATATGTGGACTAAGGAAAACAACTCCTTGAAAAATAGAAGAGTTGGAATCCAACTTTGTTCCTTTAAAAATTAGGTGGCAAAAAAAATCTTACTAAATTTATAGAAAAAAGAGCCAACCTTGCACATCATAGAACAAGTGAACTATTTAAAAATTGGCAACCAACAAACAGAATAAAGGAAAAAATCAAGAATGCATGAAATCATTGAAAAAATTCCCTTTGATTGTCCAAGCATTTCCTCCAAATCAAGACAGGAAAATATAGTTATCAATTTTGAAATAGGGAAACATGAGAAAAAAGCCTAGAAAACCATGAAATCTTGAGATCATTAGCTCTTTCAAAAACAATGGAATATAGACGGCTCCAAAAATCAAAATGGGAATTCTGGGAGTGGAATACTCATCTATGGCTCTCAAAATATAGAACTAAAAACAACTAATAGTATTGGATGCAACTCATACCATGCAGAATTAATAGCCATTAACATTGCACTGCAACATTTGGATAAACAAAACCCAAAGGAATTTATATTTTTCACAGATTCCTTAGCAGCCCTTCAAACTATTAAGAACTGCTACACCAGCCATCAAGAAATACTTAGAGACGTATCAAAAAACATAAACTACATAAGGATTCCGAAATAATTTTCCAATGGACTCCATCCCATGTGGGATTCAAGGGAAATGAAACTGCAGATGAAGTAGCAAAAATGGCTGCAACATTAAGTGATACTACAGATTTCAATCTTTTTAAAACCACTCAAAAAGAAAATATAAAAAGAACAATTCTCTAGGACATGACTCACCACTGGTATTCAGCAGAAAAACCAGGAGCTACCATTAACATCAAGTTAAATCGCTGTGCCACTACCATTATCTCTCGCCTCAAGACTGGCCACAGGAGACCAATCAAGTTTAGCAATACCATATGTCAGGGGTGTTCAACCCATCGATCGTGGAGCGATTTTTGGTCGATCTCTTGTGTATTCCTCCTTACTTACAAATTTAATTAAAACGGAAAACATAATATTTTATTTATTATTATTTTGTATTATTTTTAATTCGCTTTTAGTGTATTGCTATTGTTTATTTATTTTTCGTTAAAATTGTCAAATCAGTAATTTTCTTATAAGTCCAGGTTAATGAATTAATTTGGATCAGTGGAAGTCAAACAGCAAGCCGAGTGAATACGATTATAAGCAAGGTGTAAAAACTCGATTGTAGCTTAAATATTAAATATTCCAAAGCACATTACATAGATTTTTTACTTAGGCTAAGTCCCATGTGGATATTGCAAAAAAATAAACTTTGTTTGTCTCGGTAGTTTGTATTAGATGTTTTTTTAAATAACTCTTTTGAAGCTAACTGTACATACTACTTTAATAAGAATATGTTAGTGTGTTAAAAATAAAGGCAATGTTTTTGTCGCCGAAGCTGTACATGGCGGGATTAGAAATATTGTTATTGAAACTTGTATGTATGAGAAAGGCTTGCAGGCTCTAAGCGGAAACATCTCCGAAGTTAGTCAGAAATAGTTCAAACAACTTTCCGATGGCCGGCAACTTACAATCAAAAGAAAGCGGAGGAGAACAAAAGGTGTGCCGAACTTTAAACTTAAGATGAAAGACTCATACCGATTCTTTGGGGGTTGCCAAACTTCATGCGAGGTCTCAGAGAAGACCTAATAAAAAGGGACTGAAGCAAGCAGAATTGCTATCAGAGAGGAAGCCGTCAGTCCAGAGTCGCCGTCAGACTGCCCAGATCCACGTTGCTTGAGAGAGAGGAGTTTCCCACTTCCAGAAAAGAGCTTCTCGATTCGAGACGTCGCTAGAGAGAGAGATTACTTCTAGGCCGCTGACAACGTTTCAAATTGCCGAAAGGAAGAGTTCCAATTACCAGAGAAATGTTTCCAGGCCAGGTTAATGTCAGACATTCACCAGTGTGTTGCGTTTTCATTACAATTTAATGAATCAAACGACTTCACTGATATTGATCAGTTAATGGTATTTCAGGATTATTCAAGTAAAAAAAGAACTTTTGAAAATTATACCATTATTGGGAAGGACTAGGGGAGAAGACATTTTTCGGCATTTGATGAATTTGTGAAACACCAACTTCCGCTTTTTAAACTTGTGTCTATTACTACGATGGAGCTCCTGCAATGATAGGTAATAAATCAGGCTTCATTTCATTATGTAAAAACGATGACAAATTTCCAGATTTTTTAACGTTCCACTGTATTATTCACCAACAAGTGCTGTGTAGTAAAAGATTAAACACAAAAGATGTTTTGGACATTACATTTAAAATTGTAAATTCTGTTCGAGGAAAAGCCCCGCAATGGCGGTTATTTAAATTACAGGCAGATGATAGGGAACTTCTGTTGTACAATAATGTTCGCTGGCTCAGCAGAGGTCAATTTTAAAAAGATTTCTTGTTTTAATTAAAGATATATAAAAAAATTTTCTTGATGAAAAAGGAGATATTTATCCACAATTCAGTGATACAAAATGTTGTTACTTATCATTTTTAGTAGATTTCTGTACGAAATTAAGCAACTTAAGTAGATATAAAAATTTAATTGACATGTTAAGTTCAATAAAAACTTTCCAACAATACCTACTTTTATTAAAGAAAAATATAAATGACCGCGAATTTAGACATCTCCCATATTTATTAAAACTTTTGAACAAAATCAAGAAATGCTTCGCTATGATTTAAAAGAATTTATTCGTGAAATAGAATTAGTTGAGGAAGAAAAATTCAAGATTTAAAGATTTTAATAAAACTGAAATGATTGTATATTTTATTTTATAGATAATAAACATTCAGAATAGTTTACATTTAAAATCAATAAACAATGAAGTCATTTGGAAGTATGCACATGAAAAATTCCCAATATTAACTGATATTGCGCGAAAAATTCGTGTTTCGGATCGACATACTTGTCAGAATCCGCTTTTTCAAAAATGACATTATAAAAAATCAATTAAGAAACCAAATTACAAATGATCATTTGGATGATTGTCTACGATTGGCCACTTCTTCATATCAACTTGACTATGAATATATTGCGAGGTCCAAACAATGCCAAATTTCACATTAACTTTTTTTTTTTTTTTAAATCAACCAGCATTTCCTGTAACTTGTGAGTTTGTAATCAATCTGTTTTTTCTAACTTTGGTTTTCCAAAATAGAGAAATAAATATTTTATTCTAATATATATATATATATATATATATATATATTGTTGTTTGAAATAATTAAAAGTCATAAATAAATTTTTAATTACACAAATAAGGTTTTTAGTTGTGTATTTTTTTTAGTTGTTTATTTGTGCGTAATCAGATATCAGGTTGGGGGAACGTGATCTATATAAGAGAGTAGACCACCGAATAACTTTTTATTCGGTGGTCTTTCCAGCTGGGCGCTACACCCGAAGAAACAACTACAAACCCTACAACCACAAACTGGACACAACTACCCACAAAAATCATGGACACCATAGGACCCATACCTATCATCTCCACGAAACAAGATATCGAAACTGCAGTCTCCAACCTAGAAAAACAAATAACGCTAAGCCTAGCAGCAGTAACCTCGATTACGTCCAACACGAAACCAAACCAACTCCCAGAAGACATCAGAAAACTCATTCGGCACAAAAATAAAATACGCAGACAATATCACAAAACACTAGCTCCACAAGACCGGCAAGAACTCAACAAAGCTACTCAAATAGTCCGCTATGCAATCAAAGATTTCCGCAACCAACACTGGGAAAACACACTCCGATCTATACAACCAAATGACCAAGCACTATGGAAACTCCTCAAAAGCCTTCGCAACACGTCAAGCTACGTACCACCAATTCATGGGGAACGCGGCACGGTCTACCGCGATGACGAAAAAGCGGAAGCTTTCGCCGACAGCCTAGAACTACAATTCAGCCCCAACTACAAGAACGTAGACCTAACATTTATCACAAAAATACACCGACAGACACGACATGCACTAAGGCACCACAACCAGCAACCGAATATCCGCCCAACATCCCCAAAAGAAATACGCGAAATAATTAAACACTTTAAAAATAAAAAAGCTCCGGGTCCAGACAAAATCACGAACAAATTAATCAAACACCTACCACACAAAGCACTCATGCACATAGTTGCCATCACAAACGCGATGCTCAGGCTTAGCTATTTCCCAAACCGTTGGAAGACTGCAGACATAATCCTGATCCCCAAAACAGGAAAAGACCCGAAATTCCCACAAAATTACCGACCCATCAGTCTCCTCTCCTGTCTCGGAAAAATATCCGAAAAAGTAATCATGACCAGACTACAAGAAATAGCCACCAAAAACAACATCATCCGAAACGAACAATTCGGGTTCAGACCACACCACAACACGGTACAACAGGTACAAAGAATCACAGAATACATCACACATGGTTTCAATTGGAAACAACAAACCGGTGCCATTTTCCTCGACATAGCCAAAGCTTTCGACAAAGTATGGCACATCGGTCTCCTACATAAACTAATAACAGCAAAAGTACCAATACACCTGGTCCTCCTGATCAGCTCATACTTAAAAAACAGAAAATTCCGAGTGAAAATACAAGGAATAATATCCACTGAACGCAAAGTCAGAGCGGGAGTTCCACAAGGCTCACTACTTTCCCCCCTACTATTTGCCATCTACATGGCTGATATCCCACAGAACAAAACAACGATTTCTGCCTACTACGCAGATGACACAGCCATTTTAACCAGATCACTATGCCCAAAACTGATAACAAAACGACTACAAACCACAGCAAATGAACTCGAACTCTGGTTCAAAAACTGGAGGGTCGACGTAAACGGAGATAAAAGCGCAGCAATACTGTTCACAAGGAGGAAAAAATCCCCCCCACAACGCAGTACACATATTCAACAAAATAATCCCATGGGTAACAACAACGAAATACCTAGGAATACAACTTGACAAAAAACTACACTTCAATACCCACATTGCACACACATGCGCCAAAGCAAACACAGTCATAGCCCAAACATACCCACTAACCAACAGACGCAGCTGCTTAAGCATAGACAACAAACTACTCATCTACAAATCAATCATAAGACCCATAATAACATACGGATCACCCGCGTGGAGTCACACAGCACCTTACAACATCAAAAAACTCCAAACAATACAAAACAAATGTTTAAGAATGTCATTTGACGCCCCATGGTTCATACGCACAGCTCCACCGAGAAGCAAATATACCGACAATTCTCAAATACCTCCAACAAACAGCCACAAATTACTTCACACAAGCAGCCACCCACCCAAACCAACTAATAAGGACAGCGACAGATTATAATGAACAGGATAAAATGAAACAGAAACGCCCCAAATCAATCCTGCTATTCCAAAGCTAACCACAAACCATACAGCCCGAATAGGGCGAGCACTTGCTCAATAACTACTTCCCCCCCCTCCCTCAAGAGACACACATACAAGACAAAGGGAGTAAAAGCCAAGGGCTTGGATCTCCATCACACCAGTTTAAGTCACAAGTCACAAATAACTTTTTATAGAAAAGTAGCTCGCGTAGTAAAAAAGGTTGAACACCACTGGCATATGTCTTCATCGGAAAAATCGCCAATGCATTTACTAAATTGTATGAATATTAACAAATGTGAACTTTATAACAACCCAGAAAAGGTGCTGTATAAAATACACGAATTTGACCCTTTGATCTGGTGTAATACCATATCATTAAATATTAATATTAAAAAAATCATTCATCCATTCTTTATCGTAGGTATTTGTTCTTTTGATCATTTGCTTGAGATGATTCAAGATCTTCGTTACATCTACTTCAATGTCCTTATATTCTTTAGGAAAATTTTTATATGTTGATTATCCGTTTTTTGTGCACATTTCATTTTTTACATTTAATATTTTGTAATACTTTCAATTTGATTTCTATTCTACTCTTAAATATGAATTACAATCAGAAAAAATACTCTGGATTAGAGATAGATATTGAAAGTTTTTCACTTGGTGATAGCATAAATTAAAGATGCCAACAAATCATATTCTTGCTTTAATCCTTTATCCAGGTGAAAGTAAACAAAGTTTGCTCGTGAAGTAACATCATGACTGGGCTACTTGTAAATAGAGGCTAATGAATTCACATCACTTGACTTAGTATCCTATAATGCATAGCACACATCCTCACAGACATGTATAATACAATGCATTATTGGAAGAGTCACTACCCAGACGGTTTCGACCTTTATTGAGGTCTCATCAGTGGGTGCTAGACCAAGAAGTGATATCAAGTTGAGGTGGTTTCATATTACCTCATATTTTCAGATACAAATAGTCAATAGGAGTCACACTTTATTTCTAAAATACTCTTGATTAGAGATGCAAGTTGAAAGTTTATATATATATATATATATATATATATATATATATATATATATGGACGTAGGCTGTTCAATAAGTTATAAGACTATATTTATACAGAAAACAGGTTACCTTTAATCGTCATCATTTACATGGTCTTTTTTCGAAGTAACTACCGTGGGACGAGATGCATTTGTCCCAACGTTGCGTCTTCTTAAACACATGTGAAAGTCCGTTTTTTGAGTTCTTTCAAAACCGCCACCGCAGCTATTACACATGCCTTGTTGCTTTCAAAATGGCAGCCTCTTAGTGGTTTCTTGAGGGTGAGGAAACAGCTAGAAATCGCACGATGCGAGATCAGGACTGTATGGAGGGTGTGGTAGACTATCTATGTTGTTGTTTAGCAAAACGTCCACTACACCACCACCACCAGCAATATGTGGCCTTGCATTATCGTGGTGCAATAAGAAACCATTCTTCAGCAATGGACGCTTCCTTTTGACATGCTGTACCATTGTCCGTAAAACATCCGCATGGTATGAGCCGTTTACAGTATTCCGAATTCTACAGCATGTTGGTAAACAATGCCTTCATAGTCAAAAAACATTATGGTCATAACTTTACCAGCCGATTTCACAGTTTTTGCTTTCTTGGGGGTAGGCGAAGACGGATGCTTCCATTCACTGCTTTGTTGTTTCATTGTAGGGTCATAGTGATACAACCAAACTTCATCTGCTGTAATAATGCGTTTTAAGAAGTTGTCGCCTTCTTATTCCAGGCTTTCTTTCCATTCTGTGCACACATCCACTCGATGCTGCATTTGCTCCGGTGTCAAGAGTTTGGGAATCCATCGGGCGCAAACATGTTTCAGTCCCAAATGTTCAGCCATGATTGAGTGAACACCTCCCACAGAAATATTCAGGACAACATGCAGTTGGCGTACTGTAATTCTGCGATCTTCCTTGATGATAATCGCTGCTGTGTTGATCATTGGCTCTGTGATGGACGTTGAAGGTCTTCCCTCACATTCAAGATCTTCCACATTTTGCCTTCCTTCCTTAAAAGTTTTATGCCAGCGAAAAACACTTGCCCTCGACATTGCTTCATCGTGGAAAGCTTCGCGTATCATGTTAAAAGTGTCCGATGCCGAGTTTTGCAAACGCACACAAAATTTAATTGCATAACGCTGTTCCTAGGATGCTTCCATTTCGACGACCGGTCGCGGTTCGCAGGCACGCCGAAACAAGCTTGCGTTTAGTCACGTGACACTCTGTGTCATCAGTCTGTATATGCCATCTATCAACCTCTTTTGTTAATACAGACAGCAACATTTCTTTATTCCACAGAAATTAATATTGTGATGAGTGGTTTTGCGACAGTAAAATTAGTCTTATTACTTATTGAACAGCCCTCGTATATATATTATTATTATTATGTGACACCTCCAGGGAGCCCAAAGACTCATCGAGGGTGAGGGTGCCAACAGCATCGAACGACTGATCTCTTCCAACTACTAACCGTGCTCAAACTTGCTTACAGCCATTAGTAGCAGTGGCTCTACCAATCGACCAACCTTTGCTGGCAAAGGTTGGTCGATTGGTAGATATTTGTATTTATATATATATATATATATATATATATATATTTGGTTACACTATAAATTAAAGATGTAAGAAATTATATTCTTGTTTATTCCTTTATCCGTGTATGCAAACAAAGTTTCTTTGTGAAGTAGCTTCACGACTGAGTTGATTGTATATAGAGGCTAACTTCATATTAATTACCTTATCCTATAATACAAAGCATATCCTTAGGGACATGTATAATATTATGCATTATGGAATTTTGGGGATTATTACCTCAACCTTGTTATCATTTGTGGGTTTGGCTCCCAATAATGATACCTCAATAAAGGTCGAAACCTGTCTCTGTTTCGCATAATGCATAATACAAAGAGCTCAGTCGTGAATTACTTCACGAAAAAACTTTGCTTACACTTAGATATAGGATTAAACTAGGAATATAATTTCCTGGCATCTTTAATTTATGAGATAAAAAGGTTTTAAAATCCGGTGAATACAAGTTCTGCCTTGTGTTATTAGATTTCTATACATTCAGATAATAATTGTATAATATCGTTTGTCTCCATTTTATGTCCACAGGGCTCTTTAGAATAGAGAGCTCTCTTGGCTAATTTCTGATAGAAGTATACATGTATCAGTATTTCTTAAGCTATTTACTACAAATATTAAATTAATTTTTGACGCTATTCATTTTCTTCTCCCATACAAAAATTTCCATTATTACTTTGGCATTCAGGTCTCCCATCACTGTCAAAATTTCGTTATTTAAAATGCGAGTATATATCAGCAGCGAACAAATTAATACGAACAAGCCAAACATCATTAGATTTTTAGTTTTGTCTGGATTTTGTTTCAGTTAACAATAATTGTGTTTGAGTGTTGCATGTGTTTATTGTCTCTATGTTTATTAATAGTGTTGTGTTTTTATAGTGTAAACAATTTGACATTTGTAGTGTTTAATTCATTTTGTGTAGACATAAAATGGATACATCTCCAAGAAAGTGTTAAAAAATATGTACTCTTTCGCAGCACACATCCAGGATTCAAAGACAAATTGGCAATAAGTGTGGTTTTGGTTCTGTTAATGCAGTTTTAAAGAGGTTTAGTGAGACAAGTACCTTTTCTCTTGAGTGAAAAAGAAAATGTGGGCAGAGAAGGAAAACTACACTTACTCAATATCGTTTTCTAGTTAGAAAAAGCAAACTGAATCCAAGATTGTCTGTTGTAGACTTAAATAGAGACTTGGCAGTTAGTGGAACTAATGTTTTAATGTTTTTGACATGACAGTCTATCGAATATAGTTGGAAGCAGGGAGGACTGCCCAAAGACCAAAAAAATAAAAACAATTGTTGACGAAGATGAAGGCTATGCAGAAAAATATACTCAAGTAAGCAAAAGTGTACAAAGACTGGACTGCTGAGAATTGGACGATCATATTCTCAGATGGCAGCCATTTCTTTGTACATGGAGAGTACCCTATGTGCACAAATCAGTGGCTAAGAAGACTTTTCCTGCCCACTTTCAACTAGCTACTAAACATCCAGATAAAAAGCTGTTCTGGGGTTGTTTTACACATGACGGTCCAGGATATCTTGCGACTGTTGACGGTATTCAATAGTTATGTATTGGTTATTTTTGAATGACCAATTCATAACAATATTGGAGAAAAAAGTGGCCCCACAGATTCAGAAAAACAAGGAATTCATCTCCGAACAGGATCTCGCTTCTTCCCAGACTTAAAAAAAAGTGAAAAAGTTCCTCAGAAATCAGATTCAATTGCTTCGGGTGCCAGATAATTCTCCTGACATTGACCTAAAAGAAAATTTGGGCCATTGATAAAGAGACTTGAAAATTAAATTGTGATACAAAGGATAACTTAATACAATCCAAGTAGTATGGGTGGCGGTTCTGACAAGATCAAGATCAAGATCAAGATAAGGAATCGTGACGTGATTGGTTGATGACGTCATTGTGTGCATGGCTTCATGGGTGTGGAATGTTTGGAATTTCCGTGTGGGCAAGTGTGTCACTGGCTTCAGTTGTTGTGTTTTGGTTCGCGTATGGGGTTATGGGTGATGATAGAGATAAGGATTCGTGTTGTGATTGGTGGTGCAATTCTGACAAGATGAAGATCAAGATAAGATAAGGAATGGTGACGTGGGTGTGTGTTGTTTTCAGATGTAGGTAAGTGACGTTATTGTTTTGAATGGAAAGGAAAATATATTAGTGGATAAGAAATCGTGTCGTGATTGGTGCTCACTTCTGACAAGATCAAGATAAGATAAGGAATCGTGTCGTGGGTGTGTGTTGTTTTCAGATGTAGATAAGTTACGTCATTTGTTATTTGTAAATAAATGTCGTCATTTGTAAATAAGTGACGTTGTTGTTTTGAATGGAAAGGATGATATTAGTGGATAAGAAATCGTCTCGTGATTGGTGGGACACTTCTGACAAGATCAAGATAACATTAGGATTCGTGACGTGAATGTTTGTTGTTATTGAGTTTGGAATGATAATTTAATTTAACTCTATTCTATGTCACACAAACATACAGTTTTTTTTTTTCTTCTATAGATGGTTGTACTAATTTTCCAATACATTTTGGGTATTTCTTTCCTGTTAAAGTGTGGGAATTCTTAGAGAAAGTCGTGATGGCTCTCGTGTTTCAAGCTTTTCTGAATAATTAATTATATACTTAAAGTACCTGTCCTTAAACACACACACACATACACATTAGACATAAAAATCGCTAATGTGTCCATGTTGATACTCTAATATATACCCTATGATTATTCTTATGGGATAATAAAAAAAAAATACTATTCAGTATTAGAATTACGCTTACCAAACAACATGCGATCAGTTATGTTTAAGTTAAAAAAGTACTTACAGCTTTCCAGATGACTCTTCTAAATACGAATATTCCAAAATAGTTCAATTTTATATCCACAACACAACACAAACACAAAAACCCACAAAGAATGAAATTTCTGTAAATACTGTAACCTGAACTAGTTACTTCGTACTTTAGATTACGGACCGTAGATGATGAGCTTTCGTCATTGCAATATCCCCAGCGAGCACTTTTCTTCAAAGGGAATGACATGAGTCACATCCGTAAATGGGGGTATTGTTCAAAAGGTAGCATTTCCTCAAGTTTGGATATTTCTCAAATACTTACATATGACTAAGGGATTAGTATCCACATGTTTGAATGAAAATTATTCATTCTTCGTTACCGTCGACATTCATTGCTATAGTAAATTAATGCTTACATTTAATGTTAATTTAGATTGCTGTTAGAGTATGGAATTCAGACAAGTGAAATTATTATTTTTTTTTTTCAAATTGATTGGTTATTTTCTATATTTTACTTTTACAGGTCATGTTCTAACAGAATAACTGAGCAGAATTAATAAATATATAAAGTATATGTGAATTTTTTTCCAACACTGAATATTTCTCATTGTCTTTTCTTAAATTGCCCAACTTGGTGGGAAAGTCTATGCGCCGTTTTGTTTAGGGTAAGTGTTATTTCCGGTTTCGAATTCCGATTGCTGTTAGATTATGGAATTCTGATAAGTGAAATTATTTTTTTTTTCAAAACTGAAAAGAGTTTTCATTATAGGTTACTGTGCCTAACATATATTCACACCACAAAACACACAAAACATAGGAGTTGATAGATATTTCTGTAAATAACCAGAAAAGCTAGTGGACTACTTAATTTACTTTAGTATCCGTTTGGTTCTCTGTATTTATCTTTCCCACGGGTGTCCATCCTTGTTTGGAAAGTCTATGCGCTGTTTTGTTTAGGGTATGTGTTATTTCCGGTTTCGAATTCCGATTGCTGTTAGAGTATGGAATTCAGACAAGTGAAATTTTTATTATTTTTTTTTCAATTGATTCGTTATTTTCTGTATTTTACTTTTACAGGTCATATTCTAACAGAATAACTGAGCAGACTTAATAAATATATAAAGTATATGAGAATTTATTTTCCAACACTGTATATTTCTGATTAAGTCTTACCTTTTACGGTATCTATCTTATCCGGTCGCCTTTTGTTGTACGTAGGTGAGAAATCGTGTGTTTTGTTTTGAACTCTTGGTTTCCGTTGGTAAATTACCAATATAACTATTAATTTTACCTTCGATTCCTTGTGCTCTTAACCCATTTCTGTAAGTAGAATTTATTTATGAATTATTTTCCCACACTGTTAGTTTTCATTCATTAATCTTGTTTGTAGATAACGAACAAATAAGACTTTTCATTCAATGAATCAAAAAAAAAATTCTCTGGTTACTTTGTGGCATGAAATTTCACAAGGAAAAAAAAAAAAAAAAAGTTATCTTCCTTCTTAAATTTGTATAACACATCTACGACACCCAATATGTTCATTTAATTTACACATTTTATTGAACGAAATATTATTTACAAATTGTATTTACTGAATCTAACAATACAGAAAATAAATAAATTGAAAAATACATCAAAGGTTCTTCCATGGTTGTGGAATTGCCATCGTATGGTTTTGAGAATGTGATTCTCATCTGAAAGTTAATTTTCATTTGGTGTTTGTTTGTTGGGAATTTATTACTGTAGTAGTAAAATTAAGGGTTGCATATTTATATTTTCGAATCCAATACATATACTTCAGAGAATTATTAAAAGCACAGAATCTTTCGTTATGTTTCCAAAAGCATTTAAAACTACACGTTATGTTTTCACGTTTCGGGCATCCAATTTCATTTAAATCAAGAACAGGCCTCCCTATTAACTTCGTTAATGTTTTTGATTTTTCTCTTCCTTTGGCAAGTAATATATGATATTTGCATGTTGATTCTATCATCCAATCTCTTAGTTTGTCCAAATCTAGTGAACCAATTTCCCACTTCAGCTGATGGTTATATTTTATTAACCAAGAATTCTGTTTTTTAACTCTTTCAGGTAATTCTTTCCAACTACAAGGTGATTTTGTCACTGCATATCTAACACTAAATCCATCAGAAATACAAATTTCTTTAGGAAATAAATTTGAACTCTTATTCAGCAAAAATTGTACATCAATTATCCCAATGATAACTGAAAATTCGTATTTTTCACCCACTGTCGATTTTTCATAATCGTTTTCCTTCATTCTTCTTCTTCGATTACTTCATATGGCACCACAAATAGTTATTTATTATTATTTCACTGATTATTAGCTCTGATCGTATACTTTATGGTAACTTTCGTTTACAAAATTCTAAACAATTAGAACTTTTCACAAAGAAACTTTCAATGAATTTGTGGCTCACCCATTATTTTTGCATTACCAAACACAAATCACAAAACAGCAGCTGCAGTGGATGAACGATTACCTTAAGTCCAAACTCACTCGACTCTGGTATTTTCTTATAGTACTGTTTACACATACCATCCCCTACCCTGACTGTTCCTTCAAAAATGAACCTTTGCGCAGATGACTCAACGACATGTTTTCACATGCTGTTGGAGATACTGTTGGTGTGTTTTTATCTTACTTTGTGTAGGGAAAGGTAAAATTTGTATATGTGTTATCTTTATAGTACAAACATTTTCTCTATGCCAAACTTTAAAGAAGTGTTAAAGTCACGTTTTGTTGGTTTAATTAGATGCTTCTCTCTCTCTCTCTCTGTAAAATAACCAAATTCTAACAGTTCGGATTTTCGATTATGTGAACGATTTGTTTTCAGATAACTCAAATAATGTCAATAGATAGCATTAGACAATTTCTAAAATAATCAATACATGGATTTTCGTTTTCAACACTTTTTTTTTTTCCTGTCCTGGCATTAATTTCACAGTTTTGATTTTTTTAAAATAATTAAACAGAATTGCATTAAGATATAAAGTTGTGGATTTAAATATCAAGATCTAATCAGAATAACTGAGTAAAAATTCACTGTGGAAAAACACAACAACAAAAACACACATCTTTGTTCATTTAAGTTTACAAATGCACATTTTATTTTGCTGAAATACTATTTACAAGTATATTCACTGAGAAAAATTCGAAACATGTAATTCCCTAAAATATTTCACAATATTTAGTTTAGACTCTTAACATTTTCCAAAGAGTTCAATGAATAAAATTTTTGTTACTCACTGTTTCTTGGTTACATTACATCAAAATAGCTGGTCACGCAAAAGAATTTTTAAATCAGATACCATGGTAACCACACTTCCATACGTTTGATATTGTGTCAGTCTGGAAATGACACCATGCCTCGCTAAACATTCTGTGTATTCTTTTGTCAGCAAATATACACAAACAGTTTTTGTAAAATGTTCGTAAATGTCCCAAAATAAAGAATCTTTATCGAATTGGATAAAATCTTGAAAGTCTAATTTTACCATTGATGAATTTAAATGTTGAGCGATAATTTTTCCCATTAAATGGACAGATGGTAATTCAGTTTCCAAAAATAGTAAATGATTATCAATGTCGTACATTTTTGTTGAAAATCTCTCAGCTTCTTCGCAACTAATAGAAAAAAACCTTACGTCCATCAGCTCCTGTATCATCAAGTATTAGTTCCCCATCTTGGCATTTCAGAATATAACAATCACCGAGGTCCATTTCGTAGTCAACTCTTCTTTGCAAGTAGCCGAGGATATCAGACCACTTCCTGCGTAATTTTTCCCAAGTGGTCCGGGATAAATACATCACAATGTACGTGTCTTCTAAAATAATAATCGGTTTCCATCCTTTTAGAGCTAGGTGAAGAGTTTTGTCTCGTGCTATTTTCCTGAAGAAAGAAAATTTCAATGACTTTTGTGGCTCACCCATTATTTTACTTTACTTTCCTGGATACCAATCACCACAACACAATACGATAACTTCACAGGATGAACGAATTGTCGTAACTGCAAAGACACTTGACTCGTTTATTTTTCCTTATAGTACTGTTTATCTGACCCTTAACCCTGACCGTTCCTTCCAAAATGAAACTTTTGCGCAGATGATTCACGGACATGTTTCTACATGGTGTTGGATAAACCATGACGACAATGACGGATGTGTGTCACCCTGGGAAAATTCCAAGATATCTTATCTCAAAAACATCACCCACAATTCCATAGCCAAACAAAACATGACAACAATGTCGTTATGTGTTTGGATATTTCTGGGGAACATATGTCTCTCATACTGTGATATCACAGAGGGTGACAGATGTCTTCCCTGCAATGCTCCCCCCAACCTAACCCCATCACCCTAGTCTCTCACCATCCCTCTCCTGCAGAAGATGTCTGCTCAGCCTAGTGGAGATGAGGGAGCTCATCGTTTGCGGATATCTTTTAGTGATGTCACCTCCAATTGATACTGATAACTTTTTTTGGGGAAAAAAAAATTTAAAAAACTGGTTTTTTATGATAACTTTTTAGGAAAAAACGCGTTTTTTATGAAAACGTTTTTGGAAAAAAAATAAAAAAACGCGTTTTTTCCTAAAAAGATATCATAAAAAACCAGTTTTATAATTTTGAAAAATTATTGAAAGATTATGAAAAATCGACAGTGGGTGAAAAATACGAATTTTCAGTTATCATTGGGATAATTGATGTACAATTTTTGCTGAATAAGAGTTCAAATTTATTTCCTAAAGAAATTTGTATTTCTGATGGATTTAGTGTTAGATATGCAGTGACAAAATCACCTTGTAGTTGGAAAGAATTACCTGAAAGAGTTAAAAAACAGAATTCTTGGTTAATAAAATATAACCATCAGCTGAAGTGGGAAATTGGTTCACTAGATTTGGACAAACTAAGAGATTGGATGATAGAATCAACATGCAAATATCATATATTACTTGCCAAAGGAAGAGAAAAATCAAAAACATTAACGAAGTTAATAGGGAGGCCTGTTCTTGATTTAAATGAAATTGGATGCCCGAAACGTGAAAACATAACGTGTAGTTTTAAATGCTTTTGGAAACATAACGAAAGATTCTGTGCTTTTAATAATTCTCTGAAGTATATGTATTGGATTCGAAAATATAAATATGCAACCCTTAATTTTACTACTACAGTAATAAATTCCCAACAAACAAACACCAAATGAAAATTAACTTTCAGATGAGAATCACATTCTCAAAACCATACGATGGCAATTCCACAACCATGGAAGAACCTTTGATGTATTTTTCAATTTATTTATTTTCTGTATTGTTAGATTCAGTAAATACAATTTGTAAATAATATTTCGTTCAATAAAATGTGTAAATTAAATGAACAAATTGGGTGTCGTAGATGTGTTATACAAATTTAAGAAGGAAGATAACTTTTTTTTTTTTTTTTTTCCTTGTGAAATTTCATGCCACAAAGTAACCAGAGAATTTTTTTTTTGATTCATTGAATGAAAAGTCTTATTTGTTCGTTATCTACAAACAAGATTAATGAATGAAAACTAACAGTGTGGGAAAATAATTCATAAATAAATTCTACTTACAGAAATGGGTTAAGAGCACAAGGAATCGAAGGTAAAATTAATAGTTATATTGGTAATTTACCAACGGAAACCAAGAGTTCAAAACAAAACACACGATTTCTCACCTACGTACAACAAAAGGCGACCGGATAAGATAGATACCGTAAAAGGTAAGACTTAATCAGAAATATACAGTGTTGGAAAATAAATTCTCATATACTTTATATATTTATTAAGTCTGCTCAGTTATTCTGTTAGAATATGACCTGTAAAAGTAAAATACAGAAAATAACGAATCAATTGAAAAAAAAAATAATAAAAATTTCACTTGTCTGAATTCCATACTCTAACAGCAATCGGAATTCGAAACCGGAAATAACACATACCCTAAACAAAACAGCGCATAGACTTTCCAAACAAGGATGGACACCCGTGGGAAAGATAAATACAGAGAACCAAACGGATACTAAAGTAAATTAAGTAGTCCACTAGCTTTTCTGGTTATTTACAGAAATATCTATCAACTCCTATGTTTTGTGTGTTTTGTGGTGTGAATATATGTTAGGCACAGTAACCTATAATGAAAACTCTTTTCAGTTTTGAAAAAAAAAAATAATTTCACTTATCAGAATTCCATAATCTAACAGCAATCGGAATTCGAAACCGGAAATAACACTTACCCTAAACAAAACGGCGCATAGACTTTCCCACCAAGTTGGGCAATTTAAGAAAAGACAATGAGAAATATTCAGTGTTGGAAAAAAATTCACATATACTTTATATATTTATTAATTCTGCTCAGTTATTCTGTTAGAACATGACCTGTAAAAGTAAAATATAGAAAATAACCAATCAATTTGAAAAAAAAAATAATAATTTCACTTGTCTGAATTCCATACTCTAACAGCAATCTAAATTAACATTAAATGTAAGCATTAATTTACTACACCAATGAATGTCGACGGTAACGAAGAATGAATAATTTTCATTCAAACATGTGGATACTAATCCCTTAGTCATATGTAAGTATTTGAGAAATATCCAAACTTGAGGAAAGGCTACCTTTTGAACAATACCCCCATTTACGGATGTGACTCATGTCATTCCCTTTGAAGAAAAGTGCTCGCTGGGGATATTGCAATGACGGAAGCTCATCATCTACGGTCCGTAATCTAAAGTACGAAGTAACTAGTTCAGGTTACAGTATTTACAGAAATTTCATTCTTTGTGGTTTTTGTGTTTGTGTTGTGTTGTGGATATAAAATTGAACTATTTTGGAATATTCGTATTTAGAAGAATCATCTGGAAAGCTGTAAGTACTTTTTTAACTTAAACATAACTGATCGCATGTTGTTTGGTAAGCGTAATTCTAATACTGAATAGTATTTTTTTTTTTTATCCCATAAGAATAATCATAGGGTATATATTAGAGTATCAACATGGACACATTAGCGATTTTTATGTCTAATGTGTATGTGTGTGTGTGTTTAAGGACAGGTACTTTAAGTATATAATTAATTATTCAGAAAAGCTCGAAACACGAGAGCCATCACGACTTTCTCTAAGAATTCCCACACTTTAACAGGAAAGAAATACCCAAAATGTATTGGAAAATTAGTACAACCATCTATAGAAGAAAAAAAAAAAAAAACTGTATGTTTCTGTGACATAGAATATAGTTAAATTAAATTATCATTCCAAACTCAATAACAACAAACATTCACGTCACGAATCCTAATGTTATCTTGATCTTGTCAGAAGTGTCCCACCAATCACGAGACGATTTCTTATCCACTAATATCATCCTTTCCATTCAAAACAACAACGTCACTTATTTACAAATGACGACATTTATTTACAAATAACAAATGACGTCACTTATCTACATCTGAAAACAACACACACCCACGACACGATTCCTTATCTTGATCTTGTCAGAAGTGAGCACCAATCACGACACGATTTCTTATCCACTAATATATTTTCCTTTCCATTCAAAACAATAACGTCACTTATTTACAACTAACAAATGACGTCACTTATCTACATCTGAAAACAACACACACCCACGTCACCATTCCTTATCTTATCTTGATCTTCATCCTGTCAGAATTGCACCACCAATCACAACACGAATCCTTATCTCTATCATCACCCATAACCCCATACGCGAACCAAAACACAACAACTGAAGCCAGTGACACACTTGCCCACACGGAAATTCCAAACATTCCACACCCATGAAGCCATGCACACAACAACGTCATCAACCAATCACGTCACGATTCCTTATCTTATCTTGATCTTGTCAGAACCGCCACCCATACTACTAATCCATCATAGAAGTAATTTTCGGGATGCAGAAATAAGAAAAATATATTCCACGTTGGTAGATTCCATGCCTTAGCAAATTAAAGAACTTATTATGTAAGTAGGAGCATATATAAATTATTAGTAAAATTGGAGTTTAATTTTGGTACTTATTTTCTTGGGAAATTAAAATTTTTCTTTAAAATGTGAGTGTTTGGATTAATTTGTTCGCTTCTGTACTGGTATAACTCGCATGCACAAAAGTCAGTGAGCAGGAATCTGCAGCAAAATAATCTATTGGTTACTTTTTAAACAATTGGAGGTTCTAGTCCTTTATTATTAGTTCATGGGGAAGCTGGTCCACAGAAGTAAGGTAGGTAGAATGAAAGATGGCTGAGAGTTGAAGAACCGGTGAACATGCAGTTCGACTTTAAAGTAGTATGGAGTTCTTGCGGATCGAGTTCCTGTAGATTTGTTAGCAACGGGGGATGCAATGGATTCAAATTCCATTAAACAGCAACCATGGTAATGCCTGTGGAATAGACACAATGTGAAAGGAGATCTATGAGCACTTGGAGAAAAGCATCTATAAGATGGTGGTGATGGGTTTTTAACTTTGTAGGCAATTCCCACGAAGTGTAGTGAGATTTTTACAGGGTAGTTTCACCAATGCTTCCCCCAACCCTCCAATTTTTATCCGGGCTTGGTATATGGCTGGGACGTATTCATGTCTAATCATTGTGTGTTCACAGGGCCGATTTGCTTGTTGTGGGAAACGAAAGCCCCCCTTACTTCTGTATGAGATTGGCTAACTCACCTTTCTCGAAAGAGACCAAATAAAGGTTCCTCGTGTCACTGACAGGAATCGAACCCAGGTCTTTCCAACCAAACGGCTTCGTCTATACTGACATCTATGGTGGCTTCATCTGTAAGAGGCTTTTCTGCAATTAATGAATTGTTTTTAATTAACCAAACCGCACTTTTCTGAATAGTATCATGAATCTTTTGGGAAGAATAGGTATACACTGTTCCAAATATGAGAGCAGCATTTCAAGATTTGGAATTTATAGACTATACCACTGGTCGTAAGAGAAGTATACTGCTTGAAAATAAGTTACCGGACAATCCCATGGACAAATTGCATTGTACCATGTAACGAGTCACTAGTTTGCAGCCAGTTTAAATTGGTGGAATAGGATGCTCCAGGCAAGAAGGAAACTGACAGAGTTTGAAAGAGGCATTGTAATTGGATGCCATGTTACAAGTCGATTTGTTTTTGGCAAATTGTTGACAAATTAGGTCATGCCAGTCAACACTGTGATACCCTACTGAGATTGATGGTGAGGATATATGCCCCCTTAAGATTGCTGCAGTCACTGCAACAAAAGGATATCCTACATCTTATTAAGGTTGGCACCATGGTTATTTGTTTCTCACACTATGGTGACCATTGTATTCTTTTGAAGCAAAGTAGACTACGTATGGTTTATATAATGTTCAATTTATCGTACATAACTGAAACGTTTCTCTGGGCATTCTGTTGAATGCTTTGCTAGATCCACAAAACTTAATTACATATCCTTTCCCACGATTTCTCAACTATGTCATAAAGTGAAACTATGATGCAGACAACTATTTGGCCAGAACGTAGCTTGTTTTTCTCCAAATTTCACCTGCACGATTTTACTCAGTGTCTGCTCACCGTGCATAAATATTTTTCCTCTAACCTAAAAATTGCAATATTTCAAAATAACAAGTGTAATTAATTCTATATTTAAACCAAACCTAGTAAAAAAAAAATAAGGCTAAAAGTATACAATAAATTAACCCTACCAGTCCTATTGTATGAAAGTGAAATCTGGATAACAAAACAAAAAGACAAAGATTAATAGCAAGCTGAAGTGAAGTTTATGAGGAAAAACTGCAAAATATATTCTATTTGATGACAAAAGAAATTATGAAAGAATAAAACCAGAAGTAATAAAAAAAATTAAAAAATATAAACATAAACACGCTAACCACTCGACCAGGCTAGCTAAGTGGTTAGCGTATCCACACTCTAGCCAAAATGCTGCAGGTTTGAATCCTGTCATGGTGGGGTCGGCGGTAGATGGCGTTGGTGTAGTTGCTGCATTGACCGAAAGAGGCAGTGTTGTGGAGCGGGTGCCCTTCTTTCAGGTGTCTAATTGGCCCTAAGATCCAAAGAAAATCCTAGGGTAGTTTTCAGCTATGTGGCCAGTAGGAGGAGAAATGACTGTGGAAGAATGATATTGTGGGATAAAAATGGGAATAGAGTGACTGATGCAGAGGACATAGTGGAATTGTTCAATGATCACTTTATTGGAGTATTTCATCCTGAAGGAGTCAGTTTTAATGCTAGAGGGATAGGGCAGGTTCAATGTTTAGAGATACAGGAGGAGAGTGTGTTTCAGATACTGAGAACTCTGGTTGTCAATAAAGCTTTGGGACTGGATGGTATTTCACCACGAGTTTTGAGAGAATGTGCTGGGGAACTGACAGTGTATTTAACCTGGCATTTCGATGAAAGTTTGGCTTTGGCAAAGGTGCCCGGGGAATGGAAGGAAGGTAAGATAGTGCCATTGCATAAGGGTGGTAACAGACTGGAAGTGTCTAATTATAGATCAGTCTATGTGTCATCAGTAGTTGTTAAGATCTTGGAGAAAGTGGTGAGGGACCGTATACAGCATTGGGCAGATGAGGGTAATGTTATCTGTGCCAGTCAACATGGATTTGTGAAGGGGCGCTCTTGTTTTAGCAATATGCTAGCCTTTTATAATAAAGTTACAAGAACATTGGATGAGGGAAAGGCATATACTGCAATTTTCTTAGCCTTAGCAAAGACATTTGACAGGGTGCCACATGATAAGCTGATATTTAAGTTGCAACACATGGGTCTGGATGTCAGATTGGTCAACTGGATTCAGGATTGGCTGTCTGATAGGTATCAGAGAGTTGTGTATGGGGGAGCAGTTTCAAGGAGACAGAGGGTTACAAGTGGGGCCCCACAGGGCTCAGTACTAGGACCTATATTGTTTAACCTTTATATCAATCACATTGTCAGTGGATTGCAAGGGGATATTCAGTTGTTTGCAGATGATGCGAAGCTGGGAAGGATTATTAGTAATAGTGCAGATGTGGTAGCCCTGCAAGAGGATTTGAATAAGTTAGATAGATGGGCAAATGAATGGGGGTATCACTTTAATGCAGCAAAATGTAAGGTCTTGAGGTTTGGGAAACATCGATGGGATGCTGCATACTCTACGGGAGGAGTTATACTGGAGGAAATTGGGGAGACAAGAGATCTGGAGTTGATGATTGATAGAAACCTGAAGTTTAGGGGACATATTGCAAAGGTGGTGAAGGTAACACAGAGGATTGCTACAATTATGAGAAGGACACTGACCTGCAGAGATAAGAGGGTTATCATTCCGTTGTATAAGTCTCTGATCAGACCACACTTGGATTATTGTTCTCAGATTTGGTCCCCAGGATTTGAAGGGGATAAATTAACTGTGGATACAAAGACGGATGACAAAGATGGTTTCAGGACTGTACAAGGATAGTTATGAGAATCGGCTGAGGGAATGTGGACTGCAGAGTTTGGCGGATGGAAGAAGGAGAGGTGATATGATTGAGACTTTTAAACTGTTGAGAGGTGGTTACAGGGTTGACACTGGGGAGTTCGTTTACTTGGTTGAACAGCGGGAAGGAGTGATGACAAGAGGCAATCCCTGGAAGTTACGAAAGGAATCTGTGAGCAAGAGGGTGAGGAGTGGTTTCTTTGCATTGAGCGTGGTTGAACCATGGAATGCATTGCCTGATGGAGTGATGAGGGCGAGAACGGTCAATGAGTTTAAGGAGTGGTATGATAGACTTTGTGTTTCTTAGGGGGGGGGGCCTCCCCTCGATGAGTCTTGACAGACTTTATGTTCTTATGAAGGACCTCCCATGATGAGTCTTTTGACTCCATGGAGGCCTGAATAATAATAATAATAAATGGATGGAACACTAAAATTGAATTTCATATTGAAAAGAGTAACATGTAAGAAAGTTTTAAAGCGAATAAAAGTTGAGCAGCTCTCAGATGTGAACTGTAGACTAAAATACAGAAATATTATTGAAAAGAAAATGAAAGAGTTCGAGAACAGGAATCAAACCTTGGAGATTCAGTGGCAAACTCTGAAGGAAACATTGATTGATTCTGCCAGAGAGGCATGTGGTGAGGTTGTGTGCAAGGATAAAAAAATCAGAATTCCCTGGTGGACACAGGAAGTTAAAGAGGCAGTGAAGGAAAAGAAGAAAGCATATCAAAAGTTCCTGGCAAATAAGTCAGCTTTTACTCTTACAGAATACAGAGACAAATGTAAGAAAGCTAAACAGTGTGTAAAATTAGCTAAACAAAAGTCATGGGAGGACTTTGGCAAGAATATAGAAAATAAATATCAAGAAGGTGGCAAAATATTCTGGAGGTTGTTGAAGAAGCTTAGGAATGGAGGAAAGAGTGCTGTAAAAGGAATTAGAGATGATAAAGGTGAAATGAAAACAGGAGAAAAAGATATCCTTGAAGTATGGAGTAATTACTTTGAAAAACTGCTAAATGAAACAAGCAGTGATGACAGCACAGTGATAAAAAACACTGACGAGGCATGCAGTCAGGAATACATATCCATACTTGAAGTAGAAAAAGCCATCAAAGGCTTGAAATGTGGAAAGGCAGCAGGAGTAGATGATATTCGACCAGAAATGCTGAAGTATGGTGGTATAAGAGTCTTACAGTGGCTGCACTGCATAGTTCAGAAAGCCTGGAAAGAGGGACGAATTCCCGATGATTGGAGTAGAGCTCTCATAGTACCCATATATAAAAAGGGAAATAAAACTGAATGTGAGAATTACAGAGGTATTTCCCTACTGAGTGTTCCTGGCAAGATCTATGCAAGTATACTTGAGAAACGGTTGAGAAGAATTGTGGAAGAAAAGCTTGGTGAAGAACAAGCTGGATTCAGACCAAAAAGAGGCTGTCAGGATCAGATCTTCACTTTACGACAAATAGTCGAGAAAGCATGGGAATATAACAAAGATCTGTATTTAAGTTTTGTCGATTTGGAAAAGGCATATGACAAGGTGCTAAGAGAGAAGCTATTCAATACGCTGCAGTTATATGGTGTCAATGGGGCATTATATCAAGCAATACTTAGTCTTTATTTGAGTTGTGAGTCAGCAGTTAGAATTGAAGGAAGTACAGGAAGATGGTTTAATGTTAAATCTGGTGTGAGACAAGGATGTACATTATCCCCTCTGTTATTCATTATCTATATGGATCATATTATGAAGGAATGTGGAATTAAACCTGATATCAAAATTGGAGATGTTAATGTCAGCTCTTTGCTTTATGCGGATGATGTTATACTTCTAAATAAATCCGCTACAAGTCTGCAAGATTCTCTGACTAAATTGAATAGCTGTTGTAATAGATATGGTATGAAGGTCAGCAATAAAAAGACAAAGACAATGAAAATAGGCAGAATCATTGAAAATGTCAACTGTGTTGTGAATGGAGAACCTGTGGAACAAGTAAAACATTTCAGCTACTTAGGCACAATTTTCACTGAAGATGGTAAACTAAATATAGAAATAGACAACAGAATCAGCAAAGCTGGTATGGTGGGAAGTCAATTGAATAAATTCATATGGAATAAGAAAGAAATTAGTCGGAACACTAAATTAGCTGTATACAAGACTGTGTTCAAACCAATTTTAACTTATGGATTCGAGAGCTGGGTCAGAAGTAAAACACTTGACCAAAGACTGGAGACCGCAGATATGAGAGTCCTGAGAAAGATTAGAGGCGTGAACAGATGGCATCAATGGCAATATCATATTAAAAATGAGGATATTAGGAAAGAACTTGACATTGTCAGCATCCAGGAATGCGTTAGCAGAGCTAATCTCAGATGGTATGGTCACTTAAATAGAATGGGAGAGGAAAGATTAGCAAAACAAGTGTTCTCTGCCAGGTTGGCAGGAAAACGACCCAGAGGAAGACCAAGATATAGGTGGATTGATACGGTACAAAGTGCCTTAGACGATAGAAATATAAGATCTGATAATGTCGGAGTCTTGACAAGTAACAGAATGATTTGGAGGAAAATTGTAGATAGGAAGTTAGTAATGATGTAATTTTTTCATGTAGTACTGTCATATCCTGTACACCCCTTGAGGGTACATGGCAGGAATTTGATGATGATGATGGATGGAACACATTGAAAGAATGAAAACCGAAAGATTACCAAAATAAGCCTTAAATCACAACCCATTAGGAAAAAGAAAACCAGGACGTCCTCTTAAGAGATTCACCGATGACTTCTCAGACCGCAACAAGCGTGATGATTTTATATATATATATATATATATATATATATATATATTTTATATACCAGCAGGGAAAAATACAGTAGTATCAGAGAAAGCAGTGGCTATTAACACGAGACTTGGTTTCCACTTTTTGCTACACACACAAAGTATTTTTATATACTAAGATGAATTCGTTCAAAAACAGAACTAAATCCTGTCCTTATGATTCGTAACGTTTAGATCCGAAAAGAAATAGAGAAACTCAAATTTCATTGTATATTCCATATTCATGGCATATTCCCATAAATAACTACTCCTGATCTAAATAGGGCAATTTTTATTAGCAATTCCATGAGATAACTTAAATCTTCAAACAATAAATACAGCTTCTTATTCAATGCAATTATAGTTACAATTCAAGTTGATGCGCTAAAGTTTTGACTTAGCTACATCTGATTTGCAATGAATGCACCATTTTTTTCTGAATCAATGAGTAGTTTGAAGTGATTTTACTTCTCATTCCCCATCTTTTTCTGCAAATAAAAAGTTTTGTTCATTTTCAGATATTACTATTATTATTCCTGATACCTCCAAGGAGTTCAAAGACTCATCATGGGAGGACACCTACAACTGTCTCAACCACTACACCGAACCTCTACTATGAATCATCTCCATCAACGCCATCCACCTCCACCACAACTAGTATTTTTTGTCTGTAAATTGCATGTGTTCTGAAGGGCCGATTTGTCTGTATGCGGGATGAAAAACCCAAGTTTCCGGGAGAAAAAACCTCCGTATGAGATTGACTAACTCACTTTCGATTGAAATCGTCCAGAGAAAGATTCCTCCCATCGCGACGGGAATCGAACTTAGTCCTATTCCAATCAAAGGGCACAATGTACTGTAGTTCTTCCAATTGCGCTACAGAGACGATTATATATATATAGCGATGTTTTTTTTTTTTTTTTACTGAAACAAATGTAGCCATTAACAAAATTATTTTAAAAATGACAACAACAGCAAAAAAAAAAAAAAATTAATAATTTCATAAGGGGTCTGTTTTAGGTCCATTGTTGTTTAATCTATATGTTAATGTTATTGGTGAAGATTTGGATGGGAATATTCAGTTGTTTGCAGATGATACAAAGTTGAGACAATGCAGAGTTGTGAATGATTGGAATGCCTTGCCTGAGAGGGTGGTGTCTGCATAGAATTTGAGTGTGTTTAAGGCACGGTATGATGAGCTGTGTATGACAAAAAGATCTTCTAGATGAGTCCGACTCCATGGGATCTTGGGATGATGATAAAATTTTTGATCATTCACGAACATCTTCAAATTTAAGTGCTACGAGAGCACAAGCATAAATAACAGATGGATAAAAATTACAGATGTGGCCATCACAAGTTGTAAGGAGTGTAATTTTAACTTTAACTGATGTCCTAGAATGGGTTAGTAATATAAAAACAATAGTAAAAAAAAGCTTGCTACTGTTCTATCATTTCATGTACTGAAGATGCTCATGAACACAATGAATGAAAATTTTATTAATAACATTTCTCATATTAACAATCTGTATTTAAAATAATTTCAGCACTAAGTTCATCTAGGAATTATTAAAAAGAAGTGAACTACCTTTCCTGTTCAAATTCTAGCTTTATTTTTCAACATAATAACAAATGTAACAGAGATCCTGTCAACATGTTTCATTAAAAGCAATGATTGTCATGCAAAGATAAACCTGTTAACATTATCCTATTATTTTTGAATTTTTCAAATATAGTATATAACAATATTTGTTATAATGCAGTACACATTAAGGAGGTATTAATTTATTAATTAAAAGCTAATGGCAGATGCAAATTTAGTCTGTATCCCCCCCCCTCCTTTTCCTGCACTGATGAAGTAGTAGGCATGATTATTTATAGTAGCAATTCATATATATACTTCAGCTACAGTGAAACTAGCCATAGAAGTGGAAAGAAGTTCAATGCCTGAAAATATGACATAATTGTGATGTATATAATAAGAAATCTGATCCACTATCAACGTGGATCAGTAGGTGGGTAAGTTGTCATAAACAAGTTGCTAGTACTCAAAATACTACAGGTATTCAAATACAACTTATTTATTAATTACTGACCATTTATGAAAAACAAAACTACATTAGAGCCTACCAGTTTACGCCTTGAAAAAGCCAGCAAACTGCTTTTTCAAGGTGTAAATTTTTTATGCCTTGAAAAAGTGGAAAAACTGAAAAAGTTTTGTTTTTCGCAAATGGTGAGTAATTAATAAATAAGTTGTATTTGAATTATATAAACGACCAAATACGTTTAGTTTAAATACTACAGGTATGTGAGCATGTCTAATACTGATATTATCAAAGAGTGTAACTATCGCAAATTTGAACACGGTGGAATAAGAAAAATAAGTAAGAATTTCTTTCTTGTAAGAAAGAAGTTCTTACTTATTTAAGTATTTATATAAGAAAGAAAGAAATGTTTTATGAAAAATTCACAACAGCAAATTAGTACATATAATTAGTAATGCATATTATATTATAGAGCTAATACCTAAGCACTTCTAAGCCATATGTTTGTCATAACGTTATGTCATGAGTCATAACGAAGTTTATGGATCAGAGACAAGGTTGAAATAATTAGCCATTAATATATCAGCAATAGTTATATAAAAAGAAGAACATACTTTGGAAGCTCATAGTTAATGAGGATAATTCACATAGACTTTTGATGTTTTTTGTCAGGAGTTTTTATGATAATAAGAGGGATCATAAGGAAGTCACATCGGAACCTGAAGTTAATGGTGTTTTGGCTTTTCGAGATATGAAACTTACTAGAACAATGGATGGTCCCATTGTTTAGAAAGGATACATAATCAACATAGTAATGAAGATAACTCAAACTCCACAGCCTACATCTCCTTATCACATATAAGTTCTCTTTCTCCTAAACTGGCCAAAAATCCTGAAGAAATTTAATATTAAAACATATTTCTCCACCTTTCCAAAACTCTGATCTTGCCTCAGTCAACCTAAAGTAAAACACAACCTTCTTCAGTTCCCAGGAGTATACAAAATAATTTGCAGTTGCAACAAACCATATTATGGTTTGTTGTTCTTGGTTTGTGTTCCTTCTCTCTTCTGGAGAGAGAAGTCCATCTCTCTCCAGAAGAACACCAACATGACATTTCTTAAAACAGAACCCGTGCTAATGCCCTATCCAGCCAAGTTTTATTCTCTGCTAATACCAATGTTGAAGGATGACAACATCAATTAGACTGGAACTTAACTTCAAACATCCATAAATGCTCCGATGAATTAGAGAGACTTGGAATCCTGACCCTGCCCATCTAAACAGCAATCTCAGTTACAGCCTACCCGATTCATATAACGCTGTAATCCAGTTTTGGCGTACTCGTAATATCATTCACATGCAAAGTGTGCATATTAGAACTCACATGCATATTAGAACTAACAATTGTACTTAATTTTAAACAGAACTACTACTTGTTCTAAACTCTGTGTTTGTCTAAAGTACAATATATTTTTAAGATGTTGTTTTCTCCATGGTACTGTATTCACCTAATGAAGTTGGCATTTCCGATGAAACTAGTAGTGAAACTTTATTAAATCTCTTATATTTTTTCTCGGTGTTTAAGTCACTTAATAATTATAAACATATATATATATTATCCAAAGAAGCATTATTTTCTGATAATGATATTTTTTACTCTGAACTGGAACAATTTACTGGAGTGAAAAAAATTTTGCATCTTTGGATTAAAATCCTACTAGAACCTAAACATCAACTGTTTTGGTAGGATAAAAATATATTTACAAAAAAATATTTCATTACACTCCAGAATAATTGTCTGTGGATCCAAAAGGATTCGTTCTTCATTTCAACCTCTGTTTTAAACACGAAAAACGTTTAAATATTGTATTGGTTTTTATATTAGGTATATATTTCTTTAAATCATAAAGATCAAATTGGTGTGTACATTTTCATTATACAAATTGTCAGGTTGTGCATTCGTTTTAATATTTCATTTCAACCTTCTATTTATTCTTAATTATTTTCCTTGTGATTTTCTTTATTATCATAAAAATTCCTGACAGACAATCCAAAAGTCAATATGAATTACTCATTTACCACAAGTTTCAAATTTAGGTTCTATAAATTCTTTGCTTATATTACTGGTTAATTATTTTAGCTTTATCTGCAGTCCACAAAATTTTAGTAATAATACCCATTCTAAGTTGGCTAGAGGGTAGGTAGGCTGCATAAGGACAATGCTCAATAATGCATTAAGCATTGCCAATTCATTTATATGCAATTAAATATGAGTAACATGAACATAAGGTTCAGAAAATTATAAACAGGAAAAAAAAGTTCAAGCTAAAATATACATGGATACACACACAGAAATTTTCATCAATCAACTGAAATTTAGTGATTTTATCATGATTGCAGCATTTCTGGTAACAATTTTCAAATTAAAACATTAGGACAGCAAAAAATTAAAACCTACACTATTTTGATTTTAGTTCTGGATAGGAAGTTTTTAAAAAAATCATTCTTTACAACAATACAAAGAATATTTTTGCATTACCTTTTATAGTAAAAGTATCGGAAACCTCTTGAAAACTGACATCAGATATAATTCAATCATGCCGGCAATGAACTCTTCACTACTTATTTGCTGTAATCAACCATAAGTATTCAGTATCTGTCAATTTTTAATATTCATTCTTAAGATATCTTGAAATATATTAAGTTTTATTTTCCAAATTGTATGAGACAAATAAAACTATTATAATACGCCAATTAATTAACTGAAACATCTGTTCATTTCCCAATTAGTAATTAATCAAATCCTTCATCATACAATTTCTGAATTAAAATAATAAATCAGAATCAAAGCTAGAATGTAACACATGTGTACCCTCAAAATACATAATGCTCCATTTTTATTACTAGATGTAATGGCAAAGTCTACAATGAACTACAAACTTTACTACTATATTTATCTCTTCCCTTAAAAATTTAGCATTTTTGCTGAGGAGGAATGATAAACTAAAAATGTTTATTGTAATTTTCAAATTACATAATTCTAATAAATAGAAATTTTCGATGAGAAGGTTAACATATGAAAAAACAACAACAACAATACTACTAAATAAAAACCGATCATTGGTTTGATAATTCACGGTATAGAAACTTTAGTTTTCTTAGTTAAGTATCAGATATATTCAAACAAGCCAAAAAGTAAACGAAATTTGATTCACTGCATTCCTTTTTTCTTTAATATAATTTTAGCATGATATTTAATCTGAATTAAATTTAATCCTTGAATATTATATAATAATAAAAATGAACTTCACATTTAAGCATTTCCTGGTGTTCCAAGAAATCAGACAAATAATGAGAACACCTTGATACAATTAATGGTTTTTTTTTTTAAATATGACTCCCACTCATGAAAGACTATAAACCACTTGCAAATTAGCCACAGGTTGACTAAGAGAGAATCCAGGAATCCTTCTCTATGGCTTCCAATAAGCAGAGTGGCAGTTTCATGATGGATAATAAAATTCATTTTCCACCTAAATTATTCAAAAAAGAAAAATGCAGCTGGAAAATATAACAACTGAATAGTTTATTTACAATTATAATCAAGTATCAAATTTGGTTTTAATAACTATTTCTGTATCAAGAAATTCTGTGAAAAACAAATATGAAAATTTATTTTACTACTACAAAAAAGCACAAAGCCATTTAAAGTAGTTAAATTTCTTGCTGAAGCTTCTAAAATTTTTGAAATTAGCAAGTGCTTTTCGCATATTTCAGGTGATTCTATGCATAATGATATCTAAATAAAAAATTTCAAAAGCAATGATACAGAATATTTTCACAGTATTTAAATCTTGCTGTTATACCATTCTATATACAAAATGCTGACTATATGAAATATATGTGACATTACCATGCAGAAAAAAAAAATTAAGAAATAGATAAGATGGAATTAGAAAGAAGAAGATATATATAAATATACAAATATGGAAATGAGGCACTAACAGTCAAAACCAACCATAAAAAATGTATGTATATATATACAAAAGTATTTGCACAAGATACTTTTAATTTCAGGTGAATGATAAACAGTAAAATTATGCTGTTTTGTCTCACTAAACTGATATTATCTATCTACAAAATCAGAAATTTACTGTAACTTGTGCAACTACCTTCTCTTGTTCATAGAAGTAATGAGCACATAAGTCTTTAATTTTTGATTACTAAATGCATAGAATTCTTTCTTTTTCCTGTACAAAGCTTGGTCCATAATCATTAACAACTTTTAAAAAGTCAATCCCTGGAATATTCAGTCTAAAGAGGAAAATGTATTACTCTAAAATGAAAATTTCTGAGCAACACTGAAAAAAAAATGTTATTTTGAAAACTTATTTTTCCCTATCTTTTAAAGATTTATAATTCTTTGATACATTCTGAAACAATTCCTTCATATGTTTGTCTAAGTTGGTACAATCATGGAGGGATTCTCTAACGACATCCAAGAAGACGGACGGCCAAACATGGTGAAAGACTAGACGTTTCTTCATGGTTTCATTTACACAGTTCAGACTCCTTTCCAATGTGGATTTTGCTGTAATCTTGTAACTTGGCAGTGTGAACTGAAAGCATACAATAGAAATATTTTAACTATATTTTACTATATTAATTATACTTTAAAGAAATTATTAACATCACATAATTCATGTCAGAGCAGGGCCAGTACTTGCTTGAGTATTCCAATTATTCTGAAAATATCTGCATAACTAAGTATTTAAAGAAAGTTTTAAAATGATTAGTACTTATTAGTGCTTTGAGCACCTACTGGAATTTGTACACTGCACATCCCATGAATGAATCACATTGTTTGCTTAGTTTACTACTGAACCTGGATACTGAATAAAAGAATTATAAAATAATTTGTATTTTTTTAGATTTAAATTTATTGATATTTTATACAGCAGGGGTCGGCAACCTTTTCAGACTCGTGGGCCACATTCAACTTTTATTTTTAATAACCAGGCCACAAGCGTTTAATTAAGTGAAAATAGTACGTGAAAAAAATATTTGAGTAATCAATTTTTATTATGAAAAATTATTATCACGTAAAAACAATGTAATATATATTATGCATCAAAATATGTGTCTCCCTGTTTTTTTGGCAAGCATCGATAAAATTTTTGGATATTTCCTAATGAAAATGCATTCTTTAATGTGCGCCAAAATCTTGGTTGTAGCCGGATGAAGTCGCCTTTGCTATCCCCACTCATGATGACTAACAAGGTTGACTTGCACCAAGTTGCATGGCAATATCAAGAAGTATATTTTTAATTTATTATTCATATTATAAAATGTATTAATTAAATAATTCAACATACAGGACACATGTCATGTAAGTATGGTCAAAATACTTATGGGCTGCCGACCTCTGTTATAGAGTATCTACTTTTAAAACCAATTTAAATGAAAGTATTTTCACTTCTTATACTACAGGAATTAAAAGTATATTTCCTTTCTTGCTTCAAGTACATGCACTCAAAGCAAGCAAGTATGGATTATTAAAGAAACTGTTTCTTTCTAATGATTTTGCTTGATACTGAGCATTTTTCACAGTATTTGTCCAGAATTGTTATAAGCCATTTTCTAGCACTTCCATGTTTGCATTTTTGAATGTGAAAGAGATTCTAAATCACTTTCACATTGTTTCAGGCAAGAAATCTAATCTAGATTTCTCCTATTGTTACTCACTATTAATAATTATATTTCAACCAAATTATAATTTGATGAAAGTCACACACACACATATATATATATTTTTCCAAATATTAGTAAGTTTAACCAGAGAAAAACATTATTTTTAAGAGGCTTATCCAAATGTTTCATTTTATTCTCGACAAAGTCTCTTGCAGAGACTAATTATTATTATGCGACATCTCCATGGAGTCCAAAGATGCATTGAGGGAGGGCATCTACTCCACAACTCTCCATCTCCACCACATTATCTACCCCAATGCATGAAAGAGCAGAAAGTTACAAGTGGGGCTCCACAGGCTCTGTAAAATTAAAGATCAGTAAATCTTTCTATTTACTGTTGGAAGTTTTTCACTTGGTTGGAAACAATAGGAGAGACGGAATGAGAGAGAGGTATGGGAGTGCTAGAAGAGGAGAGAATGGAAACAGTAGGCGAGAGGGAATGAGAGAGAGGTCTGGGAATGAAAGAAGAGGAGAAAATGGAAACAATAGGAGAGAGGAAATGGTAAGAGGTATAACGTATAGTGACTTAACGATCCGTGGTGTTCAAGATAGAATGCGTGAGGAGTGTTTGCCAGGAGGAATGACAGAAAGTGTGGCTTTGGCAGTTAAGAGAAGTGAAAGGGTGGATGCGATGATTGTGAAGGTGGGAACAAATGACTTGAGTGGTGGTGTAATTAGGGCAGCGAGAGATATGAGATTCTTGCTTGAGGTAGTACGAAAAAGACACAGAGAGGAAAGATAGTGTGTGTGTTGCCTAGGTAAGATAATGATGAGCTGAGTAGAAGCACGGTAATATTGAATGACATAATAGCTAGAATGTGTGAAAAGAGAGGACTGGAATATGTGGATGCTTGGAGTGCGTTTGAGAGCAGAGAGGAATTGTATGCGAGAGACTGCCTGCATTTGAATGAGGAAGGACATAGGCATCTGGAGAGATTGCTGTTCTGAACGAGTCAGTGCGTCCCAGGGAGGATGGAAGCAGGGGTGGCCTCTTGTGGGAATGGGTACTTGGAAGAAGAGAGACGACATCAGGTAACGCTGAGCCCAGTGCAGTCTAGAGGGGATAATGCTGGGTATAGAAACAATGGAAATTTTATGCTTAATACTAATACCAGGAGTATTCAGAATAAAGGAGAGGAATTGGTGGCACTGATAGCAACAGCCTGGGCAAAGATTATTTGGATCACCGAGACGCGGTTGACAGAAGAAGATATAATAACAGGAATAGAAGTTGCTTTTTTGAATAGAAGGAATAGATTTTTTGGCAGGATAGGAAGGGAAAGCGTGGTGGTGGAGTACTGTTTATGATAAGCGACGACCTATGTCCTCAAAGAGTGGAGGCTTTCGAAGGCTGTGACACTAATGATTTTGAAAGCGTATGATGTGAGGTGGAGGTGGGCAAGACAGGACATTTTGTGAGGTATTGCTACAGACCCAGGAGCACAGAGGTTGGGGACCAGGAAATGTTTAGACAGCTGAGCGTGGCAAGTGCAAGAAGAATGATTGTTATGGGAGATTTTAACTACAGTAGTATAAACTGGGGAGAGGAATAGGCATGTAGCAATAAGGGAATGGAATTTCTAGAATTCTTGAGGGACAAATGTCATGGGCAACATGTAATAGAGGGAACAAGAGGTTCAAGAGTTTTGGATTTGGTTATAGCATCAGAAGAGTTGATAATAACTGAGATGACATCTCTCCCACCAGTTGGAGAGAGTAACCATATGGTTTTGACTTGGAAAATGAATAAACATGCAGGAGTATCTAAGTGAAGGGAACGTATGTGGAATTATAAGACAGGTGATTATAATAGTCTAAGATGTCAACTTGGGAAAGTTTCATGGAGGGAGGAATTAGAAGACTGGGATATCATTAGTGCATGGGAAATGATGAAAGAATATTTGTTAGCAGCAATGGTAAGTTGTATACCACGAGTGAACAAGAGGACACAATTTGGAATAAAGTGGATGACAAACAATAATAAACAGGAATTGCATACAAAAAAGAGGCTATGGAAGAGATATAAAGAGACAGTTGAAGAGAAGATGCATGAAGAGTATAAGACACAAGCCAGAAGAGTGACTAGTATGGTAAGGAAGACGAAACTGGAATATGAGAGGAGATTGGCCCAAAGATCCAAAGAAAATCCCAGGGAATTTTTTAGATATGTGGCCAGTAGGAGAAGAAATGACTGTGGAAGAATGATATTGTGGGATAAAAATGGGAATAGAGTGATTGATACAGAGGACATTGTGGAATTGTTCAATGAACACTTTATTAGAGTATTTCATCCTGAAGGAGTCAGTTTTAATGCTAGAGGGATTGGGCAGGTTCGAGGTTTAGAGTTTCAGGAGGAGAATGTGTTCCAAATACTGAGTACTAAAGATGTGGGACTGGATGGTATTTCACCATGAGTTTTGAGAGAATGTGCTAGGGAACTGAAAGTGCCTTCGACCTGGCTTTTCAATGAAAGTCTGGCTGTGGGAAAGGTGCCCATGGAATGGAAGAAAGGTAAGATAGTGCCATTGCATAAGGGCAGTAGCAGACTGGAAGTGTCTAATTATAGGCCAGTTTGTGTGTCATCAGTAGTAAGTAAGATCTTAGAGAAAGTAGTGAAGGACCATATACAGCATTGCGCAAATGAGGGTAATGTTATCTGTGAGAGTCAACATGGATTTGTGAAGGGGCACTCTTGTTTTAGCAACATGCTAGTCTTTTATGATAAAGTTACAAGAGCATTAGATGAGGGAAAGGCATATACTGCCATTTTCTTAGACTTAGTGAAGGCATTTGACAGGGTGCCACATGATAAGCTCATATTCAAGTTGCAGCACATGGGTCTGGATGTCAGATTGGTCAACTGGATTCAGGATTGGCTGTCCGATAGGTATCAGAGAGTTGTGTATAATGGGTCAATTTCAAGGAAGCAGAGGGTTACAAGTGGGGTTCCACAGGGTTCAGTACTGGGACATATATTGTTTAACTTTTATATCAATGACATTGTCAGTGGACTGCAAGGGGATATTGCAAGTTGTTTGCGGATGATGCAAAGCTGGGAAGGAACATTAGTAATAGTGCAGATGCAGCAGCCCTGCAAGAGGATTTGAATAAGATAGATAGGTGGGCAAATGAATGGGGGGTCGGTTTAATGCAGCAAAATGTAAGGTCTTGAGGTTTGGGACACATCGATGGGACGCTGCATACTCTATGGGAGGAGTTAAATTGGAGGAAGTAGGAGAGACAAGAGATCTGGATTTGATGATTGATAGAAACCTGAAATTTAGAGGACATGTTGCAAAGGTGGTGAAGGTAACACAAAGGATTGCTGCAATAATGAGAAGGATGCTGACCTGCAGAGATAAAACAGTTATCAATCCGTTGTATAAGACCCTGATCAGACCACACTTAGACTATTGTTCTCAGATTTGGTCCCCAGGATTTGAAGGGGATAAATTAAGTGTGGAAAGGGTACAAAGGCAGATAACAAAGATGGTTTCAGGACTGTACAAGCATAGTTATGAGGATCGGCTGAGGGAATGTGGACTGCAGAGTTTGGTGAATAGAAGAAGGGGAGGTGATATGATTGAGAATTTTAAACTGTTGAGAGGTGGTTACAGGGTTGACACTGGGGAGTTCTTTAGCTTGGTTGAACAGCAGGAAGGAGTGATGACAAGAGGCCATCCCTGGAAGTTACGAAAGGAATCTGTGAGCAAGAGGGTGAGGAGTGGTTGAACCATGGAATGCATTGCCTGATGGAGTGGTGAGATCGAGAACTGTCAATGAGTTTAAGGAGTGGTATGATAGACTTTGTGTTTCTTAGGGAGGGGGCCTCCCCCTCGATCAGTCTTGACAGACTTTATGTTCTTAGGAAGGACCTCCCACGATGAGTCTTTTGACTCCATGGAGGCCTGAATAATAATAATAATAATAATAATACTATGAATTAAAGATGCTAAGACATTATATTCTTGGTTTAATGCTTTATCCAAGTGCAAGCAAGCAAATAAACTTTGTACGTGAAGTTTCTTGATGACTAAGCTGCTTGTATATATAAAGGCTAATGACTTAGCATCGATTCCCCCACAATGCAAAGTATCCCCCATTTGGACATGTATAATGTCATGCATTATGGGAAGGACCACTACCCAAGACCGGTTAAGACCTTTACTGAGGTTTCATTGGTATCTCTTCTGGGTCTGTTTGCCTCCCACTGATGAGAACCTCAATAAAGGTTGAAACTAGTCTGGTAGTGGCCCTTCTCATAATCCATAGTATTATACATGCCTGAAAGGAATTGTGCTTTACATTATGGGATACCGTGGCAACTGATGTGAAGTCATCCTCTATATACAAGTAGCCCAGTCATGAAGATACTTCATGTACAAACTTTGTTTCCTGACACTTGGATAAAGGACTAAACCAAGAATTTAATTTCTTGGAATCTACTTACTGATTCATTTTGTTTTAAAAGGGTGTGTGTTGAAATGTGTCAGCTTTGCCATTTTATTAAAATAGTGTGTGCGTGTGTGCACACGATTGCCTACATCTATTAAAAACCTCATAGGTTATATGTTAGATTTGTACCACGAGTATGATTTATATATTTCTGGCTTCTTTCCAATATATTCATCTACAATGAAAACAATTCTAGTTTACCCCAAACTATTTATAATTCATATATATTGTATTCACTTATCTTTATCTCTAAAATAAGACAAGAGAAATTTTTATTATTATTATTATTATTATGTGACACCTCCAGGAAGTCTAAAGACTCATCGAGGGAGAGTGTGCCAACAGCATCTAATGATTGAGCCACTTCCAACTATTAACCACGCTCAAACTTACTTAACTTTTTGCATGAGCCATTAGTATCAGACGCTCTACCAATTGACCAACCTTTCCAGTAAGTTATTTTTAAGGTAAGTATTATTTCAAATGGTTGTGGTCTCCATAATTTGTCTGAAATGAATGTGCATACTTTTGTTTGCTCATACTTGAGAAAAATAAGAATAAAAAATAAGAAAATATAACTAACTAACTATTACTGTAACACAAAAGACACAATGTTTAATTAAGTAACTATACACACATAATTATTTACATAAATAAAATTGTAACAGATACACTTTCTCTCTCACACATTTGATTGAAGGAATTAAAAAAAGCCTGCAACAAAGACATATTTATTTCCTGAAACTGCTATTTAAGTTTGCGCTATTCGATTTGATGATTTTTTTTGTAAATTGTTGTGTATTTGTTTAATATTTAGTGAGGATTTTACAATCTCAGCATTGTCTCCATGTGTAGCGATTATATTCAACACTGTACCCACCAGTTTCAGTAACAGTCTCCCCCATTTGACTATGCTATTCATAACCTAGTTGAAGATTTTACAGCTTGCTATGCATGAAGTATGAACACATCCCTTTGTTAATGTGGCAGATGTGAGACACTGGAAGACACTAGTGTTTCCATCTCGTGATATAACGACGGTGCAGATAGTGGCTTTGGAAATGGGTGATTTTAAATATGCAGATGCCAGTAGTGTGTTGGAGGATGGAGAGAATGTTAAAGACCTAAATCTATATATAGATTTAGCCTTGGGTAGTTTAGCAGACAAAGATGGTTTGTCTCATGTCCATAATTGTGTGTGTGAATGGCAAGTGAAAGCAGAATGTGTGAAGAGAGAACAGAAGTGCTGAGAAAGAACATGGAAAGGATGAGGAGGATGAACAAAGATCTTTGCGGGATAGAGAGGTTGGCTAGTGTGAAAGGAACGAAAGTAGGTGCAAAAAAACAGCATCAGAGAGCAAGATGAGAAAATGGGTGAGACAGTGGAAGAGAGGAAATTTCAGAAAGATGAGAGTGTGTGGAAGCAAGGCAGGAAAGTGGGAGAGCAAGGAGAGAGTGAGAGAGAGATTGCAAATTGTAAGAGTTAGAGATCAGCGAAAGAAGGATGAATGAATCTATGTGGAGTGTCACATATGGAGATTTGATGATTCAGGGTGTACAGAGTAGAAGTTGCATAACAGTGTGGAGAAAGAAGTAATTTTTTCATAGTGAATGGAATGCATTACGGGAACATCCCATTAATGCAGGGAGTGCTAAGGATTTTAAGATTCAGTATGATAAATATGTTGTCAGTTGAATGAACCTCTGTGGAGGGTGTAATAATAATAATAAAGGGAATGTCAGAAAAGTTACAAGTATTAAAAGGAAAGCCAAGTCAAAGGATAAAGAAAAATTGAAATGGTGCATACAACATGGAGCAGTAACACTACTACACTGAATGAAAATATGGACATCAGAGGAGATTTTGTTGTAACAGCTCCTCTATTACACCAGAGGAGCTGTTGCACAACCTGGACAAAATGGTAATAGGGTTCTATGGAATATCAGAATGTGTGCTAAAGGAATGTTCAGCTGAAGTGCTTAGGCTCTTGACTTCATATAATTTGAGTCTTAGCTCAGGTAATATCTCACAGGAAAAGTAAGAATGTGTGATAAGTCCCACTGTACTAGGGTGGTAAAAAAACATGTAACTACTGACCTATCAGTTTCTCAAGTGGTGGTGGTGTGAAGATTTTAGAAACATTGGTAAGGACTTGGCTGATAGACAAGCTACACTTTGAAAGGAACAGCATGAGTTTATCAAAGAGAGGTCATGTCTGAGTAATTTGTTTATATTTTATAATAATGGAATTAGGATGATGGAAGTTTATTTTGCACTTGGTTAGACTATAATAAATTTTGTTTAATCCTTTATCCAAGTGTAAGCAAACAAGGTTTGCACCTGAAAATATCTTCAGGACTGAGGTAGGGTAGTGCAACACCAGGAAACTCTGAGCAAAGGTGGATCAAGTTCTCATCACTCCTTGTCTCGGTATCCCCCACAATACAAAGCACATCTCCTTGCGGACATGTATACTGCTATGCATTAAGGGAAGGGCCACTACCCAGACCGGTTTCGATCTTTATTGAGGTCTCGTCAGTGGGAGGCAGACCAAAACATGGAGATACTAAGGCAGAAGCAATAGGAGAGGTCATATTTACCTATACGAGTTGCCAACAGGTGTACTACCACCTTATTATTGAATTACTCTGGATTTAGAGAAAGATGTTGGAAGTTTATTTTGCACTTGGTTAGACTATAATAAATTTAGTTTAATCCTTTATCCAAGTGTAAGTAAACAAGGTTTGAGCCTGAAAATATCTTCAGGACTGAGGTAAGGTAGTGCAACACCAGGCAACTCTGAGCAAAGGTGGACCAAGCTCTCATCACTCCTTGGGAGATACTGAGACAAGGAGTGATGAGAGCTTGGTTCACCTTTGCTCAGAGTTGCCTGGTGTTGCACTAACTTACCTCAGTCCTGAAGATATTTTCAGGCACAAACCTTGTTTGTTTACACTTGGATAAAGGATTAAACGAAATTTATTATAATCTTATAGATGAGAGTTGGATAAAGGGAATGCTGTTATACTATGATATACTATGATGCTGTTGGACTTTGCTAAGGCATTTGACATGATACAAGATACAAAAGGCTATTACATAAATTAGAGGATATTGGAAAGTAAACTACTGACTTGAATAAAAGGGTGGCTGATAGACAGTTATCAGAAAGTTAAATATGGGGGATTTGTATTTTTAATTGTTGATTTTGTTTTTATTTCAGTTTAGTTAAGAAATTCTACAGATGTGTAGTGGATTTATTTAGTAGTATAATACCAGTGCATAAAGTAAAGAGCTGAGTTCAATATTCCCACTGCTGATATCAGACCTAATGTCACTTTCCTTCATAGTGCCATATGGATAATATAGATGATAACAGAGGAGACAATGTATACTCTTTTCTCACTCCTGATTTTACATTGAGCTGTTTCCCTGTACCTTCTTCAATTCTACTCACAATTCAGATATAGACTATATATTGCTCAATATAATATCCCATTTACACCATGTAATTGTAGGATTTTAAACAGCTTTGCTCTTGGCACCCTGTCATAAGCCTTTTCCAAATCTACAAAACTTTAATACAGATTCTTGTTATACTCCAATAATTTCTAAACTACATGTTTTAAAGTGAAAATCTGAACTTTGCTTGTTCATCAGAAGCTCAAGTGTAGAGAATGAAATGAGAGAAGACTTAATGGCGAGCGAGCAAGCAAGAGGTATATGAGGAGTTAAGTAAGCTGGAAAGAAAGAAGTGAAGTGAACAAAACTTTTGTTCCACTTCACAAAGGTGGTGATAAGGCTAAGGTAACAAATTATAGGCTGACTACCCATAAATTTGGAGTTGTAGTTAAGGTACTGGAGAGGTTAGTGAGATATAGGACACAAAAGTGGGTTGACAACAGTGTACTGTTTGTGCTTGTCAGCATGGATTTGTTGATGGTTATGTTTAACAAACTTGCTTATATACAGTAATAACAAACTTGCTTATATACCCCAACTTACGTGAATCCGGAGTTACACAGTTTCTTATATGTATGTATTCCCATCCTGCTTCACCACTAGTCGTATCTTTCCGGTGCCGGCCACATTCGCCAGTGTCGCACATGCTGTGAACAAGCACTGACATGTTTTGTGCAGTCTCTATTCATACACAATTTTTATAGTTTATAAACCTCATGATTGTTTAATGTTATGTTCTTGATAAAAATTTTATCACATAAAAAATAATAATGTCGTCCAAAAGAAGCAAGTCCAATTCTTCTACAGCTAGCAAGAAAAGAAACACATTGTATTTGGAAACAAAACTCAACATTATTAAGGATTTTGAAAACGGAATGAACATTTGTGAGCTAGCAAAGAAGTGTGATCTACAGGAATCCACAGTAAGAACAATCATAAAAGATAAAGAAAGAATTCTCGCATCTGTGAAAAATGCCTAATCATTGAATTCAAGCATAATTCGTAAACGCCATGGAATTATTGGCGAGATGGAAACGATGCTTAAATTATGGTGTGATAACCAAGTGAGAGTAAAAAATTGTCCAGTTGATCAAACAACAATATGTAGCCAAGCCAAGCTGATTTTTGAGAGGCTAAAAGTAGCAGCTGGAGAAGCAGCCAAAGAAGAAATTTTCGTGGCCAGTAATGGTTGGTTCAACCGATTTAAAAATCGCTGTAACTGGCTTTCTTTATATAGGAAAAACTACAATTATGATTATACAGTATTTCTTAAAAAATATAGGTGTTTTTGTAAACCTTTGGTTCCAATTAACTAATATTTCGTATGTTTGTATATAAATTACATGCAAAATTATACCCAGAGTTACGTGAATTCGATTTATGAGCTTTTTGTTGGTCCCATCTAATGAGTAAATTCGGGGTTTTATTGTACTATAACTAGGTGATGAATGTATCGGACAAGGGAGATGTATATACAGTGGTAGATTTTGCAAAGGCTTGTACAGATTATCACACCACAAGTTGGTCACTAAACTGAAGCAGATGGAATTGGATGATAAACTAGTGAGTTGGACAGGTGAATGGCTACTGGATGGGTATCAGCAAGATGCATATATGGGGCACTATCTTGAAAGAGAAAAGTCACTAGTGGTGTGCTGCACGGGCCAGCTTTGGGACCATTGTTATTTAATTCATATACTAATGATATTGGGATAGGAGGAAGTTGAGGAGATAAGAGACCTTGGAATAGTGGTGAACAACGATCTGAAGTTCAGAAGTCACACTGTACAAGTTGTGAGGATATTACATTGGATTATGGCAATGATGTGGAAGACCTTAACTTGAAGAGATAAAGAGTTTCTGGTTCCATTGTATAAGGCCTTGATCAAGCCTTGTATGGATTACTGTGCACAGATTTGGTCTCCTAGTTTTCATGACAATGAGGATATATTGGAAAGGGTCCAGAGAATACTAATTAAGGTAGTAACTAGTCTTTGGGATAGGGATAAGTTTTTTCACTTAGCTATGCTACCAATTATATATTTGGTTTAATGCTTTATTCAAGTGTAAGCAAATAAAGTTTGCACCTGAAGTATTTTCAGGACTGGGGCAACTCATGGCAAAGGTGGTATAACTTCTCATCACTTGCCTTAGTATCCCATAATGCAAAGCACATCTCCTTGCAGGCATGTATAATGCCATGCATTAAGGGAAGAGTAACTACCCAGACTGGTTTCGACCTTTATTGAGGTCTCATCAGTGGGAGCCAGACACAGAGGTGGTGATACTAAGGTGGAAGTAATGGAGAAGTCATATTTCCATATACGAGTTGCCAAAAAGTGTCATACCTTATTATTAAAATTCTCTGGATTAGAGATAAGTTTTTTTCACTTGGCTATGTTACCACTTATATATTTGGTTTAATCATTTATCTAAGCATAAGCAAACAAAGTATGCACCTGAAGTATTTTCAGGACCGGATCAACTCATGGCAAAGGTGGTATAACTTCTCACACTTGCCTTAGAAGTGTCTTTTAATGTGTTTTTTGTGGATTGTACAGGGATTGTACGTTCAGTTTCACCAATACAATGGGGACAATCCAATAGGGACGTACAATCCCTATACATATAAAAGAACAGTTATATTACAAAAGCCACATTAAATATAACAGTTTTGTTGAAGCAGGCCTCTCAGATGACGCTTTCAACACCTACACCAAATTAATTGGAAAAGTACCTGCTCTTTAAATCATACAAAAACCTGGTATGAACGAAAATTTAAAGAAGCCTGTGAAATTCTGATTAACCACCCTAATCTCAACAATAATGGTGGCATAAAAATTCCAAGAATTTGGATGACACATATTCAGCCTACTTAGCTTCCAGCATACCCTGACTTTAGGACTTGAAGAAATTTTCAGCTTTTATTGGAAGCTATTCCAAACCAGTTGGTTGGAATTTATATGTATACTTACATAGTTTATATATATATATATATATATATATATATATATACATGTTACTCTCCAGCCCAATTTAATTTTGTAACCTAATAGATAATAATAGGACTCGGCTTTGATGTAGTAAAAGTTTTTTTTTTCCTCACCAGAGGTCAGGCCAATAATTGTTGTAATGGTTGGTCAATAACTTAAACAAACCATGTAGATTGTAGTGCAGCTTGTTTCTTTGTATATATGTGTATACAGCAGATGATGACCTTGATATGAAGGTCAAAACATCAAGTGTTCATTTTGGTTTATATTAAAATAAAGTTTTGCTCTAACACAGTAGTCGTTTCCATAATTTTTCATAATGTATTCTGATCACCATGTAAGCATGAAGGAAAGGGACATACACTGGAAGATACATATAAATGGAACATCTGCCCCAATCTAACAGTATGGGAATCCTCAAACTTAGAAAGCTAGGTCTATTTGTTCTAGTGATGCAGCTCGTGCAAGAGAACTTAACTGCCCCTTCCACATTTTTCAGGCTAATGGCTACAGACTCAACACTATATGCCATTTCTTTTCCAAACACACAAGACCAAAACATCACTTTTCCTATCACAATATATTTGTGGAACATCTGAAAGGATAGCTAAAGAGTACTAAAAAAAATACCCCCTCCCCCGCCACACACACAATGTTCAAACCACACTTCAAACTAGCAATCATGATCTGCTCACCAAAGGAAAAACCTTTTCCTCTATCACATCATGGAGTGACTGTAATGTGATCTATTATGTACAGACGGAAAGATCTGTTAACATCCACTTCTGAAAACACAAGAAATACATTCATTACCATCATTATGACAAGTCAGGAATAGCAAGATCATGCTTCAGACACTCCATCAAAGAGGTTCATCAGATGAAAGAAAAACCAGTGTGCTATATAGAAGTTGTTACAATTTCCATATAGCACTAGGCTATTTTTTGAATCAGCAATGTTTATGAAATACGCACCTATATTCAACAAGTAGCCACATTAATCTGCCAAAAATTTGGGAGATGGTGATACAAGGACTGAGTTTATTAGTCATTAACTCTAATACAATACAATATGCACCAATGAGTTTCACACAGCAATGAACAGACTTCGTCAGGATGGCAGATTAAGTAAGGATTACAAGTTCATCATCATCATCAAATTCCTGATATATACCTTCAAGGGTTTACAGGATATGATAGTACTACATAAAAAAATTTACGTCATTACTAACTTCCTATCTACAATTTTCCTCTAAATCAGTATGTTACCTGTCAAGACTCCAACATTATCAGATCTTATATTTCTATTTTCTAAGGCACTTTTTACTGAATCAAACCACCTATATCTTGGTCTTTTTCCTGCCAACCTGGCAGAGAACACTTCTTTTGCTAATCTTTCCTCTCCCATTCTGTTTAAGTGACAATACCACCTGAGATTAGCTCTGCTATCCATTCCTGGATGCTGATATTGTCAAGTTCTTTCCTAATATCCTTGTTTTTAATATGATATTGCCATTGATGCCATCTGTTCATGCCCCTAATCTTTCTCAGAACTCTCATATCTGCGGTCTCTAGTCTTTGCTCGAGTGTTTTACTTCTAGCCAAGCTCTCAGATCCATAAGTTAAAATTGGTTTGAACACTGTCTTGTATACAGCAAATTTAGTGTTTTGGCTAATTTCTCTCGTATTCCATATAAATTTATTCAGTTGATGTCCTACTATGCCAGCTTTGTTGATTCTGTTGTCTATTTCCATATTTAATTTACCATCTTCACTAAAAATCATGCTACATATACTCATTGTCTTTGTCTTTTTAATGCTGACCTTCATACCATATCTATTACAATAGTTATTCAATTTAGTCAGGGAATCTTGCAGACTTGCAGCAGATTTATTTAGAAGTATATAACATCATCTGCATAAAGCAAAGAGCTGATATTAACATCTCTAATTTTGATATGAGGTTTAATACCATTTTCCTTCATGTGATCCATATAGATAATGAATAACAGAGGGGGATAATGTACATCCTTGTCTGACAACAGATTTAACATTAAACCACCTTCCTGTATTTCCTTCAATTCTAACTGCTGACTTACAACTCAAATAAAGACTAAGTATTGCTTGATATAATGCCCCATTAACACCATATAACCGTAACATTTTGAATAGCTTCTCTCTTTGCACCTTGTCATATGCCTTTTCCAGATCTACAAAACTTAAATAGAGATCTTTGTTATATTCCCATGATTTCTCGACTATCTGTTGTAAAGTGAACATCTGATCCTGACAGCCTCTATTTGGCCTGAATCTAGCTTGTTCTTCACCAAGCTTCTCTTCCACAATCCTTCTCAACTGTTTCTCAAGTGTACTTGGATATATCTTACCAGGAACACTCAGTAATGAAATACCTCTGTAATTCTCACTTTCAGTTTTATTTCCCTTTTTTTAGATATAGGTACTATGAGAGCTCTACTCCAATCATCTGGAATTCGTCTCTCTGTCCAGGCCTTCTGAACTATGCAGTGCAGCCACTGTAAAACTTTTATACCTCCATACTTGAGTATTTCTGTTCGAAAATATCATCAACTCCTGCTGCCTTTCCACATTTCAGGCTTTTGATGGCGTTTTCTACTTCAAGTATGGATATGTATTCCCGACTGCATGCGTGTTCAGTGTTTTTTACCACTATGCTATCACTGTTTGTTTCATTTAGCAATTTTACAAAGTAATTATTATTATTAATATGTGACACCTCCAGGGAGTCCAAAGGCTCATCGAAGGACAGTGTGCCAACAGCATTGAATGATATCCCCTTCCAAACTAACCATGCTCAAACTTGCTTAACTTTTGCATGAGCCATTAGTAGCAGAGGCTCTACCAATCAACCAATCTTTGCTAAATATTGATCACTTCCAATTTCATTCTTATTGGCTAAATCAAAATTTCAAATGATGGATTACAAGTTAGATTTAAAAAATTTATAGATACTGTTTGATACTAATTAATGATGTGATTTCTGTTGGAAAGAATGATGAGCCAGTCCTCATTTTTCCACTTCAGTATGATACATCATGAGATGTTTTTTCATATTTTAAAACTTCTGCAATCTGACCTATGTTAAGGTCATAAAGACAACATGAACATGGGATTCTGTAAATATTCAGAAGTTTAGACAGGCTTACTAACAACTTTTGATTATGGCAGCAACTTTGATGAAGAGATATCCAATGTATACTGAAAACAACAGAGTCGCTATAATGGACGTTGCGATTCTGCTATGGAGGAGGATGAGAAAACAGTACCTTCTGGAAGTGTGCCTTTAATGCTTATTTTTTGATGGATGATGAAGAGATGAAGCATGAAGATAGCACCCACTGTGGGCAGACTTTCAATATATGTCCAGTGAAATTCTGTTTTCTGGTGTTTTTGAGATTAGAACATGAATTTATCTTCATTCTCCAATTCTCCAATTCAAATGTCAATTGAATTTTGGGGTAGAATAGTTGAGAGAATTTAGATATATATAAATATCAGACATGCCACCAAATCAAAAAAAATGTCATCAACATATCTCTACCAAGTGGAAGGTTTCTGGTTGACTAAAGAAAGAGACTTTTCATCAGTTTTCCATGAAAAGATCTGCAAAAGAGGGAGTAAGTTACTTCCCATTGCCAGGCCAAAAAGTTGTTTGTAAAGACAATTGTTCTAATTACAGAAACCAGATTGAAAGCAGTGGTTTAATAGTCTTGCAACATCTCAATACTTTGTCTACCGGTACACTAGTATAAAGAGACTATACTCAATGGAGATAAGGGTGATGGGAAGCTGACACTGGCATTCTCCGTGCAGAGTGAAATGTACCCAAACCAAATGCAGATGGTAAATAGGTAGACATCGGGACTTCTCAACAGTGTACTTGCAATCAATTGACAAACATGGGTAAATGGGTGATCTTAGATACTTTTATTGTGGATGTATTATTGGCACAAGACAAATGGGTCGTTCTATCTCCCAAATGGTAAAATCCCTAGGGTTCTTGAGGGCAACCATATCAAGGGTCTATCTACCACAAGTATACCATCAATGGATGTACCAGCACACAGCAAGCGAGTGGTGGCTGACTACATGCCATTGATGACTGGATTCAATGTAGACTGTCCAGACTTGTACAGACCAACCTCAGGGCAACAGCAGCACAAATCACATCCAGTTTCAATGTCGGAGGTCCAAGCATCATCAGTGAGTGAACGGTACGGTGTATGTACCCTGCATACCATGGGCTATGGGAGCTAATGCCCTAATAGTGTATCACTGTTGACAGCTCATTATTTGGCATTGTGTCTCACCTGGTGTCAGGACCACCAAACCTGGAGTGCTGCAGAGTGGACCAGAGATGTGTGGTCTGATGAATCCTATTATCAGTTGTACCGAGCTGACGGGTGTGACATTGCCAAAATGAGGCAATGGCCCTGTAGCACCAGGTCAGATCTGTGATGGTTTGGGAAGTTTTCTGATATGACACATTAGGTCCTTTAGTGCGTCTAGAGAAGTACTTAAATGCTGCAAGCTACCAGAATGTGCTGGCTGATCACCACACTTTCATGGTCTTCGTGCATTTTGCAGCTGATGGTCTGCTTCAGCAGGACAATGGACTACTCCATCGGGCCACAACTACACAGGCATGGCTAGATGAACATTCATCTGAGCTTGGGACCATTCAGTGGCCCCCAAGGTCCATGAATTTAAATCCGATCGAATCTCTCTCTCTGTGATGCTGTAGAGCGAGATATCAGATCCATGATCTGATATCTTAATGTAAATGGGGACCGACATTTAAGGTGCAGTTGTGGACAACGCTGTAACAGGCATGGCTGGAATTATCTCTGGCATCTGGTGGAGTCAATGTCTCAGAGAGTATACAGGCCATTATTTGTGATAGAGGAGGACCAACACTATTAGGTAACTATCTCTAACGTTGTCCATTGAGTATACACACAAGGATGTCAGATGGCAAAATGGAAATATTCAACAGTTTCTGAAGAAAATGGGCCAAGTTATTAATGAAAGAATCGGAATATTTAATGTGGCTCTTTGGTAATTAAGATAAACTCCCCTTTCTTGATGTTCTTTTTTGTTTTCTTTTATAAACACTCAGATGTTTAAAGAAGGGGGGGGGGAGTTACTGTCTTTTGGAGGCAAAAGCAGGCTATGGACTTACTGGGAAGGAAAAGTGGATATTCTCTGAAAGCACACCCACACTAGATGCTATCTTCACGCCTCATCTATTCAACATTCTTCACAAAAAACATGCATAATTTACACCAAAAAAAAACAAGGAGTTTCCATTTTATAAAGCAAAGATGGACAGAAAAAAAAAAAAAAAATTCCATTTCTTCTCAGCCAATAGATTCATCTCATCTATTCAACATTCTTCACAAAAAACTTATACCCCCAAAAAAACAAGGAGTTTCCATTTTATAAAACAAGGATGGACAGAAAAAAAAAACTTTCATTTCTTCTTAGCCAGTTTGTCCATAATGGGCATTCGAGAAGAACTGTCCAGTAGATACTACTTTGTGATCCTCCTCCACAGTGAAATCCCAACATTCATTTTAGAGACTCTTTTTACATCCACATATCAGAAATCTCTCCATCAAAATCATTGCTTAACTCAAAAATCATAAAATTATAAGCTGCCTATAAGTCAATCCTCTTTCAATCTCCAAAAGAGAATAATCCCTTCTATAAACAGCCAGGTAACAGATTTCCATGTTCTAGTGATCTATCGTAAATAAGTCAGACTTGCAGAAAGTTGAAATAAGAAAGAAGGAACATCTGAATGATGTGTCATACAGAAAAGAAAGAAAACCGGGACTTTATTATTATTATTATTCGTGACACCTCCAAGGAGTCCGAAGACTCATCGCGGGAGGAAACCTATTGTACAACTCTCTGTCTCCACCGAACCTCTACTACCAATCATCTACATCAGTGCCATCTACTTCCCAGTACCACCATCGCAGCTAGTATTTTTTTGTCTGTAAATTGCATGTGTTCTGAAGGGCTGATTTGTCTGTATGCAGGATGAAAAAATCTGAGTTTCCAGGAGAAAAAAACCCTGCTACCTCCGTATAAGATCGGCTAACTCGCCTTTGATTGAAAAAGTCCATATAAAGATTCCTCCCATCATGACGAAACTCGAGCTTAGGACTTTTCCAATTGAAGGGTGCAATGTACCATTGTTCTTCCAACTGCACTACAGAGGCGCATCATTCTTCACCAAAAATCATGTCCTCAATTGGAATAAAGCACCAAGTCCTATCTTAAAGAATATTTCCTTTCAAAATGAATTAAAGACTCCCCTACTATTCACTCACATGGCTACCACAGCAAAAACTAAGGATTCATCTCTGTAAGTCATTAATTAGATTTCTCAACATATCTAAGTTCAGCTTTTTAAACAATTGCTTCCAAGCAATGTTAGAAAACAGATGACATGTGGCACATATCACTGGCTCTACATTCTTTGACCGTTACTACGCAAACTGTTTATGTAAGTTTTTTAAATTTGTTTTAACTTGTAATACTTACTTAATTTATCATCATAAAGACACTATTTTGTACAGTTGTTAGGGTCAGCAACTAACAAACTCAGTCTTTGTATCATCAAATGATAAAATTCGATTGTTAAATATGGGAGATAATCATCTTAAGATTAACTATAACCCCAAAACTAAAACAACTGTATTTATAGAGGGTGCCAAATTAGTAGACTTTAGGTCTTTTGTCCACTGCAGTTTGAAATATTTTCTATACTTATTGTTACTTGTACTGTAACAAGCATTGTGCTCTGAAGGTGCTGATTTGAAATCCAGTGTAAATATACGTCAGTCAATAAACAACTTTTTTAGGTTACATGGTGATCAACATTCATATTTATACATTCAGGGACACAAATTTATATGGAAGACTTTGAGCAACATGCTCTAGAGACAGCATGTCTAAAGCCCAAAATTTGGCTCAGATATGTCGACGATATTTTTGCCATTTGGCCCAAAGGCTGCAAAGCTCTAAATACATTCCTTAGCCACCTAAACAAACAACACAAACATATTCAATTCACCACTGAAATGGAAAAAAACAACTCTCTTCCATTCCTAGACACACGTCTTACCTCTGGCTGTCTCTCCTTCTCAGTTTACTGCAAACCTACACACAGAGGCCAATACATACACAAAATTCTTACCACCACCCAACACAAAAACTAGGTGTCATAACCACCTTTAAACACAGAGCTCAAAGTATTTGTTCTAATGAACAAGCTCTAAACCAGGAATACAAGATCATCAACCAAACATTTATAAAAAATGGATACAGTAAAAAAACTATTCACAAGATCACAAAGATATCAGTAAGAACAAAAAAGATTTCAGGAATGCAATTGCCATTTATTATTATTATTATTATTATTATTATTATTATTATTAAACAAGACCTCATGGAGTCAAAGACTCATCTAGGAGGTCCTTTTATCTCACACACATCTCATCATACCGGGTCTTAAACACATTCAAACTCCTTGCAGACACCACACTCTCAGGCAAGGCATTCCAATCATTCACAACTCTGCGCGAAAAAAACCTGCCTCTCACTCCCCTACTCACACCCTCTTTATACAGTTTCCAGGTATGACCTCTGGTTCTCCCCTGATCTCCCACTATTCTCTGTGTTAGAGAAATTTCTTATGTTAGAGAAATTTCTGAAAAAAATAGATAGAACACTATGCAAACACAACATTAAAACCACCTTTAAACCCCTGAATAAGTTAAGACACCTACTCAGTTCTTCTAAAAATCCTCTTCCACACCGGTATACAAAATACAATGCACATGTAACATACCATACATAGGGGAAACAGGGTGAACTATCCCAATTAGACAAGACGAACACAAACGACACATTAAATAACTCCATTTTAAAATATACAATACTTTAGCAGTGCCCACATTATTATGTGGTAGTGAAATTTGGGCAATAAATAAGATAAACAAAGAATAAAAACATGTGAAATGAGATTTATGAGAACTGCAAAATGCACATTATTAGATTAAAAAAAAACAACAAAGATATTTTAAAAGAGCTAAAAACAAAATCAGCAGAAGAAAAACTAAACAATTATAAACAAAAATAGATAGAAATGTAAACCGAATGGCTAACACACGATATCCTAAACAAAGGCTGGGTAGACCTCAAATAACTATATTAGATGGATAATGATACCAGAACAGACCAATATGGTCTATATCCATAATTAGCATTTTGATGATGATGATGATAAAGCATTAATGATGGTAGATTACATGCTTAAAATGGGCACCTTGTCCTTCAAGACAGGTTTCGTAGCACATGTGAAGGTTCTCTGTCATCTTGAAGAACAAAGGCTGTGACATATTATGTAATTTTATCACTTAGTTCATCAAGGTCAGAAAGGGGGGAGGGAGACACCCATTCCTTCAACCTACTCCAAATGACCGCATCAAGTGATCAGTAGAATGTGAAAGGTAAGGGAATTCTGTGAACCTCGAAATGAGCCTCCGGGGAAGCACTGTGATAAACAGGCTCTAGAACTACATGAAGTGTGACAGGTTGCTCCATCCTATTGGAATACCTGTGCATGAAATGGAATGTTTTTTGCATGCCACATCCTATGTGAATCCTGGGTGAATGGAACCAACAAATTCTTGATGCAGAATTTGATATTCAAGGTCATGATTAAATCACCCTCTTCAATGAAGTACAGCCCAATTATACCACGGTCTGAAACCGCACACCAAGCTGTGAAGAGGTTTCTCTTGGGCAAATTCAGGTCTTAAGAAATCAAGAAACCTGTAGGTTTGTCTATTTACATGCCTGCTTAGATGGAAATGCACTTCATCTGAGAACCAGACACTGGCTAGCACGCATGCACAACATTCTCACTGTGCAGCATAACCAATTGCTGTTAAACACTGACCAACCTGAATGACATACAAAACGGCACCCAGCGCCTAAAGGATTCTCTGTAGCGACTGCCTTATTATTCCAAGTTTTGCAGCTTCGGCATTGACTGCATTTCCAAGACTGTAACACTTGCTCCAGCACATGCCCTTGATTCTCGTTTGTATTAAGAGTTTGTAGTCCCCCCCCCAAATGCTCTTTGTACTGTAGCAGAACACTCCTGGCACATTGGAACCTCTCGATTAAGGTTCCAATGTCGACACTATTGCTTGGGGAATGCTTACAGAAATGACGAACAAACTGCTCACAAACATGTTGTAAGCTTGGAACCATTTGCTCTACCAAGTATGCATGAATGAAAATAATGCTCAAAAATAAATGTATTTTCTTCCAATGTCAACACCATTGCTACAGCTAATTGTAATGGTGTAGACTCCATGTGCTTTTTGAAGAGAATTATTGTTTTCAATCTGATTTTATAGACACACTTGTCACGTATCTTCCCTAGGCAGCCTTTCCTTTAGGGTCTACTGCAAATCCACAGGCCAAAACCACCATCCAACATGAGAACTATGGGTCATCAGCATCCTCAAACACAGATCTCTAATAATTTGCTCCAATAAGCAGGTGCTGAAGAAGGAATCTGAAATTATTAGCCAAACGTTTATAAAAAGATATCACTTGCCTTAGCGTATACTAAGGCAAGTGATGTGAAGTTATTAGCTTCTATATACGAGTTGCCCCAGTCCTGAAAATACTTCAGGCGCAAACTTTGTTTGCTAACACTTGGATAAAGGATTAAACCAAGAATATAATTTCTTGGTATCTTTAACTTATAGTATAACCAAGTGAAAAAACTTCTAACAAAGTCCACAAGATCCTCCACAATAATACCGTCAAAAGCAAAGAAGATTAAAAGAATGCCATAACCGTACCATACATCAGGGAAATATATCAGAAATAACAGATAGAACACTAGATAAAACTAAATAATAAGTTTTCATTTAGTTATTTCATTTCATTTTATTTCTTTATTTATATCTAGTGTACTTAAATGTTCTGTTGAAATTATTTGTATTTTTTCTTATAGTTATACTCCCTAATACTTATTTAGCATTTATTTTTTGACACTAATTAGCGACACAATTTTAAATAATGGAGGCAGCGGCTGTTAAAATTACAAATGGCGTATTGTCAAGTCCCCCTCATTTAAGGACTCCATTTTGTGTGATATCATACAGGATTTTGTAGCACAGGACTTGCGGAATGTATGTGTCCCGGTGATTGTATATGTGGCAAGAGAAAGAAGGGGGAAAACGTATATGCGCAAAATGCAGGCAATGGGAGAAATTGGTGATTTAAAAATGACCATAACTGACCTCGTTGAGTCAGAGAAGGGAGATTCTCCACGTAGAGAGATGCTGGGTATGATAGAGAGCGAGAGAAGAATGAATAAAATAATAAAGGTGGGGTGTATGCAAAGGTTGAATGATTCTGAAGTTTTAGGAAATAGTCTCAATTGGGAGGATGAATGGCAAACAAGAGTGGCTGACTTACAGAGAGAGAGAGAGAGAGAGATAGATGAGCTGAAAGAGCAGATAAATGTCTGGGAAATGAGATGAGATGTGAAAGATGAAATTAAGTGAATGGAAGAGACGAATATAAGGTGAATCAGAGGAGGATTGAGAGAGAGTTATGGGAATGAGAGAAGAGGAGAGAATAAAAACAATAGGAGAGGAGAGGGATTGAGAGAGTTATGGGAATGGTAGAAGAAGAGAGAATGGGAACAGTATAAGAGAGGGAATGAGAGAGAGCTATGGGAGTGATAGAAGAGGAGAGAATGGGAACAGTAGAAGAGAGGGAATGAGAGAGTTGTATGAATGATAGAAGAGGTGAGAATAGGATAAGTGGAAGAGAGGGAATGAGTGTGATATATAGGAATGAGAGAAGAGGAAAGAATGGAAACAGCAGGAGAGAAGAAATGAGAGGAATGCAAGGGAGCACAGGGACTAGAGATAGAGTGATGTCAGGAAGGCAGGTAAGTAGGGGAGCACAGAGAGAAACTGTTACAAGAGAGAGAGAGAGAGTTCGGGATGCATGTGAGCAATCGAGGAATATGGTGGTAAGAGGTGTAATGTATGGGGACTCAATAAACCATGGTGTTCAAGATAGGATGCGTGAGGAGTGTTTGCCAGGAGGAACGATAGAAAGCGAGGCTATGGCAATTAAGAGAGGTGAAAGGGTAGATGAGATGATTGTGATGGTGGGAACAAATGACTTGAGTGGTGGTGTAAATAGGGCAGCGAGAGATATGAGACTCTTGCTTGAGGCTGTACGAAAGAAGACACAGAGAGGAAAGACAGTGTGTGTGTGTGTTGCCTAGATATGATAATGTCAAGATGAACAGAAGAGTGGTGATATTAATTGCATAATAGCAAGAATGTATCAGAAGAGAGGATTCAAATATGTGGATGCTTGGAATGCGTTTGAGAGCAGAGAGGAATTGTATGCGAGAGACCACCTGCATTTGAATGAGGAAGGACGTAGGCACCTGGAGAGACTGCTATTCTTAATGAGTCAGTGTGTCCCAGTGTGGATGGTAGCAGGGGTGGCTTCTTGTGGGAATGGGTACTTGGTAAAAGAGCAATGACATCAGGTAACGTTGAGCCCAGTGCAGTCTAGAGGGGGCTAATGCTGGGTATAGAAACAATGGCATTTTTATGCTTAATACTAATACCAGGAGTATTCAGAATAAGGGAAAGGAATTGATGGCAATGATAGCATCAGCTTGGCCAAAGATTATTCGGATCACCAAGACGTGGTTGACAGAAGAGGATATAATAACAGGAAGGGAAAGCGTGGTGGTGGAGTACTGCTTATGATAAGCAGTACTCCACCTTGTTTTAGCAATGTGCAAGTCTTTTATGATAAAGTTACAAGAGCATTAGGTGAGGGAAAGGCATATACTGCCATTTTGTTAGACTTAGTGAAGGCATTTGACAGGGTGCCACATGATAAGCTCATATTCAAGTTGCAGCACACGAGTCTGAATGTCAGATTGGTCAACTGGATTCAAGATTGGCTGTCTGATAGGTATCATAGAGTTGTGTATGGTGGAGCAATATCAAAGAGGCAGAAGGTTACAAGTTTGGTTCCACAGGGTTCAGTACTTTTGACCTATATTGTTTAACCTTTATATCAATGATATTGTCTGTGGATTGCAAGGGGATATTCAGTTTTTTGCAGATGATGCGAAGCTGGGAAGGGTTAATAGTGCAGATGTGGTAACCCTGCAAGATGATTTTAATAAGCTAGATAGAAGGGCATATGAATGGGGGGGTGTCGGTTTAATGCAGCAAAATGTAAGGTCTTGAGGTTTGGGACATTGCATACTCTATGGGAGGAGTTAAACTGGAGAAAGTAGGAGAGACAAGAGATCTGGGTTTGATGATTGATAGAAACCTGAAATTTAGGGGACATATTGCAAAGTTTAAACTGTGAAGGTAACACAGAGGATTGCTGGAATAATGAGAAGGACACTGACCTGCAGAGATAAAATGGTTATCATTCCATTGTATAAGACCCTGATCAGACTACAATTAGACTATTGTTCTCAGATCTGGATTTGAAGGGGATAAATTAACTGTGGAAAGGGTACAAAGGCGGATAACAAATATGGTGTCGGGACAGTACAATGTTAGTTATGAGGATAAGCTGAGGGAGTGCAGATAGCAGAGTTTGGTGGTTAGAAGGAGGGGTGATATGATTCAGACTTTTAAACTGTTGAGAGGTGGTTACAGGGTTGACACTGGGGAGTTCTTTCGCTTGGTTGAACAGCAGGAAGGAGTCATGACAAGGAGCATTCCATATGTTAAATTCTGATAGGTTGAGAATTTAGGAATTCCAATCTTATCACAGTTTTACAAGCATAAACCAATGAAAAGTAAAATAAATACATGCGTTTGTCTCTAAGTGTTATAATACAGTTTTGTAAATATGTCAAATGTTTCAAACTTAAGTAAAAGAGTAGTTATCAAGTATTTCAAGAAAAGATCACTCACTTGTTTGTGTAAATAACAATGAATGTGTAAATAATTAATATGTGTTAGAGCCATAAGTATAAAGAGTTGTTGAATGACTTGCACAAAATTGTAAAGGGGATGTAAATCCAAATGTCATGAAGCAGTAATGCATGGGGAGCGGTTTGCCCCTGGCGATTGCATACTGACGGTGCACGAGAAGGGTAAGGGAGAAAGGTGGTCGCTGCGACGTTGACCCACGTGACAAAAACTTCCAAGCGCTAGGTGGACATCGTAGAGTGCAAGAATCGCCGAGATGAAGGGTAAAATAAAAGCGTCAAGAACCCTCCTAACAAGGCTTTTTGTTCCGGATCTCCTGGTGTTGGTCTCTCATTGTCATGAGCTGGAGATGGGTGGCAGCATTCGCTCCGGAGGTTTTGGTCAAGCCATCGGCGGAAATTCGAAGTCGGTAGTCCTGTGGAGTGAGAATAGGCCCAGCCATCCCCAGAAGGAAGGGTTACGTGCTTATCATGCAGAGATCGTGAAAGTTCACCGATAGCACGGAGAGCCACGTGCGTGCTTGAAGCCAGCAGAGCAAATCTATGGAAAATTCGATCAAGGAGAGACAATTTCCTGTGGACCAATTAGTGTGATGAACTTCCAAGATAAGTAGAATTTAATAATTTTGTTAGCCAGATTTGAAAAGATTATATGTTGTGATTCAGTGGAAAGAAGAACATTAATAGTATTATAAAGAACTGAACTGTAGTGATCTAAAGATGAATATCATAAATTCACTGCTTCCTTGCAGAATTGATTTATAATATGTGCATAAAGAATGTTAAGATAAAACACAGAGTGAAGATTGATATTACTAACGAATTGCAAATAACATTAATGCTATCTAGAGTGGTCTGACTGTGACATTAATGCTATCTTGAGTGGTCTGACTGTAACTGATTTAAAGTAATTATTGCTATGAATATTGTACCTAGCTAGAATACTTAATTTGTTGATAGGATTGATAATGCTAATATAAAATAATCAGCTTGAATATTTGTATGTTGTTAGAATATTTTATGGTAACCTAATTGCCAGGAACTTTCTTAGAGTGAGAACTAAAAGAACATGTACTGTATGTATATATAATTATAGTGTTCAATAAACCTTGTTTTTGAATCCAATTAAGATTGTCTATAATTTGGAATCCGATGCACCTCTTATAAAAACTTAATACGAACCTAAGCGAGAAATTTGAAAGTAGAGATTTAGGCCACATCAGCAAGATTAAGGTATCACTTAAGTACATTCTAGAGATCGCCTCTTGATTGATACAGTTGTTTAATCTAAGAGCCCTAAGTGGTGCAGCAAAAAATAAATTTCTTAGAGTTTTATGAGAGGTTGATCTCAGAAATTCTGATACACCGGTATTGGCTCGACCTTGAGGCAATTCCTTTGTTATCCAGAGGTACCATGTGATAGATGAGAAAGAGTCTTACTAGTATTTGTATGATAGACTAAAAAGTACATATATTAGAGAGAAGTCAACACAACACCTGGAAGTTACGAAAGGAAACTGTGAGAAAGAGGGTGAGGAGTGGTTTCTTTGGATGTAGGGTGGTTGAACCATGGAATGCATTACCTGATGGAGTGGTGAGAGCGAGAACGGTCAATGCATTTAAGGAGTGGTATGATAGACTTGTGTTTCTTAGAAAGGACCTCCCACGTTGAGTCTTTTGACTCCATGAAGGCATGAATAATAATAATAATAATAATAATAATAATAATAATAATAATAATAATAATAATAACATACAGTAAGCTAAAGAAACAATGAATTGATCACAAGTTATTCTACTGGTATGACCTATAGTGGAAAAAAAATTATTTATAAACTACATCAAGCTAAATTCTATTTATGATATCATGAATAAACATTCTTTCTTACAGATAGTTTTCTTTCAGTACCAATGATATCCTATTTTTAGCATTACAATTGTTATTTTTGATTTAGGATCCTGGATTTTCTACAGTCCTGTTTATAGTTGCTCTTAGAGAGGAAGGTTCCGTGGGTCGAATATATGCCTTCCATATGTTTGGGATTTTTAGACCATTATTATTGTTCACATTGGGGTGGTTGGTAATAATCTCACAGGCTTCCTTAAATTTGCGTTCATACCATGTTTTGGTGTGATGCAGACCACTAGTGCTTTCCCAGTCATTTCTATGTAAGGTTTCAGGGCATGATCAGAAAGGCCAGCTTCACCATAATTATTATATTTAATGTGTTGTTTATGTTCTTTTTGTCTGATAGGAATTGTGCATCCTGTTTCTCCTATATATGGTATATTACAGGTGCAATAAATACGGTATACTCCAGGGTGGGCCAGCAGAGGAAGTGGGTCTTTGAATGAGTTGAGCAAGCTTTTTAATTTTGCAGGAGGTTTAAAGGTGGCTTTGAGGTAGTATTTTTGTAGTATTATGTTTATTTTATCTGATGTCCCTTTAATGTAAGGAATGGTTATAGTTTTATTGTAGTCTGGTTTGTCTTTGTTTTTTATTGAGGTCTTGTAGAGAATTTTGTTAATGGTGTTATTTAAACCTTTTTATTATAATGGCTGTATCCATATTTTTGAAAAGTATTGCTGATAACTTTAAATTCGTCTTTCAGTGCCTGTTCACTGGAGCAGATCTTCAGAGCCCTGTTTTTTAAAGTATTAATGACACCTAGTTTTTATGTTGGGTGGTGGTAGGAGTTTATGTGTATATATTGGCCATTATGTGTCGATTCTCGGTAAACAGTGGAAGGATTGCCAGAAGGAAAACTTGTGACCAGTGTATCTAAAAACGGAAGTGTGTTCTGTTTTTCAATCTCAATTGTGAACTGTATGCGTTTGTGTTGTTTGTTTAGGTTTCTAAGGAATGTGTCTAGTGTCTGGCGGCCATGGGACCAATCACTGACACAATCCTTCTTTAACAAAACAAATTCCCTCCAGATATCACGGTGCTCTTTGCGCATGTATTGCATTCTGGTTATTTTTTATGGCAAAACACCTTCTAACCTACAAAAAGATGGCACAGCCATGGGCTCGCCATTATCCCCCCCCCCCCCAATTGGTAACTTTTATATGGAACATTTTGAGCAACTTGCTTTAGATTCCTCTCCTTTAAAACCCAACTCTGGCTTATATGCGTTGATGATATTTTCGTGATCTGGTCCCATGGCCGCCAGGCACTAGACACATTCCTTAGTGTCTAGTGCACCTAAACAAACAACACAAACGCATACAGTTCACAAATGAGATCGAAAAACAGAACACACTTCCATTTCTAGATACGCTGGTCACACGTCTTCCTTCTGGCAATCTTTCCTTCACTGTTTACCGGAAACCGACACATAATGGCCAATATATACACATAAACTCCTACCAGTACCCAACACAAAAACTAGGCATCATTAATACTCTAAAAAACAGAGCTCTGAAGATCTGCTCCAGTGAACAGGCACTGAAAGACAAATTTAAAGTTATCAGAAATACTTTTCAAAAAAAGGGGTACAGCCATATTAACAAAATTCTCTTCAAGACTTCAATAAAAAACAAAGACAAACCAGACTTTAAAGCCACCTTTAAACCTCCTGCAAAATTAAAAAGCTTGCTCAACTCATTCAAAGACCCACTCCCTCCGCTGGCCACCCTGGAGTATACCGTATTTATTGCACCTGTAACATACCATATATAGCAGAAACAGGATGCACAATTCCTATCAGACAAAAAGAACATAAACAACACAATAAATATAATAATTATGAGGAAGCTGGCCTTTCTGATCATGCCCTGAACACCTTACATAAAAATGACTGGGAAAGCACTAGTTGTCTACATCACACCAAAACATGGTATGAACACAAATTTAAGGATGCCTGTGAGATTATTACCAACCACCCCAATCTGAACAATAATAATGGTCTAAAAATCCCAAACATATGGAAGGCATATATTCGACTCACGGAACCTTCCTCTCTAAGAGCAACTATAAACAGGACTGTAGAAAATCCAGGATCCTAAATCAAAAATAACATTGTAATGCTAAAAATAGGACATCATTGGTACTGAAAGAAAACTATCTGTAAGACAGTTTTCTTTCAGTACCAATGAATGAATGTTTATTCATGTTATCATAAATAGAATTTAGCTTGATGTAGTTAATAAAGAATTTTTTTTTTCCACTAGAGGTCATGCCAGAAGAATAACTTGTGATCAATTCATTGTTTCTCTAGCTTACTGCATGTAATGTAACATAGTTTTTCCTGTATATTTGTACATGCTCCAGATTATGATCTTGATATGAAGATCAAAACATCGAGATATTTTGGGGGTTTGTCGGTTTGTCGAGAGCTCCTGAAAAGATCAGTATTATTTTGTGTTAACATTAGATATTTTACTAGAATCTTAAGTAGTATTGTTTGCTTTTTGTTTCTTGGTGTGTCTGTGCAATTTTTGCATGTTTTCTGTTATTTTAATTATTATTTTTAAGAAAAGATAGCGTACACATGGCACCGATAAAGAAAAAAATGGCAGCCAGGTCGTCATGTTTGTTTAAGAGTTTTGATGTAAACGAATTTATGCAATGTGCTGTCTGTGAGATGTATGCCTTGCGAAGAGGGGTAGGAGTCTGGTTAGAAAGTGATAGTGGAGTTAATATGTGTAGAAAGTGTAAAGAGAAGGAGGACTTCAAGCACGTTTCGTGTATCGAGACTGATATCGTTAACGGTAGTCAGAATGTAGAAAATGGCGGTGTACTAGAGAATTGCGTGGTAGTGCCAGATAGGTGTGAGAGCGTCGCTGAAAGTGTAAATGAAGGTAGAAACACAGAAAGAATGGATGATTTGATCGATAATGAAAATGGTGAGATAAATGCGAGTAGTGAAATTGCCCGTTTGAATGGCGCGATACACAGAGCCAAACGACAACTGGAGCGTATGGAAAAATGTGTGTTGAACGTACCGACAAATAACCGGCGGAAGTCTGTGACGGCAAATAACAGAATGTTCGTAAACATCAATTAAATGAAAGAGCGAGTGCTGTATGGGGATTCGCTATTAAGAGGCGTAATAATTGAGAATTTAACGAAGTCGTACCAGCCGGGTGCGAACATAAAGGATGTCAGCGAATCTGTTCGACTGCAAAAACAGAGGGTGAAAGAGATGATAATCGTGGCAGGAACGAATGATTTGAAAGAGGACAAAATGGAAATGATAGAGGATGTGAGGGAGTTGTTTGAGGTAGCAAAAGAGAAGAGTGAGAGAGTTAGGATGGTGAGTATCTTACCGCGGTATGACAGCAAAGTGTTTAGAAGGAGGGCCAAAATTGCCAATGACTTTATGCGTGGGTTACGCATGGAGAGTGGTGTGGAATTTGTGGATGTGTGGAATGAGTTCGATGGGCGAAAGGACTTATATAAGATGAATGGGTTACATTTGAATGGAGTTGGTGTACAGAGACTTGAAAGAGTGTTGATGAATGATGTGGAAGTGGATGTACAGACTCAGGGAAACTAGATTTATTAAGAGGGGGGAGTAGATATGCAGACTTTAGGGGGGGCAGTTAAGTGTATGAATGAGTATATTATGCCTGGGCGAGTACGACGGACAACAAATCAGAATGGGATAGTTAGTATAAGGCATCAAAGTAGGGATGGGACAAATGGGCTTCTGCGATTCATGTACACTAATGCCAGAAGTATTAGGAACAAGAAGGAAGAGTTTTTGGCCATGGTTGGCACTTCCAGGCCACAGGTTGTCGGTATTAGTGAAACATGGCTGACAGAAGATGATAAAACTAGTGGGATTGAATGCCATGGGTATAGCGTGTTCAGGAGTGACAGGGTGAATAAAAAGGGGGGAGGAGTGTTATTGATGATAGCTGATGAGCTTCAGCCAAGGAGTATAGAAGTTGAACTGCAGGATGGAGAAAAAAGCACATTTGAGGCTGTTTGGTGTGTGATAGAATCTAGCAGAACAAAATATACAATTGGGTGCTGCTATAGACCGGGTGATGGAGTGGATGTGGGGATAGTATGCATAAGCAAATAGAAGAAATGAGTGGAAGGAGGGTAATTATTATGGGTGATTTCAATTATGGTAACATTGACTGGAAAGAGGAGAGGGCACATGGGAGGAAGGAATTGGATTTTATGCAGTTATTAAGGGATAACTATCTACGGCAACATGTATTGGAAAATACCAGGGGGCAGAGAGTGCTGGACCTAGTAATTGCAACTGAGAATGTAGCTGTAACGAATATGACCATGTTGCCACCAATTGGTGAGAGTGACCATAAGGTCATGACTTGGGAGGTGGCTAAAGGAGTCGAATTTACAATTAAGACAGGGTACATGTGGAATTACCGGGCTGGTAAGTATGACAAGCTTAGGTGTGTGCTTGGCTCAATGCCATGGCATGTAAAACTGCAAGGGCTGGATGTTGATAGTGCATGGCATGGGAGGTGGTTAAGAACTGTTTGCAGGAGGCAATGGTTGACTGTATACCAAGAGTCCGAATAATAAATCAGGTAGGGGTTAAATGGATGAATAACACTATTAAGCTTGAACTGCAAAAAAAGAAACAATTGTGGAGGGAATTTAAGGAGAAGGGTGACCATCAGGTGCATGAACAGTATAAAGCTCAAGCCAGGATGGTAACAAGGGTGGTAAGAAAAGCAAAAGCAGATTACGAAAGGAAATTGGCCATGCAAGCTAAAGAGAATCCCAAACAGTTTTTTCAATATGTTGCAAGTAAAAGGAAAAATGGTCATGGTAGAATGATCTTAAAAAATGCTGAGGGTAGGGAGGTAACCGAATCAGTCAATGTTGTGGAATTACTGAGCGAGCACTTTGCAAGAGTATATCATCCAGGTAGTGACTTTGCGGAAATGGAAGAACCAACAGCTTATACTGGAATTGTGATGAATGAAGTAGAGGTAACTAGTCTATTACAGAACCTCAATGTCAATACATCTGTGGGATTGGATGGTATACCAGCTCGTGTCGTACGTGAAGCGGCCAAAGAATTGTCAGTGCCCTTGACCATTTTGTTTAATTTGAGCCTAAGGACTGGGTCAGTCCCAAGGGGGTGGAAAGAGGGGAAAATAGTTCCACTGCAAAAAGGTGGTTCCAAGGCTGCTGTTGAAAATTACCGGCCAATCAGCATAACAGGAATCATTATCAAGGTCTTAGAGAAAATAGTCAAGAGGAAAATACAAGATTGGATAGAAGAAAATGGAATACTGTATCGGGGACAGCATGGTTTTGTGAAGGGTAGGTCATGCCTCAGTAACTTGCTCACGTATTATAACACAGTGACGGCTGAACTGGATAAGGGTAATGGGTTTACAGTGATTCTACTGGACCTTGCTAAGGCCTTTGACAGGATACCACATGGAATTCTAATCAGTAAATTGCAGCATATGGGAATGGACATAGGGTTGGTGAGATGGATAGGAGGGTGGTTGACGGAGAGATATCAGAGAGTGGTTTACTCAGGAGTAGAGTCCACAAGACGGCCTGTGACCAGTGGTGTACCACAAGGATCTGTTCTTGGAACGCTGTTGTTTAATTTGTTCATAAATGATATAGGAAAGGATCTGAGAGGAACAGTTCATTTGTTTGCAGATGATGCGAAGTTTGGTAGGGCAATAGTGAATGCTGATGACGTCAAAATTTTGCAGGATGATTTGGATAGAGTGGAAGTCTGGACTAGGGAGAATGGATGTCAATTTAATGTGGCAAAATGTAAGGTTATGCATTTTGGTGTGAAAAGATTGGAGGCAGTTTACTGCATTGGTGGAACCGTGCTCCAGGAAATTGATGAGGCATGAGATTTAGGAGTGTTGGTGGATAAGGAATTGAAATTTAGGGGACACATTGCAAAAGTGGCCAAATCAGCTCATCAAATCACTTGGTTGCTGAAGAATACGTTGACAAGCAGAGACAAGCAGGTTATTGTTCCTCTGTATTGAGCCTTGATAAGACCTCATCTCGACTACTGTGCCCAGATTTGGTCACCTAGGTTTCTTCTTGATGGGGAGGAGGTGGAGAGGATCCAGAGACAAGTGACCAAGATGATAGCAGGTCTGTGGAATGAACCGTATGAGAACAGGTTGAGGATTTGTGAGTTGCAAAAATTGGTTGATAGGCGGAGGAGGGGAGATATGATTGAGACATTCAAATTACTGAAGGGTTTCTATAAAATTAATTCAGAAGATATTTTTGAGAACAGGGCTGGTTGTGGGAGGACTAGGGGACATCCATGGAAACTGGGCAAAAGTGTGGTTAGTAAAGGTGTTAGAGCTGGGTTCTTTACTTTTAGAGTAGTGAATGAGTGGAATGCGCTCCCTGAGTCTGTGGTGGATGCTGTGACGGTGAATGAGTTTAAGGCGAGGTATGATAGATACTGTATGAATGTCGAATACCTGTGATGAAAATGATTTGGGGCCTCCCTCGATGAGTCTAATGACTCCCTGGTGTTGCCCGTAATAATAGTAATAATAATATTAAAAGAGTTATTTATAACATGGTTGTAAAGTTCATAATTTCTAAAATGAATGCTGATCACCATGTAACACTAAAAGAAAGGATGTTACAGAATCAACTGGAAAGGCACCAAGTTTCTACACTGCACCAAAACCTGGTTTGAAAGAAAATCAAGGAGGCTTGTGAGATGGTGAAACATCATTCTAATCTCAACAAGAATGATGGATTAGTAATTACAAAAATCTGGAGGACTCATCTACAATCGATTCAGAATATGATGGTAAGAACCTCAACACAAGAAAACCTTAAAAGAAGAGGACATTACAGATGTGTGTGATGTAGTTCCACTGTAATTTTTTTTAATCACCTGTATATTATTATACTTATTATGAATATAAAAGTTATTTTATTTATGTTAATTAAGTAATTTTTTATTTTATATATTTTATATATTTAAGCAATTTTTTTTTTCACCAGAGGTCAGTGCTAGTGTAAATGATTAACAAAGCATTTAGATTTAGCTTACTTTAGTATCATGTAGCTTGAGTCCTGTGCATATGACCTTAATACAGAGGTGGAAACATCGAATGTTATTTACTTAATTGTAAGTGAAGTAATTACTCTAACACGAGTGTCCTGCTTCCATAAATTCTACACAATGAATATAAAGTTGACCGGTCTTCCTTTTTGAAACATTATAACAAGGAATACGAATGCTGCCCAAATATTTTACAAAAAATTATTCTTTACTTTCAGTAAACTGCATGAGTCTCTGTTATCTATCTTATCTGTCTTTCGAATATGTGCGTGTGTGTTATGATCCATAGAGTCGTTTCCGACTCCTGGCGACTCCACGAACATACACTCTCTATTCCGATCTGTCCCTGACCATATCTTTCAGAACCTCAATGTGCACTCAAGTTGCTTCTTTAACTCCATCCATCCATCTAATTCTTGGTCTTCCTCTTCTCCTGCTTCCATCAACTTTAGCAAACATCATCATCTCCAGATTGTCATTTGCTTGCATAATATGTCTGAAGTATGACAATTTTTGCTTGATGATCATAGCTTCAAGAGAGCAATCTGGCTTTATTCTGTCTATCACTGATTTATTGGTTTGCTTTGCAGTCCATGGTATTCTTAGTAAGCACATCTCCAAATCCATAATTCAAATGCATCTATCTTCCTTCTTTCACATCCATACTGCACCACAGGGAATATCGTTGCTTTCACGATTCTGATTTTTGTTGTAAGGCTAATATCTTTATCTTTAAAGATCTTGCTTAAATTTGTCATTGCTCTTTTTCGGAGTAATATTCCAATATAACCATCATAAAACAACATAGCAAAGAACATACAAGTAAAAGCATTGTTTCTCTTAAACAAGGGATTACAGTTGTTCAATCTTTAAACCCAGCTGGAATTGTAGTACTATTCTTATCAATTTTTAGGTTATGATAGTAAAATATTAGCAGTAAATACTTTTTTTTGTTTGTTTTTCAATATATGCCATAATGAAGCAGAGAGAGAACAGGAATGCCCGGAAGGACAGGGAGACATGGCATTGGGAGAGTGTTGAAAGAGGCAGTGAATGTGTATGAAGATGGAGAATATAATATTGCGATGTGGGTGATGAAGTTGAGACTGAGCAGATATATGTGATAAGTGGTGAAAAAGATATCTCGGCAGGTGTAGTGGGGAAATCACAAGTAACAAGTGGCTTGGATAGGACTGATTATAGACATAAAAAACTGCTGTGTTTGTTTACAAATGCCAGAAGTATCAGAAATAAGGGAGATAAAACGGTTTCACTGATTGAGTTTAGTTACCCTAAAATCATTGGATAAGTGAAATGTGGTTGAATGAAGACGATATCGTAACGGGAATAGAAATGGAAGGATACAGCATTTTTCATGAGGATAGAAAGGACAAGAAGGGAGATCACATAAAGAAGAACAGAGCCACATAAAACAGATACAATGGAACATCACTTTTACACTACTAAATTATCAAACGTCCAGTTGAAGCTGTTCATTCAGCAGTTATGGCAAGTTGAGCACTGTTGCTAGTCATTACTTTTCAAAAATCTTATATTTTTCCAATATTTATTCTATATTTGGGACACAGGACAGTTGGTCTGGGTTATTCCAAGTAAGTAATTAGTATCTGCTGTTGATTTTTGGTTACTGTAGCTATCTATGCTACAGTAACCAAAACATGAGTTTCTCTTATCATTTAAGCCTTAAAACACAAAAGGTATCATTCTTTGTTCTCGCTCTCCCAAAATTTTTTTTTAAAAATAAAATAAATTTGTAAAAGAGCCACATAAAACAGATACAATGGAACGTCACTTTTACACTACTAAGTTATCGAATGTCCAGCTAAAGCTTGTCTACTCATCAGTTATGGAAATCTGAGCACTGTTGCTAGTCACTACTTTTCAAAAATCTTATATTCTTCCAATATTTATTCTATATTTGGAACACAGGACAGTTGGTCTGGGTTATTTCAAGTAGGTAATTAGTATCTGCTGTTGATTTTTGGTTACTGTAGCTAGAAGTTAGAAGGGTCTATGCTATACATCACATAACATACCATAAAGCAGCTATTTAATTGCACGCATAAAGCACCAGAAGTTGATGGAGATATTTCCGTTTATATAAATTTAACTCTTTTCATCTTTGTTATCTCAATATATACCACTTTGATTTCGAAATTATTCTATATCATGGAGCAGTACAGTATAAAGAATTTATTTCTGAAATCATTTAAAGCAACATACAGATAGGAAATAAAAAAAAAAGGACTAAAATGATGTTAATGCTTTGGTTTGAATTAATTTCGAAGCAGCCGAGGTGTATTTTCATTACTCACTATGTCTGCTTTTGAGAGAGAAAATCTGCAACCTCTGGGGCTGCAAAAGTTAGAAGCGTCTGGAAAACATTCTATATAGCCTAAGCAGAATTTGAATGTAAGTCTTTCCAACAAAAGGGCACAACATGCCAATTTTCTGCTTGCACTGATGAAGTAGATTAGAATGCAAAAAATCATTGAAGTAAAAAATTGTGATCCAAATCTGAAGCTTCAGTTATTAAAATAATTAATCTTCAGTGTAAAAGTAAACCATAACTACTCAAATTATTATGAATAAATGCTTACCTCAGAATGATGAGGATTATATGTCAAGGATGCTTTCATAACAACATCAGATGCCACTTGACTTTCTGGTTGCCTTTGGAGGCTGTTAGGAGAGTACCCCTTTTCCTTCAGAAAAAACTGTTTAACCCTAAAGTAAAATTTTCAATGTTTTAAATTAGAGAAATCAAAAAAGTACTTATTTTATTTAACACTGTGTTTCTTTCTTCTCTGTGCATCCCTTCCATTAAAGATCATAAATCTACTAGACCAAAAACATGGACTATTTCAAGTTTATACTTACAATTTTTGTTGGCTATGCTTGTGCTTGCATGATCATTTGACAAAACGTAGGAAAAATTAATTTCAATACTACTAAAAATATGAAGAAGACTACCAGTTCTGTAAGAGGGCTGTTCCAGCTTCAGAAGATATAAACATCCAGGAAAAAGAAACTAGGTTGTCTTTTAAAGAGACACACTGATGATGTTGAAAGTTTATTTTTCACTTGGTTAGATTATAATAAATTTAGTTTAATCCTTTATCCAAGTGTGCGCAAACAAAGTTTGCGCCTGAAAGTATCTTCAGGACTGGGGTAAGGTAGTACAACACCAGGCAACTCGTTGCAAAGGTGGAGCAAGCTAACATCACTCCTATCTCAGTATCTCCCATAATGCAAAACACATCTCCTTGCAGATATGTATAATGTTATGCATTAAGGGAAAGGCCACTACCCAGACTAGTTTCGACCTTTATTGAGGTCTCCTCAGAGGGAGCCTGGGTAGTGGCCCTTCCCTTAATGCATAATATTATATATATCTGCAAGGATATGTATTTTGCATTATGGGAGATACTGAGATAGGAGTGATGTTGGCTTGCTCCACCTTTGCAACGAGTTTCCCGGTGTTGTACCACCTTATCCCAGTCCTGAAGATACTTTCAGGTGCAAACTTTGTTTGCTCACACTTGGATAAAGGATTAAACTAAATTTAACATACTGAGATCTTCTGAGACTGAAACAGTCCTAACAGAGTGTGTGTGTATTAGGAAAAGTAAAGCTGCATTCAAAAGATGCTATGCATGTTTGTTTACAAACCAGTCTTAATCAAAACTGCACGTGTAATAGAAAACACTATTATAGTTCACAGAACAATTAAATGTTTTAAACATCCATTACCATAAGATGATGTGTTAATATACAGAATCTAATAGCAACTGTGAAACTTTATGGTTATCTCAACATTCCTGCTAAATGATAATTTTAATTTTCACCATTTATGATAAAAAATGGGGGGTGGAATGTGTGTGTGTGTGTGTGTGTGTGTAAAATTGCCAGCTGGTTGGCCAAGTGGTTAGTGTATCCATTCTCCAGCCAATATGCTGAGGGTTCGAATCTCACCATGAGTATAGATGTTCATGATTGTTTCAGAAATTCACATATTCATACATATGAATGCATCCACTCTCCCATCCCACTCTTCCAGCATATAGGAGAGGCCTTCACTGAGTAATAGGGATTCTGCAAGCTGAATATCATCTTCATCATATATCAAAAATTAAAAAAATGTGTGTGTGGGGGGGGGTTGTATGTTTGGGATTATGTATAACTAATTACATTATATACAATATCTAGTAACACATAATCTAAGAATTTTATAATTCTTAGATTATGTTAATTTCATATTATGAAATTAACACATAACACATAACACGCAAATGTTGAAAATTGTCATCAGTTGAAAATTGGCACTCCATTTTTCTTGTAGTTAGACATTTTTATAATATTAGTAGAGTAAAGTTATCAGATAATTTTACTATTAAATTACCATCGGATTGGGAAAGAAATAAAATCTAACATATACAGTCATACCCCGACTTACGCGGTTTCATATATGTATGGTGTGCATGGTTAGCCTAGTGGCTTTGTGCTTCGCAATCATATGCCTGGGGAAGGAGTGTCCTAGGTTCGATTCCTGTCAATGATGTGAGGAGCTTAAGGATCTTCCTCAGCCATAACCAAGTTAGCCAGTCTTGGGCGTGGACAGCAGGGTTTTTCCCCGCCAGTTTATCTGGTGTTTTTCATCCTGCAAGCAGGCAAACCGGTCTGAGGACACACGGATTACAGTCAGGAATACTGACCCAGCCATAGGTATGATTCATCAGCCTATGCCGGTTCCGAAGCCTGGATAAAATTTGGGGGGTGGGGACTAGATGGTACCGTGAACTCCTGTAAAAAAGGGGGAATGCAGTATCATCACACGAAATTTATTTAATTATATATGTACATATTCCAGTCCCGCTTCACACCTCACCACTAGTCGTATCTTTCCAGTGCTGGTCGCATTCGCCAGTGTCGCACATGCTGTGAACAAGCACTGATGTGTTTCACACGGTCTCCATTCATACATGATTTTTATAGTCTACCAACCTTGCGATTGTTTAATGTTATGTTCTTGAAAAAAATTTTATCACATAAAAAATAATAACATCGTCCAAAGGAAGCAAGTCCAATTCTTCTACAGCTAGCAAGAAAAGAAAAACATAGACTTTGGAAACAAAACTCAACATTATTAAGGATTTTGAAGGTGGAATGAAAATTTGTGAGTTTGATCTACAGGAATCCAAAGTAAGAACAATCATAAAAGAAAGGTTTACAGATTTTGGGGGACAGAGATTTCAATGAGGAACGAATTGTAGCCACAAGGTAAGGAATAAAAAAATCATTAGTTTGCTATGAAGAAATTTTGTGTGACAAGAAAAAGACATTATGCCATCAGACAAATCTATTAGATGTTATGAAACGATTGACATCGAAATAACTTTCTTTTGTGTTGAATTTTTTCTTGACAATTATTCATAAGACTATTACACTTTTTTTATAATCTTTGTCAAGTAGCTTTATTTTATCCTCCTACATGTTTCACCAATCTTTTTCTATTGGCATCCTCAGGGAATACAAACTAGTAAGCTAAAATGAAGGTTACAGACTAGGTTATAACTGATAATTCTAATTCATACAAAAAATTGGTATTGTGCGTGACAATGTGCGTGTCTCGTTAACGTGATTTATTCGTTATGGCTCATTACGTAATTGTTATGAAAGTTCATTTCTTTAATGTTTAATGATCTGATAAAAGTTTTCCAAATTTCTGGTAAAATTAGACCTTGATTCTTGTTTAGGTTTTCAGTTTTATGGGCGACTGTAGCTGCTTCTTTAAAGGTTCTTGAATGGTAGTTATCTTCTATGTATGGCATAAGGCTCTTATCCCACTCAATATGATGGTTAGTAGAGGCAAAGTGGCATGAAAGGCCTGAAATGTCTTGTCTATTATTTCTGACATATCCTATGTGTTCTTTCTTTCTCGTTTCAAAGCTTCTAGAGGTCTGACCTACGTAACTAATACCACATGAGCAAAGTATATTATATACTCCAGAGTACTTGTAGAATGGATGAGGATCTTTCAGTGATCTTAAAAATTTCCGAATGGCGTTGATTGGTTTGAATGCCACTCTGATCGTATGTGGTTTTAAAAGGTTAGCTAATTTTTTGGAAAGGTTGCTGACAAAAGGAATCGTAATTGTACTGATGTATTGGATGTCATCACGTTGTTGATGTGGTATATCAGTAAAGAGAATCTTGTTATAGAGTCTTTTTGGGTAACCATTTAAAGAAAGTTCTCTGGATATTGTGGTTAATTCTGTTAGTAGGTCATCCTTGTCTGTCGTATACTGTATAGCTCTTTTCTTGAGACTATGGATAATGCTAAGTTTCTGAGCTATGTGATGAGCTGAGTTGAAATGGAGGTAACGTCCAGTATTTGTAGGTTTTCGGTATACAGATAGGTTGATACTATTATTGGATTGTTTCTTTATTAAAATGTCAAGGAATGGCAGTTTTTTATCTTTTTCCATTTCTAATGTGAATTTGATGGTATTGTGGAAACTATTGATTTGGTTGAGGTAATTCATTAGTTCTTCTTTCGTATGATCCCAAATGATAAAGATGTCATCTGTACCAAATTTTCGGTTTTGGAATGATCTGGGTTAAGATTTTTATCTCTAGATCTTCCATGAATAAGTCAGCACAAGCAGGTGATAGGGGGCTGCCCATAGCTAATCCAGTGAGTTGTTTGTAGATCGTTTTTTGCCAAATAAAATAGTTAGAAGTTAAACAGTGATTGAACAAAGTGGTCAATTTTGAAGTCATCAACATCTTAGACAACTTATTCCCAAAAAACATCGCTACTTTGTTCAATCACTGTTTAACTTCTAACTATTTTATTTGGCAAAAAACGATCTACAAACAACTCACTGAAATGAACATCAAAGAAATGAACTTTCATAACAATTACGTAATGAGCCATAATGAATAAATCACGTTAACGAGACACGCACATTGTCACGCACAATACCAATTTTTTGTATGAATTAGAATTATCAGTTATAACCTAGTCTGTAACCTTCATTTTAGCTTATTAGTTTGTATTCCCTGAGGATGCCAATAGAAAAAGATTGGCGAAACATGTAGGAGGATAAAATAAAGCTACTTGACAAAGATTATAAAAAAAAGTGTAATAGTCTTATAACTTTCTTTTTTTTTATGTACAAAAAACTACAATTATGATTATATTTCTTAAAAAAATATAGGTGTTTTTGTAAACCTTTGGTCCCAATTAACTAATATTTTGTATGTTTGTATGCAAAATTATACCCGGGTTACGCGAATTCGACTTACGCGCTTTTTGTTGGTCCCACCTACCGCGTAACTTCGGGGTATGACTGTACTGACAATATGTGGAAATTAATGTCCAGAATTTTTAAACTGAAAAACAATCTAATTAACTTGCATGTCTAGAGTTGTTGTTAAGGTGTTAGAGAGGTTTGCAAAGACTAGGATTCAGAACTGGGTTGATAACAGAAGTATTCTCTATGATGGTCAGTATGGGTTTGTTAGGGAGAGCTCATGCTTTAACAATCTACCTATGTTTTTCAACAAGATGACAAATTCACTGGATAAGAGTGAGATGCATATACAGTGGTATACTTAAATTTTTCAAAGGGCACTTTGAAAAATTTAAGATAGACTGGATATGAAGAAATACGATAGACTGCCACATGACAAGTTAGTAGTAGCTAAAGTAAAGTAGTAGCTTTAGTTAGTAGCTAAAATGAAACAGATGGGATTTCATAACAAACTAGTGAGACTGATGGCTGATAGGCTGTCAGATAGGTATAAGAGGGTAAAAAGAAGAAATTTTGGGAATGGAGGAGAATCTCAAAAGAATAAAGTCACTAGTGAAGTGTCACAAGGATCTGTTTTGGGACCATTGTTGTGTAAATTGTATGTTCATGATATTGGCACAAGCTTCACTGGAGAGCTGTCTGCCAATGATGCAAAGTTGAGGACTATGAGAGAAGATATCATGGCCTTTCTTCAGGATCTCAACAGATTATTTAAGTGAGCAAGTAAGTAGAGTTATCAGTTTAAAGTGCAAAGTCAAAGGTCTTGCAATTTATGTGGAAATTCTAAAGGAGGTAGAAGATATGCAAGTTCTGAGAGTAACGGTAGAGAGAGAGACTCTAGGTTTAGGGGTCATATTACTAAAATTGTAAGAACATCACAACAGATTATGGCAATAATGAGGAGGATATTGACATGCAGAAGCAAAAAGAGTTTCCCTTGTATAAGGCTTTGAGCAGGCTGCACATGGATTGTATGCAGATTTGGTCATCTGGTGCCAGGGAGATGAGAATGTATTGGAGAGGATTCTAGGTCAGTGTCAAGTCAATGGAATGCTGTATATGAAGAAAATGAGAGAATGTAACCCTGTGAATAGAAGGAGAGGCAATATGACTGAGGTGTACCAGTTGGTGAGAGATTTTACCAGATTAATGTGGAGGAGATTTTTCATAGGTAGACAAGGGTAGAATAAGAGGTTATTCCTCAAAGCTGTATAAGGAGGGTGCGAGCAAGGGAATGAAAAGCATGTTGTTTGCATGGACACGATGATTGGTAAATGAAATGCATTGCCTGAAAGTGTGGTGAGTGTGGAAACTGTGAATGAATTTAATGCACAGTTCAATGTTCTTTTTGCATGAGAGAGTGGGGACCTCTTGTAATAGGTCAGATTTAATAATAATAACAATATATATATCATTTACAATAATGTGATGCAGAAATAATATTAGCAAGGATCCAAATATGAATGACAAAGACACCATCAGGATTCTGGAATTTTGGTGGATACACACAAAAGGGATCACATGATAAACCTGTTCAAATTAGTGAGAGGATTTTACAGGATTAAGAGAGAGTTAAGACAAAGGGGATCCTAAAGAGAGTGGAAGAGCTTGCAGAAAGAGAGATAGATGCATTGAAAGAGGAGGTGAAATATCTCAGGAATGAGTTGAGAAGCATAAAAGAAGAGATTAAGCGACTGGAAACAATGAATGCAAAGCAAACCAGAGTGGGGACGGGGGGGGGGGGAATTATGGGAATGATAGAAGAGGAGAGAACAGAAACAGTAGAAGAGACGAAATGAGAAAATTTCTGAGGAGTGTTGAACCAGGGATGGAAAAATGCCAGGACAACAGGTAAATAGGGGAACAAAGAAAGAAAATGCTAGAGGAGAGAGAGAGGGATGCAGGCAAGCAAGAAAGTAACAGAGTGGTAAGAGGTGTGATGTACGGAGACTCAACGATCTGTGGTGTGCAATATAGAATACTTGAAGCGTGTTAGGCTGACGGAACGATAGAAAGTGTGGCTATGGCAATTAAGTGAGGTGAAAGGGTGGATGAGATGATTGTGATGATGGGCATGAATGACTCAAGAGACAGTATTAATTGGATGATAGGAGATCTGAGGTTCATGCATGAGGTTGTATAAAAGAAGAATAAGAGAGGGAAGATAGTTTGTGTGTTGCCCAGGTAAGATAATGCAGAGCTGAGGAGAAGAGCATTAATAATGAATAGTATGATAGCCAGAATGTGTCAAAAGAGAGAGAAAGGTGTGTAATACGTGGATGCTTGGAGGGCATTTGAGGACAGAAACTGTATGCGAGAGATGGCTTGCAATTGAATGAGGAAGAACATAGTCATCTGAAGAGAATGCCGTTTTCTGAACGACTCAGTATGTGTTGCAGGGAAACTAGAATAATCAAGTTGGATGATGGTAGGGGTGGCCTCTTGTGGAGATGGGTGCTTGGGAGAAGGGGGAATACATCAGGTAATTCTGAATCCAGTGGAGTCTAAAGGGGATAATGATATGAACAGACACAGTTACATTTTTATTTTTTATACCAATGCCAGTAGTATCCAGAATAAAGGAGATGAATTGGTGGTGTAATAATAGCATCAGCCTGTCCAAAGAGACAGAATAGGAAGGGAAAATGTGGTGGTGGTGGTGGAGTGCTGCTTATGATAAGTGTTGACTTATGTCCTCTCAGAGTGGAGGATTTGGAGGACAACGGCACTAATAGTTTTCAAAGCATAAGGTATGAGGTAGAGGTGGGCAGAATAGGATATTTAGTGGGGTGCTGCTATAAGCCAGAACATAGAGGGTGAGGACAGGAGATGTTTAGGCAGTTGAGCTTGGCAAGTGCAAGAAGAATGATTGTTATGGGAGATTTCAACTACTGGAGCATAAATTGGGAGGAGAAACTTGCATGTAGAAATAAGGGAACGGAATATTTAGAAATCTTGAGGGACAAATGTCTTATGCAATGTGTAGTAGAAGGGGCATCAGGTTCAAGAGTTCTGAATTTGGTCATTGCATCAGAAGAGCTGATCATAACTGAGGGCATCTCTGCCCCCAGTTGGAGAGAGTGACCATGTAATTTTGACTTGGAAGATGAACAGACATGTAGGTGTATCAAAGAGAAAGGAATATATGTGGAATTATAAGGCAGATAATTATAACAGTGTCTTAGGTATCAACTTGGGGCACTTCCATGCAGGGAAGAACTGGAAAGGCGAAATAACATTAGTGCTTGGGAACTTGTGAAGGAATATTTATTAGCAGCAATAGCAAGCTGTATACTGCGAGTGAAAAACAAAACACAATTTGGTGTAAAGTGGACGACAAACAACATCAAACAGAAACTGCAGGTAAAAAAAGTGGTTATAGAAGAGATATAAGGAGTGTGGTGGAGCAAAGATGCAAGAAGTATATAAGACTCAGGCCAGGAGAGTGACTAATATGGTAAGGAAGGCAAAATGGGAATATGAGAAGAAATTAGCCCTGAGATCCAAAGAAAATCTTAAAAAAAATTTTTTTTTAGCTATGTGGCCAGAAAGAGAAAAATCGATTGCAGAAGAATGAAACTGTTGGGAAAAAAAGGGAATAGAGTGATGATGCAAAGGGTATAATGGAATTGTTCAATGAACATTATTGGAGTATTTCATCCCATAGAAGTAGTTTTTAATACTAGAGGGATAGGGCAGATTCAAGGTTTAGAGGTGCAAGAAGAGAGTGTGTTTCAAATACTGAGTACTCCAGTTGTCAATAAAGTAGTGGGATTGGATGGAATTTTGCCACGGGCTTTGAGAGAATATGCTAAAGAACTGACAGCTCCCTTGATGTGGCTTTTTAATGACAGTCTGTTGAATGGAAAGGTACTGAAGAAGTGGAAGAATGGCATGATGGTGTCATTACATAAGGCTGGTTGTAGACCGGAAGTGTCAAATTATAGGCCAGTTTAGGTTTCAAGGGGCACTCTTGCTTTAGTAATGTAGCAATATGATAGCCTTTTATCATAAAGTGATAACAGTGGTTGATGAGGGAAAAAGTATATTTTGGGGGTCAGTTTAATGCTGCTAAATTAGTGAGGAATCATATACAGCATTGGGCAGATGAGGGTAATGTTATCTGTGAGAGTCAACATGGATTTGTTAAGGGGCACTCTTGCTTTAGTAATATGATAGCCTTTTATAATAAAGTGACAACAGCAGTTGATGAGGAAAAGGCAAATTTTGATTTTTACATTATTTTTAATATTGAGACTCTAAAGAAAGATGAGAAGGAAAATATTCAGGAATTAAAAGAGAATTTGGTGCAGAATTCAATGAAATCAGCAATTACTAGTGAAGAAAGGGATAGAATTCTGAAATTCTTTAAATCTGCCTTTGAATTTTTCTCTGGTGTTTTCACAGAGGATATTGTTTCAATGTTTTGCACTAATGCAGTAGAACACTCAGTGCAGATTTGTACTCAATCTCCTATTTATATTAGGCAATATCAGACTCCACTGAAATATATGGAGCATTGCCAGAAACTACTACAGGAATATGAAAGGGCAGGAATAATTGAGAAGTCAAATTCTCAGTGGAACAGTCCATTCATCTTAATTGAAAAACCAAATGGAAGCCTGGGGTTTGTCTTAGACTTGAGAGCCATCAATAAGGTTACAAAGCCTATTGATTTCCCTCTATGTAAAATTGAGGAATTATTGATATGTTTGGAAGGAGCACAATATTTTACAAAACTGGATTTAAATTCTGGCTACTTTCAGATTCCTTTGAAGAAGGAAGACAGAAAATACTTCGCATTTACTACTAGATGGCAGAAATATCAACTATGTCGATTACCACAAGGTGCAAGAAATTCTGTCTTATCAGATATGTTGGGAAGTGGAGTCATCTGTTTTCAGGATGATCTTCTAATTTATTCAAGGGATATAGATAGTCATTGTAAAATCCTATGGAATGTCTTAAAGAGATTAGATGAGGCAAATCTATCTTTAAAGTGCTCTAAATGCCAATTTTTCTTAAAAGAAGTTGAGTATTTAGGTCATAAAATCACTAGCAAAGGAATTATGCCAACTCAGTCAAATGTAGAAGGCATATTATCAGCTAAACCTCCTAAAACAGTTAGACAAGTTTGCAGATTTATTGGCATGTTAAATTTCTACAGGAAATTTATTCCAAATTGTTCACAGCTATTGAGACCCATAGTGTGCTTGACAAGGAAAGGTTTTAAATTCAATTGGGGTAAAGCTCAACAAGAAGCATTTGACAAACTAAAACTGGCATTGACTAAAGCTCCAGTTCTCATTCATCCTAAGTTTGGTGAAGTATTTTATCTTTCTGCTGATGCTTCAAATGATTGCATTGCTGCTGTACTAGAACAAAAAGAAAGAGAAGATTTTAAGCCAGTAGCTTTTATAAGTAGAAAATTATCAGGTCCAGAATTGAATTATTCAACCATAGAGAAGGAAGCACTAGCAATAATTTTTCCACTGAGAAAATTTAGATACTTATTGTTAGTACAACCTATTCAAATAAGATCTGATCACCAGCCTCTGTCATTCCTAAGTACTATTATTATTATTATTATTGTTCTGGGCAACTCCAAGGAGTCGACAGACTCATCGAGGGAGGCCCTAACATCATGTCAAGAACAACTATTCGACATTCACACAGCATCTATCATACCTTGCCTTGAACTCATTCACAGTCGTAGCACCCACAACAGACTCTGGAAGCTTATTCCACTCATTCACCACTCTCCAAGTAAAAAACCTAGCTCTAACACCCTTGTCAACCACGTTCTTGCCCAGCTTCCATTCATGGCCCCTAGTCCTCCCACCACCAGTCATATTTTCAAAAATATCTTCTGGATCAATCTTATAGAAGCCCTTCAGTAATTTGAATGTCTCAATCATATCACCCCTCCTTCGCCTATCGACCAATTTCTGCAACCCACAAATCTTCAACCTATTCTCATAAGGTTCATTCCACAGACCTGCTATCATCTTAGTCACTCGTCTCTGGATCCTCTCCACTTCCTCCCCAGCATGAAGAAACCCTGGTGCCCATAACTGGGCACAGTAGTCCAGATGGGGTCTTATCAAGGCTCGATACAGAGGAACAACAACTTGTTTGTCTCTGCATGTTAAAGTATTTTTCAGAAGCCAAGTGATTTGGTGAGCCGTTTTAGTCACTTTTGCAATGTGCCCCCTAAACTTCAATTCCCTATCCACCAACACTCCGAAATCCCTGGCCTCATCAATCTCCTGGAGTACGGTTCCACCAATGCGATATACTGCTGCTATTCTTTTCACCCCAAAGTGCATAACCTTACACTTTGGCACATTAAATTGACATCCATTTTTCCTAGCCCAGTCCTCCAAACTATCCAAATCATCCTGTAAAATTTTGACATCCTGTGCACTCATAATTACTCTACCCAACTTTGCATCATCAGAAAACAAGTGAACACTTCCCCTCAAATCCTTTCCTATATCATTGATGAACAAATTGAAAAGCAGTGGTCCAAGAACAGAGCCCTGTGGCACTCCACTAGTCACAAGTGGTCTTTTAGACTCCACTCCTGAATAAACCACTCTCTGGTATCTCTCCTTCAACCACCCTCCTATCCATCTCACCAACCCTATATCTATCCCCATCTGCTCCAGTTTACTGAATAGGGTTCTATGTGGTATCCTATCAAAAGCCTTGGCAAGGTCCAGTAGTATCATTGTAAACCCATTTCCCTTATCCAGTTCAGCCGTCACTGTGTTATAAAACGTGAGCAAGTTACTGAGGCATGATCTACCCTTCACAAAACCATGTTGTCCCCCATACAATATCCCATTTTCACCTATCCAATCCTGTATTATTTTCTTGACTAATTTCTCTAAGACCCTGACAATGATTCTTGATATGCTAATTGGTCGGTAATTTACAACAGCAGTCTTGGAACCACCTTTATGCAGTGGAACTATTTTCCCCTCTTTCCACCACCTCAGGACTAACCCAGACCCGAGACTCAAATTAAACAAAATGGTCAGGGGTACTGACAATTCTTTAGCTGCTTCTCGTACAACACGAGCTGGTATACCATCCAATCCCACAGATGTATGGACATTGAGGTTATGCAATAGACTACTCACCTCCACTTCATTCACCACAATTCCCATATAATCTACTGGTACATTCGTTTTTGCAATGTCACCACCTGGATGATATATTCTTGCAAAGTGCTCACTCAGTAACTCAACTATATCAACTAATTCAGTTACCTCCCTACCATCGGCATTCTTTAAAATCATTCTGCCGTGTACATTTTACCTTTTACTTGCTACATATCTAAAAAACTGTTTAGGATTGTCTTTAGCTTGCATGGCCAATGTTCTTTCATAATCCTTTTTTGCTTTTCTTATCACACTCGTTACCCTTCTGGCCTGTGCTTTATACCGTTCGTGTGCCTGCCGGTCCCCTTTCTCCTTAAATTCCCTCCATAGTTGTTTCTTTTTTTGCAGTTCAAGCTTAATGGTGTTATTCATCCATTTAACCCCTACTTGATTTATTATTCGGACTCTAGGTATACAGTCAGCCATTGCTTCATGCAAACACTTCTTAACTACCTCCCATGCACTAGTGACTTCTAGTCCTGCAGTTGTACATGCCATGGCACAGAACCAATCAAACTCCTAAGCTTGTCATACTTTCCAGCCTGATAATTCCACATGTACCCTGTCTTAATTGAAAATTCTACACCTTTAGCCACCTCCCAAGTCAAGACCCTATGATCACTCTCACCGATTGGTGGCAATGTGGTCATATTAGTTACAGCCAAATTCTCAGATGTAATTACTAGGTCAAGCACTCTCTGACCCCTAGTATTTTCCATTACATGCTGTCGCAGATAGTTATCCCTTAATAACCGCATAAAATCCAATTCCTTCCTCCCGTGTGTCCTCTCCTCACTCCAATCCATGCGACCATAGTTGAAATCTCCCATAATAATCACCCTCCTTCCACTCATTTCTTCTATTTGCTTGTGCATACTGTCACCACCATCTTTTCCATCACCGGGTCTATAGCAGCACCCAATTGTATATTTAGTTCTGCTAGCCACAATCTCACACTAAATGGCCTCAAATATTATCTAAGACTGGTCCCTATCTTCTTTCTTTATACTTTTTCTCTTCTTCTTGCTCCCTCCCCCCCAGTGCTATTAGAGCAATTCAAGGGCTAGGGGTGAATCTTTTCTTTTTACTTTATTTTCTACCTTTAGTAGTGAGAAAAGTAGCCTATTCTAAGCAGCAGGAGTTTGCTGCTTTCCCAGGTTTGAGACTATATCATAATGGTTTCCTGAGGAAAGCAACAAAAAAACCACCTCAGTATTATTTCCAAGAAATATGGTGAACTTGGCAAATTTAGTTTCCACATCTGGCAAAAATGGGTTCTACTGGCAAACGATGGATGTCATGCTCAGCAGGAGAAGAAATGGGGCTTCTCAGGTAGTTAACCTACAAAACCCCCATATGGACAATGAGGATGGGATCCCAAGTATCGAGGAAAATAGGAATAAAATAAGCCGTCCAGGAGAGAATAAGATAGAAACTATATGAGTGGCAACTTGGAACATAAGAATCATGTTGAGAGATGGTAAATTAAAGAACTTGAAGAAAGAAATGGAGAGGAATAAACTGGATGTGGTTGGTCTAAGTGAAGTTTAAATGGGAAGATTTAGGAGATTTTGAAAGTGATAGTTATAGAATTATATATTCCCGTAGAACATGAGTAAAAAATGGAGTAGCATTTGTGTTGAATAAAATGGCTAAAATTCAGTAGAAAAAACAATATATAAAAGTGACAGGGTGATCATGATTAAAATGAAAGCAAAGCCTGTGGACATAATGATTATACAGATATATATACCCACAAATGAAAATGAAGTAGAAGATATCAATATATATAATCAAATAGAAGAGATAATGAAAGAAGACAGAACTAAAAGGTGTACCATCTAGATGGGGAGACTGGAATGAAGTGGTAGGTGAAAAGGTAAAAGAGAATAACAGGAAGATATGGCCTTGGAAAAAGGAATGAGAGAGAGAGGCAAAAGACTTAGAGTTTGTAAAAGACACAAAATAATTATTGGTAATACTTGGTTCAAACTTCCAAAGAGAATAAGATATACGTGGAAAATGCCAGGAGATATCACAAAATACCAGATTGATTATATATTAATACAAAACGGGTATAGAAACAGTGTAAAAAGGATATCAACATAACCAGAAGCTGATATTGACTCAGGCTATAATTTACTTGTTATGGAACATGACTTGTCATGTTCCATAACATTAAATCATCAAATCATAAACAAAGGTAAAAGCAAGAAATTCTGTTATGTTGTACCATCATTTTATATTTTGGTTTAAGCCAATAAGAATACAATTTCATCAGCTAAATCCCAAATTGTCAGCCCATCCTCGTTTGCTCAGTATCCAGGTAGATACCTAACAGGGTGCACCACGAGAAGGTGAGGATTGGAGGTCAAAAGTCCTGGTCAGTTCTATGCATTTCTTTAAAGGCTATGTGGAGTTCTTCTCTCAGTTATACAGCTTTGACCCTTAACACATTCGCTGCCAACTACGAGTATACTCGTAGTTCGTATATGAGCTTTACAAGTAACTACGAGTACTCGTATGTCGATTTACCGACCTCCTATGTCAAATACAAGTTAACCCTTAATATATTTACCTTAATTTGGACCCTTGGATTCTGAATAAAGCGGAGAGCATGTCTGGGGGCTTGGGAGAAGGGAAATAATTTCAACTAAAATATTATATATTAATATGTGTCTCAGAAGCCAACTACGAACATACTCGTATGTCGATTACCAACTTCCTATGCCAAGCGCGAGTTAATCCGTAGTATAACACATAATATGTAAATCAATTTAAAACTAATAAAATCAATAAAAATAAAAACCAATCAATAAAAAAAAAAAAAATTTATTCAAATTAAGAATGGTACATTTTAAAACAATTTTCCACGCATAATGGTGTTTTTTCCTTTCAAACAGGACAATAAGAATGTGTTTCGCGCGATCATTTGTTTCGTGTACACACCGGCATGGCTTTGTTGGGCGATTCTTTTTTTTTTCTCTTGGTGGTAAAATTTCCAAATAATGAAAATCCCAATTCCTCCTGATATTCTCTGATTGTGTAAGCTCATCCATTCCAACAAAAACTGAGATAATTGATCTCTAAATTATAACGCAGTCATTGCATTTCCAGTAATCATGTTATAAAATTTATGTGCATTTTGAATGTATACCTCAAAAATGCATTTTGCCAATTTCTTTGGCCATCTAATTGTCTTTCGTAAGGTGGAATAGTAAGAAAGCATTTGATCAGAAAGATTGGTGCCTGACATCCCCAAATTATAATCCCTAACGATGTTTGGTTTTAATTGAAATTTACCATTCCGATTTTGCGTTTCAACCATTCCAAATGCATATTTGAAATCGAAAGAACTTCCCTCTTATCCTTCCATTTGCTGACCACAACAGGACCTCTTCATTGCCAGACAAATTCCCCTTTCTTTAGTTTCTTCTGAATAACATCTGGTGGATTGTTTTTCCTAAAATTTATCAGCGTTCCACACAAGTACGATTTTTTGTCGGTAAGCGATTCCGTCAGAGCTACAGATTATAAAAATTGTCCTTATACAATACATAACCCCTGTATAAATATTCTTCCATCAAGTGGAATACGATATCATATGCGTAACCCATTTTCACTAAAGAGGATTCTGATTTTCCTGTATAAATTTTTATTTTTATCACCAATCCATTTGATTCGCATAGTTCATAGAATTTCACGCAATATTTATGATTTGTGTTTTTTATGTATTGCCGAAACGCCAGTCTATCACGCCACAACACTAATGACTCATCAATACGAGATTACTCGTAGTTCGCGTATGAAACAAAATTCTGTCTGATAAGCCGGCTACAAGATTACTCGTAGTGACCTTGAAGATGCAAAAAGGGCTTGGCGTGTGGGAACAAGCTATGCCTGAGGAGCGTGGCAGCGAACGTGTTAAGCACTCTTAAGACAAATAGTTGAGAAATCATGGGAATATAACAAAGATCTGTATTTAAGTTTAGTAGATCTGGAAAAGGATATGACAAGGTGCCAAGAGAGAGAGAGAGAGAAGTTATTCAAAATGCTACAGTTATATGGTTGAGGGTACAGGGCAGAAATTTGATGATGATGAAAAGCCAGAAAAGGTGGAACCTAGAAAAACTCAGAGATGCAGGTAAGAAATCCAGAGAAGAACTGGAGAATAAAATAAGAAACAAAGAAGATATACCTGAAAGATATTGATGTTAATGCAAAATGGAATCAACTGAAAAACTTGTATACGAAACAGCCACTGAAGAGAAAAGTTTTGTGGAAGGGAAAAGAATTAAGAAGTCATGGATTACAAATGAAATTATAAGAAAAATGGAGGAAAGAAGAAGATGTAAACACTGAAGAGGGAAGAGGAAAATACAGAGTATTAAACAATGAACAGAGAAGAGAAACTGATAAAGCGAGAAAGGAATGGTTAAAAGAAGAATGTAAAGAAATTGAAGAAATGGATAAAACAGGGCGATACGATAAAATGTTTGAAAAAGCAAAAGAACTTACAAATATTAAAAAAAAGTATAAGAAATCTGCCATCAGAAGATAAGCAAGGAAAATTAATTTATGATATTGTAATACAAAGCAAAAGATGGAAGGAATACATTGAAGAACTTTATGTGCAAAAAATGAAAGACCAAAATGAAAATTGAACTAGAAGAGCAAAACGAAATCTCAACAGAAGAAAGAGGTCCTGAAATGCTAAAGAGAAGGAGAAACAGCAACTAAGGAATTAATAAGTGCAAAGATGTAAGGAATGAATGGAATGTCTAGTGAAATCCTAAAACAACTGGAGGATAAAGGTATAACAGAAACATGGAAACTATGCAACCTCATTTACAAAACAGGAAAATGGCCTAAAGATTTCACAACATTCTTATACCAATTGAAAAGAAAAGCAATCCCACTAAGTGCATTGGCTACATACTCTCGCATACCTCTAAATTACTGCTAAGAATATTAAATCAACGATTGTATAATAGAGCGGAGTATTTTCTGGGGGGGGGGATGATCAGTTTGGATTTAGAAAAGACAGAGGAACTAGAGATGCAATTGTAGTAATGAGGATTACATGCGAAAGGAATATAGAAATAAATAAAGAAGTTTATATATGTTTCATCGACCTTGAAAAACGTTTGACATGGTGAAATGGGAAAAGCTGATGGAAGTGTTATGCAAAATAGGTTTAGATTGGAGAGACCGAAGGTTAATAGCTGAATTATATATGAACCAGACTGCCATAATAAAGACAAAAGTAGGAAAAACTAAAAAATGTGTGACTGGAAGAGATGTAAGACAAGGATGCTGCCTGTCACCGACATTCTTCAATATATTTGCAGAAGAAATGATAAAAGAAGCATTTGATGAAGAGAAAACAGGATTCACTATTAGAGGAAGAACAATGCAAAATATTAGATTCACAGATGATCAAGCTATTAGATATTAGATTCAGCTAATACTGAAGATGAACTACAGTAGCTAATGCAAACATTTGAAAGTATATGCAAGAAATATGGTATGAAAATGAACAAAAAGAAAACAAGAGTGATGAGCATCTCCGGGAAACCAGGAAGTGTTAAGGTGAGGATGAATGGAGAAAGTGTAGAGCAAGTGAGACAATACAAATACCTTGGTAGTATAATACAAGAAAATGGGAAATGTGACATGGAAATAAAAGAAAGAATTAACAAAGGAAAATATGCATTTTATAGCAAGAAAAATTTGTTTATTAATGAAATGAATAAAAATTTAAAGAAAAGGCTTATTAAGTGTTATATCTGGAGTGACTTATATGGGTCAGAAACTTGGACAATTGGGAAGAAAGAAGCTAAAATGTCGGAGGCATTTGAAATGTAGTTATGGAGATGAATTGGAGAAAATAAAGAGGGCTGAAAAATTTACCAATGAAGAAGTATTGCAGAGAGTTGAAGAAGAAAAGAATTTAGTAAAGACCATAAGACAAAGAAAGCACAACTGGATACGACATGTATTAAGAGGAGACAGCCTGCTGAAAAGAATGATAAAAGGAAAAACTGAAGGAAAGTAACCAAGAGAAAGGAGACGACTAATGATGCTTGATGATATAATGAGCACAAGAAGATATCAAGAAATGAAGGAGAAAGCAAGAGACAAGAAATTGGAGGAAGAGAATTTCGTGAGATATACCATTGGACCTGTCAAGAGACAGAACACTAATGATAATTGCAAAGGTGGTGAAGGTAATCCAGAGGATTGTTGCAATACTGAGAAGGATGCTGACCTGCAGAGATAAGAGTTGCCATTCCATTGTATAAAGACCAGATCAGACCATGCTTGGACTATTGTTCTCAAATTTAGTCCTTAGGATTTGATGGAGATAAATTAACTGTGGAAAGGGTGCAGAGGCAGATAACACAGATAGTATCAGGACTGTACAATGTCAGTTATGAAGACAGGCTGAGGGAATGTGGACTGTAGAGTTTAGTAGATAGAAGATGAAGGAGAAGTGATATGATTGAGGCATTTAAACTGTTGGGAGGTAGCTACAGGTTGACACTAGGGAGTTCTTTCATTTGGTTGAACAGGGGGGGGGGTTGGAGTGAGGAAAAGGGCCATCCCTAGAAGTTATGAAAGAAAGCTGTGTGCAAGAGAGGTGGGGAGTAGTTCTTTGTATGGTTGAACCATGGAATGCATTGCCTGATAGAGAAGTCAGAGCACGAACAGTCAATGAGTTGAAAGAGTGGTATGACAGACTATGTTTTTTAGGATTGGCCTCCCACAATGAGTATTGACACTCCATGAAGGCCTGAATAATAATAATAATAATAATAATAATAATAATCCAGCATTGTTTTTGTTAACTAGAAATAGTAATTAACATTTTTATCCATTTCTAATGTGAACTTGATCTTTGGATGGCTGTTCAGGAAACGTACAAAATCTTTGAGGTCTTTTGGATATGTTTCCAGATAATAAATATATCCTCAACATATCTCCAATCAGACATACAGATTTAGGATCACACATTCAATAAACTTTAATAAATTTAGTTTAATCCTTTATCCAAGTGTGAGCAAACAAAGTTTAAGCCTGAAAATATCTTCAGGACTGAATATGGTGTTGTACTACCTTACTGGGGTAAGATAGTACAACACCGGGCAACTCATAACAAAGGTGCACCAAGCTAACAACAGTAAGGTAGAACAACACCATATTCAGTCTTGAAGATATTTTCAGGCGCAAACTTTGTTTGCTCACACTTGGATAAAGGATTAAACTAAATTTATTATAGTCTAACCAAGTGAAAAATAAACTTTCAAGATCTTTCGCTAAATCAAGATTAATTTAATAAAAAAGGTGGCACACCTTTTGGCAACTCCTATAGGTAAAGATGACCTTGCTATTACTTCTGCTTGGTATCTCCACCTCTGGGCCTGGCTCCCACTGAAGAGACCTAAATAAAGGTCGAAACTAGTCTGGGTAGTGGCCAATCCCTTAATGCATAACATGATACATATCCGCAAGGAGATGTGTTTTGCATTATGGGAGATACTGGGATAGGAGTGTTGTTAGCTTGGTCCACCTTTGCTATGAGTTGCACTACCTTACCCCAGTAAGGTAGTACAACACCATATCCAGTCCTGAAGATATTTTCAGCCTCAAACTTTGTTTGCTCACACTTGGATAAAGGATTATACTAAATTTATTATAGTCTAACCAAGTGAAAAATAAACTTTCAACATTCAATAAACTTCTCAAATTTTTGCATGAACACTCTTTGTCCTTGAATTGCTTCTTTTATATGCTGTTTCAGAAAGTTGTCTCAGAGCAGCTCAATAAATTTTCATTCTTATCATCAGTTTTCTCAGCTAATAATTAATATTTGGATAAATCAGTCATAATCATTACTCAATTAGTATACATCAGGGTAATTTGGCAATGCATTTTCTCATCCCCAGCAATTGAACTTCCAGGTTTATTGTAATATCCCACCCAGTATTTCACCTTGTTAGACTCCACTTCACACCATACAGCCTCAAACTCACTGCTACATGGAACATTCCTAGCATTACTGCTTTCATGTGTTTCTATCCTAACTGGTCTTAAGTAATCTGCTATCATTCTGTCATTCCTAAAGATAATGTATCCTTTGCACTCAATTCCATTTAGAATATCTGACTTGGAGAGCCACATTTCACTTAATCCCACAATTTTAGGCAAGAACATACTGATCAAAGTAACAAACTCTCCGACTCTGTTCCTAATGCTCCTGGAATCTGTACACAGACATAAGTTACCTTCCTGTTTTATCTTATAGTTAAATCTACAGTCTGCTTGGTTCAGATGCTGGCTACACATGCTGAAAACCAAAATATAGTCCATGCATTCAGCAAATTCATATTCATGCTCACTGACATTCGTATCACTATTAAGTCTAAAATTCCCAGTTGCACTTACATACACATTCTCAGTGTTCCTTCCAAGATGATCTTGGAAGGAACACTGAGAATATGTATCTAGTTTCCCTGACTCTCTGCATTAGATCTCATTCCAATAAATAATTTCTCTAGGCACCTGATGCCAAATCCATTCAAGTGCAGGCAATCTCTTTTGTATCTATATTTTCTACTCATTCCAGACATTCAAAAACTCGCCCATTTTTCTACATGGGCGAGTTTTTGAATGAAACTTATGTAGACTGAAACGTACTATTGTATCTCAGAAATCAACTAATCATTTTTAATTCCTCACCTTTCTTTCTCATTTCTTCAATCAAGATTTTCATATCATCTCTCATACTATATTTGTCACTACTTAAATTATTAGTTGCGACCAACATTACCATCTTTTTTTCTTTTATATTTTGCTACTGCCTTTGTTATATCCTTTATTTTAGCTCCCACGAAACTCGATGTGATGACACCTTCGTCAAACACAAATTTAATTATCAAATCACCATACCATATGACTTTTTTTTAAATATTTTAATTTACTTACCTTCTTACTATTATTACTATCATCATCACCACTGTTATCATCATTATTATTCATGACTTACCTTGCTTTTCTTCTTGTTCTTTTTCTCCTCAGTTCTCTTTTCCTGTCTTAGTTCTTTTAAACATTTATCTATTTTCTCCAAGTCTCTGGTCAATTATCTAATTATTCCTTTTAATCTTGAAATTTTATATAATAAATTATTCTTCATATATGTCAACAATATAAAGGTTTTCTTTACTGGGTTACATGGCATCATCATTATTTATTATTATTATTATTATTATTATTTCGTGACACCTCTAAAGAGTCCAAAGACTCATGGAGGGAGGGCACCTACTCTACAACTCTCTATCTCTCTACCACTTCCATCAATGACACCATCATCTACTGCTACCACCACCACTAGTATTTTTTTGTCTGTAGATTGTTTGTTCCAAAGGTCAATTTGCCTGTATGCAGGAGGATAAACCCACGTTTCGAGGAGAAAAAAACACTGCTACCTCTGTATGAGATCGGCTAACTCGACTTCAACTTAGGCCTTTTCCTTTTCAAGACTCAAGAGTAATATTCAAAATTTAAGTGGAACAAAAATTTTGAATATCTGTTATTCCACAGTATACAGTAAAAGATGTGTGCAACGCTACTGGCAAATCTCAGAGAGTTTTGATGGTAAAGATGAAAGCAAAACCAAAAAATATTCTATTTATTCAGATATATTTACCTACTTGTGATTATGAGGATGAGAAGGTAGAGAGAGTTTATGGCGATATAGAACAGGTTTGAAATGTAAAGAAACCAAAGATATAATTATAATACGTAGCGCTAGAGTTATGTAGCACACATGGCGGGGAATTTGAGCTGTGCTGAAGAAAGTGCTTTTTAATCGGTGAATATTTTGTTTTTCTACGTTTTTGTAGTGCTAAGTGTTTTCTGGAATACAAGTGTCCTTCAGTAGTTGTTTTTTGAAGTTAGTTGTTGTCGAGATATTGTGTATTTTGGTTAGCGAGAAGATGGGGTCAGAATCGAATGCATAACGGTGGAAGACAAGACGAAGGATAAGTTTTCATTATTTATTTATTTCATTTTATTTATTTATATCTATACTTAAATGTTCTGTTTGTAATTGTTTGTACTTTTTCTTATAGTTATACTCCCTAATACTTATTTAGCATTTATTTTTTTGGAAACTAATTAGTGACACTATTTTAAATAATGGCGGCAGCGGCAGTTAAAATTGCAAATGGTGTATCGCCAACTCCTTCCCCATTTAAGGACTCCATTTTGCATGAAATCATACAAAATTTTGTAGCATGCGGGACTTGCAGAATGTATGCATCCCACCAATTGTATATGTGGCAGGAGAGAGAAGGGGGAAAATGTATATGCCAAAATGCAGGCAATAGGAGGAACTTGGTGATTTAGAAATGACCACAACTGACCTCGTTGAGTCAGAGATGGGAGATTCTCTACATAGAGAGATGACTGGTATGATAAAGGATGAGAGAAGTATGAATAAAATAATAAGAGTGGGGAGTATGGAAAGGTTGAATGATTCTGAAGTTTTAGAAGATAGTCTCAATTGGGAGGATGAATGGCAAACAAGAGTAGGTGACTTACAGAGAGAGAGAGAGAGATAGATGAGCTGAAATAGCAGGTGGAATGTCTGGGGGAATGAGATGAGAAGTGTGAAAGATGAGATTAGGTGAATGAAAGAGACGAATGCAAGGCAAATCAGAGGAGAAGTGAGAGAGAGTTATGGGAATGAGAGAAGAGGAGAGAATAGGAACAATAGTAGAGGAGAGGGATTGAGAAAGAGTTATGGGAATGGTAGAAGAAGAGAGAATGGGAACAGTATAAGAGAGGGAATGAGAGAGAGAGTTATGGGAGTGATAGAAGAGGAAAAAATGGGAACAGAAGAGAGGGACTGAGAGAGAGTTGTATGAATGATAGAAGAGATGAGAATAGGATAAGTGGAAGAGAGGGAATGAGTGTGATATATAGGAATGACAGAAGAGGAAAGAATGGAAACAGCAGGGGAGAGGGAATGAGAGGAATGCAAGGGTGCACAGGGACTAGGGATAGAGTGATGTCAGGAAGGCAGGTAAGTAGGGGAGCACAGAGAGAAAGTGTTACAGGAGAGAGAGTGAGGGATGCACGTGAGCAATCGAGGAATAGGGTGGTAAGAGGTGTAATGTATGGGGACTCAATGATCCATGGTGTTCAAGATACAGTGCGTGAGGAGTGTTTGCCAGGAGGAACAACAGAAAGTGTGGCTATGGCAATTAAGAGAGGTGAAAAGCGGGATGAGATGATTGTGATGGTAGGAAAAAATGACTTGAGTGGTAATGTAAGTAGGGCAGCGAGAGATATGAGTTTCTTGCTTGAGGGTGTATGAAAGAAGACACAGAGAGGAAAGATAGTGTGCGTGTTGCTTAGGTATGATAATGTCGAGATGAGCAGAAGAGCGGTGATATCGAATGGCATAATAGCGAGAATGTATCAGAAGAGAGGATTCGAATATGTGGATGCTTGGAGTGCGTTTGAGAGCAGAGAGGAATAGTATGCGAGAGACCGCCTGCATTTGAATGAGGAAGGACATAGGCATCTGGAGAGATTGCTGTTCTGAACAAGTCGGTGTGTCCAAGTGTGGATGGTAGCAGGGGTGGTCTCTTGTGGAAATGGGCAATTGGGAATGGGTGGTCTCTTGTGGGAATGGGCAATCTCTTTTGTATCTATATTTTCTACTCATTCCAGACATTCAAAAACTCGCCCATTTTTCTACATGGGCGAGTTTTTGAATGAAACTTATGTAGACTTACTATTGTATCTCAGAAATCAACTAATCATTTTTAATTCCTCACCTTTCTTTCTCATTTCTTCAATCAAGATTTTCATATCATCTCTCGTACTATATTTGGCGATGACATCAGGCAACGCTGAGCCCAGTGCAGTCTAGAGGGGATAATGCTGGGTATAGAAACAATGGCATCTGGAGAGATTGCTGTTCTGAACGAGCCAGTATGTCCAAGTGTGGATGGTAGCAGGGGTAGCCTCTTGTGGGAATGGGTACTTGGGAGAAGGGCGACGACATCAGGTAACGCTGAGCCCAGTGCAGTCTAGAGGGGATAATGATGTGTATAGAAATAATGGAATTTTTATGCTTTATACTAATGCCAGGAGTATTCGGAATAAGGGAGAGGAATTGGTGGCACTGATAGCATCAGCCTGGCCAAAGATTATTGGGATCACCGAGACGTGGTTGACAGAAGAGGATATAATAACAGGAATAGAAGTTGCTGGGTACAGCATTTTTCAGCAGGATAGGAAGAGAAAGCATGTGGTGGAGTACTGCTTATTATAAGTGACGACCTATGTCCTCTAAGAGTGGAGGCTTTCGAAGGCTGTGACACTAATGATTTTGAAAGCATGTGGTGTGAGGTGGAGGTGGGCAAGACAGGATATTTAGTGGGGTGTTGCTGCAGACCAAGGAGCACAGAGGGTGGGAGATTTTAACTACAGCAATATAAATTGGGAAATGAATAGGCATGTAGCAATAAGGGAATGGAATTTCTAGAATTCTTGAGGGACAAATGTCTTAGGAAAGATGTAACAGAGGGAACAAGAGGTTCAAGAGTTTTGGATTTGGTTATAGCATCAGAAGAGTTGATAATAATTGAGATGACATCTCTCCTACCAGTTGGAGAGAGTGAGCATATGATTTTGACTTGGAAAATGAATAGACATCAGGAGTATCAACGAGGCGGGAACTTATGTGGAATTATAATGCAGGTGATTATAATAGTCTTAGACGTCAACTTCGGGAAGTTTCATGGAGAGAGGAATTGGAAGGCCGGGATATCATTAGTGTATGGGAAATTGTGAAAGAATATTTGTTAGCAGCAATGGTAAGTTGTATACCAAGAGTGAAGAAGAGGACACAATTTGGAGTAAAGTGGATGACAAACAATATTAAACAGGAATTGCATGTGAAAAAGAGGCTATGGAAGAGATATAAGGAGATAGGTGAGGAGAAGATGCATGAAGAATATGACACAGGCCAGAAGAGTGACTAGTGTGGCAAGGAAAGTGAAACTGGAATATGAGAGGAGATTGGAGAGAGAGTGACCATAAGATTTTGACTAGGAAAATGAATAGACATGCAGGAGTATCAAAGAAACAGGTACCTATGTGGAATTATAAAGCAGGTGATTATAATAGTTTTAGATGTCAACTTGGAGAAGTTTTGTAGAGGGAGGAATTGGAAGGCCAGGATATCATTAGTGCTTGGGAAATTGTGAAGGAATATTTGTTAGCAGCGATAGTAAGCTGTATTCAACAACTGAAGAAGAGGACACAATTTGGAATAAAGTGGATGACAAACAATATTAAACAGGAATTGCATACGAAAAAGAGGCTATGGAAGAGATATAAGGAGACAGTTGAAGAGAAGATGCATGAAGAGTATAAGACACAGGCCAGAAGAGTGACTAATATAGTAAGGAAGACGATACTGGAATACGAGAGGAGATTGGCCCAAAGATCAAAAGAAAACCCTAGGGAATTTTTAGCTATGTGGCCAGTAGGAGGAGAAATGACTGTGGAAGAATGATATTGTGGGATAAAAATGGGAATAGAGTGATTGATGCAGAGGACATTGTGGAATTGTTCAATGAACACTTTATTAGAGTATTTCATCTTGAAGGAGTCAGTTTTAATGCTAGAGGGATTGGGCAGGTTCGAGGTTTAGAGTTTCAGGAGGAGAATGTTTCCAAATACTGAGTACTAAAGCTGTGGGACTGGATGGTATTTCACCACGAGTTTTGAGAGAATGTGCTAGGGAACTGAAAGTGCCTTCGACCTGGCTTTTCAATGAAAGTCTGGCTGCAGGAAAGGTGCCCATGGAATGGAAGGAAGGTAAGATAGTGCCATTGCATAAGAGTGGTAACAGACTGGAAGTGTCTAATTATAGGCCAGTTTGTGTGTCATCAGTAGTTAGTAAGATCTTGGAGAAAGTAGTGAGGGACCGTATACAGCATTGGGCAGATGAGGGTAATGTTATCTGTGAGAGTCAACATGGATTTGTGAAGGGGTGCTCTTTTTTTTTAGCAAAATGCTAGCCTTTTATAATAAAGTTACAAGAGCATTAGATGAGGGAAAGGCATATACTGCCATTTTCCTAGACTTAGTGAAGGCATTTGACAGGGTGCTACATGATAAGCTCATATTCAAGTTGCAGCACATGGGTCTGGATGTAGATTGGTCAACTGGATTCAGGATTGGCTGTCTGATAGGTATCAGAGAGTTGTGTATGGTGGAGCAATATCAAAGAGGCAGAAGGTTACGAGTTTGGTTCCACAGGGTTCAGTACTTTGACCGATATTGTTTAACCTTTATATCAATGCTATTGTCCGTGGATTGCAAGGGGATATTCAGTTGTTTGGGGATGATGCGAAGCTGGGAAGGGTTAATAGTGCAGATGTGGTAGCCCTGCAAGAGGATTTTAATAAGCTAGATAGATGGGCATATGAATGGGGGTGTCACTTTAATGCAGCAAAATGTAAGTTCTTGAGGTTTGGGACACATTGAAGGGACGTTGCATACTCTATGGGAGGAGTTAAACTGGAGAAAGTAGGAGTGACAAGAGATCTAGGTTTGATGATTAATAGAAACCTGATGTTTAGGGGACATATTGCAAAGGTGGTGAAGGTAACACAGAGGATTGCTGCAATTATGAGAAGGACACTGACCTGCAGAGATAAGAGGGTTATCATTCCGTTGTATAAGTCTCTGATCAGACCACACTTGGACTATTGTTCTCAGATCTGGTCCCCAGGATTTGAAGGGACTAAATTAACTGTGGAAAGGGTATACAAAGGCAGATAACAAAGATGGTGTCAGGACTATACAATGTTAGTCATGAGGATAGGCTGAGGGAGTGTGGACTGCAGAGTTTGGTGGATAGAAGAAGGAGAGGTGATATGACTGAGACTTTTAAACTGTTGAGATGTAGGGGTACACGACAGGGTTGACACTGGGGAGTTCTTTTGCTTGGTGGAACAGCAGGAAGGAGCGATGACAAGAGGCCATCCCTGGAAGTTATGAAAGGAAACTGTGAGAAAGAGGGTGAGGAGTGTTTTCTTTGCATGGAGGGTGGTTGAATCATGGAATGCATTGCCTGATAGAGTAGTGAGAGCGAGAAGGTCAATGCGTTTAAGGAGTGGTATGATACTTTGTGTTTCCTAGTAGGGACCTCCCTCGATGAGTCTTGATAGACGTGTTTCTTAGAAAGGACCTACCACGATGAGTCTTTTGACTCCATGGAGGCCTGAATAATAATAATAATACAGGGTGATATGAATGCAAAAATCGAAAGAGGAAGGGAGGAAGATATTATTGGATTTTCTGGATTGGGAGGGAGAAATGTAAGAGGAGATATGTTGTTGGATTTCTGCAGAAAACATGAGTTGGCAATAATGAACACTTGGTTTAAGAAACATCTAAGAAGATTGTATATGTGCAAAACCCCAGGGGAGGATATAAATAGTAGACAAAATCAGATAGATTATGTTTTGATAAACAAAAGATATAGAAACATTATAAAAGATGTGACACCATATCCAGGAGCAGACTGTAATACAGATCATATATCATTATCAACTAAAATGAAAATTAATCTAAAAAAAAGTAAATACAAGGTAACAAAACAAATCATGGAATATAGAGCAGCTGAAAATACCAAATACAATGAATAAATTTGCAAAGAAAGTATAGGAGAAATATACAAGAAAGTGATGATGTAAGTGAAAAATGGAAGATTCTGAAGGAAAGCATAATTACTGCTACAGAATTACATTCAGCCAAAAAAGAAGAGGAAAGAGAAAAAAGAAAGAAACCACGGATGACGGAAAATATTTTGAGGAAAATAACACAAAGAAGAAAGTTAGTTAATAGTAAAACAAAGGAGAAAAAAAAGCAGTATAAAGACTTGAGTAGGGAGATACAAAGAGAGATAAGAAGGAAAAAGGAAGCGTGGTTAGATGAAATAAGTAAAGATACAACAGCAAAGGCAGAAAGAAATGACATAAAAAAGGTGTTTATAAAAACATTAATATGATGACGGGGTGCTTAAGGGTCAAAGCTGTATAACTGAGAGGAGACCTCCACATAGCCTTTAAAGGAATGCGGAGAACCGACCAGGGCTTCTGACCTAATGTCCAATCCTCACCTTCTCGTGGTGCACCCTGTTGGGTATCTACTTTGATACTGAACGAACGAGGATGGGCTGGCAATATGGGATGTAGCCGACCAAATTGTATTCTTATTGGTTAAACCAAAATAAAAAATGATGGTACAACATGACAAAATTTCATGCCGGCTGGGGCGACGCCCGGTTAAACAAGGCCCCCGTTGTTTTCGCCAGGGAACCAGGGCGAACAGCGAAAAGTCAGCTACTGGAACAAATCTGAAAACAAACCCCAACTCAACATCACCAGAGTTAAAGATCGGTACTATCAACGTAAGAAGCCTGAATGGCAAAGAAATGGAGCTAGCTGAGGAATTAGATAAGTACCAGATCGACATAATAGGGGTGACTGAAACAAAAAAGACCAAAACTGGTGAGATATTTCTGAGCAATAAATACAAAATGTTATATTCAGGCAATGACAATCAAGGAAAAGAAGGAGTAGCCATAGTATTCAACACAAAATACGAGGCTAATCTTCTTGAATGGCAGTCAGTCTCAAGTAGAGTAATGTGGGCAAATATGAGAATGGGGAACTGGACAATGAGACTTATTTGTGCCTATGGTCCCACAGAAGGTTCTACTAAGGTAGAAGTGGAGGAATTTTTTGAGGCTTTAGAAAAAGCAACGGACACAATGAAAAAGGAAAAGTTGGTCCTTGTTGGGGATCTAAATAGTAGAGTAGGAAATGATTGTGAGACATACAAAAATATTTTGGGAAAATTTGGAGAAAAGAGCAAAGCTAATAATAATGGCAAATATCTGTTGGATTTCTGCTCAGGACATGGACTGGTTATTACTAACACCATGTTCCAACATAAAAATGTGCACAAATTCACATGGAGAGAAGAGGCTAGGAATAAGAAAAGTCTCATTGACTATGTTATTGTTGATAGTGATGTTTTCTCCCTGGTGCAGGACACCAGAGTGTACAGAGGATTTGAAATTGGAAGTGATCACTATTTAGTCTTGAGCAGGATAAAATTGAATTTCATATTGAAAAGAGTAACATGTAAGAAAGTTTTAAAGCGAATAAAAGTTGAGCAGCTCTCAGATGTGAACTGTAGACTAAAATACAGAAATATTATTGAAAAGAAAATGAAAGAGTTTGAGAACAGAAATCAAACCTTGGAGATTCAGTGGCAAACTCTGAAGGAAACATTGATTGATTCTGCCAGAGAGGCATGTGGTGAGGTTGTGTGCAAGGATAAAAAAATCAGAACTCCCTGGTGGACACAGGAAGTTAAAGAGGCAGTGAAGGAAAAGAAGAAAGCATATCAAAAGTTCCTGGCAAATAAGTCAGCTTTTACTCTTACAGAATACAGAGACAAATGTAAGAAAGCTAAACAGTGTGTAAAATTAGCTAAACAAAAGTCATGGGAGGACTTTGGCAAGAATATAGAAAATAAATATCAAGAAGGTGGCAAAATATTCTGGAGGTTGTTGAAGAAGCTTAGGAATGGAGGAAAGAGTGCTGTAAAAGGAATTAGAGATGATAAAGGTGAAATGAAAACAGGAGAAAAAGATATCCTTGAAGTATGGAGTAATTACTTTGAAAAACTGCTAAATGAAACAAGCAGTGATGACAGCACAGTGATAAAAAACACTGACGAGGCATGCAGTCAGGAATACATATCCATACTTGAAGTAGAAAAAGCCATCAAAGGCTTGAAATGTGGAAAGGCAGCAGGAGTAGATGATATTCGACCAGAAATGCTGAAGTATGGTGGTATAAGAGTCTTACAGTGGCTGCACTGCATAGTTCAGAAAGCCTGGAAAGAGGGACGAATTCCCGATGATTGGAGTAGAGCTCTCATAGTACCCATATATAAAAAGGGAAATAAAACTGAATGTGAGAATTACAGAGGTATTTCCCTACTGAGTGTTCCTGGCAAGATCTATGCAAGTATACTTGAGAAACGGTTGAGAAGAATTGTGGAAGAAAAGCTTGGTGAAGAACAAGCTGGATTCAGACCAAATAGAGGCTGTCAGGATCAGATCTTCACTTTACGACAAATAGTCGAGAAAGCATGGGAATATAACAAAGATCTGTATTTAAGTTTTGTCGATTTGGAGAAGGCATATGACAAAGTGCCAAGAGAGAAGCTATTCAATACGCTGCAGTTATATGGTGTCAATGGGGCATTATATCAAGCAATACTTAGTCTTCATTTGAGTTGTGAGTCAGCAGTTAGAATTGAAGGAAGTACAGGAAGATGGTTTAATGTTAAATCTGGTGTGAGACAAGGATGTACATTATCCCCTCTGTTATTCATTATCTATATGGATCACATTATGAAGGAATGTGGAATTAAACCTGATATCAAAATTGGAGATGTTAATGTCAGCTCTTTGCTTTATGCGGATGATGTTATACTTCTAAATAAATCCGCTACAAGTCTGCAAGATTCTCTGACTAAATTGAATAGCTGTTGTAATAGATATGGTATGAAGGTCAGCAATAAAAAGACAAAGACAATGAAAATAGGCAGAATCATTGAAAATGTCAACTGTGTTGTGAATGGAGAACCTGTGGAACAAGTAAAACATTTCAGCTACTTAGGCACAATTTTTACTGAAGATGGTAAACTAAATATAGAAATAGACAACAGAATCAGCAAAGCTGGTATGGTGGGAAGTCAATTGAATAAATTCATATGGAATAAGAAAGAAATTAGTCGGAACACTAAATTAGCTGTATACAAGACTGTGTTCAAACCAATTTTAACTTATGGATCCGAGAGCTGGGTCAGAAGTAAAACACTTGACCAAAGACTGGAGACCGCAGATATGAGAGTCCTGAGAAAGATTAGAGGCGTGAACAGATGGCATCAATGGCAATATCATATTAAAAATGAGGATATTAGGAAAGAACTTGACATTGTCAGCATCCAGGAATGCGTTAGCAGAGCTAATCTCAGATGGTATGGTCACTTAAATAGAATGGGAGAGGAAAGATTAGCAAAACAAGTGTTCTCTTCCAGGTTGGCAGGAAAACGACCCAGAGGAAGACCAAGATATAGGTGGATTGATATGGTACAAAGTGCCTTAGACGATAGAAATATAAGATCTGATAATGTCGGAGTCTTGACAAGTAACAGGCTGATTTGGAGGAAAATTGTAGATAGGAAGTTAGTAATGATGTAATTTTTTCATGTAGTACTGTCATATCCTGTACACCCCTTGAGGGTACATGGCAGGAATTTGATGATGATGATGATGATGATAATATGATGACAGGAAGGAGAAAGATGCAAAGGATTGGAGCAGTCAAGAATGAAAGAGGTGAAATTCTGATAGAAAAAGAGAAGATATTACAGAGAAGAGAGGAATATGTAGGTAAACTTTATGAAGACAGAGAAAGAGGAGAAAATCAAATGAAAGAGCATATGGGCAGAGGCTGTACATCATGAGGGAGGAATTGAATCTGGCAATTCAAAAGGTTAAAGAAGGAAAATCCCCTGGAATAGATGGTATTACAGATAGAATTTATAAGGAATATAGGTGAAAGAGGTATGGAAGTGTTATGGCAAATTATTAACGGAATTTATGAGGGACAAGAATTACCAGAGGAGTTTAGAAGATCAATTTTTATCCCCATTCCAAAAATGACAGGAGTTTCAGACTGTAACAATTTTAGAACAATAAGTCTTATAACTCACGCAGCAAAAATTCTGGCACAAATAATTTTGGAGAGAATTAAGACTAAAATTAAAAAAGAAATGAATGAAGAACAGTTTTGATTCCAAAACAACAGAGGACCTAGAGAGGCTATAACTTGTCTAAGAATTATTGGGGAGAAAACACTAAAACATGGTGGAAAGCTGTTTTTAGGATTTCTAGACTTTGAAAAGGCATTTGATACAGTGAAACATAAAAGGCTTTTGACGTTCTAGAAAATATTGATATTGACTCTTATGACTTGGAAATTTAAACGAGATTATATTGGACACAAACAGCATCAGTATGTGTAAATGGAGAGGCAACAGGAGAATTCCTGGTGGAGAAAGGAGTTAGACAAGGATGCAAGTTATCACCATTATTTATTTATTTATTTAGCGTATGGCTCACACATGAAAAGTTACATTACATTAATCCTTAACATATATGGACACAGCAATAGACATATGTACAATAATAAGACATAATACAGTCATAAAAGAGACAAGAATCAAGAATAGACTACAACTGAATGTCTGGGTTGATTATCCAATCAACTGCACGAAGTCTGACAGGTTTCCACTGTATGCACGTTGGACACATTCTGCTGTAATATGATTAATTTTCTGGGGGGAGGTGATCCACAGTCACACCTGGGTGAGGCAATCATGCCCCATTTGTAAAGGTGGTCTGCACATCTGCCATGGTTGGTGCAGATTCAGTTAAGGGCAGACCAAGTTTTCCGAGGTAGGTCAAAACCCGAAGGTATCTGTGTTGGGTCCACTAATTCATGGAAGATCCCTGTTGAAGTGTTACACCAGGACTCTTTCAACTTCTCCTTCATGTTGAAACTTGTCTCTGCAAGATTTTTTGCTGTTAAGATTGGAGGGTGCCTTGACTTTAGCCTGTTTATTTCTAGGGGTGGGATGTCTTCATGGATTGGAAGACTTTGGATTTCCATGATTTTGCTGTATTCATGTAGAAGAAAGTTGGATCTGTCGATGTGTGAGGTGAGATGTTGCTTAGCACTTGGAGCCAGTAGGTTGGGGTTGATTTTACAGTTCCAGAAATAAGTCGCATAGTGATGTTAAGCCTGGCATCAACCAAATACACATGGGAGCTGTTCAGCCATATGGGTGAGCAGTATTCAACTGTAGAGTAAATGAGGCCAAGAGTAGTGCAGCGAAGCATTGTTGCTGAGGCACCCCAAGTTGTTCCACATAGTTTTTGCAGTATATTGTTTCTTGTTTTTAGCTTGGCTGCTGTGTTAATGAGATGTGGTTTAAAAGATAGTGTTCTATCCAGAGTGACGCCCAGATATTATGGGAATCTGTTATAGCGTAGCAGTTTGTGGTTGAAGTAGACCATGAGGTCTTTGTTAGCCTGGTTACTGTTCAGGTGGAAGCATGAAACTTCTGTTTTGCTATGATTTGGGCGTAATCTCCATTTGCTGAAATATTCATCTAGGACTACAAGGTCGTTTGTTAGTGTATCTTCCATTGTAGTAAAATTGGTGTGTCTGGCGGCTAGAGCAATGTAAGCAGCGTAGCAAAATATTAGGCAAATCTGCGATGTATAAGTTAAAAAGGAGGGGAGCCAGACCTGACCCTTGTGGTAGTCCATTATCCAGTGTTCTTTGTTTACTTTTATCCTCATTCATACACACTTGGAACAGGTGGTTGCTTAGCATTATCGATTAGTTTGCTATTGTTCTGCATGGGACTGCACGGAGCAACTTGCAGACTGCGCCATGCCTCCCGACTGTAGCTGTAGTAAGATCTACAAAAGCTACAGCTGTTTTCCGGCATTGTTGGTAGCCTGCCTCTATATGTGTGGTGAGTGACAGAACCTGATCACAGCAGCTTTGTTTATATCTGAATCCGGCCTGTTCCACTGGGACTTGTTCTATTATCTTATGGGCAATTCTATTAAGGATGAATAGAACAAGACCCAGTGGAACAGGCAGGATATTTCTAGGAGCTTTTAACAGGTGCTAAGCAGGGCGAATGGTCAGTAGTTTTCTGGTTTGTTGTTGGTTTTAAGATGGGAATAATTTTTGTCCTCTTAAATTCTTTTGGAAGTCTACCAGTCTGGAGGATGTTGTTTAATCTTTATAATGAATAGATGCTTAGAGAGACATTTGAGGATGTAGAAGGAATAAAAATAAATGGAAGAATCATTAATAACTTAAGATATATGGATGATGTGGTGGTGATAGCAGAAAATGAAAATGGATTACAACAAATTATTCAAAGAATTAAAAACTCCTGTAAAGAGTACGGACTAAGGATTAACACAAAGAAGGCCAAGATAATGATAATGGGCAGAAAAATAGGAGATAATGTAAAGATAAGATGTGAAGGAAAGATTTTTAGAATTGGAAAGATTTCAATATTTAGGTAGCTGGATCTCAGAGAAAGGAGCTTCAGGTTGGACATTAGAAATAGAATAGGTAAAGCTAAATCGGCATTTATGGAAACAAAGAGAATTTTAATAAACAAGAATATTAAAACAGATGTTAGAGTTGGAATAATTAAACAACAGTTTGGAGTACTGCAAGTTATGGAAGTGAGTCACAGACACTCAGAAAGAGAGATATGAAAAGAATTAATTCAGTGTTTCTCAAAGTGTGGTATGTGTACCCCCGGGGGTACGCAAAAGGTCTCCAGGGGGGTACGTGGCAATTTTCGGCTATGCATCATTAACACATGGAATCATTATTAAGAAAAAAAGAATTATTTTAAACATATATATTTCTCAATAAATTATATATTATGTATGAATTCTCCTACTCAAATTGTGAGTTACTATTGCCACGATGTTCACATCCTGGTGATAGTAACTTGCCCTCCCCAACAGCATCACTATAATGAAGACGCAAAAAAAAAACAAGTAGTTTTATTGTATCACTGAATAAGGTACAGAGACATTTGCAGTCTGTGTAATATATTTCTCAATAAATAGTGTAATTAGAGACAACTGGGACCGCCCCCTCCAAGGAAACTGTTCTTGATGCCAAAAGTAGTGATAACGAATAGGAGCTTCTTGGTAAGTCACACCATTTTCAGTTTTTTTTTTTTCTTCTGAAAACTTTAGTTTCCGAAAATTCCTGCATATATCTCGCACCACTATTTTTTAGCTTTAATTTTGGAAAAAGAGCGTAAGTTATATTCGAGTAAATATAGTAATTTTTTTAGCTTTCAAAGTTTTAAGTATGGATCATTGGTTAAAGACTGGATTTATAAAACGCACAATATAGCAATACAAGTAGTTGAAAGCAACAAGAAAAGGTTGATATTGTATCTGGATCAAATGAAATTGCTAAGGGTGTCGTCTGACATCTTTAGAGAACCAACTAGGAAGAAGATGAAAATTTTTCGTACGTATGATATGAATTACTTGAAATGTGGATCTTCATGGACGGGAAATGAAGAGAAACCTATTCCAAATTTTGTTCTATTAAAAATAAATCATATTTTATGTTTACATGAACATATAAATTCAAATAAAATAGACATTTACAATGAAATATACTTTCTTTCTTTATTTATTATTTTGATAAGGGGGTACTTGGCAATAATGAAAATTTAAGAAGGGGTACGCAGATATAGTTTGAGAAACACTGAATTAATGTATTGGAAATGTGGTGTCATAGAAAGATGGAAAAGATTAGCTATACAGAGAGAATATCAAATCAAGAAGTTTTAAGAAGAGTTGGGATGGAAAGAGCACTGCTCAAGAATATTATGCAAAGACAGACCATATTTGCAGGACATCATCTGAGAGGTTCTTCGGGACACTTGACAAGAACTATATTACAAGGGAAAGTCGAGAGGAAGAGAAGATGTGGAAGACCAACTAGAGAGTGGTTTAATGACATCATGGAATGGACTGGTTTAAGAATGATGGAAGCGACAGACAGAGAGAAATGGAGAAGAGCTGTTCATCTGCTGCAACCCTCTTGCTAGAGGATGCTACCGGATGATGATGACAGTAAAAGAGAATGATCAAACTCAAAATAACATGGTGTATGATCGTTTAAATTTAATAAGAACTTGGTTGAAGATAAATAACAAACAACTAAATCTAGTGAATCTCTAAATATTACAGGGACTTCTTAGTAGCTAGAGTGAACATTAATAACAGAGAAAATGGTTGTTCATAAGTAAAATGGTCACTTTATGCCTTGGGCATAAAGTGAATCAGGGCTTGAAAAATTTTATGTTGGCTCACCAGTCTGGCAAATATCTCACTCATTAGATGTTTGTCTAAGTGTAGAATCATGGTCAAATGTTTATTTCTGCATCTGGTCAATTCAGAAGCATTCGTAATGCTACGGCTAATTTTAACTATGCCCAACTACCAGTGTTGAAACAAATATGTTAACTGCTTATGTATGTTTGTTTGTTTATTAGTTTGTGTGTTTATTAGTTTTGCAAAGAAAAATTTTATGTATAAGTGACACAAGATTCATTTATTATCATTTTTCAATTCACTACATCTTCACTTCTAACACATCTTGAATTGCTTTTATGAAAAAAAAAAGTAAATAATTCTTCTTTGCCATTATAAGCAAACGCTGAAAACATTCATAAGCATAAAAACTCAATAAAATAAACCCTTAGGTCTACACACATAACTACATTAGTGAATTCATAAATTCTGATTGGCTTCGACACATTGTCAAATGGACACAGCCAGTGCATATGACACAGCAGCAACAAAGAAAACAATAAAAAAATATTTACGTTAGAATCAATAGAATGAAATATTCTGGGAAAATAAGCATCTTTCTCAACTATTTCCAAGTTTTAAAATCTACTATTAACGTTACTATTCTGGACATTCCATCACTGGAATATGATGATGTGTGCATATCCTATCATCTCCTTGGTTATATTCCATTATAACAAAATTTGTGATAATCGACAAAATATATCTATAATGACCAGCATTCCCAATAGATGTGATAAGTGACATAAACATACAAAAAACTATTTATCACAAAAATATGAAACTCCTCTTATGATTTGTGTGTATGTGGCCTAAAAATTCTCACTTGTAACAGATCAGTGTATTTTTCAAGCCCTGCAAATAACACATTTCAAAGTATCTAACCAAACACTAAATATTAATTTAAAAGTTGAATCATTTTGTGATTATGCAAAATTGCAGATAAAACCTACAGATTTTATCCCATTTTAGTTGAGAAAAAGAAAGGATACAATGAATATATTTAACAACCATTTGAAGCTATGCTATGCTATGCTTTAAGTAAATAAATGGTTTTCAATATCCACCACAGGGTTGATGGAAGAAATTTTTTCACTTGGCTATGCTATCAATTATATATTTGGTTTAATCCTTTATCCAAGTGTAAGCAAACAAAGTTTGCACCTGAAGTATTTTCAGGACTGGGCAACTCGTGGCAAAGGTGGTATAAGTTCTCATCACTTGCCTTAGTATCCCATAATGCAAAGCACATATCCTTGCAGACATGTATAATGCTATGCATTAAGAGAAATTGACGATTTAAAACTGGATAGCATAATACTTAATTAAGGTGATGCAGAGAGCTTGCAGAATGGTTTAAATAGTCTGAAAGTATGATAAATGATAAATTTATCGTACTATCATACTGAAAGATAAATGGTACCATTAAAAGTGTCAAGTTATGCATTTGGGAATGAAAGGTTATAAGCTCTGCACTACACTGATAGAGTTGTGCTCCAGGAAAGTATGAAACTATGGAGTTAGGAGTATGTTGGATAGAGAGAGAATTCATGTACAGAGAGCATATTTCAGAAGTGACCAGAGTAGCTTGTAAGAATACTTGGTTATCAGAGAACAAGTGAAAATAGGGAAACATAAGTCAAATTTTTGTGATTTATGTCAAGTCACAGTCAAATCTGCAGACCAAATCAAAACTTTCGATCCTCCATGTTCCCCTGCAACACTTGCTACATAGAAGTCCTATCCCCTGAAGAATTCCAGTCACAAACATCAAGAATCTGGAAATGGGAAGTATTTTGTGCCAGCACATCTTTCAATACCGTAAGAAGTTAACTCATATGCAGAATATACCAGAAATATAAGATGATGATTCTCTTGATATATCTGAAAATAAACATTTTACTAGGTGCCTTAAAATGTTAACTCTCATCAGTGACTATATGAAATTTCAATTCTATTTGGGAAATGATGCAAAGAGAGTTATAAAAAAAAAAAAAAAAAAAAAAAAAAAAAAAAAAACACATCAAAATTAGTTTGCTTCCAGGCATCACTATGCTACTGAATTTATAACAAAGCATTTATACAATGATGTGATGGTATTCACACATACCTAGGACTGTTGAGCAGGGAAGACAGTCTGTATTTTGGCAGTAGGGTAGCTGCAATCTGTCCAAGTCCTCCAAATATATCTTCTGCCTTCAGTCTTTCCAAAGTTGTTATCTGTATCAAAATATAAATCCCTATCACATAAAATGTAGTTTATTAATAATATAAATTGTTGCTATAGCAATAAAAATGTCCCATCTTTAGTATAAAGCATATACAGTATAATTTAAAATGGCTGAATACGTGTGCAACATTGGAAGAGATGTCAACATTACATCTTCGCTTATGGTCATTTAAACCACCACTACCACCATTTATTCCAGTGTATAAGAGATTTCCTATTAGCTGAAATAAGGAGTATTTCACTTAACTGCAAAAAATATTGGAATCTGAAATGTTTGCCTTATATTTCCATTAGTGTTGGTGTTACCAAAACAACATAATTTTGTATTAAATCTAAAATTAAATGTCATTTTTATATTATATTAAACTAAAAAATAAATTTTTATATTAAATATAAACTAAATTTTATATATATGTGATCTGGTATCTAATTCAGTTATTCTATAGAATAACTAGATACTGTATAGAATAATGAGTCACTTTAGTTCAAGTATAAAATAAGAATTTTATTTCATACTTTAACTAGGTAAAAACTGCCATGGCTTATGTTTATTCCTGATGATCAATGAAATATACTGAAATTTTTTTAATAAAATTCTATATTTTTATATAGAATATAAAATTCTATATTCTTGGAAGTGAGTCATGGACACTAAGAAAGAGAGATATGGAAAGAATTAATGCATTGGAAATGTGGTGTTATAGAAAGATGGAAAAGATTAGCTATACAGAAAGAATATCAAATCAAGAAGTTTTAAGAAGAGTTGGGATGGAAAGAACACTGTTAAAGAATATTATGCAAAGAAAGACTAGATTTGCAGGACATCTTCTGAGAGGTTCTTCGGGACACCTGACAAGAACAATATTACAAGGGAAAGTTGAGAGGAAGAGAAGATGTGGAAGACAAACTAGAGAGTGGTTTAATGACATCATGGAATGGACTGGTTTAAGAATGATGGAAGCGACAGACAGAGAGAAATGGAGAAGATCTGCTCATCTGCTGCAACCCTCTTGCTAGAGGATGCTACCGGACGACGACGACGATATTCTTGGCCAGCCTGGCTGGCCGAGTGGTTAGCTTATCCACTCCCCAGCCAAAAGGCTGTGGGTTCGAATCCCGCCGTGGGCATGGATGTTTGTGATTGTCTGTTGAAATACTAGTGGTGGTGGTCAGCGATAGATGGCATTGGTTAGTTATGGTCAGTTGGTGGATTGTGAGTGGTGGAGACAGAGTTGTAGTGTGGATGCTCTCTCTCGATGAGTCTTTGGACTCCCTGGAGGTGACAAATAATAACAATAATAATAATATTCTTTTTACACATAACATAACTTTGAATGAAAGATTTTTCAGTTGAAGGTATTTCTCTACTTCAGGAACAATGCTTAAACCAATCCATGAATAATTCAACCTATGAAGTGAGAGACTGCGAAAAGCAAGGGATAAGTGTATATAATTCATGAAAAGAAGTATTTACAATTCGAATACCATTAAGTTCATCATGTGCAAATAAATAAACATATGCCTCTTTTAACACTATTGACATTAAAATATTGTTATTTTTTATTATTAGTTTAATTTTATTATTATGTTTTATTATCTGTATTCATTATGTGAAATTTTTAAATATAACTACAAAAGAAATACAACCATGCCTACAGTTTGATATCTCCATTCTACAAGCACTTTAACGCAAATGGCACTATCTCACCTTCCTTCCACTCTCTAGGAACCTGACCCATTGTAAGACTTTCAATAAACAGAAAATTTAATGGCATGGTTAGTTACACAGCACATTCCTTTAAAACATGTGGTGAAATTTCATCTAGTCCCCCTGCTTTACTGACATTTCGAATACTCAGTATTTGGAATACATTCTCTTTATCACTCCATATCCTTCTAGGAATAAAGCCTGCTATACTAGGATGGCAAGCTCTAATAAAGTGACATTAAATACCTCAATTATGTCATCTGCATTAGTCACCTGAGTCCTGTCTTCATCCAGCCACAATTATTTTTCCTCCTGCTCATCACATAGCAAAAAACTCATTGGATTGCAGTGCTAGTCTCCTCTCATATTCTAATTTTTCTCTCCTTACAATACTGGTCACTTTCCTAGCTTGAACTGTATATGTTTTTCAGGCAACAGTTCTCCACCTCTCTCCTTATGTGTCTTCTTCCATAATCTCTTTTTCATCTGCAATTTTCCTTTAATTTCTCTTGTCATTCATTTGACTCCCAATTCCTCACCCAGGTATACAATCTGCCATTACTGTCAATTTTGTTTTTAAGTACCTTTTTAAGTTTCCATGCACTACTGACTTCTCTCTTCCTTCAAATTCTGTCATCCATTGTACTGCTACTAGCAGGTTTCTAAGTCTATGATAGTTGCCTGCCTTATAATTCCACACAGATTCCTTCTGCCTTGATACTTCTTATGGATATTTATTTTCCAAGTCAGGACTACATAGTCACTCTCCCCATCTGGGGCCACGTATGACATCTCAAATACAATCAGACCTTTTGATGCTATGACAAAATCCAAAGCTCTTGATCCTCATTCTCCCTAAACCATGTGTTGCATAAGACAGTTATCTCTCAAGAAATCCCCCCCCCCCCCAAAATCAGTTCCTTTAGTAAGGAATGATGCCTCCTCTATCCAGCTTATATTGCTGTAGTTAAAGTCTCCACATAGTGCTCACTCACTTTGCATTTGCCAAACTAATTTGCCTAAATCTTTTGTCTATCTCACACCATATTCTCTCAAATCCATTAGCATTATTTCCATTGAGATTCTCTACCCAGAGAGGCCACAGTTCATCTCTTATCACATGTAACACTCTCTGCCACCACTTTTTACCTTCCTTTTCTACTGCCAAATATGATAAACACTTCAGTTTCTTTCCATGTTAGAACATCTTTCCCAGTTAACCAAGTTTTACTGTACCAAAAATCTTTGGACAGAGACTGAGTCAATCAATGCCAGAAACTCATTCCCTTTAATTCCTAATGCCCGTATCATTTGTGTACAGAAAAAACAGTGCATTGCCAAGATTTGTATAGCCATTACTCCCACTCATACTCCACCTGGCTCTGCAATATAATGTACATCCTCTTATTTCTCAAGGCACGATCTCATACGTAGTCATTCCTGCTATGTTACACCCCAGCAATTCTAGTTTTTATGACTTGATACATTTACTCAACTAGAAAACAACAGTCTCTCCAAATTTTTATTGCATAATGAGAAAACCATGTAAAAAAAGTAAAAACAGTAAAAACACTAATAAAAATCAATGACTAGTTCCATACAGACCTATTATGTAAGTTTTTAAGATTGATACAAAAATGCAAATATAAAGAAGTGTTTTGCAAAGAGATTTCCAATATTTTTCCAATACAAACCAATATTTTTTTAAATGCAACATGCAACAGATATTATTATTACATAACACCTACAGGGAGTCCAAAGACTCATCGAGGGAGGACACCTACTCTACCACTCTCCGTCTCCACTAACCGCAACTACTTCATCATCTACACCAACGGCATCTACTGCCGACCACTATGACTAATATTTTCACAGACAATCACAAACATCCATGCCCACTGCGGGATTCAAACCCACAGCCTTTTGGCTGGAGAGCAGATACGCTAACCACTCGGCCAACCAAGCTGGCCGAGTGGGAATATTATAGGAGGAATGAGATATCATATACATCGTTCATTATTTCAAGATATAGTTTACCCTGTCTCATAGCTTAGTTCATTAATTATTGATCCTTTATGTATCCAGATCGTCCCATTTGCTGCCCAAAGTTGATTTAAAATTAGTCCTCGGATTTTATTACACTAGGTTGGACTTCTTATCATCTCGCTTGCTTCCTTAAATTTATGTACATACATATTGAATTCTATGTACAGAATTTTTATGAGTTACCAATTGACTTAATGGTTTTCACTGGTGGCATGAAAAGCTAGTCCAGATTTATATGCTTGTTTCTTCCACACATCTCTGATATGATCTTTTTGATGGATATCACCAGATCGTCCCATTTGTAACAAACACCACAATTATTATAATAGATTTACAACTGCAATACAACATTGGATAGACGGGGCAATGTGGAGAAGATATGAGCATATAAATGTGGACTAGTTTTTCACATCACCAATGAAAACCATCACGTCAATTGGCAACTCAGAAGAAAATGCTGTACACATAATTAAATAATTATGTATGTAAATTTTAATGCCAAACAGAGTCACTCATCTTTCTCTCACTGGCATTCCTGATTCTTTCTGCATCCAATCTCTCTCTCTCTCTCTCTTACACACTCTCTTGACTTTCTAAAAAATCCCTTCTTCCCATTTCTTCCATTCTCTCACCTTCCTCTCTCTCTCTCAACACCTGCTCTCATTCTTCTCATACTAGCCAACCTCTCCAGCCTCCTAATCACTTCATTCACCCTCCTTTCTCAGTAGTTCTATTTCTCTCTCTCCATACATCTCGCTTTCAATTCGCATTCTCTTTCTCTCTCACACACAATCATGACCATCTGACAAACCATCTCCTCCTGTCACACTGCCCAAGTTCAAATCTATATGTATATCTTTCACCTTCTCTTCATCCTCCAACACACTACTGGTATCGACACCTTCTTTTCACCCGTTTTTTAAATGCTGGGAGACATAAGTCCTGAGATCAAAATACTTGTCTCCCAGCATTTTCCACATTCCACACACATATACTTATTCCCTTTCCTCACCTGCCACATGTTTAAACCACAGACCACATACATACCATATGCACAACAAGCTACAAAATCATCAACAATGCTATGAATAAAACAATCTTTAAATGGTGGTGGGCGGGGCAACACAAACACACGCGCGCACACACACACACACACACACACTTGGAGTTTCAGAAAAGTACTACTATTTCTTGAATAACATAAACCAGCAGCAGCCATTGTGATTTTTCCAAAAACAATGGAAATACCAACAATTAATGAAAATCAACTCTGAATAGTTTTAAACAGTAATATATATGAACAACTGATGATGTCTTTAGGATGGACATCTGGTTACATAAAGTACTTTTTTAATGACAAAATGATTCAAACTGATAATCATGATTTCACACTAGCTGGAGAAATTTTAATGAAATTAGTAATCTGGATTTCTGTAAAAATCCATCAGATCATTCTTTTCTGATTTTGTCACTACAACTGGAATTTCATCACAACTACAATAATGCTGGTGAAAGTCCCTGTTTATTCAAGCCAAAATGTTCTGCACAGCGATTTTCATTCTTCTAGTCCTGGAGTCCAAAGAAGATCAGAACAGAATAAATATAACCATGATGTTTGCACAAACATAGAAAATACTACCATTGCTGCTGTTATGCTTGCACACACAGGATCATACCTTCCAGAGAAAAACAAATCTGAAAATATATCACAAAAGAAAGAAATCCAAGTCAAAAACTACAGTATACATATACCAACCAAATGCCAAATCTTCAAAAAAGGTATTTGGACTGGATATACAAATTAACAACAGTTGCACTCTTTTAATAACAGTGCAGAACACGTTATAGCTGAACTGTGCAATATCAGTCTGCTGTGGTGAGTTGATAAAAATTAAATGAATTCTGGTTCATGGTGATTTTTATGATGTTTAGAAGTGTGGAGCAACAGGTTTGTTTTAAAATTTGTTTAATATTGAGCAAAATGAGTAGTGAAATGATTTTTTTGAAAAGCATAGGGAAATGTTACTATGGAATATGCAAAATTTTTTTTTGTGTGTGTGTGTGTGTTCAGTGTAAAGAAGGAAGAATCTCAACCCCAAAACGATCTATGCTCTGGAAAATTGTGTAATTTAGTTTGCAATGATCAACTGTTATTTGTATCTAAGTCAGTTGAAGAGGATGATATTTCCATAAGTTTGTGTATAATCCATTTTAAGTGAACATTGAAACATGAAGTGATTTTTAGCAACATTTGTCATAATTATGGCCAAAATGACCAAAGTCCAAGACTTTTTTTTTACTTGGGAGGGGGGAGGGAGATTTTTTACCAGTTTTTATTTATTTTTACATAGTCCAGAAAGTGAGCACTAGAGATCAAACATGAAACCTTTTTTAAGCCACTTTTTCAAGTTTGCACTGGGGGTAGGGGCAATGTTCTCACAAAGAGTAATGAAATTCATCCACATAAAAACAGTCGGACTAATTCGAACCTACAGCCTACTATTTGGAGAGTGAGTATGTTAACTACGTGGCAAACCAGGGCCAGTAGCAGCATTCATGTTTTCCAGCTTTGTCAGTTGTGCAATTTCTTTTTGTTACAAAGTCTCAAAAATTTCTTCAATGAAAATGTTTTCAAACATTCTGACAAATGGATTTTAATATCGAACTTAATATAAACACATTGTTTGCACATCTTTTAAGCACTATAAAAATCACCATGTAAAAAAACATCGTGCTTTATTAGTTCCATACAACTAATAAAAACTCTGCAGCTTCAGGCTTAACTTGCTTGAAGCTGCAGAGCCATAACTTGTGTAGGTTCAGTTGTACTAGGAAAAATCTCTGTACTGTCTTTGTAAAGATATTTGAGAAACAATTAAGCAACAAATGAATTGTGCAAACAAGACTGCACTCTTGTCTGCACAATACATGGCCATTTCAAGTACACAGTGGCTTCTGTTAATCTTCTGGTGGGTCTAATCTCTACTGCATTCATTTATTATTATTATCAGACCTCCTGGAAGTCGAGGATTTATTGAGGGAGGCTTTAAAATCAACCACACTAGCTGTCATACCCTCCCTCCCTTAAACTCATTCACACTACATACATTCACTATTTCAACAGGCAAAATGAACAATCCCTCATAATTCTCTGTTGAGAGAAAAATCTAACTCTCACTCCTTTCTTAACTGCATACAAAATTCACTCCCATAGATACCCTTGGTCCTCTCCCCACCTTCCATATAATGAAAAATTTTATCAACCAATATCCTATAATGCCCTCTCAGAAGTTTACAGACTTCTATCAGATCGTTCCTCTTTCTCCTGTCCACCAGTGTCTAAAGTCCAATATGATCTCAATCTATCCTTGCAATGTAACATTCCATAATCCTAATATCATCTTCCTAAATCTTCTCTGCAACCTTTCAATAGATTCTTTATCCTTTTGGAACCCAGAAAAACAAATCTGCACACTGTAGTCTTGGTGTGGTAATATCAAGGGCTCGTAAAGAATAATAAATTGAGACGGGGATAAACTACATCCCTGTCTTAAACCTTGATTTGTTTCAATCTCATCTGTTAATTTATTCTTTAATTGTAACTTTATTTTTGTAAATCTGTATATAAACTTTGTATATGCCTGCTGATATCAATTATAAATTGCTAAAGTGTCTGGACAATTATTGATAGATAGTGTGTGTGTACAGAATAGAACTGGAGATAAACTACATCCCTGTCTTACACCTTCAATCCATCGTGTGGAGGCAACCTGGTAAATGCTTGTTACCACAGTATGTTGTACCCACAGTAAAGTTGGGTGGTGGAGGAGTAATGGTGTGGGGTGCATTCAGCTGGTTTGGAGTGAGACCACTGGTCATTGTCTGTGATTCCATGAAGGCAGCTCAGTACCTTGATATTCTGGATAATCAGGTGCTGCTATCAAGACAACAATGCCCTATGCCACAAAGTTGCAGTTGTTATGGAATGGTATGAAGATATGGGTGTTAAATGACTGCCCTAGTTTCAATCCATCGAAAACCTGTGGGACGAATTGGAGCAGTAATTGAGGTCCAGAGCAACACATCCTTGATCTGTCGCAGAACTTAGCTGCTTTCACAGAGAAATGGAGACAAATTCCACCTGATGTCTGCCACACATTGGCAGAAAGCTTCCCTCAAAGGGTGCAGGAGGGGATCAAAGCCAGAGGTGGACATATCTGATATTAGGGTTCACTTGCCTGCTGATATCAATTGTAAATTGCTAAAGTGTCTGGACAATTATTTGTAGATAGTGTGTATGTGTGTGTGTACAGAATAGAGCTGGAGATAAACAACATCCCTGTCTTACACCTTGATTAATTTCAATCTCATCTGTTAATTTATTCTTTAATTGTAACTTTATTTTTGTATCTATATATAAACTTTGTATAGCCTGTGATAAATGTAACGGATAAGGGAAAAAATCCAAAAAATACTAAAGCCAGTAAACCACAACCCCCCTCCACAATAAAGATTACATTGGAGGGAGATGGCTGGAGTGTTATGCGATAAGAGGGGGCCAATCAATCTGAAAGGCAAAATCTATAGGACAGTAGTGAGGCCAGCTATGACATATGCTATAGAAACTGTGGCCCTGAGGAAAAATAACATCAGCAGGATGGAAGTAGCAGAGATGAGAATGCTTAGGTGGATGTGCGGAAATGGTCATGTGATGATGAGGGAGGACGAACATGTAGGAAGAAGGGTCATGCAGATGGATGTGCAAGGAAGGAGGAAGCGTGGGTGGCCAAAGAAGAGATGGAGGGAGCTGGTAGAAGAGGACTTGAGGATGAAGAACTTGGATGTGGTGACAGTCCAAGACAGGAGGATGTGGAGGAGACTCATCATCAACAGACTCCACTTAAGTGGAAGCTGCAGAAGAAGATCCAGTTGATTTTCTATTATTGATATCCTTATTGCTTCTTTTAGTAATACCAATTTAATTGGTTCTGTATCAGTAAATGATTTCTTTCTTGTTATTTTCTATTAATAAAATTGGATCGTGCCATGACTCTTATAATGTTCTACCTATTATTTCTAAATATTACAAACTTTTACCAACAATTCATTCTTAAAGTAGTATATACTGTGTGTGTGTGTATGTGTATGTTAAAGATACCAAGAAATTTTATAAACTTGGTTTTAATCCTTTTTTCCTAAGTAAGCAAACCAAGTTTATAAAATTTTTTGGTATCTTTAACATATAGTACACCCAAGGTAAAAAACTTTCTATATATATTATATTAAAGATATCAAGCAATTTTATAAGCTAGGTTTTTTAATCCTTTTTCCCAAGTAAGCAAACAGACAAGTAAGTCAAGTTTGCGGCTGCACGTAGTGCAACACTAGGCAACTCGTGGTAAAGGTGGAGCAAGCTCGGATCACTTTCCTTAGAATTTTCCACTAATGCAAAGCAAATTTCCTTGCAGAAATGTATGATGCTATGCATTAAGGAAATGGTCATAGCATCATAATGCATAGCATCATACATTTCCGCAAGGAAATGTGCTTTGCATTAGGGGAAAATTCTAAGGAAAGTGTTCAGAGCTTGCTCCACCTTTACCATGAGTTGCACTATGTGCAGCCGCAAACTTGACTTACTTGTCTGTTTGCTTACTTGGGAAAAAGGATTAAAAAACCTAGCTTATAAAATTGCTTGGTATCTTTAACATAATATATACCCAAGGTAAAAAACTTTCTTTATTTCTTTATATATATATATATTATATATAGACCTTATACTTACTGCACTGCCATTAATATACATTAAAGAAGGTCCTAATCTATATATAGCATATGATTTCCAAAGTGTGAGCTGTGTGACTGGATTACCTCCTTCATGTACCATTAGAGTTTGAAGACCTGAGATCTGTCCAAGGGCATTGAGTTGTGGAAGAATTTGAAGATTCGTGCATTCCAGTATTAATGACTGCAATAAAAAGGTACAAATAACAAAATGCTAGGAAATCTGGAAAACATTCAGAGAAAACAGCAAAAGAAATTTAATTATGCATATAAGCTAATGGTAACAACACTAATTTTTCTAGTGATGACACCAGTGGTTAAATTCTAAACAAATAAGTTTCGAGGCCCTATACAAAATAACCAATTGTATTTACCTTTGGATGCTATCTGGGGAAGCTCCAAACCTCCCCATCCCTTTCATCACATGAAGGTAATCAGGCAATTGTTGATAATGATTTTATATACTCATTCAAAACTGTAAACAATTGTTGAATAATAACATAATAATGTAAGCATAATTACTGTAAAGGGAGAAAAGTCACAAAACAGAATAAATGTTCCTACAAAATAACCAATTGTATTTACCTTTGAATGCAATTCACTGGTCGAGTGTCCTGCAAGTCAGAATATCTTTCCTTTCATTCAGCATATTAACACGTTCGCTGCCAACTACGAGTATACTCGTAGTGGGTAATCCTGCTTCACAAGCCAGCTACGAGTATACTCGTAGGATGCTTACCGCCGGGAACGAGATTATTGTAGTGAACTTGAAGAAGTGAAAATGCTTGGCTTGTGGGGCTAGCTTCAAAACTGTGTATTCTCATAGACCGTATATGCTCTGTACAAGCCAACTACGAGTATACTCGTAGGTCGTTTACCTCCGGTAACGAGATTATCGTACTGACCTTGAAGAAGTAAAACAGCTCGGCGTAGGGGAACAGACCATGCCAAAGTAGCGTGGCAGCGAACGTGTTAATATTAGCGCATTGCAACTGATGGGAATTCTGTGCTTCTGTGGATTCGTTACAGACCTCTTTCTCTTCAGAAACTACACATTACAAACTCATTTAGCATTATCACTGTCATTCAAGTGATTTTTCCATTTAAAGAAAGTACCAATGTACTTATCAATAGGTGAAATACCGTATTTACTTGAATATAACTTGCCCTCGCATATAACTCGCACCCCTGATTTTACTTTTCAAAAAAAGAAATTAAAAAGTTTCACATATACCTCGCACATGAAAAAAGCTTAAACACGTTCACGTCAGGACGATAATAACTTGCTCCCCAAAGGTGGAGACAAAGGGCTACCCATGGCAGTACCCTCAACTTGTTTGTAGAACTTGTTTTTCCATCTAAAATAACCTGAATAGATATCACAAAGATTTTTCGAATTTGTTATCTATTCAGGTTATTTTAGTTTGGAAAAACAAGTTCCACAAACAAGTTGAGGGTATTGCCACGGGTAGTCCTTTGTCTCCACCTTTGGCTAACTATTTTTTGAAACAATTCGAAGAGACCATGTTTTCATCCATTCATCCTCAACCATCTCTTTGGTATCATTATGTCGATGATGTTTTTGCAATTTGGTCACATACTGAAGATGAGCTTTCCACCTTTCTACAACAGATAAATAGCCTTCACCCTCGTATCCAATTCACCATGGAAAAGGAAAATTCTGGTACTTTATCATTTTTGGACATCCTGCTTACTCGAACTTCTTCTGGTACCTTATCTACAAGCGTCTTTCGAAAACCCACATTTACTGGCAGATATATTCATAAAAAGTCTGCTCACCACACATCTCAAAAATTTGGCATTCTTAAATCTCTAATTAATAGAGTACAAAGTTTGCTCTTCTCCAGAAATCTTACAACAAGAACATTCCATCATTAAAAAGTTAATGGAATCTTATGTTCCAATACCTAAGGTTTCTTCAACAGTCGCAGAGTTCCAATTCCCTACGTTCCAGGAATCTCAGAACCTATAGGTAGAATTTTAAAAAAGTACCAATTGATTCCCATGTATATTCCTATCAACAAAATTTCTTCTTTATTGCCTTCTACAAAAGATAAACTGTCATCTCTATATTTGGCTGGCGTTTAACAAATACCATGTGAATGCGATGTTTCCTATTTTGGACAAACTGGCCGTTCTGTGGAAAAAAGAATTAAAGAACATCAATATTATATTGATTACAACAAACCTTAGAAGTCTGGTCTAGCGCAACAGTATTACCACTACCCATAATATCCAGTGGGATAAAGCTATTCTCCTTCATAGATGCGGGTTCAAATATGAACGCTTCTTTAAAGAAAGTTGTGAAGCGATTTTACACTGAACGAATTTAAATCAAAATGATCGTGTCTCTCTCTTAAAGATCTGGGAGACTTTTATTTTATGTAATCATTAAAAAAAACAATTATCTTGAATATTAATTATTTATTAATTTCTTTCATTTCCTAGCTCACGACAACAATGTATTTTAATAGGTGATCCACCGAATGTTCGTTACTTGTATTCCATTCCTATCTGTTTGTAACACCGAAGATGTACTATTAGTTTTAGCATGAAATATCTATACCTTATTTATTAATTAAAAGTTATTACTCTGGACTTATGCGTTCTTTAATAATTATACTATGCCACAGGTTCCTCTAAAAATAAGAATCAATATGGTATTGGAATCCTCATGAACAAAAGATTTAGTCAAGCAATGATTGGGTGGGAACCAATTTCAGAATGAATAATAACAGTAGATCTTCAAACTAAATTTCAAAGGCTAAGAGATGTTCAGCACTATGCCCCAACTGACAATGTATCCTTTAAAGAAAAAGAAAAGTTTTACAATCTACTTGATAAGACCTTGATGATGACACATGGTAACGTGAGCACATTTCTCATGAGTGACTTCAATGCTAAAGCTGGTACAAATAACAAGGGACTGGAGAATGCAATGGGTAAGCATAATTTATGAGAGAGAAATGTAAATGGTGACCTGTTGGTGGAAGTGGGTAGCAAATATAACTTAGTAACAAGTGACACATACCAGCATAAGAGAATACATAAGGTAACCTGGAAGTCACCAGATGGCAAAACACAGAATCAAATAGATCATATTGCCAATAGCCAAAGGTGCAGAAAAATGTTATTAGATGTCCAAAATAAAAGAAGTGCTAATATTGGCTCAGATCATCACCTAATAATGGGATCTATGCAGTTATATATGTGAATAAGTCATGAGGAGGAAAGCATTTAATAGATGAAAATTAGATATTGCTTAGATATACAGGGTGTTCGGGATAAATTTGACAGTTTCGTAAGGAAAAAGAAAATCTTCTTTGTATCTATTAAATTTAATGAATTGACAAAAAAACATTACAGGCAGAGTTAATTACAATACTATCAACAAGATTTACTCAAAATAACCACCATTAGCATCGATCACAGCTTCAATTCTGCTTCGGAACCTCGAACAAGCTGATGCTACAGTCTTCCTGGGAAGGGCCGCAAAAACTGTTTTAATTTTATCCATTAACTGGGCTTTTGTATTACTGGAAGTGCGATTGGTGTCTTTTTCAACTGCGCCCCATACAAAATAATCCATGGGGTTAAGGTCTGGGGAGTTTGGAGGCCAAACATTTGGACTGGTGAAGTCGTAGAAATTTTCAGACAACCATTTTTGACTTTTCCCAGAGGTGTGGCAAGGGGCCGAATCCTGCTGCCATACATACGGCCTACCATTGCCTACCCTTGTTATCCAGGGCTTGACTACAGTTAGCAACTCCACGAACAAAGCCCGAATTCCAATGCCAGGGTTCTTCAACACCTGTTCCTGCAGATTTGCGAGGAATTCTGCTGTACGAACGCAATCAGATCGTCTGCTAGGGACCTTTCTTCTTGCTACATCCTCGTAGTCACCATCGCAAGTCTCTAGTTCATGCCTGATTGTTTTTACTGTATTCAGGGAGCATTGGGCAGCAGTCGTAATATCCTTATTTTGATGGCGGGCACGAATCATCATGATACAAGTTATTCTCTTCCATGATTCAGGTGGGTTCCAGCTATCCATCCTTTCTGACATCTTGTATATGAATGAAGAAGGGTCCAAACTTTTAAATGAAGAGAAGTGTGCGTTAATACATGTAACTTACGGAAAAATATAATTAATTATAAATATGTCAAATTTATCCCGAACACCCTGTAATTACAAAATGCTGAAGTCTGTAATGAGTGTAAAATAAAGTTCAGGGAAAATATGGATATAAATTTTAATGGAGGAGAGGATATAAGGAATGATGGCATAGAGGCTAAATGGAAAAAGTTAAAAAACGTCGTTAATGATACAGCAGCATGTGTGTCAGGATATGCTTAAAGAAAGAAAGAATGGTTATCAGTAAAAACTTGGAGACCAGTGGATGAAAGGAAAAAAATAAAACTGACACTATATGCAAGAAATACTCCTCAAAAGGAAAATGAAGTTAAAGATAAACATGAGGTTTTAAATAAAAAAAAGTCAAGAGAAGGCTAAAAAAGATAAATGGCAATAGCTTAACTAGCATCGAGGGCACAACCAGCTGCAGACAAGTATAACAGTAGAGTTAGACAGTATTATAAGAAGACTTTCTAGAGAAACCATGTAAAATAATGTCCCAGTGAAGAATCTCACTGGAAAAATTCTAGTGTCAATCAACAGAAGAACAACTGGAAAAGTGGGGATAACATTTTAGTCAAATCTTGAACAGCAGTGATAGAATACAAACAGAAATTAAAAAAAGGAGTAGATTAATTAATTATTGATACCGGTCTACCATCTAAATTAGAGATAAAAAAGGCTATTAAAGAGATAAAAAATGGGAAAGCTACAGGCAAGATATATACTGAAAAAGAGACATTCCCTAAGGATTGGAATACAAGAATAATAGTACAAATGGGAGGGGCACAAACCTCCTGTGTCATTAGCAAAATTATTCTTTCAAGAATCCATAATATTTTAGATGAAGGTATGAGAAGAGAGCAGTCTGATTTTTGGTCAAATAGATCATGTATAAACCACATTAACACCTCAAGAATAATAAACGTTGATATAATAGAGTTTGTCTGCAAGGATAGAAAAATTAGAACTCCATGGTGGACACAGGAAGTTAAAGAGGCAGTGAAGGAAAAGAAGAAAGCATATCAAAAGTTCCTGGCAAATAAGCTTATGCTCTTAGAGAATACAGAGACAAACGTAAGAAAGCTAAACACTGTGTAAAACTAGCTAAACAAAAGTCATGGGAGAACTTTGGCAACAATATAGAAAATAAATATCAAGAAGGTGGCAAAGTATTCTGGAGGTTGTTGAAGAAGCTTAGGAATGGAGGAAAGAGTGCTGTAATTAGAGATGATAAAGGTGACATGAAAACGGGAGAAAAAAAATATCCTTGTAGTATGGAGTAATTACTTTGAAAAACTGCTAAATGAAACAAGCAATGATAGCACAGTGGTAAAAAACACACTCAACAGGCATACAGACAGGAATATATATCCATACTTGAAGTAGAAAAAGCCATCAAAGGCTTAAAATGTGGAAAGGCAGCAGAAATAGATCTAAAAATTGGTAAGAAGTTGTTATAGGATCCATGTTGGAGAAGTTTTACAGAGAATAGTGGGAGATCAGGGGAGAACCAGAGGTCATCTCTGGAAACTGTACAAAGAGAGCGTGAGTAGGGGAATGAGACGCAGGTTTTTTCATGCAGAGTTGTGAATGATTGGAATGCCTTGCCTGAGAATGTGGTGTCTGCAAAGAGTTTCAATGTATTTAAAACACGGTATGATGTGCTGTGTGTGTGATAAAAGGATCTCCCAGATGAGTCTTTGACTCCATGAGGTCTTGGGGTGGTAATAATAATAATAATAATATAAATAGATAATATTCAAACAGAAATGCTGAAGTATGATGGTATAAAAGTCTTGTAGTGGCTGCACTGCATAGTTCAGAAGGCCAGGACAGAGGGACGAAGTCACGATGATTGGAGTAGAGCTCTAATAGTACCCATATATAAAAAGGGAAATAAAACTGAATGTGAGAATTACAGAGGTATTTCCCTACTGAGTGTTCCTGGTAAGATTTATGCAAGTATAATTGAGAAATGATTAAGAAGAAAAGCTTGGTGAAGAACAAGCTGGATTCAGGACAAATAGAGGGTGTCAGGATCAGATCTTCACTTTATGACAAATAATTGAGAAATCATGGGAATATACCAAAGATCTGTATTTAAGTTCTGTCAATCTGGAAAAAGCATATGACAAGGTGCCAAGAGAGAAGATATTCAATATGCTACATTTATATGGTATCAATGGGGCATTATATAAAGCAATACTTAGTCTTTATTTGAGTTGTAAGTCAGCAGTTAGAATTGAAGGAAGTACAGGAAGATGGTTTACTGTTAAATCTGGTGTGAGACAAGGATGTACATTATCCCCTCTGTTATTCATTATCTATATGGATCAAATTATGAAGGAGAGTGGTATTAAACATGATATCAAAATTGGAGATGTTAATGTCAGCTCTTTGCTTTATGCAGATGATGTTATACTTCTAAATAAATCCGCTACAAGTCTGCAAGATTCTCTGACTAAATTAAATAACTGTTGTAATAGATATGGTATGAAGATCAGCAATAAAAAGACAAAGACAATGAAAATAGACAGAATCATTGAAAATGTCAACTGCCTTGTGAACGGAGAACCTGTTGAACAAGTCAAACATTTCAGCTACTTAGACACAACTGTTAGTGAGGATGGTAAATTAAATATGGAAATAGACAATAGAATCAACAAAGCTGGTATGGTAGGAAGTTAACTGAACAAATTCATATGGAATAAGAGAGAAATTAGTCAGAACACTAAACTAACTGTATACGAGACAGTGTTCAAACCAGTTTTAACTTATGGATCTGAGAACTGGGTCAGAAGTAAAGCACTTGAACAAAGACTAGAGACCGTAAATATGAGAGTCCTGAGAAAGATTAGAGGCGTGAACAGATGGCATCAATGGCAATATCATATTAAAAACGAGGATATTAGGAAAGAATTTGACATTGTCAGCATCCAGGAATGCATTAGCAGAGCAAATCTCAGGTGCTAATCACTTAAACAGAATGGGCGAGGAAAGATTAGCAAAATAAGTGTTCTCTGCCAGGTTGGCAGGAAAACGATCCAGAGGAAGACCAAGATATAGGTGGATTGATACGGTACAAAGTGCCTTAGATGATAGAAATATAAGATCTGATAATGTTGGAGTCTTGACAAGTAACAGAACTGATTTGGAGGATTTGGAGACTGATTTTGTAGATAGGAAGTTGGTAATGATGTAAATTTTTTATGTAGTACTATCATATGCTGCACACCCCTTGAGGGTATATGGCAGGAATTTGATGATGATGAATAATAAATGAACAGTTGGGTGAATTTAACTCTCCTTTATATTTGCTGTTTGTGGATTAAGTAAAAGCCTTCAATTTTAATGCTAGAGATTGTGTGTGGAAGGCACTTCAAAATAAAGAAATGCCACAGAAGATAATAAACTTCATACAGAAAGGATATAATAAATTCCAATGCCCGTTGAAGCTGATGGATATTTGGATGTCTGTTATTTCCCTTATTATACTGGTACTAGAAGACAGGAATGAAACATGCCAAAGGAATATCATGGAAAATAAATAAAACTTAGGGCCATCTAGAGCAGCGCTTCCCAAACTGTGGCCCGTAGGTTTTGTTGAGGGGGGGCCGTGAAATAATGAAAACAAATTTAAAATGTATTAAGACTAAGTATTTTTTTTGTTATTTTTTATATTTTAATAGAAAAATTCACACATTGGTGTTGGTTCACAAACTTTGCTTCCTGCGTATTTCGGCACTTAATGAATATTAGTAAATATTGCTTATTCATATGTTTCATTTCAAAGCAGTGGTTAATTGTATTTACTTCGAATGCTCTCCAGGGACGCTCTAAATCTTCCTGTCCCTTTCATCACGCGCTCGGAATCAGGGACTGTTGATATTGACTTTATATACATATCAAAACTCGTTTTATATTATCACTCTCATCCGAGCTAGTTTTCTGTTACCAATAAAAGTTTCGCATATACTTCACACATGAAAAAAAGCTTAAACAAGTTTATGTGGGGAGATAGTAACTTGCTTGCAGTGGTAAACAACACACCCTCCCTAACAGCCACTGTACTGCAGAGGCAATAAAAACAAGTACTTTTATTATGCCAGTGAATAAGGTATGAGGAGTCTGTGTAATATATTTATCAACAAATAGTGCAATTAGAGACAAGTGGGATAAAAACACTAATTAATGAATCACATGTTCCCTAATACAGAAACTATGCTGTATAGGCTGAAACAAAACCATATGTTGCATGAGCAAACTCAGTATCTAACTAAAAACTATTGTTATTAATTAGATGTGTGTGAGTTCGATTTCGCAAGGCAGCAATAAAATTCAGCCGAACGTGTTAAAAGTAAAAGTGTTAAAACTAAGTAATATATATATATATATATATATATATAAAATGAATGTTATGGCAGTTTCACATATGGAATTCGGTTGAAGAGAGTTAGCATTTCAACTCAATTGTCAGCTATGCTTTTATCTTTCGGTTGCACAATCTTTTGTTAATACTGCACCAATCATATGCACATTTTAATAACCTGCCTTTGCTGTCTGTTTCGTGTTGGGCTTAATTACCATAAAGGGAGAAAAGTCACAAAAGAGAAAAATGTTCCTAGTCCGGGAATTCCCTTATTCAGGTAATATTCACTAATTTCATGTTATCAGTCTGTGGTGTGCCAGTATCGGTAAGTGGTGATATTATTTGATCTATTCTACGTTAAAAAATTTAACCCTGAGATGGATAAGTGGCTGATAAAAAATAAAAAAATCCCACAAACAATCAGAAGAAGCAGAAACAGACTCAAAAAAAAAAAAAAAAAAAAAAAAAAAAAAAAAAAAAAAAAAAAAGGACAGTATTTCATATATTACCAGAACAGCCCGCCTCGTCTTCAGAACCAAACGGTAAGAGGCAAAAAATGTAATATATGCATTTGATTTTTGCAATATTCACTGTGTATGTTTTGTATTGAATATAAATACAATAAATATTATAATAGCATATCTCTCTATTACGATTTTTTTTCGAGGGGACCGTGAAATATTTTAATTTTTGCAAAGGGGGCCCTGACATCCAGAAGTTTGGGAAGCACTGATCTAGAGTATGCATATATCTAAATAAACTAAGCACATTATAAGAAGAATCACTGAAAGTTGGTATGAAAATAAATACAAATAAAATGAAAGAAATGAGAATCAGTGTGAACAACAAGGCACCAAGTACAACTGAAAATGGAAAAATTAAAACTGTTTCAAATTTTACATATCTTGGATGTGTTTTATCTGCAGATGGAGGGGCAAATAGAGATGTTGATATAAGGATTCAAAAGGCAACAAGTGCATATGCTCAGTAGATAATGAAAAATGAAAAATATTCACACAGATACAAAAAAAAAAAAAAATGCATATATTATTATTATTCCTGATACCTCCAAGGAGTCTGAAGACTCATCGCGGGAGGACACCTACAACTGTCTCTACACCTAACCTCTACTACGAATCATCTCCATCAACGCCATCTACCGCCCACCTCCAACACCACCACAATAGTAATTTTTGTCTGTAAATTGTGTGTGTTCTGAAGGGCCGATTTGTATGTATGCGGGATGAAAAACCCGAGTTTTCCGGGAGAAAAAACCCTGCTACCTCCGTATGAGATCGGCTAACTCACCTTCGATTGAAATCGACCAGATAAAGATTCCTCCCGTCGCGACGAGAATCGAACTTAGGCCTATTCCAATCGAAGGGCGCAATGTACTGTCGTTCTTCCAATTGCGCTACGGAGGCGCTTACTAAATATACTAAATCCATTCTTTTATATGGATACAAAACATGGCTGATTTCAAAGGATATACAAAGAAAGCTACAGGCATTCATAAATTGATGTCTATGGCATCAATTTATGTACTTCGAATTTGGTGGTCACAAATTACTACTAATAAAGATCTCTGGAAAAGAACAAATCAGCAAGTCAACCTTGAAATCAGAAAATGAAAATTTAGATATAAATAAAGATTATGAAGAAATCTGGCATGAAGCCCTGGAATAGAATCCACAAGGAAAGAGAAAGCCTGGCCATCCTAAAAATAATTGAAGGAGATCGACTTTAATGGAATGTGAGAAAAAGAGTTTTGCTAAACTAAGACCAATAGCAAGGATAATGAACTGACTGAAAGCATTTACAGACCCCTGATATTCCTGATGGATTCTGGGAAAGAAGAACTCACAAAACCATGCAAAAACAAAATAAACCAGTAATAGATTAAACTTCTGATTTCAATAATCCTTATTCTAGGATGCAAAAGCCATTTTCTATCTAGAACACTTAGCAACCAAAGTTCTCAATACATTTACACTCAAACTTATAATATGGCTGCACTGTGTTGATATGGTTACTATATGGCCATATGGCCTCCGTGGCTAAGCCATATCAGATATATTTTAAGGTATATAAAAAAGCCTCAGGGGCTCACTTTAGTGAGTATGGGCATGGCAAACCTGAGGTACCTGATGCTGGACCATGCCTTACTTCATGTAATATACATCTGTTATATTATCTGTAGACTAGTCCCTCCTCTTCCTCCCTTGCTACTTTCTTTCTTCTCTTCTTGCCCCTTCCCCCGAAAGCTATTAGAGTATTCGAGGGGAATCTTTCCTATTTTGCTGTGTCATTTTGTCTTGTGCTAACAGGACATTATCAAACACTGTAACATGATCAGGCCATCAAATAATGTTCATATCGCATCGTCCGTCACGCAGGTTACCAAGGGATGCGTTCGGGTTTTAGGCAGAGGGACCCATTCGAAAAATATGTTACAGTCTCCCTTAGACACCACTCCTAAGCACTCTGCTAGAGGAAACTGCATCAATGGGCCTGCTACCCGTTTGGGGAGGTGTTAGGGGCAGCGCAAAGAAATGGTTCTGCAAAAGGACGGAAATGGCAACCACAACATCACCAGACTATGGCTTTAGGCAACTGGAACATCTTTTCTCTGACAGGGAAGAAAAAGGAACTGGTCGAGGAAGCCAAGCACTACCAACTAGATTTAGTCAGGCTTTCTTCGACCAAGAGGAGAGGCCCTGGAACTGTCGACCTGGATGAGGGGTGGAAGCTCTACTACTCTAGTGTGAGCCTGACGTCTGCTAAGGGGGTGTGGGGATACTCACAAGCCCATGGCTGCCAGCCTGTGTTGCTGAGTGGATCCCGTTGTGGGGACGGGTATGTGTGTTTAGGCTCCAGATGAAACAACACAACTTGGGTGTGGTGCAAGCCTATGCACCTAATCTGGAGTCAGAATACTCTGTCTTCCTAGAGGAAGTGGATGCTGCTTTTGACACGGTGGCGGACATGGAATCAGTCCTGCTAATGGGTGACTTCAATGCACATGTTGGAACAGATGACCAGACATGGAGGGGGTGTGGTTGGGAGGAACGCCGCCCCTGACCGTAATGCGAATGGATTGAAATTATTGGACTTCTGCTGTACTAACAGCTTGTCCACAATGAATACCTTCTTCCAGCACCGAGAAGTCCATAAGTATACTTGGTACAGAGATATACTAGAACAAAGGTCTCTGATTGACTTCTTTATAGTCGCAACAGACCTATTTTCCTCAGTGTTGGACGTTCGTGGGAGAAGAGGGGCAGGACTGTCAACTGATGACCACCTTGTTGTGTGCACTCTACGGCTTCAGAAACCAGATGCTACCATCAACACTGGTAGGTCTAAGCAGCTATACCACGTGAAATGGGAGGCATTGGAAAATGAGGCTGTGTGGAAGAATTTTGCAGATGACATTTCTTTCAGGTTCAAAGAGATTCCCAAGCATACTGCAAATGTTGAGCAGGAGTGGAAGCTGTTCAGAACAGCTGTCACTGCCTCTGCACTCTCATGCTGTGACAGAAAGCTGCTCAGCATGGCAATGGGCAGTGAGTAAAGTACACCTTGGTGGAACCAAGAAGTCCAAAAAACTGTCCAGGCAAAAAAGGAGTCCTACCTAACATGGCTTAGGGTCAGGTCACCTGAGATGAGTTTGCCATATGCTGAGGCACGAAAAGCAGCTGCTGAGGCAGTAAAGACAGCAAAGCAGAAGGCTTAGGAATCCTTTGGAGAAAGATTAGACTCATCCTATGAAAAATGCAAACCAAGTATTCTAGCAGACCATCCACCACCTTCGAGGGAGGAAATCGTGCACAGCAAGGGCAATTAAGGTCTCTGATGGTGCACTTTTAACAACCGAGAAGGATATTCTGTACAGATGGAGGGAATACTTTGAGAGCCTTTTAACCCGGGTGGCCCAGCCGTTGTGAACATCCAAGAGGTGCAGATCGAGGCAATGACTAGTCTCACAGCAGAAGATGTCCATTTAGCAATAAAATCGCTAAAATCGGGCAAAGGCTGCTGGCGATGATGAAATTTGGCCCGAAATGCTAAAATCCTTAAATCGAGACAGTGTTCTCTGGCTGACTCGAGTGTGTCAGGCTGCTTGGATATCTGGGCAAGCACCAAAGCAATGGCAGACAGGCATAATAATACCAGTCTTCAAGAAGGGAGACGAGAAGGATTGCAGTAACTATCGTGACATCTCTCTGCTCAGCCTGCCTGGGAAAGTGTATGCTAGGTGCTTGGAAAGACGGTGCAGGAGCATAGTAGAGTCAAAGTTCCAGGAAGAACAATGTGGCTTTCATCCTGGTAGAAGCACAACTGACCAAATCTTCACTTTAAGGCAAGTCTTCGAGAAATCTTGGGAATATACCAAGAATGTCTACACATGTTTTGTGGACTTGGAGAAGGCATATGACCGGATTCCTCGGGATAAGCTTTGGCAAGTAGTACAGGAGTATGGAGTGGATGGCCAACTATTAGCTGCCATCAAATCCCTGTATGAATGCCCAGAGTTTTGTGTCAGGGTAAACAGCACAAAGTCAGAACCTTTCACAGTCTCCGTTGGCCTCTGCCAAGGGTGTGTTCTGTCATCCCTCCTTTTCATAATATTTATGGACTGGATTGATAAGTACAGCTGAGGCAGTGATTGTGTCAGAATTGGAAAATGTAGCATCGGATGTCTGCTTTTTGCAGATGACCTCCAGCAGACCCTGGATAGGTTTGTAGCTGTTTGTGCAAACGCTTTAATGAAGATCAGTGTGGCCAAAACTAAAACTTTTGTGGTCTCAAGACAACCATCCCAGTGCACTCTACATGCAAGTGTAGTCCCAATGAGGCAGGTGGAAAAGTTTAAATGCCTTGGGTCCATATTCACAAATAATGGAAAATGGGACATAGAGCTAATACTCAAATTGGCTTAGCAAGCTCAATATTGCGGGAGCTTGGCCATTCGGTAGTATTGAAGCAGGAGTTTAAACCAGAAGGCAAAGCTGGCTGTCTTCAATACAGTCTATGTCCCCATCCTCACCTATGGTCATGAGAGTTGGGTAATGACCGAAAGAATGCGGACACGAATCCAAGCGGCTGAAATGAGGTTCCTTCAAAGGGTTGGGGGGGCTGACAGAACTCGACAGAGTCAGAAGCTGTGCAATTCAGGAAACCCTCAATACTCAACTGCTGCTTCTCCGTGTTGAGAGATCACAGTTACGGGCACCTGGTCAGAATGCCACAAGAGAGGCTCAATCAGCAGGCCCTCTTTGCCAAGCCAGAGGGTGGGAGGCCACGTGGAAGGCCAAGCACTCGCTGGATAGATTATATCCCAAACCTTGGGTGGACACGTTTGGGAATATCAACAGAACACCTGAGCTTGGTGGCAGATGATCGTGACCATTGGAAGTTCCTCTTGCAGATGTTGCCCACACCACCCAATTAGGAAAGGTGGGCCTTGAAGATGTATGTATGTATGTATGTGTATAAAACAGCCAGCATCCAAAAAATCAAATAATGATCATCACTTCTGAGATATGGGTTCACTTAAGGGTCAAAGCCAAATAACTGGTAGGAGACCTCCACATTGTCTTTAAAGAATGTTGAGAACTGGCTGGGGCTTCTAGCCTAATGTCCAATCCTTACCCTCACATGGTGCTGCAAAACACTCCATCAGTAGGTATCCATTGAGTGCTGAACAAATGAGGATGGACTGGCAATTTGGAATATAGCCAACGAAATTGTACTCTCTATTGGCTTAAACCGCAAATAATATGATGATGTAACATGATGAGATTTCATGTTGGTGGGAGCAATGCCTGGTTAAAAAAGGTCCCTGCTGTTTTTGTTAGGGAACCAGGGTGAGTATTGAAAAGTCAGCTGAGTTGCAGGCAAATTTCAAAATGGGGAAATGGCCTATAAAATTCATGTGTGCCTATGGTCCCCACAGATGGTTCTCCTAAGGAAGAAGAGGTGGAATTTTTCAAGTCACTAGACTTCTGCTCAGGATATGCATTAGTCATTACTAACACCATGTTACAACATAAAGATGTGCATAAGTTCATGTGGAGAGAAGACCCAAGAAATAAGTAAAGCCTCATGTTATTGTTGATAGTGATCTCTTCATGCTGGCTTGGGATATACAAGCATGTACAGAGGATCTGAAATTGGAAGTAGGATAAAACTTGATATCACATTGAAAAGAACAGTGTGTACATGTGTGTAAGTTTTAAAAATAATTCAAGTTGAGCATGTTTTACAGGTCAATTGTAGTCTCAGCTATATAAACATTATTGAAGCCAGAATGAAACAGTTCAAAAACAAGAACCAAACCTTGGAGACTCAGTGGTAAACTCTAAAAAACATCTTTGGTTCAGCTAGGGAGACATGTGGTGACGTTGTCTACAAGGATAGAAAAATAAGAATGCCCTGACAAAAAAAGTTAAAGAAGGAGTCCTAGAAAAGAAGAAAAGGAAAGTTCCTAGCAAATAAGTTGGTACCTGTCCTAAAAGAATACACAGAAAAATGAAGAAGAGCTAAGCTATGCGTGAAAGTAGCTGAACAAAAGTCATGGGAAGACTATGGTAAAAATATAGAATATAAATATCAGGAAGGTGGCAAAATGTTCTGGAAGCTATTGAAAAAGCTTAGAAATAGAGTAAAGAATAATGTAAAAGGACTCAAAGATGATGGTGACATGAAAATTGAACATAAGAATATAAAATTGAGCATCATTACTTTGAAAGACTATTAAATGAAACAAGCAGTGACAGAACTTTAAAGTTTTTTCACTTAGTTATACTATAAATTAAAGATGCCAAGAAATTATATTCTTATGATATTAAAATTTCTATTACCTAATCTAAGGGTGATACAACAAGTAAGAGAAAATATTTTTGGAGATTTTTGGTTTGATCTATAAGATTTTTATCCACTCTGCAACCTTTTATCAGCTCAAACATTTCTGCTGTGTTTTCTCTTCTGATTCTTGCTTCCAAAAGCATTCTTCATTGAAAGTATTAATTTTATTAGTGCAAGTAAGAATATTTTCATGCTTTCCTTGCATACTTTTATTACTTATTATTATTATTAATATCATCCGACCTCCATGGAGTCAGAGACTCATCGTGGGAGGTACACACTATTGCACACAATGCTCATCCAACTGTGCCTTAAACTGATTCAATGTGTCAACATTCACAACACACTCAGGCAATGCATTCCATTCACCAATCACTCTCCCATGTAAAGAACCTGCTGCTCACTCCTATGCTCACACTCTCCTTATACAGTTTCCAGCAATGGCCTCTTGTTCTACCCCCATCTCCCATTCTATGAAAAATCTCTTCAATGTCAACCTGATAACAACTCCTTACTAGTTTATATGTCTCAATCATACCCCCCCCCCCCCCCATCCTATTCATGAGACTTAGCAACTTACATTCTCTTAATCAGCCACAATCCAATGACCACAGATCACCTTTGTGAATCTTCTCTGAACCCTTTCTAATATGTCCTCATCACCATGAAAACTTGGCAATTAAATTGGTGTACAATAATTCATAAAAGGCCTGATCAAGGCCTTATATAATGGCATCATGACCTCTCTATTTCTGCATGTCAGAGTCTTCCGCATCATTGCCATTATCCGATGTGATGTCTTCACAACATATGCAATGTGGTCCCTGAACCTTATTGCATCACAGCTCATTGCTAAGAAAATCAGCTAACTGAGAATTTTGAGTTATCAAAAAGGCTTGTTCTTGTTATCATTCAGGGAGTGAGAGGTGTGATTGAAGCCTGATTAGCAGAATAATGAATTACTGACCATTTAAAACTATATATTTAGAAATTTATGTACATTTAATCATACAAATACAACATTTATTTTACAAATGATATTCTATCTTTTTCAATTTAGCTACTTCAATACAAATTCTACCTTACAGTTTAAATTTATGAACTGGTCAATAACATCGTCATAAAAAGTTGATTGTAGCTTAATTTTCCTAAGCAACATGCACACTTGTAAAGGCTGGTTGAAGCTCACTGGCTAGAGCTACTTTGACTGCGTATGGCCTGTGTTTAAGATGACATGAAGGGAGCGGAAATGGCTATGCGCACGCATGAAATTACAATGCTGCAGCGAGGAGCTGGAAGCTCCCACAACCGAGCAAGTGAAGGTAGCTTTGACTAGACGAGCAAGCATCGGCTTCGATACACAATGCAAAGCTCATTTATTGTTGCGCAAGCTTAAGATGTCTTCTGTCTACAAAAATAAAAGCCTAAATGGAATGCTTATAAATGCATGCATTTATTAACAAATAAATATTACTTCTTTCTGAAGTAATGAGCTTGCGCAGGAAGCAGGAAGAATTTGCCCCTGCTTAGATGGTTGAGGTGCTTTCCATTTATATTAATTCCTTGTGTTTTATTAAATAATTCTTCCAATATTGAATTGAATAATTTGGGTGAAAGTTGATCTCCCTGTTTTATTCCTCTCAGTATTTGAGATGGGTTTCCTTTTTTATGGATTATAACCATAATTGCATTATTCCATTGTTCAGGCGTTTGATGATGTCATTAAATAACAAATTCAGTTCTTTCCATAATGTCCTTCCTCTTGCCTTTAAATGCTCAGTCAGTATTCCATCTTCACCTGGGCTTTTGTTAAATTTCATTTCTACAATTACTTTCTCCACTTCTACCATCATTATTTCTGGAATCATCTCGGTTTCTTCGTTTTCAGTGAGTCCACGATAGATATCTTCATATGTCTTGGTATAAAAAAGTCTTCACAAAATTTCTTATTTTTTTTCTTTTGTACTTTATATCCTTTCTTTTATTTCTGAGACATGTAATCCAGTTCTTTCCCTTATTAGTTTCCTTTCTTATTCTTTTCGATATCTTTTACTTTATTGATGTTATGTCTTCTAATATCATTTATTTCTCTTCTCACTAGTTTTCTAAATTCAATAAATTTTATTTCTTCCATATTACCTTTACATCTTTTCTTATTTAAGCCTTTAGTATTTTGACTTAATCTATTAGTTCTTACTTTACTTTTTAGCCATGTTTTTATCATTTCTACATTAAGTTTATCTATTGATAATATAATATTTTTCATTCTTTGTGTAGGGTTTAGATGTTCTTCTTCTTCATTTATTTCATTTGAAAAATTTATTTCAAATGAAATAAATTTTTCTGTCAAAATCTTTAAAAATTTTTGTGCTGTGTTTTAATCATGTCATTATCTATTTTAATACTGGTTCTTTTTGTTTCTCTCCTATTCTTTCTTTTGTTCAATTTCATTTTAGCTCTAACCATTCTATGGTCACTATTAAAATCTCTCTTATTTATTACTGATATATCCTCATTTAATTCTTTTCTCAAAATAGTCTATTACTCAAAATTCCATTCTATTACTCAAAATAGTCTATTTCATTTTTTGTAGCACCATCTGGCAATTGCCATTTCCATTTTTGTGCTTTTCTCTTTTTATAGAATGTATTCATTATAAATAGACCCTGATTTTCTGCAAATCTTACTAGTCTTGTCCTTCCATTTCTTTTTTTATCATTAATCCCACTCTTATCTGTCCACCTCCTCCTACTGTATGAAGTAATTTGGTTTTCATTCCTTCTTACTTCAGAAAGTCCTATTGTATCCCAATCTAATTTGGAGAGAGCATTATCTAGTTCTACTGCTCTGTCTTCCTTCAAAAATGTTCTTACATTATACATACTTATCTTAAGGTTTCTTGTTTTCTTTGCTTTCTTATGTGTATGTATTCCTTTTACTTCCATTTCCAATCTTTCTTGAGGCACCTACTCTCTGTCTTCACTACTCAATCCACCAGCTACAACGAAAAGCAATTACAATCATCATCATCAACGCCATCTACTGCCCACTACCACAACTAGTATTTTCGGAGACATTCACAACCATCCATGCCCACGACAGGATTCGAACCTGTAGCTTTTTGGCTGGAGAGCAGATACTCTAACGACTCGGCCAACCAGGCCGGCAATTGAATGAGAAGTGAGCAATTGAATTAATTGAATGAGAAGGAGTCCTTTCTGGATGAGAGAAATTATGCTCATTTTGGCCTTGGTTTGTACCGTTTTTCTTTCTTAATGTCATTTAGGGGAATTTTGGTCTAAATTCCCACAATGACCAGTCGGCTTGGGAATTCTATTTTATATCTTTCTACCATGTTTCTTTCCAGGTGCTCCACTGAAGATCCAACACTGCTTGTAGCTATCCCTAACCTGGGAACAGATGCTACAGAAGTAGATAGTGGAAACTACAGTTAGAGAGGAAAGTGTAACTCCCTCGAATTTCCCCTAATAGCTGGAAGGGAAGGAGTAAGAGGTAAAAAAGAGTACAGGAAAGAATAGTAGAGACCCATCTACAGATATAATATACTGATATAATATAATATAATATACTGAGCATATATTGTAGGAAGTAAGATTTGGTCTAGCTCGAGTATCTTGGGTTTGCCATGCCTGTACTCACCAATGTGAGCTCCTGAGTACACAGAGCTCTTTTGCTTTATGTACTCCTGAACATATCCAGTTCAAGCCTGCAGGATTGTCCAACTAAATTGATTGACTGGTGTAACAAATTTCACATGAAAATCAGCAATAAAAAGACCAAAACTATGAAAATAGGCAGGAACACAGAAAACTTCAACTGCATTTTAAATGGAGAGGCTATAGAATAAGAATAATATTTCACTAATTAGGCACACTTTAGTAAAGATGGCTGGTTAAATCTGCAAACAGGCAACAGAAAAAGAAAAGCTGGTATGGTTGGGAGCCAGCTGAATAAATTTATACTGAATAAGAGAGAAATTAGCTAAAGTACTAAACTAGTAGTATACAAGACAGTGTTAAAACTAGGGATCTGAGTGCTGGGTTAGAAATAAAGTACTTAATCAAAGATTACAGACCATGATGTGAGAGTTATTAGAAAAATTAAGGGCCTGAACAAATGGTATCAATAGCCGACTCATATTAAAAATGAAGATATTAGAAATGAACTTGACATTGTTAGCATTCAAGAACATGCCAACATAGCTAAGGTGGCAGGGCCAATTAAATAAGTGAGGAAAGGTTAGCAAAAGAGGTATTTGATACAAGATGGCAGAAAAAAGACCAAGAGAAAGACCAAGGTTGACTAATTCAGTCAGAAATGCCTTAGAAGAACAAAATATTAGATAAGATAATATTGGTGTGCTGAGAAGTAACAGACTAATTTGGAGGAAAATTGTTGAAGAAGATTAGTAGTGATGTAAAGTTAATCATACAGTGCTGTCATAATAGCCTAAACAACCCTTAAGGGTACATATCAGGAAATCGATGTTGATATTGGTGATGTTTTACTTCTTGCATGTTTTTGAATGTGTCTACTTCTAACACTGTTATATACATATATATATATATGTTAAAGATACCAAGCTATTTTAAACCTGGTTTTACTCCATTTCCCAAGTAAGCAAACAGACAAATAATACTTATAAGCTCTGTATTACTAAAATCTTAATATTTCTAGCCTGGCTCCCACTGATGAGACCTCAATAAAGGTCGAAACCGGTCTGGGTAGTGGCCCCTTGCCTTTAATACAAAGCATCATACATCTCCTCCAGGAGATGTGCTTTGCATTATGGGTAAATATTAAGATTAGTGATCAGAGCTTATTCTACTTTTACCATGAGTTATCTTGGTCTTGCACTACCTGCAGGGTCAGCTAGGCTTGCATTACATGCAGGTGCAAACTTGACTTATTTGTCTGTTTGCTTACTTGGGAAATGGAGTAAAACCAGGTTTAAAATAGCTTGGAGTCTTTAACATTTATTATACCCAAGGTAAAATACTTTCTACATATATATATATATTATATTTTATAATCCTTAAGGTATTTAAGTCACTTATATTTTATAATATAAGTGATTGGTTTGGAGCTAGATTTTCTCCCCCACCATTATTACTACCTCCTCTGGTTCTCACTATAACCTACACATGGGAGACTGATACTAGAAAAAACAAAGTCTATCATACCACTTCTTGAACTTAATGACTGTTCGGTTCTAACTATTTTATCATGCAATGCATTCCATGGTTCAATCATCCTCCATGCAAAGAAACTACCCTTCACCCACTTGCTCACACCTTCCTTTTGTAACTTCCAGGGATGGCCCCATTGTCCTCCTCCTCCTCCTTCCTCCTGTTTCACTAAATGAAAGAACTCCCCCAGTGTCAACTCTGTAACTACCTCTCAACAGTTTAAAGTCTCAATCATATCCCTTCTCCTTCTTTCTACCAAACTCTGCAGTCCACATTACCTCAGCCTGTCTTCATAACTAACATTGTACAGTCCTGATACCATCTTTGTTATCTGCCTCTACACACACTTCCCACAGTTAATTTATCCACTTCAAATCCTGGGGACCAAATTTGAGAACGCTAGTCCAAACATGGTCTGATCTGGGCTTTATACAATGGGATGACAACTCTTTTATCTCTGAAGTTCACCATCTTTCTCAGTATTGCAGCAATCCTCTGGGTTACCTTCACCACCTTTGCAATATGTTCCCTGAATTAAAGGTTTCTATCAATCATCACCCCAAGATTACTTGCCTCTACTACCTCCTCCAGTACAGTTTCTTCAACAGAGTATGCAGCCTGCCATCAATGTATTCAACACTTTAAGACTTTACATTTATCAGAATTAAATTGACCCCCCCCCCAATTCATTTGATCATCTATCCAGATTATTCAAATTTTCTTGCAGGGATACTACATCCATACTATTATTAATAGTCCTTCCCAGCTTCACATTATCTGCAAACAACTGAATACCCCCCCCCCCCCATGCAATCCATTGACAGTGTCACTGATACAAAGGTTAAACAATACAGGTCCCAGTACAGAGTCCTGTTGGATCCCACTTTTAACCTTCCGCCTCCTTGATATTGCTCCCCTATACACAACTCTCTTATATTTATCAGATAGCCAATCCCGAATCCAGTTCACTAACCTGACATCTAAACCCGGGTGCTGCAACTTAGATATCTGCTTATCATGTGGTACTCTGTCAAAGGTTCGTCACTTTATTATAAAAGGCTATCATATTACTAAAGCAAGAGCACCCCTTAACAAATCCATGTTGACTCTAACAGATAACATTACCCTTATCTGCCCAACTGTGCATATAATTCCTCACCAAATTCTCCAAGATCTTAACAGCTACTGATGAAACACAAACTGGTCTATAATTTCATACTTTTAGTCTGCAACCACTCTTATGTAATGGTACTTTTTTATCCTTCTTCTACTCTTTGGGTACCTTTCCCCTGGACAGACTTTCATTGACAAGTCAGGTCAAGGATGCTGTCAGTTCTTTAGCAAATTACTCTCAAAGCCCATGGAAAAATTCCATCCAGTCCCACTGCTTACTGACATCCAGAGTACTCAGTATTTGAAACACACTCTCCTCTTGCAGTTCTAAACCTTGAACCTACCTTATCCCTCTAGCATAAAAACCTACTTCTACAGGATGAAATACCCCAGTCAAGTGTTCATTGAACAACTTGCATCAGTGACTACCATACTAGTCACTCTTCTCACATGAGTCTTATATCCTTCATGCATCTGTTCTCCACTCCTCTCCTTATAATCTTTTCCATAACCTCCTTTTTACATGCAGTTCGTGTTTGATATTGTCATCCACTTTACACCAAATTGTGTTTTCCTTTTCACTAACGGTAAACAGCTTGCTAGTGTTGCTAATAAATATTCCTTCACAAGTTCCCGCACACTAATGATATTTTGCCTTCCCAATTCCTGCCTACATGGAACTGTCCCAAGTTGATATCTAAGACTGTTATAATCACCTGCCTTATAATTCCGCATACATTCCCTTCCCTTTGATACTCCTGCATGTCTTTCATCTTCCAAGTCAAAACCACATGGTCACTCTCTCCAACTGGAGGAGGAAGAGATGTCATCTCAGTTATAATCAGCTCTTCTGATGCTATGAGCAAATCCAAAACTCTTGAACCTTATGTTGCCTAAGACATTTGTCTTTAAAGAATTATAGAAATTCTATTCTCTTATTACAACATGGAGTTTCCTCTTCCCCATTTTTACTGCTGTAGTTCAAATCTCCTATAATAATAATCATTCTTCTTGCATTTGCCAAGCTCAACTATTTAAACATCTCCTGCTCCTCGCCCTCTATGCTCCCTAGCTTGTAGCAACACCCCACTAAATATCTTGATCTGCCCACCTCTGCCTCACACCATATGCTTTCAAAACCATTAGTGCCATTGTCTTCCACTCTGAGAAAACATAACTCTTCAATTATCATAAGCAGTACACCACCACCACATTTTCCCTTCCTGTCCAGTTGAAAAATGCTGTACCGTGCTGCTTCTATTCCTGTTAGTATATCATCTTCTGTCAACCATGTCTCAGAGATCTCAATAATCTTTGGACAGGCATATGCTATCAGCACCACCAATTCATCTCCTTTATTATGGATACTATAGGCATTGTTATAAAAAATAAAAATGTAACTGTGTCTCTACCTATCGTTAATCCCTCCAGACTCCCTGGATTAAGCATTACCCGATGTATTCCCGCCTTCTCCCAAGCACCTATTCCCACAACAGACCACCCCTGCCATCGAACCTGATATTTCTAGTTTCCCTGCATTGACACACTGACTCCTTCAGAAAACAGCATTCTCTCCAGATGAATGATGGAACCTTCTTCCTTATTCAAATGCAAGCCATCTCTCACATGCATTTCCTTTCTGACCTCTTATGCCCTCCAAGAATCCATGTATTCGAAGTTTCTCTCTTGACACATTCTGGCTATTATACTACTCATTATTAATGCTTTTTTCTCCAGCTCTGCATTATCTTACCTGGGCAACAGACACACTATCTTCCCTCTCTAAGTTTTCTTTTGTACAACCTCAAGCATGATCTCAGATCTCTCGCCACCTGATTAACACTGCCTATCAAGTCATTCATGCCCATCATCACAATCATCTCATTCACCCTTTTGCCTTGCTTAATTGTCAGAGCCACACTTTCTATTGTTCCTCCAGGCAAACACTCCTCAGGCATTCTATCTTGCACACCACAGATCATCAAATCTCCATATATCACACCTCTTAACACACTGTTCCTTCCTTGCTCATCTGCAT